>NC_064626.1:622342866-622967866 GCF_023864275.1 Schistocerca cancellata | reverse complement strand
CATCCGATTGTTTTTATTCGAAGTTTTAGAGGAGTTCTACCCAGAAATTGGTCGGAGTGGCAGAAGATCAGTTTCGTTACTGGGTATATACAAGGTTCGGGGGCGATCTGGGCCTCGGACATGACTTCTGTTTGCTCGACCTATGACGATTTTGAGAAAGCGTTTTTAGCAAAGTTCTGGTCAGAAGGAGTACAGGAACGCCTAAGGCAGGAGGTGCTCTACCCAGAGCCTTTCTCTTTTTCGAAAGGAAGCCTTAGGAAGTATTTTGAAAAATATATAAATAAAACTAGATATTGGGACAGACCTATGCCTTTGCCAGACATAATAAACATACTTAAGGCAAGATTACCAACTAGCATCCGGAATCAATTAATTTACGGCAACGATAAAGACCCGGAGTCGTTCCTCACGACGTTAGATCATATAGACATTATAGAAGAGAACAACCAGAAAGCCTGTAACAACAGATTCCAATATAGGGAGATAGAACCTCCGCCAAATGGTAGGCAAGGGAACGCACAGAGATCGATAAATAGTGGAGAAACCCCTCAAAATCTCAATAATAATACCGGCAATAGTCTTGCGAGGGGCTATCCAAGGAACAACAGGAATGGGAAACGATACAATCCCGTATGGGGGAACGAAAGGAATTTCAGACCACAAGCTTGGAACAATAACAGTAATAGAAAGTGGAACCAACCGGGGGGAACAAACTCAAATAACCAACATCAGTGGGGACGGACATCCGCGAATCAACCGGTAATTACCGAAGTGACGGATGAGGTCAACCACCAAGTGAATCAAAATCCAACAAACTTGTAAGGACCCACTCGTGCCCCGGAGGAGCGGTCAACAATAGGTTGAGGGGCAACAGGATATGTGTACCCATGCTAACGTATAATGATGGACGATTACTGGCAGATGAATTGACCGAGGACTTAGAACCCCAAGATGAGAATAAGGAACAGGTGGCAGTAGCCGAAGTGCAAGTCATTTTGGAAACTGTACCTATAGTGGCGGTTTTAGACACAGCTGCAACCACAAATGTTATTTCGGAGGCTCTATTCAACAAGATCAGAAATATAAGACGAGTACCAATTTTTCCAGTTCAAAATTGCAAAATAATAGGCGCCGTTGGGGCTCGATCGGCGAATGTAAAAGTGCAGTCACTACTTAGTGTAGAAGTAGGAAAGGTAGCAATATTAAGCACATTCCTTGTTGTGAAAAATTTGGTGGTAGACTGCATTATCGGAGTCGACAGCCTACGTCAATACGGATGCAGAATAGATTTTAAAACAGGAAAAATTTGGTTAAATGTAAATAAACAAGAAATTGAGTTGGACTTGTTGAAAAAAGAAAGCCTTACCAGAAAATATAATAGTGGGATCAGTGTGCAAGTAATCAGGACTGCACAAAATTCTAAACAGCACGTGAATAATGAGTTCAAAGTCAAAGGAGATTTCGGTCAATTAGTGTATGAGAAGTTAAATGAATCCGAATGCATCACTGAAGATCAGAAGACGCAGCTCAAAGAATTATTATCAGCGTATGAAAACGTGTTTGATGAAAGGCCAGGAGTGATTAAAGGATACATATGCCATCTCTACGTTAAGCCGTACGAAACGTATTGTAGAACTTTCTATCCTGTTCCCTGGAGGTTAAAGGCTCAAGTTCAAAAGAAAATAGATCGCTACCCGGGATCGATCAAAATAAAAGGGTTATTTCCTCATAACGACTTAAAAAGATATAATGAAGATTAGAAGATAGGGAGGAATGGTGTTCCGAGTGACAGAGATGAACGCTCGTAAAAAAAAAATATATAAGAATAAACTGTGTGTGTGTAGTGTTAAAAGCCTTTAAATTGAAGTAGTCAGTCAGTGACATAGAGTATAGAAATAGTGACTAATTAGTACTATTGAGTGCTGTAAAAAAGATAGTGGAGATAGGCTTCACCTGTGGTTGGGGTGAACATAGAACTTTAGCATTGCTAATGTTATCAAGATGTATAAAGGATCTGACTGACCTTCATGAAGAATGAAATGTTTCCCCGCAAATGACGCTGAATAATCTAAAGAGGTTCGAGTGAAGATTCATATATAATCTCATGTGAACGCTTAAATGTGTAAATATGTGAAGGGATGTGTTGTGGTAGTGAATCGTGAGTGACGGTTAACGCCGCAAAGATTATTTCCCGCGCAAAACAGTTGACGTCGGCGCGAGAATTAAAATCGATATAGACGATACAGATATCCTTTGTAAGAGACTCGCACCAAACGCGAGGATAAACTGATTCATGTTGAACTTTAAAAGGAATAGGTGGTATAATTCGAAGTTAAGAGTTTTAATTTATTAATGAATGATTAAAGAAAGTAGTATTCATAGATTCAGTAGTAATTTAATGGTTCGTGTTCGTTTGGGAATTTTGTGTGAAAAATCCATTTCCATATATGAGCATGGATGAACGCCGTATGAATCAGAGAGTAAATGAAAGAAGTGAATCCGCATTCCTCAATGCTAATAACTTCTACATTTCAGCACTCAAGCGTAGAAATATATGTATTTAGAATAAAAAGTTTTTTTTTAGTATAGCTAAATTATATGACTTATCAAGGAAATATGGATGATGTCTTGGAATAAAATGAACTACACTTTCCATTATTCGATGATTTGAATCCAAAATCTATAGTCAGTTACATGAATCCTTTAAATTACGAAGAACAAATCAGTCATAGAAAATCTGTTAAAACTTTTGGACTTATAAGCACAAGTGGGGAGGCAAAGTCAAAAGGAGTATTCAAACGAGAGTAAATCGGTTGATGCTTTTGGCAACATCATTAATTAAGAGTTGAATTCCTTGAAGTACGTCGTAACAAAAAGGATCCATGAAGCCACAAGGATTTTGCTTTCAAAAAGGAGAATCTTGGACGGTGCAACCTAATCAGTTCTCTTACAGGAAGAGTTTCCCTTTTGGTCATTGCTAATTCTTTTGGAATGAATGTTGCATGTGTATTCGAGTATCCCTGCCCCTTCTACTCTTCCCATTGTGGGCCGCGTAGAAGATCAACGACGGAGGGGGCCGCATAGAAGACCGACTACAAATGTGGACGTCGGGGACATGCAAGACCCGGGGGAGTTTAGCACCGCAAGATATTGTCCTAGGAGCAAGATTGTAAAACGCAAATTCACGTTATTTATTGTAAAACGTTTTTTTTTTTTTTTGCTAGAGGCACAAACTACTCTTCTCCAAATCGTGATACAAATTAAGCCCTATCTTTCCTTTAGAGATAAATTTCAAAATTAATTTTGTTCTTCTATAGGCTTTCCTATCTTCTATGTACCGTAGGCTGGGGGTCTAAGCTTAAGAGGTTTTCCAAGGTTTCCCTGCTTAAGAAAGTTCCCGAATGGGTAGACCCTGACATAAGTTCATGAAAGGTCATCTTCCTTGGTTGTGCACAGCAAACATAACACCTAGATGCACGTAAAAGTAATACAGCCGCGGTACCGGTCTCTTCATTTCTTCTGTCTTCAACATTTCTTTTCTTCGTCTAGTTCAAACATAATATTCTTTTTCAGTCGGAGGGCTGACAATCATCACTTCCGGGTTATCCACGCTAATAGATAGCTCGCGAAGTGTGTTCGGTGAATAAAAATTGACCTCACAAACTTCGCTCGCTGCGAGGGGCATTGTAATCTCCCCACGGAAAATTACCCTCTACCCCGCAATAATTAATAATGGTCAATCAAATCATCCACATTTATTTACGTTTGAAAAGTGTCTGAGCAGATTTTCTAGTAATATATGCGCCGACAGCTCGTCGACGCCAAGGTATTTTTCTAGTACGTTTATTCTTTGGAACAACAGAGGTACAGAGATGTATGCTCCATGGTCATTATAGAGAGAGAGAGAGAAAGGAACAGCTTCGGAAAGTATCGGTTGGAAGATTTTCGGATTGCTAAAGGAGATTTTGATTTACTCTTCTTCGCGCTAAAGCGAGACAGGAAAGTTTGTGCCGCTAGCGTGGTAGATAAAGAGAAAGAAGGACTTGTAAAAGTAAATTGC
Source organism: Schistocerca cancellata (assembly GCF_023864275.1). Taxonomy (NCBI): domain Eukaryota; kingdom Metazoa; phylum Arthropoda; class Insecta; order Orthoptera; family Acrididae; genus Schistocerca; species Schistocerca cancellata. The sequence goes on along the minus strand of NC_064626.1, from coordinate 622,963,806 downwards.
ATGAGACTTAAAATCCACGGAAACGGAACATGTACGGAAATGGATTCAATATACAATTTTCCTCAGAAATAAGGTTTGTGACCATTTTATTCTAGAGTGAATGACGAATGCGTTCTCTGTCTGAATCATTGATGATTGTCTGGGCTCTGTACTTAATTGGGAAGTTTCAGCTGTGACGAAGAGAGCCTGCAACTCTGAGTTTTATTGAAATCGTTCAAAAAGGCTTCGTCCACATCTGAAATTTTCGATCTGTCGTAAACTGAACGAAGTGTTCAAACGATCGATTTTCCCAACTGAATGCAGCGCTTAATAATAATAACGTATGTAAAGAGCTTTTCTAGCAAGCCAGCCGCTGAATATTAAGACGAAGGGCTCCACCAGAGATTCTACTACGCTGATTTCATGTAACTTATATTTGAACTGTACACAGATAAAGGACAGAGAGAGAGAGAGAGAGAGAGAGAGAGAGAGAGAGAGAGAGAGAGAGAGAGCGAATGGAATTCTAGAAGTTACTCAGAATCCTCCCATTAGTATAATTTTTTTGTCTGTCTTTGCACGGATAAGCCTGATAAGAAAACCTAAGCCCTTGACTTTATTGTACAGAATTGTGTGTGAGGGTGAGAGAGCGATAAAGGCGACAGATACACTTCTGTACAGACAAAACACCAAGTTAGCGGCTAGCTGCATTAACACACACACATAGACTTTCATCAAAACCAAAGCAGTAAGAGAATTCATTAGAGGCCTTCTCACTTGAATCAAGTATAATGCTCCATGAGACAGATGGCCGTAGCATGTACGGTGTGAAACGTCTGAAAGCAAACAAACTACAATCAGCAAGGAATGTTGTCGTGGCATACTATGGGTGATCTCGTCATTCTGGAAGGCAGAATAGATCAACACAAGCATTATCTATTCTTGGGGAGCATGTCCAACCCTACATTCAGTTTGTTTTGCCTCAGTAAAATGGCATTTGCCACCAGGACACTGCAATATGTCACATAGCTTGCAGTGTAAGTGCATAGTTGGAAATGCATCAAGATGAGTTTACTGTACTCCCCTGACCACCAGACAGCCCATATTTATACCCAGTTGTGAATCTGTGGAACCACCTATATCAAGCTGTTAGCACCACAGCTCCTCAACCAAGAAATCTAGTGGATATGGCCATGGCCCTGGAGTCAGCATGGCTCTACAACCATGTTGGTACCTTTCAGAACCTCAGTGACTCTCTTCCTGCTTGTCCTGCGCTGGAAAAGGTGGTTATTCACCCTTTTGGCAGGTGGTCACATTAACTTGGCTGGACAGTGTGCATTATACACACTACAAGTGTATAGCTTATGTCTGTTCGAATGTTTATTAGAGTATTGTGCAAAAATTTGAAGTAAATCAATCAAGAAGTTTTCGAGGTTTTTCTAACAAAACTTCTGTGTGTTTGTTTGTTTGTTTGTTTGTGTGTGTGTGTGTGTGTGTGTGTGTGTGTGTGTGTGTGTGTGTGTGTCTAAAACATTATGACTACCTGCTTACTAGCTTGCTTGTCTGTCTGTGAAACGAAATACATCACTGATTCTGCGTATCAGAGTTTGTTGGTAGGTTTGTAGAGCTATGTAGCATTATATGTCTATGCACAGGTTATGTAATTCGCGTAAATAATGGGCTGCTGATTTGCATACGTGGTGATGGCGTCCAATAGTGATCCAGACGGGTTACACAGGTTTTGCGACAGGCGAATTTGGTCGCTTAGACATGAACGTGAGGTCGATGTAATGCTCCTTAAAAACTGTAGCGTGGTTCTGGCTCCAAGAAGATTGAATCGCTGTCGAGGAAGACATTAAGCATGAAGGGATGCAGATGGTTCGCAGGTGTCAATGTGTTTCGAATACTACCAAAGGTCTACGCAAACGCAGGAGAGTGTCTCCCATAGTATAATACTGCTGCCACCAGCCTGGATTCATGGCACGCTGCACTTTACAGCCCGCTGTTCACCTGAATGAAACGATATGTGGAGATGACCATCAATCTAGTGTAGTAAAAATGTGACCCGCCCGAAAATTCAGCACGTCTCCACTGATCGACAGTCTAATCCTGATATTCCTGTGCCCACTGCAATCGTTATTGACGATGCCGTTGGGTCAACGTGTGAACACGTAGGGGTGTTCTGCTGCAGAGCTCCACGTTCAACAATGTACAATGAATGGTGTGCTCCGAAACACTTGTGCACGCACCAGCACTGTACTCTTTTGGCAGAGATACCACTGGTCCCCATCCAACATACACTCCTGGAAATGGAAAAAAGAACACATTGACACCGGTGTGTCAGACCCACCACACTTGCTCCGGACACTGCGAGAGGGCTGTACAAGCAATGATCACACGCACGGCACATCGGACACACCTGGAACCGCGGTGTTGGCCGTCGAATAGCGCTAGCTGCGCAGCATTTGTGCACCGCCGCCGTCAGTGTCAGCCAGTTTGCTGTGGCATACGGAGCTCCATCGCAGTCTTTATCACTGGTAGCATGCCGCGACAGCGTGGACGTGAACCGTATGTGCAGTTGACGGACTTTGAGCGAGGGCGTATAGTGGGCATGCGGGAGGCCGGGTGGACGTACCTCCGAATTGCTCAACACGTGGGGCGTGAGGTCTCCACAGTACATCGATGTTGTCGCCAGTGGTCGGCGGAAGGTGCACGTGCCCGTCGACCTGGGACCGGACCGCAGCGACGCACGGATGCACGCCAAGACCGTAGGATCCTACGCAGTGCCGTAGGGGACCGCACCGCCACTTCCCAGCAAATTAGGGACACTGTTGCTCCTGGGGTATCGGCGAGGACCATTCGCAACCGTCTCCATGAAGCTGGGCTACGGTCCCGCACACCGTTAGGCAGTCTTCCGCTCACGCCCCAACATCGTGCAGCCCGCCTCCAGTGGTGTCGCGACAGGCGTGAATGGAGGGACGAATGGAGACGTGTCGTCTTCAGCGATGAGAGTCGCTTCTGCCTTGGTGCCAATGATGGTCGTATGCGTGTTTGGCGCCGTGCAGGTAAGCGCCACAATCAGGACTGCATACGACCGAGGCACACAGGGCCAACACCCGGCATCATGGTGTGGGGAGCGATCTCCTACACTGGCCGTACACCACTGGTGATCGTCGAGGGGACACTGAATAGTGCACGGTACATGCAAACCGTCATCGAACCCATCGTTCTACCATTCCTAGACCGGCAAGGGAACTTGCTGTTCCAACAGGACAATGCACGTCCGCATGTATCCCGTGCCACCCAACGTGCTCTAGAAGGTGTAAGTCAACTACCCTGGCCAGCAAGATCTCCGGATCTGTCCCCCATTGAGCATGTTTGGGACTGGATGAAGCGTCGTCTCACGCGGTCTGCACGTCCAGCACGAACGCTGGTCCAACTGAGGCGCCAGGTGGAAATGGCATGGCAAGCCGTTCCACAGGACTACATCCAGCATCTCTACGATCGTCTCCATGGGAGAATAGCAGCCTGCATTGCCGCGAAAGGTGGATATACACTGTACTAGTGCCGACATTGTGCATGCTCTGTTGCCTGTGTCTATGTGCCTGTGGTTCTGTCAGTGTGATCATGTGATGTATCTGACCCCAGGAATGTGTCAATAAAGTTTCCCCTTCCTGGGACAATGAATTCACGGTGTTCTTATTTCAATTTCCAGGAGTGTACTTTACGGAGCAGACAGGTCTCCGAATCCCAAGTTTTGCGAAGAGTAGTGGACGTCCAACCATTTAGCCTCTAGTAGTATTTCACTGTCCTTATACCTCTCTCTGTAGATGCTACGACAGTAGTAGATGAACATTCGACCAGCTTCACCGATTTCGAGGTACTCACAGGCTCTGCGTAATAATAATCTGCTCTTTGTCAAAGTCGCTTATCTCAATGGATTTCCCCTTTTGCAGCCCATATCTTTGCTAGCGTGATCTCCGGCACGTATCCAATACACTTCCACACTTTTGTTACCGTGCCTCGGGCCCACGGCATCAGGCAGCATCCATTGTCACGCTGGACAACGGTCATAGTGTTCGGGCTGTGTGTTTATATACATACAGTGTGATTATAATTAAAGTTAAAGTTTCAAAACACTGTAGAAATAACTCACTGATCAGAATGACGTCAAATTGCAATGGAATATTATCGAAGAAGGGCAAAACGTATGGCAGAAGAAAAAAATAGTGTGAAAATTGATCAATAGTGTCGCTGTATGTGTCAGAATGCGTAAATAAAAATATCTGTCATGCGCACGACCCAGTGAAGTCGACATAAACACGCCGGGTACACGGCTTTTCCTCCTTTCGCAACTGAGACGTTCACCATGACTGTATCAATGCAGGATCGCGCTCTGCCCGTAAAGCTGTATTACAAGAGTGATGACTGTGCACGCGTCGCTCTGCAAAAGTTACGGACATTGAAGGGTTTGAAGAAAGGCGTTGGTCCGATGACTACCATGGTTCTCGAGAAAATGATTCGAAAATTCGAAAAGACAGGTTATTTTGGTGTGCAACCTGGTAGAGGGAAGAAACGAATTGATTCGACGTCAGGGGAAACAGTGGCCACAGCAATGCAGGAGGAGACGAGTGGTGGTGTGCAAACGTGTAGTGCACGGAAAATTGCCCGAACATTGGATATACCCGCGATTGCAGTGCGTAAAATCCTACAAAACATCCTTCTTTGCTATCCATTCAAAAATCAAAATTACCTATGTCCACGAGTTGCTCCCTGTTGATCTGTTAGCAAGAGAGAGAGAGAGAGAGAGAGAGAGAGACCTTTGCTTTAGAATTTCTTGCTCGCGTGGAAGTGGACAATGATTGGCCGTGGAAGATTTTGTGACAGACGAAGCCCACTTCCATCTGACAGGAAATGTCAATACACAGGATTGTCGAATATGGGCAACGGAAAATCCACACGCAAATCAACCAGTACCACTTCACCCTGAAAAGGTCATTGTGTGGTGCGGGTTTACGGCATCATTTATCATAGGGTCATATTTTTTCTAAGATGCAGGTGCTTCCGGTCCTGTTACCTGTACCGTCACTGGTAAGCGCTATGAGTGTCTTTTGCGCAACCACGTCATTCCAGCTCTCCAACAGCGTGGATGTGTGGATGGCACCATTTTTATGCAAGATGGCGCACTTCCGCACATTGCAAATCCAGTTAACAAGCTGCTGAAGCGCCATTTCGGAAATGCTAGAATTATTAGCCGCCATTACCCTACAGCCTGGCAGTGCCGATCACAAGATCTTAACCCATGTGAGTTCTGGCTGAGGGTCTATCTGTAAGATGATGTGTTTAGTGTTCTGATTGCAGACTTAGCTGCATTGAAGGCACGCATTGCGCAACACATTCTGAACGTGACCCCGGAAACACTTCGATCAGTTGTGGAACATGCTGTTTCTCGATTTCAACTTGCAGCAGAAAACGGTGGACAGCATATTGAACTTGTTTTGCGCCAGTCACACGGAAATTAATAATCCGATTTGAATTTTATGGATACTTTTTATGCAGTTTTTGGCGTCAGGACAATTAAAAACCGATTTTTCCCATCCGGTGTCATATGGAGCTTACGTAACTAACAGTATAATACCTGAACACCCATGCACACTGAGTAATTCGGTTTGTTTAACGTCAAACGTACACCTTAGGTGTTGTATGATTCATTTGTCATTTGTACTCGACCACTATTAAATTATGATGCTTACAGCACCATCTGTTGGTACATTTTGTAACGATTTATTTTTCTTCTGCAATACGTTTTCCCCCTTCTCCAATAATATTCCGTTGCAATTTGACGTCATTCTGACCAGTTGACCAGTGGTGTTATTTCTACAGCGATTTGAAAGTTTAGCTTTAATTATAATCAACCTGTATATATATAAATCTTATGATAACGCAATGACATGGGAATTTCAAAATGTTTGTTGAGCCAGTAAAGCAGTGTGTATCTGAATGTCAACATAAAATAAAGTTCCAGTACTGGAAGTGGCGACACAGAGTGAAATGAAGCACGTGTATTGGAACTCAACGTAAATTTATTGTGCTTGAGTACAAATGGGACAAAAGTTAATCAAAATCAACCACTATCCTCAAAAAAGCCCCCCAGTGTATCCAGACAGCGTTTCCAACGAAACGGAAGGTGTCGTGTGGCGTTGCTGTAACCATCAACGTGCCAGAATGCCATGATGATATCTGCCCTTTTTGCAAAGCATCTCTCACGCAATGGTTTCTTCAGTTGGGGAACGAGGCTGAAGTCACTGGGATTGTGCTCTGTTGAGTAGGGCGACTGAGGGAGGATTTCCCTGCCCCACCATTATGCACAATTCTTAACGACGTCTGCAGTGTGGGCTGTGGGGTTATCATGGAGTATGACTGTATTATCCACCAGTGCCGGATGTTTTCACAGTCACCCGCAGCTACTCGTAGATCCGCATAAAACTGAGAAACATTTCTGTCAGCCAGAAAGGCAATTTTCACATATGTTCTCTGCTCCACTCTACTTACACCCATCTTGTAGCAAGGTCAAGCTCACAGTGGACATGTCAGGCGCTGATATTGAGCCATCCTCAGATGCAGTCACAATGTATTGGTTAATATCAGCACTATTTGCCTTTTGCTTTCAGATGTGTTTACTGCAACACAGTGATGCCATATGTTGCCATGATTTATGAAACCACCCTTTTATATATGCAGGGTGATTCACGAAGATATGCAAATTTTTTGATGTGTTATTCTATAAGTAGAACTAAAGAAAAAACTTCATATAAATATAGGTCCACAAGTGTTTAGTTAAGGAGTTACGGCTAATAAAAGATTTTGCCTAAAATTTAGCAACTTCGCTAATATGAAGCCATCGCAAAATTGTACGAGGTTAAAGTAAAACAAGATTTCCATTTATTGTATTGTTAGTGATCTGGTGAATCTAATAAAACATGTCCCAAAAGTTTATTTGCAGTAGTTTTCCAGAATATATATATATACGAGGGTCGTTCCATAAGTCATGACAACTATGATACCCCACAGGTGTTCAATGTGGGTGTATGTGTATGGTGTTCATCTTGACTGAGTAGATCGAAATATCCCAAAAACTAAAAATTGGATCAACAAAAGCAATAATTCCAATTTTTTTACTTCAGAGTGGAAAATCCAATGATATCACACTCGACCCCCCCCCCCCCCCCAATCCCACCCCACGTTGTGACTGGTTGGCTGGGGGAAACTTTGTAATCTTCAATGGGACCCCCCGTTTTTTATTGCAGTTTACAATTGTACAGCAAAATCTGCATAAGTCTTGTCTGAAGCATTTTCTTCGTTTCGGCGCAAGTGGAGCTGTAACCGAAGGAACAGAAATGGGCACACAATCGTTATTTACGACATGCTACTCGAAGGCCCTTGAATGTCCAATAGCATGTGAGAACCTACCTCCATTCTGCGAGGGTAGGACAGGCCAGTATTTCATAACTTCTAATTGGATACCCCATTTACAACGTTGTATTCCTTAGACATATCGAACAGGAGACTACTCGACAAGCCACAGGTGTTCAAACGCAGGTTCGGACATGTCCGAAAGAACAGATACCATCTTAGTATATATATAATTAAGGCTCACCGGCCACTTGACCATCTTCTTCTTCTATGCGAATGCACAAACAGTGCCCGAACTCTTACGGGAATCGGCAACGAGCGCGAGTAATGAGTATAATGGGCGGGGGCACTACGAATGTAGTGCGGGACAGTACGTTGAGAATGTGGGTTTCACGGGAGGCGTGCCAGAGATAAATCCCTGCAGTCGCGCTATGCTCTGTGTCCTCGGTGGCTCAGATGGATAGAGCGTCTGCCATGTAAGCAGGAGATCCCGGGTCTTTTCATCTGTCCCCGTTGACGTATGTCAACGCCTGTAAGCAGCTAAGGGTGTTCATTTCATTGTAATTTCATTCTAACGAGCTGCATGGTCACCGATGGTATCTGTTCTTTCGGACATCTTCGAAAGAACAGATACCATCTTAGTATATAAACAAATTTGAATTATAGCCTTCTTTGATCAGATGTGTAGTTTTCGAGATATTTCAATGTCTTCAGTTAAAATGAACACTCCGTGTTGATATAAATCGGTTAACATCTTTTCGAGAATTTTGCTAAAATGTTTCCTCTCTATTCTGCCCTTATGTATATTAAAGTATCATGTAAAATTTAGAAATAAATCGTTCAAAAACTATTCAAGATTTTTGCTAACAATGTTTCTCCTTTATATACTATATATTTCAGGAAAGAACAAGAGACAAAAAGAAAGCAGCCTCATAACATCGAGGATCCCTGAAGACAGAGATTAGAATGCATGAAATTAATGTGGGCAGAAAGGAAGGAGAAGGAAGAATGTAATAACTGTTGTATCGATTTAATGTGCTCTGTAAGTGTGCCATTTGAATGTTTATTATTGTGTAAATATCTGAAGTAAATATGTCAAGAGCTTTTCAAGATTTATGCTAACAAATTTAAATCTGTGTTTATAATTTCTTTCAACAGATGGCGCTCCTCTAGGTATATAAAACCACATGTGTATCCCAATGCAACATTGTGTCAAAATATCAAAGCAATCAGTGAAGATCTTTCGGAGATTCAAGATTTTGAACGAACAGACGTGTACATTTTTATTTATATAGATTTATTAATTAATTTACAGAGATCACTTCAGTTGGTACTAATGATTTATTCAATCCGTAACAGGTTCGGGGATGTTAAAATCCCTTCTTCAGATGTACAAAAGTATAATATGGAAAGGAGAAGACTGAATAAATATAACATTTAGAGGGACCAAAAAAGCAGACTAATGAAGCAAGGCAGCTCAATGTCTATGCTCATGCACAGTATGTGATCGGATTAGTTAATGCAAAGGCTCCAAATCATTACATCTTAGGTGGAACCAATTAAAAATAAGAGGAGAGGGCACAATAGTCAAACAGACCTAAAACTTTAATGTCTGGATGGGTAGGACGAAGGAGAAGGAAACCGAAACCAAACAATGTTGGGCAACCACATCCTATGAACACCACCCACGACTAAGTGGAAGGTTGTGCCAGACATCTGGAGATGTGATGCGCTGCAGACGCTCATACTATGTAAGAAAGTAAACAGACTTCGTTATTAGTGAAGGTATGGTAAATCTTGACTGACTGGTCTTAACGCTTACAATAGTTCATTTAATCATTTAAAAGGATAAGCCACACACATTGTGTGTGTGTGTGTGTGTGTGTGTGTGTGTGTGTGTGTGTTTTCCACATCTCCTCCTCAACCACTGAACCGATTTCAACCTTACTGTAGGCAGCAATCGCTATGGGGTAAGAACTACCTATCTTTTACAGTTTATGAGATATTATTTAGGAAATATTACGTCATAAGCTATGAGATGCGCGGAAAAACTGTCGCGTCATGCATGATTTTTAAGGCCGCTAAATGGAACTACAAAATTAGGTCAAGGTGCTGCCCATAGGTCAAGATGTATGACACTACAAACACTGAGGTGCATGAAAAACTGCTGCATTGTGCATGACATTTAAATTTTTTACTTCTCTTCTAGTAACTCTACTCAAAACACGTTTTGGAGACAGTATCACATATGCTACTGAATGTATCTACAAAATTATATCATTATATAACACATAGACTGCCATCACAATTAAGAAGTCACAGGGGCAGTCTATTAAATACTTCGAAGTGGATTTGACGTCTTCATGCTTTTCTCTTGGACTAATGACAATGTAAGAAAACATCACAGACACTGGCTCAAATGTAGGATCACCCCAAGAATTTATTCACCGTAGCTATTGGAGATGTAACTAGAAATATTGTTTATACTCAAGGTCTGAGTTAAATAAACAGTACAGAGAATCTGTATTTTGCGCACTATGTTCCTTAATTTGGATACTGTACTTATACATTGCTACATTATGCATATTTCTATGCACGGCTGTTCCATAATCTAAAAGGTCTTTTCACAAATACATGAAATTTTTTCGATATTACACTACAAAAACAGTTAACTTTTTGTTTTTGTTTTAGGTTCTAATAGAAAATTGGAACAATGAATAACTGGGCACTACTGGGTTTGTGTCAGCTAGTAGAATATAAGCGAGCTGTGGCAGGCCATCAACCTAGATAACTCTCAGCCATGTAATAGCATGTGTCGTTTTAGGCAATAAGGGAATGGCACATAGGAAAAATGGATGAAAAACAAAAGGAAAGCAGTAAAAACAGTGATAAGAATTAATGGTAACGTAAAGTATGCTAAGTAAACCGTCATAATACATGTATGATATGTTATGGACTCAAGTAACATAAAGTAGAATATATAAAAGCCATCAAAAATCTAAAATGTGAGTGTAGCAATGTAATTAGTGAAATAACAGAACAATGTGATCAGTCTGAGAGCCCTACACTACATAATAAACTATTGATATGGAAATATTGTTCTCCCATTCATTTAATTTTTTTGCCTCTTAACTACCACTTACTTAAGTTGTAACACACATTTCTTGTCCCTCCGTTTCTATTCAGTACCTCTTTATTATATAAACGACTTACCTATCTAATCCTCTAGCATTCTTCTGTAGCACCTCGCTCGAAAAGCAACTATTAACTTCTTGTCTGAACTGTTTATCATCCACATTTCACTTCAGTACAAGGCTACATTCCAAACAGCTTAAGAAAAAACTTTGTAAATCTTAAATGCTAACAAATCCCTCTTCTTGCAGAAATGTTTTTCTTCGTGATGTCAATGTGCATTTCGTATTATTTCAACATCAGCCACCATCAGTTATTTCTTCTTCTTCTTCTTCTTCTTTGCCTCCACTCATTTCCCTAAAGTGTCGATATTGTTGCACAAGTTTTGATAATTTTAGGGACACTTGATAATTTTAGGGACACTGCAGGGACGAAATCGGTGAACCCTTTCTGTTTGTGTCTACAGTGCATCTCGTGTTCAAGAATGAGTACGTTTTCTAAATGTTCGTGTAGTACGTATATGAAGCAGGAAGTATGCACCAGCGCGGTATTTAACCTAAGAGGATGTGGAAAACTGTCTTAAAACCCCACACCAACCCTCATCATTAAACCGCAAGGCGGGTTCGATCCAGGACTGTTGGTTCCAGGTAAGTGGACCGAATGAAACACTGTGGCCCGTACGAAAATTATAAGATCGTGGGCCCTAGAAGTCTAAATGCAAATGAAAAAATAAGAAGAAAAAAGTACTCAACGACTTTACTTTCTTATAGGCCACAGCGTCACCAGCAATCACAGATTGCTGCTCATCCTATCAATCATATAATTTATATACACAGAAAACAGGAGCAGTCCTATCATGCCTGGGGTACTCCTGATGATTCCTTTGTCTCTGATGAACTGTCTTCTATTATTGAGTGGATCTTTGAGCCACATGCTTAACTCAGATACTATTCCAGTGCTCAGATCTTCATTAACAGTTTGTGGTGGGACACTGTGTCAATCGCTTATATTGTATCATGCTCTGAATTTTCAAAAGAGAAGGCGGAGATGAAAAAATTTAGAGGATTCTACATAAAGATATTATTGAGTGGTCAGACTGTCAGAATTGTAGTCCTATACAAGCAGTGATAAAAAAAGACGGTTTTGTGAGGCTATATCTGGATTCATGAGCAATTAATATAGTTACTTTGCTGCTACATGGCCAGCTTAAGAGTACTGAAGATATTCTGCAACAGTTTAACCGCCTCATGCAGCGTAACTGTCTCGATATTACCATCAGCCAGCAAGGGGAAACTATAGCCGTAATTTTTCCCGAGGAAATGCAGCTCTACTGTATGATTAAATGATGATGGCGTCCTCTTGGGTAAAATATTCTGGAGGTAAAATAGTCCCCCATTCGGATCTCCGGGCGGGGACTACTCAAGAGGACGTCGTTATCAGGAGAAAGAAAACTGGCGTTCTACGGATCGGAGCGTGGAATGTCAGATCCCTTAATCGGGCAGGTAGGATAGAAAATTTAAAAAGGGAAATGGATAGGTTAAAGTTAGATATAGTGGGAATTAGTGAAGTTCGGTGGCAGGAGGAAAAAGACTTTTGGTCAGGTGATTACAGGGTTATAAATACAAAATCAAATAGGGGTAATGCAGGAGTAGGTTTAATAATGAATAAAAAAATAGGAGTGCGGGTTAGCTACTACAAACAGCATAGTGAACGCATTATTGTGGCCAAGATAGACACAAAGCCCATGCCTACTACAGTAGTACAAGTTTATATGCCAACTACCTCTGCAGATGATGAAGAAATAGATGAAATGTATGACGAGATAAAAGAAATTATTCAGGTAGTGAAAGGAGACGAAAATTTAATAGTCATGGGTGACTGGAATTCGTCAGTAGGAAAAGGGAGAGAAGGAAACATAGTAGGTGAATATGGATTGGGGGGAAGGAATGAAAGAGGAAGCCGCCTTGTAGAATTTTGCACAGAGCATAACTTAATCATAGCCAATACTTGGTTCAAGAATCATAAAAGAAGGTTGTATACCTGGAAGAATCCTGGAGATACTAGTAGGTATCAGATAGATTATATAATGGTAAGACAGAGATTTAGGAACCAGGTTTTAAATTGTAAGACATTTCCTGGGGCAGATGTGGATTCTGACCACAATCTATTGGTTATGAACTGCAGATTGAAACTGAAGAAACTGCAAAAAGGTGGGAATTTAAGGAGATGGGACCTGGATAAACTGAAAGAACCAGAGGTTGTAAAGAGTTTCAGGAAGAGCATAAGGGAACAATTGACAGGAATGGGGGACAGAAATACAGTAGAAGAAGAATGGGTAGCTCTGAGGGATGAAGTAGTGAAGGCAGCAGAGGATCAAGTAGGTAAAAAGATGAGGGCTAATAGAAATCCTTGGGTAACAGAAGAAATATTGAATTTAATTGATGAAAGGAGAAAATATAAAAATGCAGTAAATGAAGCAGGCAAAAAGGAATACAAACGTCTCAAAAATGAGATCGACAGGAAGTGCAAAATGGCTAAGCAGGGATGGCTAGAGGACAAATGTAAGGATGTAGAGGCTTGTCTCACTAGGGGTAAGATAGATACTGCCTACAGGAAAATTAAAGAGACCTTTGGAGAGAAGAGAACCACTTGTATGAATATCAAGAGCTCAGATGGCAACCCAGTTCTAAGCAAAGAAGGGAAGGCAGAAAGGTGGAAGGAGTATATAGAGGGTTTATACAAGGGCGATGTACTTGAGGACAATATTATGGAAATGGAAGAGGATGTAGATGAAGACGAAATGGGAGATAAGATACTGCGTGAAGAGTTTGACAGAGCACTGAAAGACCTGAGTCGAAACAAGGCCCCGGGAGTAGACAACATTCCATTTGAACTACTGATGGCCTCGGGAGAGCCAGTCATGACAAAACTCTACCATCTGGTGAGCACGATGTATGAGACAGGCGAAATACCCTCAGACTTCAAGAAGAATATAATAATTCCAATCCCAAAGAAAGCAGGTGTTGACAGATGTGAAAATTACCGAACTATCAGTTTAATAAGTCACAGCTGCAAAATACTAACGCGAATTCTTTACAGACGAATGGAAAAACTGGTAGAAGCCGACCTCGGGGAAGATCAGTTTGGATTCCGTAGAAATGTTGGAACACGTGAGGCAATACTAACCTTACGACTTATCTTAGAAGAAAGATTAAGAAAAGGCAAACCTACGTTTCTAGCATTTGTAGACTTAGAGAAAGCTTTTGACAATGTTAACTGGAATACTCTCTTTCAAATTCTAAAGGTGGCAGGGGTAAAATACAGGGAGCGAAAGGCTATTTACAGTTTGTACAGAAACCAGATGGCAGTTATAAGAGTCGAGGGGCATGAAAGGGAAGCAGTGGTTGGGAAAGGAGTAAGACAGGGTTGTAGCCTCTCCCCAATGTTATTCAATCTGTATATTGAGCAAGCAGTAAAGGAAACAAAAGAAAAATTCGGAGTAGGTATTAAAATTCATGGAGAAGAAGTAAAAACTTTGAGGTTCGCCGATGACATTGTAATTCTGTCAGAGACAGCAAAGGACTTGGAAGAGCAGTTGAACGGAATGGACAGTGTCTTGAAAGGAGGATATAAGATGAACATCAACAAAAGCAAAACGAGGATAATGGAATGTAGTCAAATTAAGTCGGGTGATGCTGAGGGAATTAGATTAGGAAATGAGACACTTAAAGTAGTAAAGGAGTTTTGCTATTTAGGGAGTAAAATAACCGATGATGTTCGAAGTAGAGAGGATATAAAATATAGACTGGCAATGGCAAGGAAAGCGTTTCTCAAGAAGAGGAATTTGTTAACATCGAGTATAGATTTAAGTGTCACGAAGTCGTTTCTGAAAGTATTTGTATGGAGTGTAGCCCTGTATGGAAGTGAAACATGGACGATAACTAGTTTGGACAAGAAGAGAATAGAAGCTTTCGAAATGTGGTGCTACAGAAGAATGCTGAAGATAAGGTGGGTAGATCACGTAACTAATGAGGAGGTATTGAATAGGATTGGGGAGAAGAGAAGTTTGTGGCACAACTTGACTAGAAGAAGGGATCGGTTGGTAGGACATGTTTTGAGGCATCAAGGGATCACAAATTTAGCATTGGAGGGCAGTGTGGAGGGTAAAAATCGTAGAGGGAGACCAAGAGATGAATACACTAAGCAGATTCAGAAGGATGTAGGTTGCAGTAGATACTGGGAGATGAAGAAGCTTGCACAGGATAGAGTAGCATGGAGAGCTGCATCAAACCAGTCTCAGGACTGAAGACCACAACAACAACATGTGTGTATTGGTTAATACTTACTTCTAGATTAATTGCTGCGATTTTATATGATAAACGAGTCCTATGAGTAATTGTATTTTATGCCCTTTCCCCATTTACATTTTCCTTCATTTCGAAGATTTTTTACAGCTATCGTTTTGTACTTGACTTTTGAAGCTGTGTTCTCATGTAGCAGCATTTGTTAAATGTACATAATTTTATGTGTATGTTAATTTATCACCTAGTAATCATAAGCTGTTGTTCCTTTCTTACCTGCTAAGATCTTTTTTGATGAATTGCACACTGGAACTTCCTGGTGAAATTTATTTCTTAAATTCTAAGGCTGTGTGAGGCTCCTGTATCCTCGCACATCGTAATATTTGCTGTTATTGGCATTTTTTGTGAGATTACTGTTTAGCATTACAACAGGTTGAGAATCATGTGAATGCAGCCACAGTGGGTTGCCTCCAACAGTTGTAATAACGGAATCTGAACTATTATTGTCATTGTTGTGTTGAGACCGCACTTGCCTTAATATAACACCTAGTGTTTCTCGGCCGCGTTCGTTAGATGCAGACTTCTTAAGCGTATGTATTTGGATGTAACTGGTGATTATTTTCAGTCTCACTATTTGCACTGCGTTTACAGGGTATCTGAAGTGTCAGGGTCAAGTACAGACTGGGACGAATAAAAGTGGCCTAGGCGAATGCATACAACTGGACCTGAATGTATGCACTTTACCACACCCTGTGACGCCACATCACGCTGGACTCGCATTCGGGAGGACGACGGTTCAATCCCGCCTCCGGCCATCCTGATTTAGGTTTTCCGTGATTTCCCTAAATCGCTCCAGGCAAATGCCGGGATGGTTCCTTTGAAAGGGCACGGCCGAATTCCTCTCCCGTCCTTCCCTAATCCGATGAGACCGATGACCTCGCTGTTTGGTCTCTTCCCCCAAAACAATCCAATCCACATCACGTGTACGCCAGACACGTGATCCACACCAGTTCATAGTGTACTGTGAGCTGTGTCAATGTGAGTGGAGCAGTGCAAAGGGGACGATGGTACTAACAGAGGAGCAGTGGGTGTTCGTCGTGGAAAGTTGCGTGACAACAAAGTCGTGGGAATGATGTGGCCAATTGCTTGCAGATAAGTTTAATAGCGCCAAAGTGCCAGCAAAAAGTGCCATGCAATGCGTAGTCCGAAAATTGCATCAGACAGGAACTGTTTTGAAGAAGTCTAAAAACATTCTGTAACGGGCCTGTACACCAGAAAATGTGGCTGCAGTTCCCCAGAACGGCATCAGATGGTATCTGTTTTGAATAAGTTAAAAAACATTATGGAACGTGCTCGTACAGCAGAAAATGTGGCTGGTGCTCCCCAGAAATGCTTCATGGTCCTGCCAAATCAATCCAACGCCTGTTGCAAGAAACCGGCGTATCACGTCGATCATATGGACGAATATTTCAGCTAGATCTGCACTTGCTTCCCTATCGACCGCCACGCGGGGTAGCCGTGCGGTCTAGGGGCGCCTTGCCACGGTTCGCGCTGCTCCCCCGTGGGAAGTTCGAGTGCTACCTGGAGCATGGGTGGATATATTGTCCTTAGCGTAAGTTAGTTGAAGTTATATTAAGTAGTATGTAGGCCTAGGGACCGCTGACTTCAGCAGTTTGGTCCCACAGGAACGTACTACAAAGTCCACTTTTCCCTACCGACTGTCTGTTGTTCATGCATTACAACCAGCAGCCTCCAGTTTTGTGAGTGGCTGTTCACTAAGATAACAATGAATGAGTTGGATCTGCCCTTTATGTCTGATGAAGTCTGGTCACCTGAGTGGTTATGTCAACTCACAGAAACACAAGCTCTGGTCAGGGGAGAAACCGCATAAACACAACTGCATGATCAAAAGGTTGGGGTTTGGTGTGTGATGTCAGTACGCCGCATTACTGGTCTCATCTTCTTTCATCAGATGCTGACTTTGGCGCGTTACATTCCCAACATTTTTAAACCATTTGTGGCAGCATTAACGGAGAAGGAAAAGACATACAGTTACTTTCAAAAGGATGGATCAACTGCCAATACAGCTGGCCGAGCCTTGGAGCACATTTACTCAATCTCTACGTGTGACAGAATTGTTAGCAGAGGTCAGACTGAACGCGGCCCTAGCTAGCCACCCAAGTCATCTGATCTGTCAGTGTGGGTTTACTTTAGGTGGGGCGCCCTCAAGTCTAAGGTGTTTCACAATGTCCCTCGCAGTCTTCAAGAAATGCAGCAGAATATTTCACATGAGAGTGCAGAAAATCCAGCAGTTCAGCTTCGATCCACCTTCACCAATTTTCTGAGCAGGGCCCAAGTGTGCCAAGAGATGAATGATGGTCATTTTCAGTATCTGCTATACTCCAATCCTCTGCTGTGTTTCTTTGTACCCAGCAACACTGTCCTCTGGGCCACTTTTATTTGCCCACCCTTCAGTTAATTGTGTTTTGTGGAAAAAGGGTGTTATTAAATCAAAGTGTTCTTTGAACTGGTTTGGAATAAGTATCACTTTCATCAATAACTCACAAATCTATTATTCCCCATAAACTTTTGTCAACTAAATCCTTCCTTTAAAAACGCTAACAAAGGAATACATATATTTGGGCACATAGAGATGGGAGGAGTAATGTAGCACTGTTGCTAGTGTTCGTGTGGTCTATCCACATACCGTTTTAAATTCTCTAACCCACTTGTCTCACTTAAGGATCTAACATTCCAGACTCTGGCCTGTAGTATGACAGTATTGTTTCCCTAATTGGCGATTTCCTCCTGAGTGGTACTTGTCTGGATATTCGAATGGTGGCTATTTTACCTCCATAATATTTTACCCAAGAGAAAGGCGTCGTCATGTAACCATATAGTAGTGCTGCATGACCCAGGAAAAATAACAGCTGTAGATTCGCTTTGCTTTTAGCCCTTCACGGTACCAGTAGAAGAAGACCATGTTGGCTAATATTACAGACGAGATCTTTTAATTCTCCAGACTGTTGTCCTTGTAACCAGTATAAGGCTGCTACCCTTCTTCAAGAGACACCCCCAACAGTTTATTGGTATTATTGTGCTACACAATATGCACCTTACGCAAACTTCCCTGGCAACCTCGACTCATCTGGAGTTTTCTCTGTTCACTTCATGTTCACCAACATCACATTAGTAGAGATTCGATGGGACTAATAATGGCAAAAGGTTTTGTTCTATTTCATTCTGAATATATTTTCTAAATTTTTTAATAGAATATGAGCAAGACAGACATTTCTTGCTTTATCAGATAGTGTGTTCAGATGAGAGGCTCATCCAGGATTATGTTGAGATAGTTTAGTATTTTTGATGGAGAAACAAGGTATAATCGACGACCTCGGGAAGTACTGCTTCATGGAAACATCCTTTGGTAACCTTTCGGTTGGTGTAAAGATTTTTTATACTTTTAGTAATTAAAATTCTCTTTTGAGTCCTGTAGTCAAGACCATACTAACTCGTAATGCTTTGAAACAGATGACTCCATGTGAAATGCTGCACTTGTCTAGTGAGAGCACTGCTGTACAGGCGTGTGCGGGCACACAATGCGCGGCTACACAGTCCTCGGAACTGTCTACCTGTCCGGGATGCACTTTGCAGTACCTGTCAGCCCTCACGGACATTGCTTGCAACGAGGCAGCTGGGAGATGAGGACGTGTATCATGTAAAACCTGACAGCTGTATTTTGAGTTTTCTCTTGCTAAATTACACGTCAGTTACAAGCAGTCGTATATCAGAAAAGGTACTACGTACTGCAGAAGCAGTGAATACAACCCATGAAAGTGGAGCTTTCTTTCTTGGGAATTTTCCACAGGGTTGGGCAGCAAGCGCGAAATGTTTCAATGAAGTAATTTTGTGTAGAAGACCGCCGGGCACCTTCAAGAAAAGAAGAACTATGTTCTTCGAACACACAATTAGACTGCGCCAAGTTCATTGTGAACAAGATAACTGAAGCCCGCAGAACCGAAGCATGCTAAATACAAGAGATTTAGATTAACCTGGAAGAAAGAGGATTACAGGAAACAGCTATTTACAACAGACTGACTTTCAATCAAAAATACCGGCTACTTCGGGTTCAAAAAATGGTTCAAATGGTTCTGAGTACTATGGGACTTAACATTTGACGTCATCAGTCCCCTACAACTTAGAAATACTTAAACCTAACTAACCTAAGGACATCACACACATCCATGCCCGAGGCAGGATTCGAACCTGCGACCGTAGCGGTCACCGATTCCAGACTGAAGCGCCTAGAACCGCTCGGCCACACAGGCCGGCTCTGGTTCAAAGTACGGAGTTATACGCTGGACAAAAAAAAAAACCACGGCTAGAAGAGCGAAGAAGGTTGCTAACTATAATAAAGAATATTGGAGAAGGATAAAGTCCAGAAAAAAGCAAATTGACCAGTGTTAACATGGTTTTCAAATGGCCAAAAAGAAAAGAAGCTGAAGGATGAGAAATGCAGTTCCATACTGCGCACTCATTACGTGAAATACTTTTCGGCGACAAGTGACTGGAATCATAAACCTGCCAGGATCCGTTAGAAAACGCTTGCATCATGTGCTCATTACTTCCGGCGTTGCAGCAACAGATTTCCTCAAGTATTAGTTGTGAGTTGCGTCAGTAGCTACATAAAGTAGAGGATATGAATCATAGGAAAGAATTATTTTCAACTCATACGTTACTTATCCGAAGTAAGTAGGAACCATATTGCGTGTATGTCGGAATTTGGTTTCTCGATTGTATTGCAGAACCAATTGGCACGTCAGAAGTTTCTACAAAAATGTGGGCGAGAATATAAGTAAGAGGACGAAGAAGGTCGTCTTAATCTCTAAGAATCCGAAAGTCATAAGGTAACTACTGGGGGATAAAATACAGTTAACTTACATGCCAGCATCGAAAATCCATTCAAACCACCGGAATAATTGTTGGAAACGTCGACATGCGAAAGAATGGGATACCGTTTGCCGACGTCTTCAAGATTTTGGCTTCTATATCACAAGCTTGTAAGAAAACAGGTCATTGTATAACGTCATCGAAAAGCGCGTTTTGTCTGCTGTGTTTCCCCGATGGCGAGCTTCTGGAGCGCGATGGTGTGGTCCACCGAGAAAGCTTTCTGTTCGCATGAGGACTTCAGACTGCGTCTGTCGAGATCCTATAGCACTCTCTACTTTAAAAATCTACAAATCAAGTGGAAGGACTAGCTTTGATGTTTTTAGTTGGATGAGTGAAGACGAAGCGAGACAATTGGCTTCCTCGAGGATGGACTCGGAGGAACACTCTCACGTTTTAGAAGAATATGTTGTCAATCGGAGGAGCTCTTTATCTAATAGAAGAAACGTCTGTCAAGTAATTCACAGTAGATAACAGTGGCGTGCAAACACTGAAAACAGTCATTAATTGGTTAAATTCACATTTAAAAGTATCGAGTTTAAAATTTTTCCCAAAGTCTCCAGACTGAAATCTAATCGAACCTATTTGGACACTAATGTTCAAGTATGGGAGCTGCGTCAGGAGAGTTCTCGGAATCATGTGTTGTTTTTTTTTTCATATGGGAGACTTGCAGGTGACAAAATATTTACAGCTCCATCGTGTACTCCATTCTCGAAGGCTCAACGAAGTTGTCGACAAATAGTGACAGTAGACGTCGTATTAAAACTAAAACGAACGTACTTCGCTTCACGAAGTGCTAGGCAAAGATTGATTGTAGGCTTCGCATTGACATGTCACAAACTCTTTGATGTTGCACGTTAGTCATATGACTTATACGAATGTGTTTCCTAATCGGACTTTGAGTTGTTTTAGGGTGATACTTGTTTTCATGATTGTTGATTAGCCGGAAGTATCCCACAGGTTTTGATTACTGAGTTTTCAAGTACCAAAGTATGTGTCATATGTGGTCGTATCTTTTGATTTCGTTGACTTAAAAGCTTAAAATTATTACACCACCAAGGGACCATAGATCTTAATATGTGACATAAATTTTAACTTGGTGCGTCTACTCGTTCCTCAGAAAAAGGGTTATTAACAGTCTGACAGACAGACAGATGGACACAAAGCGATGCTATAATGGTTCCGAGTTTATAAACTGAGGTAAACAATCCTAATAAATCAAACCTCTTTCATTTTCAATTTTATTATTTATATTACTATTTTTTCGAGAGAACACGACAATTCTGGACAGTGAGGATTAGCGGAATGAAGTACTTACTTTGAAACTTTTATCTGCTATGAACGTGGAATACTCGACTGCATTGAAAAAAGATTCCATAAATGACTGCACCTACTACCTTACATGAAGGCACGATTTTTTATTTACCCATCACCAGTACCAAGTCACCTAGCGATTCATCACCAAATGACACAGTTCTTATCGATTGTTCATAGCATTGTGGGGGTTATTGTGTACAGTTATTTGATTCCATAGGATTACTCCTTGTGCACAAATCGCTATGTAAAACACTGTTCATGTACATTAGTTATATTCATTACGAAATACTCCTCCAAAGCCGGTCACAAGTCCGGTTGAAAAAGGAGGAGGGGGAGGAGTAACAGCTCGATAAAAAAACCTTGGTTCACCTGGCCCGAGTGATGGTACCTCGTGAGGGCCCCTTGCCAGGGAAACGGTGAAGACCTAAACGGCAGTGAAGGCGACGAAGAAGATAATCAGAACGGCGGAACTGGCGGAAGAGGCAGGCTTTTGTATAAAAGCACCAGATCGTAGCGTCTGTTCCCACGGTTGGCGGCTACAAATGGCGTCTGTCCCTCATGTCAGTGGCGGCCTCACTTATAAATCTAAGCTAAATGCTTGAATTCTTCTCATGGAAAGGTTCAACTACCTTTCCCCAAACTAAACTTTAACCTAAGACATGACGGTAAATTTCAAAAGGAAAAGTACTCCAGGAAGTATCCAATCTACCATCGCTATTCACGACGGTGTAACTAGGCTTTTGGATTCTGGAGAGCCTAGAACATCATGTAAGGAAGAGTCGGAGCTTCCTAGAACTTTTTCAAAGATACGAACCAAGAAAAAAACACCTACTGGGGACTCTGAACATCAACACATTTATGGGAGTTGGAAAACTAAAACACCTAACGGACACTCTCAATCAACGCAACATACTTATATTAGCACTTCAAGAAACAAGGTATCTGGATGAAAATGCATTTGAATCAGGTGGTTACAGGATCTACAAAGGGAAACCAGCCATTAAAAAATTCCCATAATACTACTATATCAGGGACAGCATTTATGGTCAAACAGCAACTTACGGAATCAATAACTAATTTTAGCTCCCCATCAGAACGAACTTCATTTCTGACGTTCAAGTCAGGTAATAAACGTTACACCATTATAAATGCACCATGCACCTATCAACCAATATAACAGAACAATTGTTGATAAAGTGGAAGATTTTTGGGAAATGCTAGAATACGAAACATCCAAATTACCAAAAGAACATATCAAAATTTTAGTGGGCGTCTTTAATGTACAAGTTGGCAAAGAAATAAAATTTAAATCGGTATTTGGAGATTACCCAGAACATGAAAGATTCAACAGAAATGGGGAGGAACTCATAGACTTTTGTAAACAATTTAAACTAAAACTAATGTCGACATTTTTCAGGAAACTTGCAAGAAAGAAAAAAAGCCTGTGTATTACCTAATCCATAACAAGGTGAATATTAATTAGACCATGTGGCAATAATGACTCGTAACTACAAGAAAATCTTGGATGTCAGAATGAGGAAGGGCCTAACCGTAGACTCAGACCATTATCTGAAATAAAGACCATGTTCCAACCGAACAAACCCTTAACCAAAGCCAAAAAGATTTCCAAGAGTAAACACTAAATTTCTCACGCAAGATGAGGACAAATTCTGTGATATATTAAACACAAGAAAATGGATGATTGGGAAGAAATTAAATAAACAATGCTAGAGTCAGTTAAAGAAATAGGACAACCACAAAGGATACCAAGACACAGATGGTGGAACGAGCTGTGTGATGAAGCAATTGACAATCGACTAAAGGCATGGAAAAATGGAACGGTAATAAGAAATATGAATACTGGGAAGAGTTTAAAGAGGAAAGGAAAAAGGCGGCAAAAATCATCAGATCAGCGAAAAGAAAATATGGCAAAGACAGATTAGAAGAAATGGATGCAGACTTTAAGAGGAACAACACTAGAGACTTCTATAAGACTATCAAAGAAGTTTTAACAGGATTCCAGTCACAAAGTTTACATTTTAAATATAAAAATGAGAAAATGGTTTAAGCAATAAAGAGAACTGCAAAATTTTAGCTGAATACTTTGAAACTCTATTAAATTGTGAAGAACCTAATGACATGAAAAATTCACTATCAGAACCACCTACCGTAGAAGAAATAGAAAAAAAACTATCAAAGCATTGAAGAATAACAAAGCACCAGGAGAGGATGATATAGTAGCAGAAATGTGGAAACTAGGGGGCTTATCCGCATGGCTGAAAATTCACAAAGTAATTAAAAGCTTTGGACAAAAGGAATCATACCCAGTGACTGGAAACAAGCATTGATCCATCTTCTCCATAGAAAAGGAGATAAAACAGACATCAACAACTACAGCGGTATATCCTTGTTACCAGTAACGTACAAAATACTGTCTAAAGCACTTTTAAATAGAATAGAGGAATAAGTAGGATCTAATGTAGGAGATTATCACGCAAGATTTAAAAAAGGCAGATCATGTGCAGAACAGATTTTTATTTTAAAAGTAATTTTGAGAGTGAGAGCAATTACTTTCGTAGACTTCAAGAAGGCTTACGACTCAGTTGACAAACAAACACTATTCCAGATACATTACGAATCAGAGATAGATGAAAACACCAGAAGACTTGTTGAACAAACGCTCACAGATACATCAAGGATTACGTTTCAAGGCGAAATTTCTGAAACATTCAAAGTCAAAACAGGCGGTCGACACGAAGATGGACTGTCCCCAATTCTGTTTAACTTGTTTTAGATAAAATAGTAAAAACATGGAAAAGCACATTAAAAAACAGAGGCACAAAGGGTAGTATAAGCATGAGCAGAGGAAAGAACAAATTTGAAGTGAAATGTTTAGCCTTTGCCGATAATATGACGTTGATAACTGAAAACCGAACAGACGCAACAGTTACGCTTGATCTGCTACATGAGATTCCTGAAAAGACTGGGCTAAAAATATCTTATGAAAAAACCGAGTATATAGAACACAAACATAATACAGAAAAGTTTATGAAAACGAAATATGGAAAAATTAAAAGAGTTAATAAATTCAAATACCTTGGGGAGTGCATCCAAGCCAATGGACTGAATAACACAACAAATAAATAAAGTATAAAAATGTTAGAATTTGAATATAAATTAACACAAAACTACTACAATAAGAAATAAATATCCATATAAGCGAAGGTTAGACATTATATTTCAGTTATTACGACACAAGCAACATATGGATCAGAGTGCCGAACGTTGAATAAGAAAGGCGAATTAAGAGAACTAGAAAAAAGAGAGAGAAAAATACTAAGAAAAATTTTAGG
Source organism: Schistocerca cancellata (assembly GCF_023864275.1). NCBI lineage: Eukaryota > Metazoa > Arthropoda > Insecta > Orthoptera > Acrididae > Schistocerca > Schistocerca cancellata. Next base: position 622,939,367 of record NC_064626.1, on the reverse strand, counting down.
TCCTGCGAAAAACAATGGAAATAGGTGGTTTAAAAGGAGAAATGAAGATTTATACAAAAATATAGAAAAGATCACAGATACAATGAGGAAGAGACGGCTAAAATTTTATGGACATTTAAAAAGAATCGAAGAAACACGGATTATAAAGAAAATTTTTAATTTGTTAGTAAGCTGAAAGAAACTGTAGGATGGATAGAAGCAGTAAAGAAAGATGTTAACAAAATAGGTGTTATAGAAGAAGTAATACGTGACAGTAATCACTTCAGGCTACTGATAGAAAACGCGAACTATGAAGAAGATGAGTCGAAACTTCGACCCAAGAGAGTGTGGACAGATGAGCAGAGACGAGCCGTTGGAGAGAAAATGAAGTACTGGGAGGAAATGAAGAAAAAGAAACATCGTAAGTCTTAAGTTGTATGCGGTCCATAGCGGGACTAATTCATAAATTAAAAAAAAAAAGAAAACACGCCGTACCTGCAATGCTATACACATATTCCCCCACTTGTATGTATTGTTGAGTAATTAACATAACTGGTGAACATAAACAATGTTTATCAGAGTGATTTGTGCACCAGGGGCAATCCTATTGAATCAAATGATTCTACTCAATGATCCTCACAACGCTAGGAACGATTACTAAGAACTGTATCATCTGATGATGAGTTGTTAGTCGGCTAAAAAGCAGTAATGACAAAATAAAAATTCTGCTATGACGAAACGTGGCTGCTGCCATTCATTCCCGAAAACCAGCACGTAATTTATTCTGTTACTTATTGTTAAACGTTTGTATTTTTTATCATTGATCCAAAATGACGTGTCGTTAAATTCCATCAAAAGATTAGTTTCTCCGCTGTTTTTATAATCGCATTTCTATGTACCTTTCAACAACACAAATAACCTTGATAATTTTTGCATTATGATCACAAATTTTATCTTAACGTAACGGCCTCCGCAATCGGAAAGTGTCTTCATTCAGGAAACTTAACAAATATGTATAACAGGGATTTGATTTCAAGAGAAGGATCCAGTTACCAGACTCTTCTAATATTTTTTGTATTGTAACACCATTAGCAATTTTGAGGGATCTTGAGTACAGTGTCCTTCCATCTCCAGACGGTAATAAAAATTTAAAAAAATGTTTAACAAATTACAAATACGGGTTTCATCCAACAACCATGTTATCACATGCTTATTTCAACTTTGTCGTGTCATTTTCTGATAAATATCTTAGAATGTAGAAGAATGGTAGGTTGAACTCTATGCCTGTTGTTTCCTATACATTAATAGAAATTACAATTTGGAACGGATAAATTCTGATTGTTAATTAGTGCTTGGACTCTGCTTTTCAAAAGGAGCCTAGTGTGCAGCTTGTGGAAAGTAAGTGTGAATCCCTTATTAACTAACTATTCTGAAAGGACTTAAAGAAATACTGCCCACAAAAAGTTTTACCATTTGTCCTTTGTATGCGAAATGTAGGTCATGGCAAATTCTGTGGCCTTCAAATGGGGGAGTGTCACTTCTGAGATTTTATTTATTAGAAAGTAAACTGCAGTTTACAAAAATTTTAAACAATGCCATTCTCATTTGCAAAATGTTCATGCTGCCTGATGAAAACACGAAATTCAGAGAGAAATAGACACATTACACTTAATTTTATAAAGATGTGTAAGCGGTAAAAGATAGAAATCTGGTGGCCTAATTTGTAGCAGTGGGTGCGCAAATTGTACCACCCTATACAGGATGAACATTAACAAAATCGACAAAGGGTAGGGAGAGGAAATTGAGGTAAAAAGGTCGTACGAACATGTGTCCAGAAATGCATCATTGCCACGGTACATGCCGCTGACGAATAATAATTCCTCTGACCTCGTGCCGCGTGTTTCTTGTGTGGTGTAAACAGAGTGATTGAAGCAGCGTAATGTAAGTAGCAGGATGGTCTGCTATTCATGTCGGGAATAAGCCGAGATGGCGTATACGTACGGCCAAGCAGATGGAAACGGTCGAGAGACAGCACAACTATACCAAAACAGGTACCCTCACAGACACCAAACACGTCACACAGCATTTCAAGCCCTTTTTGGGCGTTTGTGTAATCATGGGCCCTTTGAGCCAGACAAAAGTGGAGGTAGGCGACGACTGTGCTTACACCAGATTTGGAAGACCCGTTTCTACAGCATATCGAGACAAACCCTAATACAAGTTACGGGCAAGCGGCCCACCTATATGGTAGAAGCCAAAGTACGATTATGTGCATTCTGCATGACAACCGCTACTATCCATATCACCCGGATTACCATGCAGGCCACTTTGAAAGTCTGTTGTGACGTGGATGCGATGCAGCTCTGTATTCTGTTCTAGGACGGTTTGTTGTTGCACCGTCCATTTACGGACGCATGTCTATAGGACCTTTTTTCCTATGTTTCCACTCAGAAATCCGTCCCTGCAGTTTGTCGGTTTTATGTATGTTCGCCCTTTATATACCACCTGAGCTTATGATACCTCTAGTCTAAGGAAATTTTACATACATTAGTTCTAACGTAACCATTTATACGAATCAGTGTCGTGCTAGCTTCCTCGCATTCCTTTTGACAGACAGAGCTGTAGGTCTAGATTTCTTCTCCTTTTTTCGCTTAGATACTTTTTTTAGTATGGAACAAGTTTCCTTACGTCCTACATGCAAATCGAACATCAATTATTGAAATATAAGAAATTGCTCGTGCAATTTATTTTCAACTCCGTTGGAAAAAGCATTTACTACGGCCATAAATTTGTATATCCCAGCTAGCATTTTTTTTTATTTTTAGCACGTTGGCTTTCGACACATTTTATAAGCGTGCGCATTCTTTTAATTAGTGATGTGCATTTTTAAATATCGTAACTGCTAAATGCAGTACATCTGTGCTCCACTTCCACAAGGTCTTCCGTTGCCACACTGGAATGAAAAACAATTATTTAACCAGTAAGTTAGGATAAAGAACACGTTAGAAAATTCACCACAGCATTTCTAGACTTTATGTTACACAAAGAATGCTACAAGCATTTTTAAATTTCACTATATGTGCAACTTTCTTAAAATGCCGGTACAATATCGGAAACATAGGGGTACATTCTAGACACGTCACCAATTTGCTTCTGCCAATTTTCCACAAATGATCCACAACGAATACAGTTTCACGACAGTCTGAAAACGAAAAAGTATTTCATGCTCGTATTTTCATCCATACATAAAACATTAGGTTGTCACTTCCTTACAACAATAATTCTCTTCGCCTCGTTCACAGATTGTTAGATGAAAATTACAACAAAATCAACGCTGTCTTCAGACGATCGCTTTCTTGACGTACAGGGCTCATAGCTAACACTACGTCACCAAGAAGCACGTAGTTCATGCGGACCTAACTAAATGTCGGTTAGTACAAGAGATACGAATTTTATAGCAGTGGTACAACTATTTCGGAAAACAGTGAAAATGGATGTTATATTCTTGTGATATATTCCCTTCCCAATGTTGCTCTACATAGACTTATATTTTACCTTGATACGCTCGGCATACATGCCTACCTCGTAAATGCTGTCATATCATCAACCCTTCAGTAATACTTCACATCCATCGCTGCTAGGTAATCCATAGATATAACTGGTTCGAACAAAGAGGAGATGCGCTAAACACAAACATCAGAAACTGCTTTCCGTACAAATTAAATCATCTGATAAACATGGTGCAGCATTTCACAAGATGAACCCTGTGTGGTCCGGTGGTCCGGCGTGACAAGAGAAGATAGTGGAACTAGATGGCCACGAAGTATTTTAATAGCTGAATGTCGGGTCATGCATTTACTCTTTGATCAGCAAACACGATCAGCAGGGTTCTTTATTGTCGCTGTTCATTTAGACGTGACCAATAATTTCGGTGATATGCTCGTTGCAGCAAAACGTACATAACCCTTACGCTGTTCCACTGTTTTACTGTGAACTACGATGACATAGTTCTGCTTCATTTAAAACTTTACATTCGAAAGAAACCTCACAGACAAAAGAACTGTTTGCTAATAATGGTCCTAACTCTGCCATTTCATTGCACATCACTGTTCTCTTGATTTTCAGGCATGTCGTAGGCTATCTAAAATTATGGCGAAATAGCAGAGCATACCACGTTTTCCCGAATTTAGGCACTTGACTAGCAAATGTTTTTGTACTGAGTTGTGTCAAGACTTTACGATTGAACGATACTCCACATATACACAAGGCTGTCCTCTTAGCTAGAAGTTACAACTCTTTACTACAAACTTCTATGTTTAAATCAGAATTGTTGTTGTTGTTGTTGTTGTTGTTGTTGTGGTCTTCAGTTCTGAGACTGGTTTGCTGCAGCTCTCCATGCTACTTTATCCTGTGGAAGCTGCTACATCTCCTAGTACGTACGGCAGCCTACATCCTTCTGAATCTGCTTAGTGTATTCATCTCTTGGTCTCCCTCTACGATTTTTACCCTCCACGTTGCCCTCCAATACTAAACTGGTGACCCCTTGATGCCTCAGAATATGTCCTACCAACCGATCCCTTCTTCTAGTCAAGTTGTGCCACAAACTCCTCTTCTCCCCAATTCTATTCAGTATCTCCTCATTAGTTATGTGATCTACCCATCTAATCAGAATTAGTGTCTCACAAGGAACCCCTTGAGCGCGAGGTCGCAACTTAAATCTTTAAAACGTCTCATTTGAAAGTCTTGTGTTAACAATTATGACAGGATAAATTAAAGCTGCTAATGACTCACTACGTGCATCAGGAGGGCGACAGAAAATGGGTGTCTAGGAGGTGCAGGGATGCAGGTATTACACTTCACAAAATGGTCATCGTCGACATTCAAGAACTGTTCAGAACAAACCATCAACTTACACCATGAACACCGAACGAAACTGGCGCGCCACATTGATCACAAGGTTTGCACGATCAAGATCGAAGACGAACTCCTTGGGAGTTACAAACCGTGGAGGACGTTCAGCTGGGTATCCACTCCTAAAGAATATGTGTAGAATGATATTGGTGTAACTGGTTGATGGTAACTGATGGAATGTGATGGCATTCAACCGATTGCGAAATAGTCAACTGGCTATCCTTTAAGGCGTAGCTCCAGGTAGTGCGATGATGATTTACAGGAACGCAAAATTTGTCCAGTGGTTCCAGGTGGTATGAATTGCAATGTCACACACTTTTCAGGAGAAATAGTTTGCTCTAAAAGAGTACGGTTCTTATACGCAGACCAGGAATCAAGCAAAAACAAGTTATTTTGACCAGCTATTGGCCACAAGCAGTGCTCAAACCATAGTTGTAGATCTCTTACGCCCATTTTCCCGCTGTCGCTTGCTCTAACCTAAACATTGTCTCCTGCCCTTTCGACATCACATACACGAGAAAGAATCGCAGGGGCAGAGCGCCATCCACTTCTCGCGGCCCAATAAATAACTTTCCAGCCAATTTCCCATCCAGATTAACAGTCGATGTAATTGTATACGAATGAGTGAGTTGATCTTGATACAACTCTCTTGGTACCTCTGATTTCCAGGCTTCCTTTCATATGCCTTTCCTCTTCAAACCCCAATAGGTCGGAGTTGAAAACAACTTCCTTACTGAACGATGGGATAACTTTGTTTATCGAATCTACAGATTTTTGGGCGATTCCACAGTTTGCTGTGTATCGTCAAGTTGACACTTTGTTTTAAATTTCATTATCTTAAGTTTCCCAATTCTGTAGCACTGTTTGAAGTTGTGCTACCATCCACTGCTTCCCAGCCGGCCGCGGTGGTCTAGCGGTTCTGGCGCTGCAGTCCGGAACCGCGGGACTGCTACGGTCGCAGGTTCGAATCCTGCCTCGGGCATGGGTGTGTGTGATGTCCTTAGGTTAGTTAGGTTTAAGTAGTTCTAAGTTCTAGGGGACTTATGACCTAAGATGTTGAGTCCCATAGTGCTCAGAGCCATTTGCTTCCCTTGAAATCGCTGAAATCTATGTCGTGCGCAGTTTGATGTGCACATCCTTTAGTTTGTATCGAGCTTCCTTGAAACGCGGAAACATCACTTTTTGTAACAAATTCGCCTTGTCCTCTGTTGAATATCCATAGTTTTGCTTATGTACAACAGGGTCACATTGCTGCGAACTTATTCGGAATCTGTGCATAATTGTTTTTTACTATTCTGCTAATGACCTTCCACGTACGTAATTATGTTTAGTACCCGCAGCTTGGACAACGATTGTCCTTTACTACATTTCACTGGAGATAGGATTTGTGGCTCTTTGTTCGACAAGGATGATGAACAACATGGTTCGACAACTGTTTCAATATCACTTTCACTTATTAAGCATGTATCATCATCGTTGTATTCCTCAAGGACATTGTCCGCACAGTCGAGTCTAAACGACACGACACATTTCACTGACTCATCTTGCAGAAACGCTAATATTTCATTTGCTACTTGTTTCTCACTCTGTGAAGTTCTTTGGATTCCTTTCTGGCTAAATTACAACTTCGACAACTGTTGTTGCACATTTAACTCAACGTTTGCTTTGTTTATCGTTTCAGTTGCTGTGTGTTGTATCAACACCACTAGCACTGTAGCACTCTTGTCAGTTACTCGTCATCTAAGTAGTTTTGGTGCTATAACACATCCAAGTTGTAGCATACCTTTTGAGATTTTGAGACACCGTTTATTATTAGGAACCAGTTAGAAGTTAAATACGTCTTGAAATACTAGCTATTGGAACCTAACACAAGCTTCCACTTTCAACACAAGGAAAATACAGGTAAAACTGTTAAGGAAACTCAGGTCATTTGCAACTATAACATGTTCCATAGTAAAAGACTTTCTTTTGTGTCAAGATAGTGGGTCAGGCAGCAGCCGCTAGCCAATACAGAGCAGCGGCAGGGAAGTAATCGATTTTGTGACATTGACAATTTACTAAACAGGAGAGAATTATTTAGTCTCGCCCGTGTGATCTGGTAGTTTAGTTTTTGAATCTCTGCATGTTAATCTATTTTATTACATACAGTTCTTGCGTTTTCGTCAGTGTCTACAGCAGAGTTTCGTAGAGTGTGACGATACTCGTTTGTTTTTCTGTGTAATAACGTTTTCCACCGTCTTCAGTATCGATAGGGATTGTGATTGCTGTGTGCAGATGCGAGTGGGATGGCAACAGTTTGCTCTCAGCTCCAGGCTGTGATGGCTTCAATTACACAGCTTCAGGCTGCAATGAACGGACATCACTGTTGTGGACCAGCCGTGCTCATCCAACGGTCTTCCAGCCTGGCCCACGAGTCCGCTGATCAGTCTGCACCAGTGGACAGCCCAACCAAGTTACTGCTTGCACTGAGGTTAATCGCTCACCTGTGTTGGAGTGGGATGTCGCCTCGGAGTATGGCAGGTACCAAAAGACTCCCCTGTTGGTTTGACAAACAGGTTCTAGGTGTATCTGTGGCTAACAATGTCACACAGCCAGACCACGTCGCTTGTCCTGTTTCAGAGGAAGCCTCTCAGCTTGCAAGATCCGGGCAGTAACAGAGGGTGGGGCTGAGAGGCGGCACGCCACGCCACTCTCTCACTTTAACTACACTGTCGGTCAGATTAATATTCATATTTTAGGTAATGATCTCCGTGTTCCCCAGTACTATATTTGGTGTGTGTGGTTTATGACTTTTTACAAGAGGAAATTGTGAGCAGAATGCCCTTGTAACTACATGTCTAGCCTGTAAATAACTTGTACCCCAGGGACCGTAATGGAGGTGACAGAGAAAAGGGAGAAACTCATGGGTCAGCTACCTGCAGCTAGAGTAAACCAGTCGCGCCCATTCCAACACTGTGGAGTACACTGTGCAGGCCCTATTGCTGTAAATCATGATGGAAGACGGAATAAGGTTACCACCAAGGCTGTGCGGCTGGTCCCGTCTGAGGTTCGAGTCCTCCCTCAGGCATGTGTGTGTGTGTTTGTCCGTAGGATAATTTAGGTTAAGTAGTGTGTAAGCTTAGGGACCGATGACCTTAGCAGCTAAGTCCCATAAGATTTCAAACACATTTGAACAATTTTACCACCAAGGCTTATATTGCTTTATTCATTTGCATGGCAACCAAGGTTATCCATTTAAAATTAGTTAGTGACTTGGTAACGAGTTCATGTTTGACCGCCCTCAGGAGATTCATTATAAGAAGAGGGAAACTTTCTCACATGTACAGTGACAATGGCACCATATATGTAAGTGCACACAATGAACTTAAACGTTTTTTCTCTGATTATACTACTGTTGAAGGTGTGGTGAATTTTTCGATCTCAGAGGGAATCAGTTGGAGGTTCAGTTTGGTGGATTCTGGGAGGCAGGAATCAAATGTATGAAATCACATCTCAAACACGTCTGTGGCAATGCGGTACTGTCATTTGAAGAACTGACAACTGAGTTAATTCAGACAGAAACATGCTTGAATTCAAAGCCATTGCGTCTTGTCTCTGATGACCTAGATTCTCCTGTTGCTCTCACTCCTAGTCATTTCCTAATCGGACAGCCCCTTTGTTCTCATCCAGAAGCCTCTATCGTTGAGGTTCCTGCCAACAGGTGGCACAGGTGGCAACATGTACAGCAGTTGCTTCAGTCCTTTTGGAAGAGGTGGTCCACAGAATACATACACGATCTGCAGCAACGCAGGAACTGGACACGAAGAAGCACGGCAGCCCCAGATCGGTGATCATGTGCTGGTCAAGACGGATAACTTGCCTCCCTTGGTGTGGGGGCTGGCTGTCATAGACCAGTTGTTTAACGGTCCTGTGTGTATGTGGTTATAACCTCCCACCAGTTCCGCACCACACTTTATTATTCGCATACACTGAAGATGACGTTAAATTCAATTAATATAGCATAATAAGCAATAGCTCCTTTTCATGAAACTCATTGTTTTGCCCTTCTGGTCTTGTGAAATCTAAGGAAAACTACTAAATGATAACATCTCCTTTCTTAAATACTGAATGGACGTTTATGTCTCTCAGCTAAGCCAGGAGCCACAGTTGACGCGCTGGATGTACACATTGTAAAGTTTATTACAATAAATATTTATACCAGATAATGTGTTCCGTCTAATTATTGTGAGGACAGTGAGTCCTCTTGCACTTAACGCTCAAACTCAAATGTACCAACTTGGGAGGAAGAGCCCGTGCGTAAAATTGCCGTGAGTACATTGACTAATTTTACATACAAAAATTAAGAGTGTAGCTCACAATTTGAAGATTGTTGAGAAGATAATATTTTTCTTTATACGTAGATAATAGCACTTAGCATCACTTGGACATATATTTATGGTAAAAGCACATTGCGCAGCCAATGCCGGTACCAATAATGTGTGTCGCTTTGGATCAGAAGAGATTCTTTCTGGTTTTGAGCGGCCATCAGAAGTGGTGAAGGCTGCCAGTCGTATTTGCGAGACGAAAGCGGAGATCATTTGCAGCATAGTCGACAGGACCAGTTGCAGAATTCTTGCACTTAGCTGAGAGGAAGGTCTGAATCAGTAGTTCAGTAGTTCAGACGGTTCTGCGACCGTGTAGGCTGTAGATTCCTCGACTTGCACCACAGGTTGGTTGGGTTTTAGGTTCTGCTGAATAGGTCAGGAGTCCATTACAAACAGGAGGCGGCTACGTGGGTAGCAGGGGATGTGTAGCGTGGTCTGGGTGGTTTTTGAGGTTAGGAGGCCTCTGGGAAACTTAGAAAGGGCTTCCATCTCAAATGGTGCAGGTCGAACACAAGAATAACGTAGGCCTAGGAACTATCGGTGTTACAGTCGTAAACTCTCGCAGCTGTGATGGGAAAGTACTAGCGCTCTAAGCACTAAGAGAAAGCATTGATGCTCAAATCGCTATGGGCGTTGAAAGCTGGCTAAAGCCAGAGATAACTTCAGCCGAAATTTTTGCGAAGGACCTAACGGTGTTCAGAGAGAAGGGCAAATACAGTTGGCGGTGGCGTGTTTGTTACTGCTAGAAGTAGTTTCTCTTGCAGCGGTATTGAAGCAGATAGTTCCTGTGAGTTAGTATAGGTTGAGGTTCTTCTTGGCAATCGGAATAAAATAATAACTGGCTCCTGTTACTGATTTCCCAGCTCAGATGATTCAGTTGCTGAAAGTTTCAAAGAAAACTTAAGTCTAATTTCAAACACATACCCGACACACGCAATTCGTGTTGGTAGTAGCTTCAGTTTACACTCGGACGTTGGCGAAAATACTTGTTTAAAACTGGAGATACGCATGAAATACCATCAGAAATTGTGCTAAATGAATTCTCTGAAAATGATTTCTGTCAGTTAGTTCATGAGCCCACTCGAATAGTATACGACTGCAAAAACGCACTTGATCTCTTAGCAACAAATTATCCTGAACTAATAACGAGCATCAGAACGGATACAGGGTTTAATGAACACAGAGTTGTCGTAGGGAAATTGAATATTGTAACCTCCAAATCCTCCAAAAACAAACTAAAAATATACTTGTTCAAAAACAGCAGGTTAAAATTCACTTCATGGCTTCCTGAGAGACAATCTCCACTCCTTCCAAATTAACCATCTAAGCATAGACCAAACGTGGCTTGAATTCGACTAAATAGTATCGACAGCGATTGAGGAAATCATGCCGAATAATTACAAAAGACGGAGCCGATCCCCCTTCTATAGAAGCTCGAAATTTACCGTGGACTTCAGTGCGAGATGCTTATAATAGTTTCCACAACGAAACTTTGCCTCGAATCCTGGCAGAAAGTACAAAGATGTTTAGGTCGTATGCAAAATACGCTAGCTGCAGGAGAAAATCAATGCTTTCTCTGTGCGACAGCAATGGAAATACTTTTGATGACAGTGCCGCTAAAGCAGAGTTACTAAACAAAGCCTTCCGAAATGCCTTCGCCAAGGAAGATGTGGTAAATATTCCAGAGTTCGAATCAAGAACAGCTGCTAGCATGAGTAACTTAGAAGTAGATATTCTCGAACTAGTGAAGCAACTTAAATCACTTAATAAAAGCAAGTCTTCCGGTCTAGACTGTATACCAATCAGGTTTCCTTTCGGAGTATGCTGATGCAATAGCTCCGTGCTTAACAATCATATACAACTGCTCTCTCGATGAAAGATCGGTACGCAGAAACTGGAAAGTTACGCATATCACACCAATATTCAAGAAGGGCAATAGGAGTAATCCACCGAATTACAGGCCCATATCATTAACGTCGATATGCAGCAAAAAATGGTTCAAATGGCTCTGAGCACTATGGGACTTAACATCTATGGTCATCAGTCCCCTAGAACTTAGAACTACTTAAACCTAACTAACCTAAGGACACCCAGTCATCACAAGGCAGAGAAAATCCCTGACCCCGCCGGGAATCGAACCCGGGCGCGGGAAGCGAGAACGCTACCGCACGACCACGAGCTGCGGATGATATGCAGCAGGATTTTGGAACACATATTGTGTTCGAATATTAGGTACTACGTCGAACAGAACAGCCTATTGACACAGAGTCAACACGGATTTAGGACGATGTGTTGATATCTGTTGACAAGGGATATCAAATTGATTCCGTATTTCTAGATTTCCAGACGGCTTTTGAAACCGTACCTCACAAGGGGCTTGTAATCAAATTGTGTGCTTACGGAATACTGAGTCAGTTACGCGACTGCAGTCGTGATTTTCTGTCAGAGAGATCACAGTTCGTAGTAATTAACGTAAAGTCATCGGGTGAAATGGAAGTGATTTCTGGCGTTCCCCAGGGTAGTGTTAAAGGTCTTCTGCTGTTACTTACCTACATAAACGATTTAAGAGACAGTCTGAGGAGCCGTCTTAGGTTGTTTGCAGACGATGCTGTCATTTATGGTCTAGTAGAGTTGTCAGTAGGAAGTAATTGAAAAACGATTTAGATAAAATATCTTTATGGTGTGAAAATTGTCAATAGACCCTAGATAATGGAAAGTGTGAGGTTAACCATATGAGTGTTGAAAGGAATTCTTTAAACCTCGGTTCCACGATAAATCAATCAAATGCAAAGCCTATAAGTTCAACTAAATACCTAGGAATTACTATTACGAACAACTTAAATGGGAAAGAACACATAGAAACTGTTGTAGGGAAGGCGAATCAAGGACTGTCATTTATTAGCAGTACACTTAGAAGTTGCAACAAATCTACTAAAGAGACCGTCAACACTACCTTTGTCTGTCCTGTTTTAGAGAACTGCTGTGCGTTGTGGGATCCTTACCAGATAGGATTAACGGAGTACATTTAGAAAATTCGAAGAAAGGAGCACGTTTTGTGCTATCGAGAAACAGTGGAGAGAGTGTTACGGACGTGAACAAGATTTTGAGTGGGCACGCTAGAAACGAAGGTGTTTCTCGTTGCGGCGAGATCTTCTCACGAAATTTCAATCACCAGCTTTCTCCAGCAAATGCGAAAATATTTTGTTGACGCCGACCTTAATGTGGAGAAACGATCACAGTAATAAAAAAGAGGAATCAGAATTCGCATGGAAAGTGCTTGTTTTTTCCGCGCGTTGTTCGAGGATTGGATAACAGAGAATTATTGTGAAGGCGGTTCGGCGAACATTCTGTCAGGGACTTAAGTGTGGTTTGAAAAATATCCATGTAGATGTAGATGTAGATGAGGATGGTGCACGTCTGATGAAGTGTTGTTAAACTGTCCACATGTTATATAAATAGTTCTAAAAATATTCAGCATTTTACTAACCGTAAAATTTTCTACCTGTAGAATTTACAGTATATTCCAAATCGCTGTAATGTATTATGCAGCAGTTAAATACGTAAAACGCAAAATATTTACAAATGTTGTGCGAAACACAAAATCGTATCTAACAGCAACAAGAAGTCTAGCAATTAGGATAATCTGCTTACGGCGATCCCTGATGCGCATTCCTTCACGTGGTTCTACAATCGGTCACCACATTGAAGTACCGACAAAAAAACACTTCACGTGTTCTTGAATATACTATTCTCGAAGGTTCAACACTCTCCCCTACATTATCTGTGATGTCATTCCTTCGCTAAGTACTTTGCGAACAAAACATGAGCAGCTTTGTGAATTCCTCCGACCTTTTTGAAAAGTCGTGTTTGCGTTGGTCACGTACATGACTACAACAGCGTTCAGAAAATTTTTCCTCAGTTATATGTAGACTGCTATTTTTAATCTTGGATGTGGTTAATATAAACTAATTTCATTTTTTTTTTTGGTTCTTATGATAGTGGATGAAGCAGTAAATTAATATCTCTGCCAGTTCTATCTGCTCTGTTTGCCCATGAATATTTCAACAGACAACGCTGCTCATTACCATCTGATTTATTAGTGTTGCAATGAAAGTACGAACAACTGAATTGGACATCTACCTAACACACCTTCACACTGGCGACGTCCAAGGCGTGCCGTAATGTGGACTCCACAACACAGAATTTCTTGGCGAGCCATCGTGCTACCCATGGGCACACAACGGCCGCCCACAGCTCGTAGAGATTGTGCGGAGCCAGGCCCAACGCGTGCACTCCTCCCTCTGTTCCTCCAAACAATTCTGCCACAGACTGGGAATGATGGGATTATGCAGTGTCTTCATCAAGATACCAGGGCGCCCGCAAGATTGGCGAACAAACGGCTGCTCGTAATCCGGCGGTAGGTTCTAGTATCCTTCACCAGTTAGAAACAATGCGAGTATTTCCATCACCTGCTTAAAGGAGCTCCTGTTTATAAACCGGGCATCGTTCCCGCGGCAAGTGTTACTGCTGTGCCGTGAGTGGAGATACACTTATCAGCAGAAAAATTGGCAGTCGGTAATCTCAACCAGCACAGACGCAAATGAAATATAACATTAGTTTCTTCTTTCGCTTTGGGAAAAGGTGGAAGAGGAAGTATTATTTCAGAAATTACGTGAAAATGGCCCTGTGAGTATTCACTAAACATCCATTGTAAGTGGTGAATGCTCTTTTTATTAGCATTTAATAATGGATGTTGAAGAAAAAGAAGAAGTTCTGTGGCTGCCATTTGTTTTTTCTGCAGATAGTAAGGTTCACTGAAACTCTCTGAGGAAGCCTTGTCTTCTAAACCTTTTCTGCTAGGCTCGAGAATGATAAATATACGATGTCGACGGCCAAGTATAGTTTGTTCCAACTTGAGCCACCACCCGCAGCTGGTTGCAGCCCATTCCCTTAATTGGAAGCGGAACAGCCTCTTCAGCCTGTTTAACGAGAACCTCAGGCATATGCACAGTGTGCACCTAATATTTCTTCTCATCTATAGTAGCCACTTTCCTAACGAGCACCATTATTCGCCATACTTTTGAACTCATCTGGCATATGCCATAACCTTTGCATAACGTAACGAGAACTGATACTGCTACTAAGCAAACCGTCTTTTTTTCCTTTTTGTGCATATCATTTGAGGAGATGTCCTATTTATGAAGGCCAATATATCCTGCGTTCAGTTCCAGATGCGAAATGTTTCATTGCATAAGAAGAGATAAGCAGTGGAAGTCATCACTGCGTTGATTACAATACCGAGCAAGGTGGTTAGCATACTGGACTCGCACTGCGGAGGATGACAACTAAAGTGTGGCTATCCAGATTTCCTTAAACCATTCCAGGCAAGTGTCGGGATGGTTCCTACGAGAAGGCACAACCAATTTCCTCGCCAAACCTTGACATGGTCAGAGCTTGTGCTCCGTGTCTGATGACCTCGATCTGCCTTCCTTACATCCTTCCTTGACAGCAGCGGGCTCTTGCTTGTAATCTGTCTCTTTTCTAAAAGGTTAATACTGTTTCTGTCACTACGCAGTACTGAAAGATACTGAAGTAGCAGATGTAGGCAAATGGGTTATGCCTGTTTCCCAGTAGAGTTAGCCAGTCTTACTGCTGATACTTAAGTGTTAACAAAAAATAGTATTGTGTGTTTTCTGTCATACTGCAATTAATTCAGGCTGTTGAATATTTTTTTTTCGTCCCTAACGTATAAAACTTCATAAAACAGACATTTGTGTTATCGCCACTGGGTGTCTGTTAGTTGAGAGAATTAAAATAAACTCATGCTATTTTAAGGTTACTTAATTATTCATGTAGTACCACCCTACATATTTTATTCATGTTTTTGTCCTCCACTAGATTTCCCAGGTCTACTAACACAACGAACGGGTAACTAAGTTGTTCTTCTCATAAATCATATTACTACTTGCCAAACGCAAGTGTAATTCCACATGTTGCCTATGGTCAGGCTAGGAACTGAATTAGCTGTTCACTTCGTCGGCACTGCAGCCTAGCAGAGAGACACAGTGGAAGCATTCGAACTCTGCCACAGGCATAAACGTGTGTAGCTTTAAGTGGCCTTTGGGACACATGCAGCCTCCACCCTCCGCACTTCCCCCAGCTCAGGGTTGGCCTTATTAACTAGGCAGCAGGTAACACGCTGGGCTACTTGAAATTGCTTGTGCAAAGGCACTATGCCACATGGAGGAATGCCTCCTTTACTTAACGAAAACAGTAGTTGGAAGTTTTCTGTAAGAACCGCAAGACGCAGCATCTCAATGACTGACCCACAAAATAAACAAAAAGTCTCACTCTTACTAACGCTATGTCGAAATCTCGAAACTTCATTGGGGTGGTGGTGACAGTCCGGGTAAAACGTTGCTAGAGATTAGACGATAAGCGGAACCATTACCGTAATTGGTGGATGACTCGGCGCTTTCCCGGAACTTGAGAGAGAAGTTACAATTTCTGCCTTCTGCTTCCATGAAAGACGATTTTGCAGCACCTCATGGGCCGCACACCTGAGATTGGGTCCAGTACGTTAACTGCCGCTCACAGCCGGTGCATGCAGCCGTGTATTATAAGTTTATTTGGTGAGATGCGGTCATCAATGCTTTTCCGTGGTAAAGTCCAGGGGGGCGCGGTATTTATTAACTTTGTGGAGATAGTCGTTTCGGCAATCGACGACTGAAAATTAGTTGTTCGATTCGCAGGATGCACTTTGCATCGGTGAACGGTGTTTGTTCTTTCAAGTTCACTTTTCATAAGCACGTTCTGAAATGTTCTTCGCTTGACAGCTGGCAATTTCAGTGTGCGATCCTAAAATTGATACCAAGATCGGAATTACATGTAATTTGTCTCTTTAACTTGAATGCGAGTCAAGGGAAATATATAGTATATTATGCAAGTATGCTTTTTCAGTTACTAGTTAAGTGCTCTCTTCCCTAAAATATGGTGTGCATGACTATTAACTTTTAAAGTGTGCTTTCCTTTGTTAAATTCAGATTTATGAAGACGTTATCCATTGTATGACTTGTTCCATTACCTTGGAATAGTAAATTCTCATGATTACATTGGAAGCTTCACTCCATTTCCCGATCATGGGGTCATCAATTTAGCATCTCAGGGGTATGCACTACTAAAACAAAACAACAACCACCTGCCTCACACTATTTGCCTTTTTCCACTGTTGCTATCATGTTATTTTGTTTCAGGTTGATTGCCATGGCCTGTGTCAAAAGGCTCGTCACTCCAATACTTCATAATTGCTAAAGAGGAAACATCTTTGAAAGATTTAGGCTCAAAATGTCCCACTCTACTACTAGTAAGTTTGGTTGTGACACTGAACATGAAAAAAGCAGTCGTTATGTGGTGTCCGTTTCCTAAGGTATACGTGTTAACAAACGACCAAAACTTCTTTAGTGTTGATCACACAGAACTGCCTTCCTTATCTGAGTCTTGAGGTGCCAGTTGTAAGAAGCCATGTCAAGAGAGTTTGATGTGGTATACTGTTGGGTAGCCAGGTTTGACGTTCCAAACATTAGGACGACCAATGCGGTGTTACTTAGTGACGTTCCACCGTCCCTTTGGTATTGGTGGACTAGATTCTGTTCAAGTGTCTCGTCATCTTATTGAGTATTATTTCGCGTATATCGACCGGGTAAGCGTATACATTGTTTTAGTACCGAATAAAGTGATACCTTGTAGGCTTCTACGTAATCTTCGTAACAGGGTCTCTGTTATAATCACGTGTGGAGTTGAAGAAAGAGGACAACCCTGTTTTAAGGCCCGTGGAACGGGAATGTACTCCGGGTAACGAATTATTTATTTCAATCAGAAATTAAGTCGGATACTGTGTAAATTACAGTGTGGCAGTGGCCAGCGTTTTTGGTGGAGAAAGGTATACGTAACTGCTGAAAAACGTTTCTTGTTTACACATTTCTGTTGGTGTAGCTGGGTAAAGCTTCTCAGCAAAAAAAAGTGAGTAGAGATGAAATTAACTACTTTTTTAGGGTTCTGTGATTCGGTTAGTAAAAACGAAACCCTTCTAGGGTGATTTTGTTGTTCGTCTGTCTGTTTGTATGTCTGTCCGACTGTTAAACGCGATTTTTCTGAGAAACGGGTAAACGTGTCAAGTTGAAATTTGTGTCGTTTACTAGGTTCAAATGGCTCTGAGCACTATGGGACTCAACTGCTGAGGTCATTAGTCCCCTACAACTTAGAACTAATTAAACCTAACTAACCTAAGGACATCACAAACATCCATGCCCAAGGCAGGATTCGAACCTGCGACCGTAGCGGTCTTGCGGTTCCAGACTGCAGCGCCTTCAACCGCACGGCCACTTCGGCCGGCGTTTACTAGGCTCTATGGTCTCTTGACGATGTAAAAACTTAAGCTTCTAAGTCAGTGTAATCAAAAGATACGGCCATTTATGTCACCTATTTTGATACTCGCAAACTCACTCATCAAAACCTATAGCGTACTTCTCTTTGACCTAGGATTATGAAATTTGGCAAGAAGGGAAGTTTTACAATACAAGTGAAGAAAAAAGCACGAAAATTCTAAATTTTTAATTTCTCACATGGAAATAAATAATTCATTGTTATTTTATGATCGACGTCAAACTTAAAATTAAAACAGTCTCGAAAGTTTTGAATTCCCCAGGACCGATATCTTGCCAATAGCGATGTTGCAAACAGGCAAAAATCGTCGAGTTTCTTGATTCCCGGAATAGATGGTGTGTCTACATATATAATTAAGTTTGTACGGATCTCTCAGAGCGCGAGTTTTTTTTTTTTTACTGTACTATTCTATTACACACATGACGTTCTGGCCTGCACCGAGGATTAAATATAAAAAACTACAGACTACCGTCTCCCAGAATTATTAAATGGTTCAAATGACTCTGAGCACTATGGGACTTAACATCGATGGTCATCAGTCCCCTAGAACTTAGAACTACTTAAACCTAACTAACCTAAGGACAGCACACAACACCCAGTCATCACGAGGCAGAGAAAATCCCTGACCCCGCCGGGAATAGAACCCGGGAACCCGGGCGCGGGAAGCGAGAACGCTACCGCACGACCACGAGCTGCGGACAATTATTAAATACTTTTGCTCCCAGTGAAAGACAATGGGGAGGTTTCAGGATAATAAATCGGCACTGCCGTTTGAGAGAGAAGGGACTTGCACTCTGCCGTCAGAACAGCCGCCTATCCTGCTGCATAGAGCGAGCAACCTCTCCACTTTCTGTGACGAGAAGTAGCCGTGCAACACCTTGTCGGCTTCTCGTAGATTCACT
The DNA here is from genome assembly GCF_023864275.1 of Schistocerca cancellata. Taxonomy (NCBI): domain Eukaryota; kingdom Metazoa; phylum Arthropoda; class Insecta; order Orthoptera; family Acrididae; genus Schistocerca; species Schistocerca cancellata. The sequence continues at coordinate 622,920,769 of NC_064626.1, read as the reverse complement.
GCCTCAAACCAGTTTCCGCAGATACTCACGACACAAGAACGTCAAGAGCCGACCAGTTTCATCGTTTCCGAGATGCTCGTATCCGGACGCTGATCCATAACCATCTGCATTTAATCAGCGTCAGTGGGTTTCCCCATTTACGGTCCGTGTCGTCGCTAGAAAGGTTCCCCATTCGCCTCTGCTCCGCTTGCACGCACTCATTGCCCTAACGCCACCAGGCGGCGGTCAATGTCTCGTGGCGGGCACATCACTGTACATCATCCGTTTAGTCCGCAATTAGCTACAGTCAAAGGTTGCAGTGTGTGGATAGAAGCCGTGAATGCTGCGTTCGGACACTAGCTGATTCGGTTTCTCGCCGCTCACAGCTTCAGGTGGCGCTGGCTTGCTTAGGTCACGCAAATGGATGCTTTCGTAAATGGGCTTATCGCATGGAGCCACACGTGGAGATCCAAGGCACTTTCTTCACATGAAATAAATATTCATATCTACTTACTTTTATACTTATGCTCCTATAGCACAGCGCGCAGCGAACTTGCTTACTAGACAGGGAAGTGAGGCAGATCCGGATCGAATCCGCCCTATGGGTTAACGACCGCCCCTGGTACGCTGGCCTACCTAAACTTGGTGTTTAGCTGGTTTCCCACGCTCCTTTGAGCAAATGCTGGGATGCTCCTCAAATTTCGTCTCAGACAAAACGTTATACAAACAGTTAAAATACCATAACACACGGAACACAGTTTACACCATTCAGAGACAGATGGCACAGACGATTTCCTTCCCTCAGGTACCTTGACAACCGTGGCGTCAGTAAGTGCATCCACCTACAAAGTTAAATAATGAAATAAAATTTGTCAAATCCTGAAAAACCGGACCACGTACTAGAAGGGATAAATGCAATGTAAAACGAAAGAATCCCTTCACTTTCATGATTTCAGAATCCTGTTTCGACTGACAAAGAAAGGGAATAAAACCTGTATAAATAACAGAACAGACGCATAACCTCTCCAGAAAATATTCCTGATCGCATGTATAACGTGTTTTATGCGTATATTAATTTGATGACATGATATTGTGCATTCTATGTACGTACTTAAGGAATACCGCAACAGGTATGTGACTGTGATTTGAAGATTTGATACTAAATTTCTGTATGTCATTTCGCTTACGATGCAGTTATGCAATGAGGGCACGTCTTTAGAAGAGACTTACGAAATACAAGAAGGATTGCATATGTTTGGATGGTGATTGATTCAAACACTGTCAATTGAACCTTGACATTTATCATGTCCAGTTACGTGAATAAACAGGTGCAAAAAGCTCATATGCCTTGACTGTACGAACAGGGATCAGCTACTGTAATCACAAGCGTGAAGCAGAGCTCTGTGAACATCAGTCGGGCATGACTTCAGATGAAACAACAGATCGGAGCCAGTTGTGCTTAACCCAGATAGCAGATCTAAACCTATCCAGTAACACTAAGGAAATGTAATTTTACCACAAAGGATATCGCTTTCATATGCCATTTTCGATCGATTCTTAAGAATTGTTTGTCGCCCAATGACCTTAGTATGCTGTATTAAAGAAATGGAAGAAGGACTGGCACATTCCTCACGGATTTTTTTTTTTTTTTTCAACCATCGAGAGGGCGTTACAGAAACGCTCAAAAACTGCAGTGGACGACGGGCAAGGAAAAGTATTTCGCATTGCAGAAAACCTTACTCTGTTTAATAGTCCGAGATAACACATGCCAGTGCCACTAACGTATCGTCCAAGTTTAGCCTCAGTCACCATGGGGGTAATATTAGATATATTTTGAACAGGAAGAGCGAATAATAATTGTAGCGCACGAGACAGCCTGCGGCACATAGATTAAAGAGTACAGAATCAGATTAGAAGTATTTAAATAGTGCCATGATTTGTATGGTATTTTTAGAAATTAGGGGAGCGAGTTGGGTTGTTTGGGGAAGGAGACCAAGCAGCTAGGTCATCGGATTAGGGAAGGATGGGAAGGGAAGTCGGCCGTGCCCTTTCAAAGGAACCATTCCGGCATTTGCCTGGAGCGATTATGGATAACACGGAAAACCTAAATAACGATGGCCGGAAGCGTGATTGAACCGTCGACCTCCCGAATGCGAGTCCAGTGTGCTAACCACTGCGCCACCTAGCTCGGTCGACATTAGGACCTGGCTGTGTAAAGACAGGATAATTCTTACAAACAGCAGTCAGCCACTGTTAATATTCCTACTTATTACGAACAAATAGCACTGTTACTGATTTTGACCCGACAAGTTCATTTCATGCAGCTGTTCACGTTTAAAATTACTTTCGTCTTACGCTGCACATGCGATGTGGCCTCTTTTTCGTTGTGGAAAACTTTCCTTGGGTGGTGATATCCTTCACCGAAAAACGGTGTTAGAAACAGAGCAACTTTACTGTAACTGGATCTAAGAATGAGCTACTACAACGTAAACAACTTCCTAACAAATGAGTTTGTTTTATGTTATTTGCATCGAGAAACCTAAGATATCTTGTAACACAGCTGACTGCCTTTTAAATAAGTACGTAGTTCTCTGAACAGTAGGCAAGATTCTACGCTTTTCTCAACTTCGAAAGTGCAATATTATGAGGAAAGTTAAAACAAATGTTGACTCTTTCTTGCTACTCCGCCAAATATGAAATTCATTGGAAGCAGTGAACATTCCTGTTAAACGAGGCAGGAATTTCGATGCACGCGTAAAACAAAACCAAGTTAGTTCTTATCTTAGAAAATTGTTTACATTGTTTTAGTTCATTGTTAGGTCCAATTATAGAAAAGAGTCCTTTTGCTCGGTCTTTTTTACTGTATGGCACAATCACCCTAAGGAACTTTCACCACAGCGTTAATCAGCCGACATCGAATGTGCAACATAAGATATAACTAACTGTAAGTGTGAGCAGCCGTCTGATGATGAATCAACCGATTCGAAACCGGTAACGACGATATTTGTTCATAATGAATAGGATTATTAACAGTGGCTGGTTGCTATTTTTAGTTTTTTGTAAGAATCATCCTGTATGATTCATATATTCATGTATTTCTAAATACGCCTAGTACATTTTGTGGCTATTCCTTGACGAGTGTCCTCTGTTAGAATATTACTGCGCGGTGTGGGATCCTTACCAGGTAGGATTGACGGAGGACATCGAAAGGGTGCAAAAAAAGGCAGCTCGTTTTGTATTATCACGTAATAGGGGAGAGAGTGTGGCAGATATGATACGCGAGTTGGGATGGAAGTCATTAAAGCAAAGACGTTTTTCGTCGCGGCAATATCTATTTACGAAATTTCAGTCACCAACTTTCTCTTCCGAATGCGAAAATATTTTGTTGAGCCCAACCTACATAGGTAGGAATGATCATCAAAATAAAATAAGAGAAATCAGAGCTCGAACAGAAAGCTTTAGGTGTTCGTTTTTCCCGCGCGCTGTTCGGGAGTGGAATGGTAGAGAGATAGTATGATTGTGGTTCGATGAACCCTCTGCCAAGCACTTAAATGTGAATTGATGTAGATGTAGATGTAGATGTAGATATCAGGCTTCTGAGATACGCTGGAATGAAATACAAAGAACTATCAGTGATGTTCCACCGCGTTTGAGTTCCCTGTTGACTGCCAGAATTTCATGATACAAAATGACAGCACAGTGACGCCATTTCACAGTTAAATAGAGACGCGATGCCATACAAATGCAGCTGTACCCTGAGGGTTAGAGATCCTGCGGCAGCGCGGTGCGGCTGCTGCGTTGTAGAAGGGCGTGCTTCACAAAACCCGGGGCTGCTCTAAACGAAACTTTACTCACGAAATATGCGGCTAACGCACCGCGAGAGGGCTCGAGAAAGCACGCTGCGAAGTTGGCCACCCTTACAAAATTTCGAGGGCTGTCGGCAGCCGCTGACGTTCGGGAAGCCGCGGGCGCGGCAGCCGCTATTCACCCATCGGTCGCGCGGCGCTCAATGAAGACGGCTTAGGCCGCTGAATGCCTCCTGATGAATGGGGGAGGGGGGAGCGGCAGGACGGAGGGACTAACTGCTCATCCCGACACCTCTGCTCGCGCAGGCGCCTCTGCCTCTCCTTCTATCAATAACGTCCACCGCTACCTGTGCTACTACACTGTCAAGCGGGTGCAGAAGGAATGCCATAGGCCGCGCGAGATAGCAGTTTTTTCCTCATTATCGGCTGAACTGTCCTTATTCAGTTCTAATCATTTTTTTGTCACGAGCTAATCGCTTCACTACCGTTGGATTCTTATTCCTCAGTAGTACATTTACGGGTATTTATCTCACTCTGGGAGGACAAGGTGAACACAATTAACTTGAAAAAAAAAAAAAAGAAAAGAAAAGAAAAAAAAATGCCGTTCCTTTCACCTTTTAGGTCGACGCACTTTACGCAACTTTTTTCCACTGAAGTAATGATCCCTCAAGTGTGACTCCGGAACGTCTGCAAAGCATCAGTGTACGGTCGATATTATCGCCTCACATGGCTCAAAATGTTTTCTAACAGTGAATCACATACGGAACAAAGTAGGCTGAAAAATGTGAATGGTACAGCAACTGGTGCCACAAATATATTTCCCGTTTCTCCATTGTCGAAGCATTGTTGTGGGCTGATAGACTGTTCAGATTTTTTCCTTTCGTGGCTCAGACTTCTTGCGTAGTTTTTCATTCACTTAAGCCAGACGCCTTGTGTAGTATTTGTTGCTGAGGACTGTCTTTCTTACATTAGCGGTTGTATGCTAAAGTAATTGTAACGATTATCTTCACAACTGTGGCCTCTGGTCCTTAAAGTGGACAATATTAGAGTATTTGTAAATCATTGTTATACTCTTCGCAAAATTATCAAAGGGACGCATCAATTTATACAACTGAAAACTCTGTTACCATTCTGACGGATGGAATAGAGATCACCTTGTTTTTCTGTAGAGTTCCAGTTGCTGATTTGAGACATGTTTCTCGTTAATCATTTCCTGTAGATCATCTTGAATTCAGTCGTCCATTTATCATCCGCTGCATATAGACGAACAGACTTACTGCAGAAAGCCAAAAAAATGGATGAATTTGTGATTGCAAACCAAATAAATTTATAGTCGAATGGCATTCCAATTGATCCATTTAAATGAAACACACAGACCACGATCGCTATTGGGCCATTGAGACAAATCTGTTCCGAAGACTAATTCGTTATTTGCCATAAATCACTTCAGAACCTATACCTGGACAGCTAAAAATTCCATTCAGAGCAAAACTATGTCTTCGGCAAGAAAAACAGATTCCAGTTTGCTTTCGTACGGCTCAAATCTTCTACTGCTCCCTTCGTTTTCAGTTAACTGATTCTTTATCCCATAGTTAATGACCCACCAGTCTGTTACTTCTAATGACAATTTTCAACGCAATTTTGTCAGTCCCTGTTCTGAAATGTTTTCAGAACGATTTCATCTGCTGACTTCATTTCCAAATTCCTTCTGTGGAACTAGATCCGCTTGCTCCCAGTTACTTTTTTTAAAGTCCATTCAGCGATGTGCTTCAAGTGTATAGCTGCATAAATTTGTTCCTCTTCTCTAAACAATCTATTGATTTTGGCTCATTAACATAGGCTTGATCCTTACTTTTAGACCAAGTTACAAAATCGAAACCAAAATATGTTCTGAAGCGCTAATCCGATTATTTATACATTTTTGTCTTCACAATTTTTTAACTTTTTCCCTGTCACAATATCTCAACGGACATAGGTTCCCTCCCTCCATCCTAAGTTTTTCGTCACCGTTCCATAGTTGACGTTTCCAGTGCTGCTATGTTTTTCCCACAGTCCTTAGGGAATAATTTACATCTCACCTCTTAGCGACAATGGCAAATACACTGCCTGATAGAGAAGTATGAAGCACTCAGAAGGGGAACCTGAAACGGAATGAAACTTCACAGGTTGGGAGGGTATCTGATGTTATGTCAGTGAGTACAAAATCAAATGTAATTTACAGGGAACACGGCAGTTTGAGCCCGTTAATGAGTATAACGTTGTAACTCCACTAATCTGGACGCATTCACTGATTCATTTGGAAAGTGTGTTATGAAGCCATTGTATCCCCTCCTGAAGCCCACAACAGTTGCAACAAGTCCTTGACACTGTGGATATTGGCAATGAGACAGACTAGTCCCGTACACATATTGTGTCAGGGACAAATATGGGGCCGGCCGGAGTGGCCGAGCGGTTCTAGACGCTACAGTCTGGAACCGTGCGACCGCTACAGTCGCAGGTTCGAATCCTGCCTCGGGCATGGATCTGTGTGGTGTCCTTAGGTTAGTTAGGTTTAAGTAGCTCTAAGTTCTAGGGGACTGATGACCAAAGTAGTTAAGTCCTATAGTACTCAGAGCCATTTGAAGCATTTTTTTTTGACAAATCTGGGGCCTTGCTCGTCGCAGGATACTTCAGCATTTTGCAGACGGCTCATAGAGGCACATGCTGTAAGTGGACAAGTATTGTCATGATGATGTATGGCACCATGATACTGTTGCGTGAGAGATAACAAATGGGGATGCATGATGTCGAAATACTGGAGCATATCGACTGTATTTGGCCAGGGCGGAAGTGAGTTGCAACAGAGCCAGGTGCAGGCAGGCAAGAGTGTTACGCGTTGTGAAGCGAAACAAAGCCGACAGGTTTTGCAAAACAGAACCCGTTGGGTGCGCTATAGCTATAGCCAATGCTGCAATACGCTAGCAGAAGGACAGAAGCCTCTCCTCTCTTGCCACCACAGAAGTACTTAAAGTATGGGCCTCATGCCCTAATTGAACACAGTCTGGAGTGTACAAGTACTCAGCCATTCATGTACTAAAATATTCTCATCTCACTATCACAGCCTACACCAAGAGCCTGTGACACCAAGAGTGACATCCTGGAATGTAGTATGGGTCCACTGTTCGACCATGGGATGGGGCAGCCTGCCATGAGTCGCGAGACCAGACGCCGCCGCAACAGAGAGCTGCCCACTTGCTGGAGGGAGGTCACGGCTGCATCCGCAGTATCACTGGCAGCGCTGCTGTACTGTCATCATGGTCACAGCTGAAGACGTCGCTGAAAGTGGCATTTGGGTGGTCCTGTGCTCGGCTCTGCTCTTTATGCTGTCAGCAATGACGGACGTCTATCGTTTCGCATGAGACACAACAGAATGCCTCTACCAAGATATTCATGATGTACCATGTCCGAGGGCCAGAAAAAGAAGTTAATTACACAACTCCACTGTCATCCTGATATCTTATTGCACTCTCCAAGGATGATAATCAATGTATCATCTGACAGTACCAATTTGCCATCGAAGTTCCTACCAACTGTGACTTGAAGGCATATCCAAACCATAAAGCCAGGAATAATACACTTGTACCTCTCCTAAAGATTGTAAGCATGGAGCCTCTCCTCATGTCACAGCCATGTTCACTTATGATGGTCATCCAGCGTTATACAGAACAGCAGTTCGTTGTTGAACACAATGCAACGTTATTCATCAGCAATTGATGCTTCTTAGTCACAGCAGCACTCCAAATGCAACCATTTGTGTTGAGGTTTTAATGACAGCCTGAGCATGGGATGGTAATTATCTAGTCCAGCTGCTGCTAGTTTCCAGCTAATCATCCAGGATGACACAAAATTTTGTAGGGAGCCCGTTACTTATTTTTGGATAGCAGGTGCAGATGTGAATGGGTTAAGATGTGCTTGCTGCCCAATATGGCGATTCACTCTTATGGTGGTCTGACCTGGTCATCCAAAACCCTGATGACGAGTGATTTTCTCTGCCTCGTGATGACTGGGTGTTGTGTGATGTCCTTAGGTTAGTTAGATTTAAGTAGTTCTAAGTTCTAGGGGACAGATGACCTCCGATGTTAAGTCCCATAGTGCTCAGAACCATTTGAACCATTTTTTTGATGACGAGTATGTCTGCCCTTAAGTTCAAACACAGTCCAGCACTGAGCCACGACATAGCCCAGCGTCTCACAAATCTGGATAGTGAGTGAGTCGTCTATCTATGCAGATGGAGAGTGACAGTGAAACCTTTTTCATGTTGTGTCATGTGCTGATAACGCTGCCTCACACTCCTTTACAGAGTTAACTCGGCGTCTCCGCTGTTCCCGCCTCTTGTATACCATACCAGGTCTGGTAATCACACTAAACACGAACAGTACTAATGCACCTTGGTGTCCGTTTTCTCTGTCACAGAGAATTGGAACTGTAATCATTTACACACCCAGGTGCGTGCGTGTATAAAGTTGCAGCCGACCAAGTCTTCTGAGTCCTTTACTTTTTTGTCTGTCAGTGTGAAACTTAATATTACTATATTTTATTCCCTCAAATTTTCTCTTATTATATCAAACTGCTTTCCTATATCAACCAATTTAGTAAGAGGTTTTTCTGTTTCGAATATTCACTTGCATTGTAAACACTTTATTTTTGAAAGTATTATAAACCATTATTTTATCTCTTAACTTCAATTCAGATATCACATTCCTTGTCTTCGTGCCCAGGATTGATGTAAAATCTCAATCCCCATTTAGCTCGGGCATCGAGGCAGATCCTCAGTGAGAGGTCTTGCAACTACCCAGTAATGATAATGCCCAGTGCCGCCTCGAGAAGCGAACACTCACCATAAGAAATGGGCGTGTCCGTTGGGAGCAGCCCATAAACACGCCACTGCTAACGCTAGCACTGTCAAATCTCCCGTAAACTCAAAGATCACGGTGTTTTGTGTATTGTGTATTGAACCATGGACCACGGCAGTCTACCCATCTCACCGCCGCCCCACACCGAACCCATGGTTATTTGTGCGGTTCGGCCCCCAGTGGGAGACAGTGTTCGGGCAGCAATCGCCAACATAGTGTAACTGAGGCGGAATACGGGGAACCAGCCCGCACTCGCCGAGGCAGATGAAAAACCACCATAAAAACCATCCACAGGCTGACCGGCACATCGGCACGCCTCTCCGCTCGGGTAGCAGCCCCTTGAACAGCGCGTCTATCTGGGCGGGCACAAGATCACAGCACACAATGTGGCGATCCGATGGCAGGGTGTGATCAGCGACATCTCGCAGCGTGTATAGTGTCAACAGTAAAATTCGGAGGCTGTGGTATTATGTTGTGGTCGTGTTTTTCATGGAGGGAGGCTTGCACCCATTGTTGTTTTGCGTGGCACTATCACAGTACAGGCCTACATTGATGTATTAAGCACCTTCTTGCTTCCCACTGTTGAAGAGCAATTCGGGGATGGCGATAGCATCTTTCAACACGATCGAGCACATGTTCACAATGCACGGCCTGTGGCGGAGTGGTTACACGACAGTACCATCCCTGTAATGGATTGGCCTGCACAGAGTCCTGACCTGAATCCTATAGAACACCTTTGGGATGTTTTGGAACTCCGATTATGCCAGACCTCACCGACCAACATCGATACCACTCCTCAGTGCAGCACTCCGTGAAGAATGGGTTGCCATTCCCCAAGAAACCTTCCAGCACCTGATTGAACGCATGCCTGCGAGAGTGGAAGCTGTCATCAAGGCTAAGGGTGGATCAACACCATATTGAGTTCCAGCATTACCGATGGAGGGGGCCACGAACTTTTAAGTCATTTTCAGCCAGGTGTCCTGATAATTTTAATCACATAGTGAATCTGTAGATGCACACTTCAGCAATTATCTAAATATTTATCTAGTAGTGAATGGCCAGATGGCCACTTTAACCATGATGCAAAGCAAGCCATATTTAATAACATACCTAATTATAATGAAGTGGTATCGTCGAAAACGGTCAGTTATTAATGAATAGACAACAGAATCTTCTATGGAAGCTTAACAGGAAACTGACTGGAAGGCTGTGTGTAATGCGGCACATGCCAGTTGTGAAGTTAACGTTTTTACAAGTTGTTTTATCAGTCTTTAACTGCTGATTATCCAAAAAATAATAAAATATGACACGAATATGGCTTAACAGAAGCCTTCGATTACAAAAGTTATGTTACCCATTTATTATACACAAGGAAAGCAAAAATATAAGAAATCATGGAGATTTGGAGTAAAATTGATCTTATACTAGAAATAATACTCTGTCGTCTTAATCAATGTGATTAAAAAAAGTGAAGAAACCTCTGTCAAACGGCCAACATAAAAGGAAAAATTAGGAATACAGTTAAGGATTTGAGAAACGCTGTAAAAGGATACCGCCCAGTTTTAACTGGCAGTTGTCAGGTAAAAACATTTAATAACGACTTTTTGGAAGTAGTTCAGAAGATTTATTTTGACAGTCAATGGATAAATAACGGAATACACACAAGAAACAATATCAGTGTCACATACATCACAAATACTCCACACTATGCCAAAAAAATGAAGAATGTAATAACTTCACGATAAGCAAAAATTCTCACTGTATATAGAATATTTCAAGTAAATTAACAGAATTCTGTTCTTCATCTACAAGCAATATTATTGAATATTCCGTCAGTGCTTACAGAAACATATACATATTAAAAACGGAAATGTGCAGTATTAACATCCCACAGTAATACACACATCAAATATAGTTTCGCATCTTCTCGGTTCCGGAACCTGTACAGCAAACTGTAATAGAGATTAACATAAACATCATTCCCGCCCTTTTTACTGCATATGAAAACAGTAATGAAAACAGTACATTGCATCTTGTACCACCATACAGCGAGACCTTCATCGGTACCTCTAATACACAGTAGCACGTCCTCTTGCATTGATGCATGCCTGTATTCGTCGTGGCATATTATCCACAAGTTCATCAAGGCACTGTTGGTCCAGATTGTCCCACTCCTCAACGTCGATTCTGCGTTGATCCCTCAGAGTGATTAGTGGGTCACTTCATCCATAAACAGCCATTTTCAATCCATCCCAGGCATTTTCGATAGGGTTCATGCCTGGAGAACATGTTGGCCACTCTAGTCGAGCGATGTCGTTATCCTGAAGGAACTCATTCACAAGATGTGCACGATGGGGGCGCGAATTGTCGTCCATGAAGGGGAATGCCTCGTCAATATGCTGCTGATATGGTTGCACTATCGGTCGGAGGATGGCATTCACGTATCATACAGCCGTTACTGCGTCTTCCATGATCACCAGCGGCGTACGTCGGCCCCACATAGTGCCACACCAGAAAAGCAGGGAACCTCCACCTTGCTGCACTCGCTGGGCAGTGTGTCTACAGCATTCAGCCTGACCGGGTTGCCTCCAAACATGTCTCCGACGATTGTCTGGTTGAAGGCATATGCGACACTCATCGGTTAAGAGAACTTGATGCAAATCCTGAGTGGTCCATTCGGCATGTTGTTGGGCCCATCTGTACAGTGCTGCATGGTGTCGTTGTTGCAAAGGTGGACCTCGCCATGGACGTCGGGAGTGAAGGTGCGCATCATGCAGCCTAATGCGCACAGTTTGAGTCGTAACACGGCGTTCTGCGGCTGCCTCAGGCAAATGATGCAACACACTACAAACTGCTTCCTTGTACCAATCTCTTCAACATGGTGTCGTTGCTGTCAGGGGTCCTCCGGGCCATAATCCGTAGGTAGCGGTCATCCACTGCAGTAGTAGCCATTGGGCGGCCTGAGCGAGACATGTCGTCGACACTTCCTGACTCTGTATCTCCTCCATGTCCGAACAACATCGCTTTGGGTCACTCAGAGACACCTGGACATTTCCCTTGTTGAGAGCCCTTCAAACGCGGCATTGACCGTCTAGGCGTGGTTGAACTACAGACAACACCAGAGCTGTGTACCTCCCTCCTGGTGGAATGACAGGAACCGATCGGCTGTCGGACCCCCTCCGTCTAATAGGCGCTGCTCATGCATGGTTGTTTACATTTTTGGGCGGGTTTAGTGACATCTCTGAACATCAAAGGGACTCTGTCTGTGAGACAATATCCACAGTCAACGTCTGTTTTCAGGAGTTCTGGGAACCGGAGTTGTGCAAAACATTTTTTGATGTGTGTATTTACGTTAGACTTCCTTGTTAATAACCAACTTTCTGCTTTCTACGCCATCATCAGGCAAATGATGCAACCCACCACAAACTGGTTTCTTGTATGAACCTCTTAATCTCAGAGTTGCTCTTGGTCCCTATGTCCTCAGTTATCTGCTGGATGTATTCCAATATCTGTCTTCAGCTGTAGTTTTTAACCTCTACAGCTCTCTCTAATACCATGGAAGTTATTCGCTGACCTCTTAACACACGACCTATCACCATGTTGCTTCTCCTTTTCAGTACGTACTTTTTTCTTCTCAAATTCTGTGAGTAGGGTGCCTTTTCTGGTATGAGGTCAGTTGATTTATTATCACCCCCTCCTTCCTCTCCTCTCTTTAAGCCACTTTTGCTATTGGTTGAGGATACGAATACAAAATAGAATGATTTATGAACACCTCAACCCATCCCATTAAGCCACAAAGGATACAACATGGCTAATATTTGGGTTCTGGGGTGCTTCCCCACACCCAGTTAGTGACAAATGTGCCATAGGACAGTGGACATACAAAGGAAGAAATTGCGCCCTGGAAGCCGATCCTCTGGGGATGATGATGTTACAAGCCAAGACAGGGGCCTTTGATAACTATCATACAGATTTATCCAGCCAGGATGAGATTTCAAGATGGCGTCCTCTGCACTGCTTCATCTCCCTCCATAAGTATATATATATATATATATATATATATATATATATATATATATATATATATATAAAAGATTAATGTCATGCATATTCTCATATGGCGAGAGATGGAAACATGTAATGCACCCAGGAAAGTTATCGAAAACGATCGATTCATGAGGTATTATGTAGTGGGGAGGCATAATGTTGGGTGGACATAGTTACCTCTAAATCCTCGGACACCATGTTCATGAATGTTATATGCTGAGACACTGCAGTGGCTTGGAACACGCGTAGGCTCTGCCTCGCAGCAGAAGCAGAAGCCACACGAAGGACAGACGGGCTGCAATCCGGCGGTTGCCGCTGGGCTGCAGCACCTCAACAGGACCATCCGTGGCCCGGCGGACTGCGGCCAGGGAACTGTGCAAACGGCTTAACGTCAGCCCTAATGCACTGTAGACGATACTGGCGTTTTGGGGTACCGCAAAGCTTGTGACAGGTAGATCCTGCTCTCATCTCTTCTAGAACAGAAAAATCATCTATGCAAGTGCACCAGTTACTGGTATAACAGTAGTAATAAAAGGTGGTTTACTAGCTTATAACCCCTAATAGGCTGAGATCTTTCTTCGCTATTACATAACCAGCCCCAAGAGTCTCATCGTGATATTATGGTGCAGAAACACGCGAGCTTCCCATCAAAATAGAAATGTGTGTGTGCGTGTGAATTCCTAAGGGCCCAAACTGCTGAGGTCATCAGTCCCTAGACTTACACACTATTTAAATTAACTTATACTAACTCATGCGAAAAACAACACACACAATCATGGCCGAGGGAGGGCTCGAACCTCCGGCGGGAGGGGCGGCGCAATCCATGGCATGTTGCCTCTAACCGCGCGGCCACTCCGCGTGGCCATCAAAATGGAAGATGCATCAACTTTCAAACAGCGTGTAGTAAACATTTTCGATGTAATGAATAGTGATCATATATAGATTTCATTAAGTCTTTTAAGCAAGTAATTCTGAACGTCACATTACAACAGTCTACTGACAAAGAGAAGCCAGAAAAAAATGGCATATTTTCGTTCGTGAGGCGATAACCGGTATACTTATTGCAAAATTTGGCTGTTCTGTCTTATCGTGTAGGTACACATACATGTATTATTCCAGACTGCGCACCAACACGGCTCCTTCTTCTTGGGATTAGGGAAGATGACAGGATGAGATAAGATTTTCTACACAATCACTATTTCATCGCTTCTGTACGAAGATCTAAGTTTTTGCCGACGTAGGATGTCATTCAGTTTTCATCGCCGGTGACAGTGCGTTAAAAATATTTTATATGATAAAACCGTGGGGAAATGAAGCTATATTGAACAAATATTTCTCTCTATACATGTGTTATCATTGTCTTTAAATCATTTCTAATTTTTTGTAAAAATAAATACTAATGATTACGTACGGTACAACTGTAACACGTAAGACATGTAATATTCAACGCAATTGTCGTACTATTATTAAAGTATTCTCTGCGTTCCATTTATTTTTCAGTTGCTTCGGTGATATGAAACAAAGTTGTGGTAATGAGCCTTGTGATGTGGGAAATACTAAAAATTTAATGAATGATTTAATGAGTCTTATTATCAGTCAACATGGAAACACTTTCAATCTTGAGATATGTTGACAATAAACTGGTAATGTAGACTCACTAATGAGATACGTCGGCGGTTTTTACATCTGATTTCATTCACAATATCGTCTATTTCATCCTTGAATCATAACCGCCTTTCTTGTGCTTTGATTAATACGAAACGTTGGAGGAATAATTGAGTAATAACAATCATCAAAAGCTAATTGACGTTTACTTCAAACTAAATAAATTGTTCAAATAAATAACGACGTCAGTTTTAATTAACCACGTGAACCGAGTTAAAAGAAGCTACTTATATTTATACTGTATCATTAATACACCATGGCTACAGCAAATTACTAGCTAATTTAAGCAAACGGCCTCATTCGACTACTTGTTAATGATTCTATTTAGTGTCCTCAATGGACGCAAAAATACTCCGACAAGTAAGTTTTTGCAGAGTGAAGAACGATTGGCTGTACTGCGAAATACAAAAGATTAAAATTAACAACACATAAAATGAATCATACATTTTAACATCAGAGGGGATGTAAAAGTAAAGTGAATTTATCAGTTGCACCGTTTCTGCTTCGCGAAATATTTATAAAATTATATTACCATCAAAACAGAGTCCATCAAACCTAATGCACTTTTCTCAACGTTTCAGCCGTTAACGGAAACGATATTCAAAGTCTTCTCAAGCTATTCCGTGTAGTACTTCCAACGTTTTTTGTTTCACATCTTCTATAGCAAATCAAACTTTTGTTTTAACTTCCTTTCTATTGTAGGTGTATGGAAACATCACAGGAGGCCAGAACCTGCGAGGATAGTGGATGTGAAGCTGTTGGCTTTTTCTCTTGACCAAAAACTGACGTTCAACTTTGTGCTATCAGAAGCATTCGTGTAGTAGAGGACCAAATCCATTGATCGCCAGGGTGCAGGCCAACTGACCACGGCGCCTGATGTAATCTTTTCAGTATTTGAACGGAGCAGTTCTGGTAAAGTGTGCTACCTTTGGGGACAAATACACGATGGGCTGTCCCTTTCAACTCGAAAAACAAACAAAGATTTTTTACGTTCGGTTGTATTTTTTAAAATTCGGTCGTGATGATGAAGTAGTCTTCGACCAGCTGAATTGTTTTTTGCCGTACTCATTCTACGTCACACCACCTCTAAATATTTCAGAGTCGATTTATGACTGTTCTTCAAATCTGGGTTGCAGTAACATGGATGGACCTCTGTTCATTGGGAGGCATAAACAAAATTATATTTGCTGCAGCAGCTTTCTTTTTGAAGTTTTTAGATAAAATGCTTAACTCCAAGATTTTCCAGTAAGTTCCTGCAGTTTAATTTCTCACCAATGTTCAGACATGATAGTGATGGAGGTATCTATCTACGCTGCGGTCCAGGGATCGGTATTTTTGTCTTGAATAGGCAGTTTAAGATTGAGTAGGAAAGTGTTAAGATGAGGATGTCTAGTTGAGGAAATAGGAAATGGGAGTGGTTTTGAGAACATGTGGCAATTCCAGTTCAATGTAACAGGGGACAGCAGCCAGGTTGACTTGATGGGGGATATGTGGACGCTCAGGTCGGTCGATAATTTGAAGGACAGTGGCACTGGGATGAGTGACGACTTCATTGTTGGTGGCAGGACGTAGGTTTGAGTGAAGCGGTAAGTCGACAAGGCTGTTGGGGCGGTCAATTCAGGCTTGTTTTGGGGAGGGGGGATTAGGTTGCATTACAGTTACAAGTAGGTGGGATAGGATTTGTTGCAGGTGTTACAGAGGGATAGAGACAGTAGGACAGTGTTGCTAAAGCTGGTTGGTTTTGCAGTACGGATATTTGGATGGGTTTTGGCAATCGGAAGTTAAATAGTCATTTTAGAGGAACATTTGTTGCATCATTTGGCATAGGCTTGAGATTGAGAACGTATTACTTTTTGTTTTCCGGTGATGCATATAGGATCTCTTCTGATGGAGGTGATGTATGGCATATCAGAGAAGACATGGATGAGGAATGTGGGACCAGAATCCTTTAGAGGACTTAGGAATAGAATTCAGCTCCCATTCAACTTCCCCCACTTTGATCTTGGGATCAGCCCTGAGGATCACAAGTGTGAGAGTAAGCGAGCAACTTGTGCTAGCCGGCCGGAGTGGCTGAGCGGTTAAAGGCGCTACAGTCTGGAACCGCACGACCGCTACGGTCGCAGGTTCGAATCCTGCCTCGGGCATGGATGTGTGTGATGTCCTTAGGTTAGTTTGGTTTAAGTAGTTCTAAGTACTAGGGGACTTATGACCACAGCAGTTGAGTCCCATAGTGCTCAGAGCCATTTGAACCATTTTGAACTTGTGCTAAGGGTTGTCTGAGACATGGTGAGCTAACTGGAAGCACTTGTGCACATGAACCAAAAGTCATGGCAGGAAACCCAAGCAACAGGTGGTTGTAGAATACAGAACGTGGGTTCGTCTTTTTTTTTTTTTTTTTTTTTTTTTTTACCTGGAGCTGGTGTAGCTGAAACCCATGTAGATGTGGCTGGTGCAGTCATAATTGATCTATATCCAGTTAGTGCAGGTCTGGGTGTGGCTGCAGTAGTTGGGGATGGTGCTTCTGATTCTGGAGCTGGTTGTAGTGGTGATGGTTGTAGCAAAGCAGCAGTTTAAAGAGCTGATAAAATCAACTACTGTGTAAAATATATATATATATATATATATATATATATATATATATATATATATATATATATATATATATATAAGCAACGATAATTACGTGGGCTCTCCTCGACGGATTCTCACTGCCAATGATCGACAGACCATGCACCGCGTACCTTGTCCAGTAACCATAGACTACGTCCACCATTAGAGCAAATGCGTCGACCTCATCATAATCCTCTAACATCTCATCCTGGTCCACCCGAAATAACGCTCCGTTACTTGTCCACATCTAAATTTATACTCCGCTAGGCACTACAGCGCCATTCGGTGTGAGGTGGAGGGTGTTTCTGCTACCACTAGCCCTGATGGGACAGTTGGCACTTCTGGCTGTAGCGAACGGTAAAGTTTTGCCTTTTCCAGACATACGATGTCTGTTAGGTTGCTCCTCGACCTTGGTTTTCGTGAATTCAGCGATCTGTCAAAGTGTCTAATTCGAAATACCAATTCAAGTCTGCATTCAGTTACCCAGGTGTCCCACGATTTCACTAGATCGCTTAGGACAATTCTGACGAGGTGTGTCTTAAAAGGGCACTGCTACTCGCCTTCCCATTTCCTCCCAACCACAACTTGTAACCGTTCTAAGGAGCGTTAAATCCTGTTCTCGCTTATTTTGAAGACTTTAAGTCAGTTCGACAAAGACGACCTTTTGGAACAAGCACTCGTGCCACACATAGCACTCGTAACAACATGACGCCTTCACCTTATTCTAGCGTTATTCAACACAAGCTCTGACTACCAGTTGGCCTTATCATGAGACTAGCCCTCTGGACCGGTACAGTCTAACCTTCAACAAGAACAGCAACAGAAATTTGTACGCTCACTTCCTGTTAACTGACTACTCACATCGTTGTGGTGCAAAACTGCTGGTCGCTGTGATCTAAATTAGGCAACAGCTCATTCTTCATCTCATCCTGGTCCACCCGAGATAACGCTCCGTTATCTATCCACATCTAAATTTATACTCTACAAGGCACCATAGCGCCATACTGTGTGCAGTGGAGGGTGTTTTTGCTAACACTATCTTTTCTCTCGTTTCCTGTTACATTCGCAAATGGCGTGTGGGAAAAATTACTGTTGGTTATGACAGTCAATTTCTCCAGTTTTTTCGACGCGGGCATTTCGCGACATTTATGTGGGAGGAAGTAATATATTTTCTGAATCCTCAAGGGGCGTGGTGCACAACGCTTCCTTGTAATGTCTGACTGGAATTTGTTGAGCATCTCCGTAACGCTCCCTCCGGATAAACGAGCTCGTGACGAAACGCGCCTCTCTTCGTTGTACAAGGTGTGATAAAAATATGGCGAATAATTTCATTAGAAACAAAATAATAAGCTAACGTGGCATTTGATTTAATCTCCTTCAAAATACAGTCCTAAGCTAGTAATGCACTTATCCCAATGTTGAATCCATGACTGGAAGCATTTCTGGAAAGCTTCTTTTGGAATGGCGTTCAGCTGCTTTTTTGGGGCCCTCTCAACGTCAGAAATGGTGTCAAAACGTTTCTCTTTAAGCACATTTTCAATTTTTGGAAAGAGCCATAAGTCGCATGATGCTAAATCTGGTGAGTAAGGCAGAGGTGGACAGACAGGGAGACTTTTTCTGGCCAAAAACTATCGAATCAAAAGCGAAGTGTTACACAGTGCATTGTCGTGATGAAGAAGAAAGGCTTTGGCCCATTTTTCCGGTCTCTTTCTTCATAAATTGTTTCGAAAAGGCTGCAGTACGCCCTTGTAAAATTCTCCATTTATGGTCCTTCTCCTTTGAACGAATTCTGATTGCACTATGCCTTCAGTATCGAAAAATTAAAGACCATGATTTTTATATTCGATTTTGACTGACTTGCCGTTTTACGGCGAAGAGATTCACTGGTTCTGCATTGGAAGCTCTGAATTTTCGTCTCGGGGTCATATCCACAAATCCAAGTCGATCCCTCAGCGTCGTGCTGACACACTGTTTTCCTCTTGTTCATGACTCAAAAGTCTAAGAACAAATTTTGCACTCACTCGTCTCGTTTGCAAATTATCGGTTAAAATGCTTTGTTTACTTCTATTGTGCTGGATGGCAGTAACTAGCAACTTACTACGACTCAATGAAATTACAAAACCGTGAAAGTTGCAAGGAAGTCTGTTTTTGTTTAAATGGCTACCATTTTCGTACTTTCGTCCATTATCAAGCCTTTCACATAAGTCCCAGCATAACGCCGTAATGTGTGTACGATTGCCACATTACCTGTGTGGGTGGCTAAGTGCCAGACACTATTTCCGTGCAGCAAAATAACATCTGTGTAATTTTCACGGTTCTGTAATTTCATTAAAATCCATTGTACAGACCCGTACGAGATGATAAGCTCTTCGGTAAGCCCTCGAATAGTTATTCGCCTGTTTTAACGAATAATTTTTTCCTACGTTTTGCTCGTTTTCTTCTGTTTATGAGGTTAATGGAGGTCCTAAACATTGCTCGTCTTCTATCGACTCATTTCCGCTTTTAAATCGCTCATACCACATGTAAAAAGTCTTCAGACTTACAGCATTATTGTCATACGCCAATTTCAACATTTTATAAATTACTTTGGCACTTTTTTGCAACTTGAAACAGAACTTAATATACACGTGTTTTTCAATATCCATGATGTGCGACAGTTATGGTAAATACAACCTCACTCTAGAGTCTCTGGACGTTTACTGACAAGTTACACGTGTTCCATCTTAACGGTACCTGTCTCAGCGGATATCGCACAAATTATATCAAATTGTTGCTGCTAAAAAAAGTCATTCACAGTAGTTTTTGAACGAGTGTTTAATAAACCACTTCTGTCGTGAATGAATTACATTCGCTTAAAATCTATAAATGAATTTTAATGAGGCATCTGCTCTTCCTCGACATCAACAGGATGCTTATAAGTTAAACTATGACCTACCAGTGTTCCTTGTAAACAGGACACAGCCACACTATCGAGCATAGAGATTTACAGGTAATCATGTATCAGAAGTAGAGAGAGAGAGAGAGAGAAGTAACATCATTCATTACAATGTGCGTAGTGATGGAATGAGAGGATTACTTAACATTGCTGACAATAGCGATATCTTTTCTACGGCGATCGATGTATCACAGCTTCTGCAGAAAAAAGAAGCATCAGTGTGCCTCCTTCTTCTTCCCACTTTGGAAGAATGCCCGTCATATTTAAGGGAAGTTCTTATCCATCCCGTAATCTTCGTCGCTTTTTTGTGGCATTACCGTCATAAAACGTTGCACCAGAGTTCAGATATGCCCTGGCGAAAATGTGCGTGAAATTTTAGTAACTAACACATTCGAATCTTATTTTCTTCATTCGCACGCTGCTGAAAACTTTATTCATTATTCGCCACCGTCTTTTTAGTTCATAACATCTATCTCATAAGTATTTCTTGGCATTACATGGAGAACGGAGAGCCTGCTGCCGCTCCTTCAATTTTTGCGGCGTTATAAGCGGCGGGCAGACTCTGTTTCGGTCGCTGTCCGCAGTTTTCTGCAGCTCGCAGTCTGCTTTATTATTCTGGCTGCTGCTTGCAACCCAATGGGGGCTCCGCGGGGCGAGTTTGCTGGGGGTGGAGCGGGGAACATGGCACTCGTCCGCGGAAATTAAGAAGCACCAGCGACGCCGACTTTCGGCCATTAAAGTGAGCGTTTTGCATCCTAACGAGCGGCTCCGATTAAAAGTGTCAGCGATGAGCGGCAATAACACTGCAAAGAACTTCAGACCGCTAGCCACGCAGACCTGCCGCTTCGCCATTCCCGTATTCTCGCTGTTCCGGAGAGAGAAACGGGTTCGATCGACCGCTGATATCGACGTGGTGTTCTCCTGTTCGTTTCTCTCTCTCTCTCTCTCTCTCTCCCTCTCTCTCTCTCTCTCTCTCTCTCTCTCATTCTCTTGTTCCAGGAAAGAGTGAAAAAGAAAACAGTATAAAAATGACACTGATAGTATCAACACAGCATATATTTTTCCGCTCTATTCCAGAACATTATACGATATACGAAAAATAGATGTAGGAGTATATGACATATCATGATAGTCGTTTCCAGAAAGTTTTTGTTTCTTATTAGGAAATCAAAAAATGGTTCAAATGGCTCTGAGCACTATGGGACTCAACGTCTGAGGTCATCAGTCTCCTAGAACTTAGAACTACTTAAACCTAACTGTCCTAAGGACATCACACACATCCATGCCCGTGGCAGGATTCGAACCTCCAACGGTAGCGGTCTCGCGGTTCCAGACTGTAGCGCCTAGAACCGCACGGCCACTCCGGCCGGCTATTAGGAAATCAGAGAGCACAAACTTTTATTAGTAGCAATACAATGTTTGTACCACACACAAAACATTTTGACACTTTAATGTGTCTATCATTGTCCTAATACTATCACTATAAATGTCTACTCTTATAAGCAGCACATACTGCAATGGTTGACTTACATTTCTGGTGATTTTGTTGTTTTCGCTTTACACGTCTACATTTTTCAATATAAGAACTGAATATTTCGTAGGGGTACATTTACATATAGTAAGACATATACAACTTGTTGTTTCACACTGTATTTCTAAATAATATTTTGGCAAATATCGGTAAAACATAAATACATCTTTCTTAATTATCAGTTGTTTTATCCACATCCAATACAGGTCACTGTGAGAAAGTCACTTGCAAATGACGCCCAGTTTCTTTTGCACAATGTCCACATACCGTGTTCAGTCGTATGTGTTCTACTTTCTACCACTCTTACGTAGTTAGATTGCTTCGTTTCGTGTTAGAGATAAAGAACTGCCAACGTCGTGGTCATAGACACATCTTGTTAGCAAGCTGCTAATTCAGATAACGCAAACGTTATAGTCGACAAAATAGAATGCGACAACGAGGATCGAATATTGTAATACTAGGAGTCCTTCCACTTCCGTGCAGTTCCTTACGCAACAAAATCTTAATGCAGAATAGTAATAATGATCAAGTCACTCTAAGAACTATAGAAGACTTATATAGGCTAGTAGTTTGCGTTTACTACATCGTTTTATGTCGAAGTTTTCAGTACGTTCAGGCAGTGCAAGCTGCCGTCGACAATCTGGATTACACAATGGAATTAGGCGCGCCTAATTATTCATGACATTCGAAAACCTAAAATCGACTGAGGTGGGCCATTGGATACGGCAATTCACTAGCAGTTTAGGGGGATGGGGGGCGAATCGCGGTTAAAATACAGATCCAGCAACCCAGATTAAGGTTTTCCACGGTTTTTGTATCTTTACGAAGGACACAGTCAATTTCGTTAGCCCTCCTTATCTTACGCCTCGTTTCATTTGTAATGATGTTCGATTCCAGTCTTCCTACCTTCTAATATTGAAGTAAGAAAACAGTTTATGTGCGAATCATAGAGAAACCCCCATCGTAGAAATTACACCTATTTGGTTATGATGAAAAACGTATTTCATATTTTTACTGTTTCCAGATTAAAAGCACATAACATATGTGTGTTCACTACAGTATTCTGACATTTCTTACGCAGAGTCGTCGGATAAAGATAAGGTAAAACTAATAAATTTATTTACACCATATCAAGTGTCATATTAGGTTACAGAAAATCAATGGCCAGTAAGCATCAAATTCAGTAGCGATGCAGACCAACACTGTGCACATGGAGCACATGAGAACTCCTGAAGGTGCTTCAGTTGCTTTACCGCGAGTGCTAGTGCCGCTGTCTGCAAAGAACGTAGGGCAAGCTGGGAAGGGACAAATCAGAAGCTCGCACGCAAGCTGCATACTGGGTCCCCTATGCACTGAGGCCATACCAATAAGTGACAAAGCTTATGGAATATATGATGAAGCTTTATGTTGAATTATGTTATTTTGTCTTATTTTGTTGGAATTATTATGTTTTGTTAGCCAAGAGTGATTTCTGTTTTTACTTCGACATATTATTTAATAATAGGCTTGTTGGATAGTATAATGCATTAGTGGACTGTGGGTGTGCTAACGTAACGAAGTGAGTGTGTCGCTGGTCGTGTGTGACAATGGAACTTGGGAGTCAGGCCTTTCGAAGGGGCAGAGAGACAACAATGTGGATTCGTTTCTCCTGCGTGACGTCATCTTCTAGGATAACCATGATGTATGGCATAATTCTGGTGATGCTACACCTCTACAGTGGTGAAGTGGTGCAGCACTGCGGAATCAGCAGCTCTAGGGAGGAGTACTTTTAAACAGGTTGGAGGTCGCCATACTAACCAGCCACCACTGACTTACGATGCATGAGACGTAAGGAATGAGGTACGAAGACCAGTGGAAATGTTTCCCGAATTATGTCTTGAGGCCGAGAGTAAAGGAGTACTGAAGAAAGTACCAGGAGAATACGTAGGGTTGTCTCTCTCCTATAAATGGCTGCGAAAACAGTTGCGCCAAGTGATGGATATAGCGCCATAATGCTGCTGCATCAGGAAAGGAGATGGTTCGATGCAGGTGGGAAATTCTTAAAGATAGTCTTTGGGATTACAGATACCGATGATACCCGGGAATTAAATGAGACGCTGAGTGAAGCGAGGGAAGTTGCTGAAAGCAACAGAGCTGTTACAGAATGGCATACCGCACAACTAGCAAACCTGGCACAAGGTGTACTGAATACTAATCTAGCGTGAGGGGAATTAAGTACGATAATGACAGGATTTGTAAAAATAACTGTGGGGACAGTGGTTCGAAAATTTAATGTGGTATAGACACGAGTGGATGTGTTAGATACAGAATCGCAGTGATAAAACATCTGCAGTCGGCAGCGGACAGCATAGTTGGTGCTGAATGGAAGTAACAGCGTTGTAGCAGACAGTACACCAGGTGGTGCGAAGGCAACTGAGTACTACAGAGCTATCTCCGAGCCAGTTCGTGGCTGGTATATGAAAGGTCCAGGAAGCCCTAACGGCGGAACTGTAGCATGTAGAGAAACAGACAGACCAAAGCTTGTCGTTATTCTACCATGTGGCTACAGTAGAGATTAGCACCGCTAGAGCTCAGCCTCATACGCTAGCTTAGTTTCCAGTAGCCAGTGTTGATGCGCATTGCAAACTTTTCGCGGTCCACCGCTATTCAGCAAAATTGGAAGCTCTGAGAAAGTACATGCAGGGAAAAACACAGGAAGTAGTGCCGATCTGCAAAGAGAAAGGAAGCTCTTCTTCGATGCGCGCGGATTATTTCAGCTCATCATCTCGGTAGAGTTCGTCTTCACGAAGTTCTGCTTGCGCAGTGTTACCGATCAATTGCTTGACCATTGTCACGGATTTTCCGTCAATGTGCTTGATTACTCCCGAAGGAAATGTCATGTAGGCGCTGCGGTTTCCCGAGCGTGAATTGCGTCTTCTCTAACTCAGGCTCGACGATCCGACGAAATATTTGCACTGTCGTCTTCGTTGAGCCCACGGGTTGACGAAAGCACCGCGGACGCTTCTGAGCTCATGAAGCGGCCGAAACTGTAGTTGAACTCCAGTTCTCTCCCACACAACCATGTTGATATCAACGGAAGAGTGTCACCATTGTCAGAGAGAGCAAGTTTCTATTTGCTCAACCAGGATGGCCCAGACGACACGAAATCATGTGAGATATAGTTATTTCTAGGAAAAGCAGATGCAATGGGATGTCAAAGGGATGTTCTGGCTCCACACCATTACTTCCAATGGGCTTACATGCATTGGATTTCCTTCATGTTTACACCTGAAGTAGTAATTATAAATTTTTATGAGCATGGAAGACGTAAGGGAATGATGAGACAGGAAATACAGGATAGGAGGTTATTGATCGATGATACTACCTGTGATATAGTAGGAGCTACTTTTCACCTCCCAGCTACTGCTGCTGTAACCATTGTAATGAATATGAGACAACGCTCGATGTACTGACCAGTAAAACCATTGCCTGTGCTTGTAATCCAGCATCTAGCTTACCTAACAACACCTTTAAAACTTGACCTTCTCCATTCGCTGCATTAGCTTCCACCTAGACAGAAGGGACGCATTACTGCTGAGCAAATGCTGTGACATGTACGGCAATACCATGGTAAGCAGCTCAGTACAACCACGACCATGAGTGTCTCGGTTTCTGGTACCACTGTGGTTATGAATCTACCCTTTGCGTAACCTGTATCTACTTTAAGTGGAAAACCGCCCCATAATTCAAACTCTCAGTGCATCTGCAATCGATGGACTGGATTAGTCTTAGGAAATAGCACTTTATCAAACAGCCTATAACCATGTGGCTCACGATGAATTAGAGTAAAAATTAGCTGAGAATATAGTATTTTTTATTTCGACCCATGAATTATGTATTAAAGCTTTTATTCAGAAATGTGGACACATCAGAATCCGGTGGACTGGATTTTTCCAATTGGGGAGGAGTGTTGCACAACAGCTATATCACTTGCCACATTGCAGTTCAAAACTTTTTCTTCAACTCTCTCGCAGAGCTAGATGAGTTGCGTAATCAACATTGCTGTTTTAACTCGATTTCTGAGAATAACCGTTCTTTTAACGTGGCCTGACGTATTGACCTGTCTTCCAAGTCTGATGAGGAAGTGACGGTTTCTTCAACTGTAAAATATAATTTTACCATCGCTTTGATTATACCGTACGAGTTTAAGTGATTCTTGTGTCAAGGTCATAATAGTGTTAAAAATGTAACGGTGCAGCTGAACTGTATAAGATTATTAAACAACTAGCCGATAAATCCGACATTACCCCAAGTGTTCATTTTGTCAACTTTCTATTAGAAACGGAAACAAAAAAATGGAATGTGATGTGTTTGCAGTAAAGAATAAAAGTATTAAAATTTGCATGCATGATGCGGGACTTTTTCGCGCACCTCAGTGTTTATGGCGCATTATCTCTTGAACTGTTGTAGGTAGGTGGTTCTTACCCCCACAGCAATTGTTATCTGACAGGAACGGATACGTGCACCCAGTTTGATTGAAATCGGTCCTGTGGTTTAGGAAGAGATGTGAAACATACACACACACATAATCCATTTTTTACTGTAATAAATACGGATGGATGTCAATCAACACGTTTCAGTTTCTTCATGCCTGCAAAATTCCTGAAGAGCAGATGTAAGCAATCGCTTTATTGTAACCCCACGGAAGTTTTTACGAACATCACCCAGTCCCTTGTATGCATGATCCTGCCTTGAACACAGGGTCAAATGTAATTCTAACTACTATCTATTTACTCCAAATCATTTCTTTAAAAAATATTGAAAATTTAATTCGAGTTGGATAATTGTAACTCAGCGGCAGACTCATAAGTGTTTTACAACTTATACGAAAAGGTAATTAATTGTAATTCTGTGATTGGTGTTTTAACTCTTGGCTCATTAATGCGTCGCCCTAGCCAGCAGGCCGTTCTATTGTTTTTAACTGCAAGGCGATAAGACGAGCCTCATTATATTCTGGTTGGCGCAGGGAAGGAAGGAAGGAAGGAGGCCAAAGGGGAAGAGAGAAGGGGGAAAAACTTAATTTCCCGGATCGCTCATCTCGCTCGCCGATCCTACCCCCTTCACCTCCCCGTATTTCAGCGGGTTATCTTCTACCGCATTGAGTAGAGCTAGGGATTCGTCTGGAAACTAATTTCTTTGTGCGGTCGGAGAACTGTCGATAGCGAGCTAAATGCGAAAAAAGAAGAGAAGATGGTGGAGATTCAATCTCGTAATAAATGAGGTGGCAATATCGATGATGTAATAGACAGAAGGAGAGTGCGGGCAATGGCGGCCGCGGATATTCCAGCCGTTAGAACAGCGCCGGCGCCGCAGAGTCCATTACGGCAGCAATCAGCAATTTCTTTCTCCTTAATAAATGGCCACGTTTCCGCCTCGGGTATTTGTAACAAGAGTTATTTCTACAGCTTGTCAGCAGCCGGGAAACTCGCACTTTCCGGAAATGTAAGCTACACCGCCTGTTGGCAGTTCCACCGGAGCATTAAATGTGGCAAATATTTTCTGGCTCAAAAACTAATATTGCAACATCACGGCCCTTTTTCCAGCCGGGGTAAAGGCAGTTGTTCTGCGCCTGAAAAAGGACGAAGTATTTCAACAAGTGGAGAGAATGTCACTTTAACAAAGAACAAAAGATTGCCTGTATTTTTTGAACAGTCTCCGATGTAAGATATACCTTTATTGGGAAGACTTACAGGATGTCCAAGAAGTGCCTGTACCCCTCTTAACATGGGCATCTAGGGAAATAAATAGTTCTTTAATTCATATCGCTGTTTTGCAACTGATGGAATTTTCTCTTCACAGTATTGTGTTATTCCGTTTGAGTATTGCATTATTTCAATTGCAAAACCATGTGAGCGGACACAGTTACACCGTTGAGGAAAGAGTAGAGGCATATGATTGGGTGCACAAACGACCACAGACAGGGCACTTATTTAGTTACATGTTCCATAGATCATATGAACGATTCTTTTATCGAAATGATGTGGAACTAGTCAGTTTACAGAATATGTATGAACATATTATTTTTTGTCCTGCTGTTGCTACTACACCTAACTTTTCCTATTTTTTATTATTTCTTTTACTTGCAGCCAGTTTTTAAATTGAAATTCTTCAATGGAATAGAAGGATTTCTCCGGGATCAATTATTTTAGATTTAAACCTCGACTTACCAACTGGGGGGAGGGGGGAGGAGTGGTACTACGTTCCAACCTTTTGAAATTGTCGCAATCCAATCTGGTACTTCATACTTCCAAATTTTGGAAAAATATTTATTGTTTTCAACGATTTCTTTTATCACATTCTGTAACTGTTTTAAATTTTTCAATAAAACTTAACCCAAAAATGTAAGTCTTTTAGCAAATGTGACTTTTCACAACAAATATAATATCCACATTTTCAGGTTCAGTACGCTTCTCACACATCTATATAACTTTAAAAGGCATGTTGTGCATGAAAATCAACGCTAATTAACGAGATTTGTAATTTTTTAATTTCTTTCATGGCCATAAGGTACCCCACCACTTTGTGTAAACATTATGGAAAATACGATGGTGTTACTAAGAATGTCCCAAACGATATTTTCAGGTTCTGTACCCTACATATACATCAGCACCTATTTGAAAAGTACATTGTTAATAGGAGTTAAACAGATTTAACAAAATTCGACATTTTTTTAGTTTTCTTTTGGTGGGCACAAACTACGCCGCCCCCCACCCCTTGTTGGTATTACGCATTATGGAAAATGCGTGGGTATTACTAGGGTCAATACTTGCTTCACTACCTATCAGACATTTTATGTTATTGGGCAAATGATCAAAAACTTATATTGCTGCATATTGAACACTTTTCTGAGCCGCTGACAGCTTTAACAGTGGGTAATGAAGGTCATTTTTTCTTTTGTAGTGAACTGGGAAGTCTTTGCGATATAACATAACATACAAATTACTAATGACATTGGCCCAGGTTGGCAGCCAATAATTGACATCAATAATTAAATGAAATCAACCACGAGAGGTTATGAGATTATGGGACTGATAAGCAAAGTGGAACAGATCGTTTAGGTGAATAAAATATGAAATGATTGCATTTATTGCGGTACCTTTTACATAAAAAACACTACAGCAGAAATTTCAAATCTCAGCGCAAATTTGACTTTGTCTGGACGCAACTGAGTTAGTAAAGAGAAGGAGGGGGGAATGAATCGTCTCACATCCTTCACAGACGTTTGTCGTATGGTGATGACGGCGGACGGGTCTGGGATGGGACGGCACGTCGCCTCGGAGCTGTGCGGTGACCAATCGGTAGCACCCTCAGTGGCCCCTGGCTGTGGTGCAGCGGGGGCCCTTAAGAGTGTCCGAACTGACAGGTCAGCGAGTGTTGCCGTAGCCAGGGTTGTTGTGGTGATGGAAGTTGGCGGTGGATTGAAGAGACGCCAAGTCCTCTTGCTTCTGACTGTTTTCTTCATTCCTCAAAACTAGTGGGACAAAGAGACAATCAGCACATTTTGTTGGTGTTGGTTACCTACATAAGGGGCAGGCATGCACTCAGGGGCAAACCAATTGTTCTCCTTTTACTGACAGATACTTAACCTATTGTCCTCCTTTGGTTGACAGGTGCTTAACTTATTGTTCTGCTGAATGTACCCTACCTTTTGACTGACAGGTCCTTAACCTGTTGTTCCGCCACCCCCTCACACTCCCCTTTCCCCTCAGGAAACCACCAACTCACGCCCTCCCCATTGCTGCAACAAGTAAACTTTCAGGTCTGAGTTATTGGAATAGCACCTCTCACTCTTATCAGTTTGATTTACTTAATTAAATTGATCAATTAATTAACTTCTCCTCCTGTGGTAAACCCCCCTCCCCTCCTACCTCCGCTCACGGAAATTGGCTGGAAAAAGGCTCAGCTGATCGATCATTTGGAGGGAATTCGATTTGCAGTGTATGGAATATTGTTTAAACAATTTAGGCAATGTGTAGAATATAGTTTAGTTATTTATGGCAGTGTGTGGAATATAGTTTATTTATTTAGCTAAAGAATTTGTCCAGAAGTCGATTGCTGTGTATGGAATATTGTATAAACTATTTAGACAACGTGTGGAAAATTCTTTATTTAAACAATTTAGGGGATTCACATAGGTAAGAAAATGGGTTCGCTACGCTTTCAACTATCTAGTTTTAACTACTTTTCATCGAATCACCCACTTCCTCCATCCGAAACACAGATGATCTTCAAAAGTAAGTAATTGAAAGAATAGCGAACACATTTTCTTACTTATGTGAATAGTAGTTTGATTACTTCCCACAAACATATGTCGGAACATAAGCCACAGTACCTTTACATTGAAGCACCAGCATAACACTTCTGACTATCAATTATAGGTCTAAAAAAATTTTTTTTATACATCCACACATCCACCAGCTGGCTGTCGTTTTGGCACTGTGAATAAGCCTTGCACCATTACGTATTTTTCAATGAATAAAGGATGTGATTACAATTTAAAAAAGCCCTAGTGTCCTTTCGGTTTATCGATTTCAAATGGTTCAAATGGCTCTGAGCACTATGGGACTTAACAGCTGAGGACATCACACACATCCATGCCCGAGGCAAGATTCGAACCTGCGACCGTAGCGGTCGCGCGGTTCCAGACTGTAGCGCCTAGAACCGCTTGGCCACTCCGTCCGGCTATCGATTTCATCACTTCCATGACACCTTTTGGTATTTGGGATACTAGTAAATCCAGCCAACACAAAATGGCATCTTATATATATATATATATATATATATATATATATATATATATATATATATATAATCCACTGACACAAACCCCAGCCTGGCGGTATGTATTATACAGGGTGTTACAAAAACGTACGGCCAAACTTTCAGGAAACATTCCTCACACGTAAAGAAAGAAAATATGTTATGTGGACATGTGTCCGGAAACGCTTACTTTCCATGTTAGAGCTCATTTTATTACTTCTCTTCAAATCACATTAATCATGGAATGGAAACACACAGCAACAGAACGTACCAGCGTGACTTCAAACACTTTGTTACAGGAAATGTTCAAAACGTCCTCCGTTAGCGAGGATACAAGCATCCACCCTCCGTCGCATGGAATCCCTGATGCGCTGATGCAGCCCTGGAGATCGGCGTATTGTATCACAGCCGTCCACAATACGAGCACGAAGAGTCTCTACATTTGGTACCGGGGTTGCGTAGACAAGAGCTTTCAAATGCCTCCATAAATGTAAGTCAAGAGGGTTGAGGTCAGGAGAGCGTGGAGGCCATGGAATTGGTCCGCCTCTACCAATCCATCGGTCACCGAATCTGTTGTTGAGAACCGTACGAACACTTCGACTGAAATGTGCAGGAGCTCCATCGTGCATGAACCACATGTTGTGTCGTACTTGTAAAGGCACATGTTCTAGTAGCACAGGTAGAGTATCCCGTATGAAATCATGATAACGTGCTCCATTGAGCGTAGGTGGAAGAAACTAAAATGAGCTCTAACATGGAAATTAAGCGTTTCCGGACACATGTCCACATAACATCTTCTCTTTATTTATGTGTGAGGAATGTTTCCTGAAAGTTTGGCCGTACCTTTTTATAACACCCTATATATATATATATATATATAGGGTGTATATATATATATATATATATATATATATATATATATATATATATATATATATATATATATATATATATATATATACACCCTATATATATATATATATATATAGGGTGTTATAAAAAGGTACGGCCAAACTTTCAGGAAACATTCCTCACACATAAATAAAGAGAAGATGTTATGTGGACATGTGTCCGGAAACGCTTAATTTCCATGTTAGAGCTCATTTTAGTTTCTTCCACCTACGCTCAATGGAGCACGTTATCATGATTTCATACGGGATACTCTACCTGTGCTACTAGAACATGTGCCTTTACAAGTACGACACAACATGTGGTTCATGCACGATGGAGCTCCTGCACATTTCAGTCGAAGTGTTCGTACGGTTCTCAACAACAGATTCGGTGACCGATGGATTGGTAGAGGCGGACCAATTCCATGGCCTCCACGCTCTCCTGACCTCAACCCTCTTGACTTACATTTATGGAGGCATTTGAAAGCTCTTGTCTATATATATATATACTCTTTCAGGTCTGAGTTATTGGAATAGACCCCCTCTCACTCTTATCAATTTCATTGACTACTTAATTAAAATGATCAATTAATTAACATTTCTGGTGGGAAAGTGCCATTCCCCCCTGCCATCCCCCCGCCCCTAGTGGAACGTTCAAATTCCATCAGGACAATGCAACCTCTACTAACCTAAGAAAATGGCGGGAACGTAGGTTACATTGACTACTTAATTAAATTGATCAATTAATTAACCTCTCTGATGGGCAAGTGCCACGCCCCCTGCGACGCCCCCTGCCAGGCGGGAAACAAATTTTGTCAGATTTTCTGTGCTTGCATGGTGAAATTTTTCGGATCTTTGCGTATTTTCGAATGAGAAATGGGTAGTATCAAATTTTAATAACGGTAGAGTGTAACATCGCTTAGGCGGTTGTCATTTGTACTAAGACAGTGGTAGGATCGCATTGTAATATCTGTATAGTGGCGTAGTCGTGGTCATTTGATTGCTTAGTTCATAAGCAATTGTTCATATATCGCAGCTCAATCTGGCGCTGGTGACGCAACTGTGCAGTCACATATTGCTGTTTTATTTGTCGCAACTCTATACGTCCAGATATTAGCAGTAGGATGGATACGGTGTGTGCGTGCTGTTTGCGGGCACAGGAGGAACTGACTGCAGTTCGCGAGCAGCTGGGCGTGCTGTTGGCCACAGTCAGCCGCCTTCAGGCTGCTGCCTCGAGGTGCAGCGACTGCGGAGGGTCTGGCGCGTCGCGTCACTTGAGACACCCCAGGTGTCGCTTGCTGCGTCTGCTGACTCAGCCACCGCGGCACCTTCTAGTGTACCCGGCACGTTGGGGCCGCCCTTACCTCAGGGTGAGTGGCGGACTGCAACGCGTTCGCGTCGCTCGAGGCGGAGGGTGAATGTGGAGGCTGGCCGGCTGGCCTCGCCCGTTCATCCTGTCAGTGGGCAGGTGGCCGCTCCTTCGGCAGGGCCCGAGCAGGCACACGGGGGCAAAGGCTTGCTGGTTATTGGGAGCTCCAACGTTAGGCGAGTGATGGAGCACCTTAGGGAAATAGCGTACAGGGCTGGAAAGAATTCCAACGTGCACTCGGTTTGTCTGCTGGGGGGCCTCATCCAAGATGTGGAGGCGGCCTTACCTGCGGCTATCGACCGTACGGGGTGCAGTCGTCTGC
Source organism: Schistocerca cancellata (assembly GCF_023864275.1). Lineage (NCBI taxonomy): Eukaryota > Metazoa > Arthropoda > Insecta > Orthoptera > Acrididae > Schistocerca > Schistocerca cancellata. Next base: position 622,887,924 of record NC_064626.1, on the reverse strand, counting down.
AAGTAGTTGCTCATGTCGGCACCAATGATGCCTGTCGCTTGGGTTCTGAGGCGATCCTCAGTTCTTACAGGCAGCTGGCGGATTTGGTGAAGACCGTTGGCCTCACACACGGGGTGCAAGCAGAGCTCTCTGTTTGCAGCATCGTTCCCAGAGTGGATCAAGGTCCTTTGGTTTGGAGCCGAGTGGAGAGTCTCAACCAGAGGCTTCGTCGACTCTGTGATGGTCTTGGCTGCAGATTTCTAGACTTGCGCTATTTGGTGGGGAATTGTAGGACGCCCCTAGATAGGTCAGGGGAGCACTACACAAAGGAAGCGGCTACTCGGGCAGCAGAGTACTTGTGGCATGCACATGTGGGTTTTTTAGACTAGGCAGTAGTGCGAGGTATCATGATGAACACTCACCAGTCGACGTGCAGGCAGGGAAATCAGGACGGGCTCAGTGTAAAGACACTTCAGCTGTCAAGATATTAGCAATAAATTTTCAGAGTGTTCGGAATAAAGTTCCTGACTTTACTGCCCTTCAGGAAGTGTGTGGCGTGCAAATTATTCTCGGGACTGAGCCTGGCTGAACCCTGAGATAGGAAGTTCCGAAATATTTAGTGAGGGTTGGAACGTGTATCAGAAAGACGGATTAGACACCATAGGAGGTGGTGTCTTCATTATATTAGACAAAAATATTGTCTCTACTGAGGTAGAAGTAGAGTGTGATTGTGAAGTTATCTGGACACGTTTAACAGGGCTAGGAGAAATAATGTTAATTGTTGGTTGTTATTACCGGCCACCAGGTTCCACCGTGACAGCATCCAGAATCATTCAAAGGGAGTCTACACTCTGTATCGCAGAAGTACTCGGATCATGCTATATTAGTCGGAGGTGACTTCAACCTACCTAGTATAGACTGGGATGTCTTTGGATTCATTACAGGTGGTACAGACAAGCCGTCGTGTGAATTACTTTTGAACACATTATCCGAAAACTGTCTTGAGCAGCTAAATCGATAGCCAACGCGTAATGGAAATATTTTAGATCTGGTAGCCACGAGCAGACCAGACCTCATCGACGGTGTCAGTGTTGAGACAGGGATTAGTGATCATGATGTTGTCATTACGAATATGGTTACGAAAGTTAAAAAGTCGGTCAAGAACGCTAGGAGAGTATTCTTACTAGAAAGAGCAGATAAGCAGTTGTTAGCATCCCACTTAGTAAATGAATTTACTTCATTTACTTCCGGTACGATGGACGTGGAAGAATTATGGGCAAATTTTAAATCATGCATTGGAGACATATGTGCTGAAAATGTGGGTTACCGACGGAAAAGACCCACCGTGGTTTAATAGCGCAATTCGGAGAATGCTCAGGAAGCAAAGACAGTTGCACTCGCGGTACAAGAAAGATCGGGAGAATGAGGACAGGCAAAAGTTAGTAGAGATTCGTGCTGCTGTAATGAGAGCTATGCGCGAAGCATACAAGCACTACCACCTCATTCCTTAGCAAAAGATCTTGCTGAAAACCCAAGGAAATTCTGGTCTTACGTAAAATCGGTAAGCGGGTCGAAGGCTTCCATCCAGTCACTCACTGATCAGTCTGGCCTGACAACGGAAGACAACAAAACGAAAGCTGAAATTTTAAATTTAGCATTTGAGAAATCATTCACACAGGAGGATCGTACAAACATACCGCCGTTTCAGTCTCGTATAGATTCCCGTAAGGAGTACATAGTGATAGACATCCCTGGGGTTGTGAAGCAGCTGAATGGGTTGAAAACAAATAAATCGCCAGGTCCTGATGTGATTCCAATTCGGTTTTACAGAGAGTACTCTACTGCATTGGCTCCTTACTTAGCTTGCATTTATCGCGAATCTCTTGCCCAACGTAAAGTCCCGACCGACTGGAAAAAAGCGCATGTGACGCCTGTATATAAGAAGGGTAGAAGGACAGATCCTCAAAATTACAGACCAATATCCTTAACATCGGTTTGTTGCAGGATTCTCGAACATATTCTCACTTCGAATATAAGGAATTTCCTTGAGACGGAGCAGTTGCTGTCCATGCATCACCACGGCTTTAGAAAGCATCGCTCCTGCAAAATGCAACTCTCCCTTTTTTCACATGGTATCTTGCGAACCATAGATGAAGGGTATCAGACGGATGACATATTCCTTGACTTTCGGAAAGCGTTTGACTTGGTGCCCCACTGCAGACTCCTAACTAAGGTACGAGCATATGGGATTGGTTCCCAAATATGTGAGTGGCTCGAAGACTTCTCAAGTAATAGAACCCAGTACGTTGTCCTCGATGGTGAGTGTTCATCGGAGGTGAGGGTATCATCTGGAGTGCCCCAGGGAAGTGTGGTAGGTCCGCTGTTGTTTTCTATCTACATAAATGATCTTTTGGATAGGGTGGATAGCAATGTGCGGCTTTTTGCTGATGATGCTGTGGTGTACGGGAAGGTGTCGTCGTTGAGTGGCTGTAGGAGGATACAAGATGAGTTGGACAGGATTTGTGATTGGTGTAGAGAATGGCAGCTAACTCTAAATATAGATAAATGTAAATTAATGCAGATGGACAGGAGAAAGAATCCCGTAATGTTTGAATAGTCCATTAGTAGAGTAGCGCTTGACAGAGTCACGTCGATTAAATATTTGGGCGTAACATTGCAGAGCGATATGAAGTGGGACAAGCATGTAATGGCAGTTGTGGGGAAGGCGGATAGTCGTCTTCGGTTCATTGGTAGAATTTTGGGAAGATGTGGTTCATCTGTAAAGGAGGCCGCTTATAAAACACTAATACGACCTATTCTTGAGTACTGCTCGAGCGTTTGGGATCCCTATCAGGTCGGATTGAGGGAGGACATAGAAGCAATTCAGAGGCGGGCTGCTAGATTTGTTACTGGTAGGTATGATCATCACGCGAGTGTTATGGAAATGCTTCAGGAACTCGGATGGGAGTCTCTGGAGGAAAGGAGGCGTTCTTTTCGTGAATCGCTACTGAGGAAATTTAGAGAACCAGCATTTGATGCTGACTGCGGTACAATTTTACTGCCGCCAACTTACATTTCGCGGAAAGACCACAAAGATAAGATAAGAGAGATTAGGGCTCGTACAGAGGCATATAGGCAGTCATTTTTCCCTCGTTCTGTTTGGGAGTGGAACAGGGAGAGAAGATGCTAGTTCTAGTACGAGGTACTCTCCGCCACGCACCGTATGGTGGATTGCGGAGTATGTATGTAGATGTACATGTAGATAATGACGGAAGTGCAACACCGCACCTTAATAGAAGTTTGAATTTTGGCGGGAAAAAGACAGTTGAGCTACCTCCGCTAACCTCTCATACGACTGCCTCCTCTTCCTAGGCATTGGTGGGAAAAAGACTCACCTGATCATTTGGACGAAAATCGATTGCTCTGTGTGAAATATTGTTGAAACAATTTGAACAATGTATGGAATACATGGAAAGGGTAAATTGTTTATTTATAAAAAAAATAGTTTTTTTTTTTGGGGGGGGGGGGGGGGGCTGGACATCCCTTTGCTAATCATTCTCTGCTATTTGAAAACATGTAGGTCTCACAAGAAGCAATTACATGAAGGGCAAACATGTCCCATAACCTAATGTTCAGCACTTTACTCTGGGCGTCTTAACCTAATGTTTAGGCTTTTGTTGGCACGTAACCTATTGTTCTGTTAAGTGGTTTCCCATGTCACCACACTTAAACTATTGTACCGCCTTTGATACCAAATTAAGTACTCAGTTATGTCCTCCCGCCATTTTCCGGCACACTTTTCGAATTTCACATGCTTTTCAACACCATTTCTGGCGCATTCTTCTTTTTCACCTACCCACTTAAACTATTGTACTCCGTTTTACATACAAATTATGCAAATTAACGTAGTATTCTGCACATAACCTGCTCTTCTGCTCCAAGTCACCCCCTCATGCACTCCCTCCCATTAACTACTGGACCATTAACACAACATTGATATAAAAAATTATGCAAATTAATTAAATCAGTATTCTTCACACGTATAGAGAAGTTTTTCTTAATTCGCAGCATCCTATTTGTCGGTGAAATGGGATAAACTTTAAACAAGAGATTGCTAATAAAAAAAAGCACATCTCGTCACTCCACGCCAGACGCCGCCGCCGCCGCCGCCCCCGCCACAGCCGTGCCGCCACCGCGAGCAACCACTGGACGCAAGCCAGCGCGACCCATCGCTCTCACGCCGCTGCTGGTGAAAGTTGAGTCTATTTTCGTGTATACAGTTAGAACTCGTCGGGTGTTATACCGACGTCACAGACCTCCAACGCGCGCTCACGTCTGTCTCATACGCGAGAATGAGCTGCAGCCAGATGCAGGTGAAAGTTGCCTCTATTTTCGAGTATACAGTCACTGTTATACTGACCTCACAGAACTTAGAGGCGCAGCCCCCATACATGAGGCACCTCGGGGTAGCACTTGTCTTTTCCGTTGATGACAAAATAACACAAGCTGCTTTCCCACTAATTGAACATACGAGCTGCGTACAGCTGTGTGTACCCGCCCCAGCGTGACTGACACCTCACCGCGAAACGGTGTGACTCACCATCTAAAAGGTTCTCAGTGTTATTCTGACGTCACATGGCGTTGTAAAAAATAACAGCCAAGTCCACCTCTCGGGAATTGTATAGTGTCCCAGGAATAGTTAACGCTCGCTTTCTAGATGTCTCAGCTTATATGCCCTAACAGAACCTCGTTACGAAAATAATGCCGAATGCAGACTTCCTCGAGGACCAAACGTAATACCCAGCCCATCACATGTTACCCGTCCAGCTTCCAACACACACAAACACTCCGTAAGCTATGTACAGTCTCCTATATTCCAGCACAAAGGATGTGAATGAATTGATCATTATGATTGGCTCTTATCGAATTTGTCCATTATAATTATCCGGGCTGTTATGCCGTGGTCGGTTGATGAATTCTGTGTCGATTCCCAACGTTTCGTCTCCGACTGCGGGAGACATCTTCAAGGGGGTCCGTAGCTCAATGGAAGGTCCAACACACCCACTGGCTCGCTACTGACTGCCGCTAAATTCCGTGTCCGCGCGCTCCCACGCCGCGGCGTGACGTCACGTGTTTTGAAAACTTCAGTGCAATTGGCCGCTGTCCGTCGCCGTCGATCGCCGTTGCCATCACCCAGTAGTGGGCGGGTGGTACACATCTTCTTTAACACCGGCATCCATATGTCGTTTAATTTCACACCCTCCTCCTTACGGTTGAAATTGTTTGGGTGTTTAGCGATTTCGATTGCCTCCCTGTAGAGCCTTTCGTAATATCCGCTTGTGGCTGCTAGTACTTGCGTCTCCTCGAAACGAATATTGAGCTACGGACCCCCTTGAAGATGTCTCCCGCAGTCGGAGACGAAACGTTGGGAATCGACACAGAATTCATCAACCAACCACGGCATAACAGCCCGGATAATTATAATGGACATGATATTTCCGGCCGTGAAAGTCTACATTTTAGTATCTTATCGAATTTACCTGCCGAATTACTGATGCCACCACTATCGAAGCACCGTCAGTCATTTTTCCTTCTGCAGATGAGACTTTCAGCGGCAGTAAACTATTTTACTCTGAACACCATATTGCACCGACAACTAAACCTCGCAAACTGCCATACATAACGACAAATATGGAAAGTCTCTTACTCACTTACACTGCATGCCCACCGAGGCCAGGAACTTGAATTTTAGTCAGCGAAATCCATCTCCAACACAGCAGTATATCACCATGTACTGTGTCGATGTAATAAACATACAGTTCAAATCCTCCGCCATATCTAGCATTATAGCCCGTTTTAAGTACAGAACGTTGTAGCCTTAGGATTGCGTTTGTTTATGTTCTCTCTTACCAATACCTTCCAGATACCGATTCTAGACTCTAGAACAATACTTTTGAGTTGATAGCTTGGTTGATTTACGTAAAAATGCGCCGAACTCCATCGATCTGGAGCTCCATTGCGTATAAAAATCATTTATTTTTTGTTCTTCTTAACTGCCTGTTATTACACCACTGCACTTTGAAATCTGTTACTATACGTCGATAAGGAGAGCTAAGCTCCTCGACATGGACGCATCTTGAGATGGGTAAGAACTCGGAAAGCTCGATTTATTCACGAGCCGTGGAGTGTAGCGGTCTTCTACTGGTCGGTTGCAGATTAATTCGTTAATGGTGCTGCATGGTGGGTTGGTTAATGACATTGAGAGGAGGGTCTTTCACTCTCTAATTTTACTATAAGACAGCGAGAATTCTCTGTGACTCCCATATGCAGAGACATAGATCGTAAATTAAACACTATGCTCGAGGTGATAGAAATATGTGGAGTGCTGTCTGGTATACTTTGATGATTTATATGTTCGAGAATTACCACTGAATGGACGTACTGGCCAGTCATCTATCCTTGTTTGCAATGATACTCGCCAAGTGGAGAGGGTGTCGTTTCGCTATGAAACTGTAATTGGGGAAACATGCTGTCACATCATTGGCCGGTGTTGAAGTTACTGTAAAATTGCTAAAATTGTTCACGCTATCAACTGTGATGCTTATTATTAGTATACATCAATTTTGTCTTTTCCATCCCATCCGTGCACTGGCACGCTGTTGGTTACTACATAATGATTAACTGATACTGATTATTTGAGTTGGGGATGGATGGAAAGCACCTTCTGGGGTGGATCGCACCGAAACACCGATCGCGTACCTGAGTGCAACATGAGGAATCCATCGAAAGGAACGCAGGGCCATCAGCTATTCCGTCAGTGTGAGAGACGAGTCTCAATGTAGAGCTCGTGAATCACCTTCAGGTTGTAGTTTGGAAACCTATGTCAACGCTGTAAAACTCGTCCAGTTTGCTTATGTTGTAACTGTCTTTTATTTAAAATCAGCCGATGTATGGCGTGTTACGCTATCCGCCGTAAGAATATGATTTACACCGTGGAACATCTAGTTTCCTGTGAAAGGCCGTGGATCAGAACTTCTTATTGTCAGTTTAGAACCTTGAACAGGTCTCGAAGTCATAGAAGAAAAAAGGAAATGTTTGGCATTGTACAAAAGCTTGTTAGAAAACAGTGTCTGAAACAACTAAACAGGACCAGATGGAGCGTCTCATGCGATTTAGTACAGTCTGTGGGATACGATCATTCGCCTAGAGTATAGGTGATCAAACTTTAAAGTGGCCTCTGCTGGGCCTTGTAAATTTAATAGGATTGTGCCATACAGGCAGCAGCAGTAGCAGCAGCAGTTAGAGGTGAAAATTCTGTGAGGGACTGGGTATACTGTTAGAAATGCGCTTCCAGGGGAGTATTGTGAAATCTGTCTCCGCACTGGACTGCACCGCAGCTATGCGTCATTGCGCCAGCATCGGTGCCTAGGTGACTTCTAAATCGGTTGGGCTTTCATAGTTCGTAATTTTTCTCTGTTGGCGGGTATAGAATAACGATGATAGCATGTTGGGCTGAGTGATTTGAATGGACACGGATCTGCTTCGGTATGTAGTATCTGTATCTAGTTTGAAGATGTACCACATTGCGTGCATTACAACCTAATGGTCAAAACACGGTCCTGTTGCACTAACTCAGGTCGTTCTATTTCTACATGGGTTGAAGAAGGTGGTGGATAAGTCTTTCTCAAACTTCTGTTCAGTTCCGACTCAAATTGGAATTATCACAAGCGGAAAGCTGTAGAAATGGAAGCAGTTGCAAGATGCATAGGGGGTGACTAAAACCACGTTGGAATTTTACTGTAGCAGCTAGTTTCGGGAAAGGTGACTCATTTCGAGATTTGGGAATGCCTGAAATATGATTGAGTAGTGGTTGTAATCATTAAAGGAATTGTCAATAGGATCCCACCCAGGTATGTGCTTGAATGGAAACACCCAATTCCAAATCATTGCATCATTTGTAGTGGATAGCGTAACACTAGAGATCTGAGAAGCTAGTGGACATTTTCTTATGACATGAATCGGCACATCATCTACTACTACTGTTTGTGTTCCTTCTCAATCAGTCATCGCCTGTAACTCATTGTATGTATCGCAGAATCTCTGATTTGGTCTCGAGACAGAATGTGCTGCAAATACGAGGGGTGTCCAGAGAGTAAGTTCCGATCGGTCGCGAAATGGGAACGACTACGAAAGTCCGATAAAGCTTTGCACAGATGTGTTGGGCAGTGTCTCTAGTATGACCCTAGATAGCAACACGTAGCTCTTCTCATTTCTGAGCTCACAGTGAGCGCGTAAAGATGTCTAGAAAATAGTGTCTCCCGCCAAGTACGAAGGCCTGGTGAGAAATTTCGCCTGAAGCTATGCAGCCAACATTACGTAACTATCGTGCGGTTTCGCCTTCAAGGCAATTCTCAGCCGCATTCTGCAGGGGCAATGAAGATGCTCTTGCGTCGTTTTCAATTGGAAATGTTTGATTACCCACAATACAGCCCGTTATTGTCTCCCTCTGAGTTTCATCTGTGCTCACATGAACTGCTGGCTATGAAGACAACATTTTGGCACACACAACGAGCTGTAGGTCAGCGTAGAGAATTGGTGGAAAGCACTAGCGGCTGTCTTCTTTGATGAGGGTATTGGAAATTTGGTGCAATGCTACGGCAAATGTCTAAGTCAGAACGGCGACTACGTAGAGAAGTAGCTGGAAGGTGTAGCCAACTGTTACAAATAAAACATTTCTGATTTTCACTTTGGTTTCCATTTCGCGATCAATCGAACCTTACTTTCTGGACAGCCCTCGTACGTTCCTTAGCCGAAAAACTTTCAAAATGCGGTAATTTTATCACGAGGTTGCATTGTGGGCTACGTGTTGGTCTGATAATACGCATTTCTACAACCACCGTCACTGTATTTGTCCGGAAAAAAACCACCTCATTCAGAGTTAAAGTCGTACCCCGATTCGTAAAGCAGGTATAGGCTTTAACATGGATACTTGTGTGCACCTGTAGAACCAAGATCGCTTGTGACAGTAACATACGGTAGTTGTTGGGATTGCATTTTTTTAACATCGGGTCGATTACGTCTACTACACAGTGGTAGCTCTCGCAAGATAAAACTAAAAGACATGTCCACTCATCGTTGATTTTCGGTCAGTATTATTTCGTAGCATAGGCAATCAGCTTTTGACGAAGTATTGGACTTAGTAATAGGGGATGCGTCATATGTTCGCATTTGAGCATCAGGTTTAAAATGTATATGTTTCTGGAACGAAATGACTATGTCCAGTCGTAAGAAGGGTATGGAATTGACTCAGAGAACTGTGATAGCAAAGGGAAGAGTATGTAAAATCATAAGAAAGATAGTGATATTTCTACTTTCAGAGCCACTGCCAATAGCAGGGTGTACTTCCGAAACTTCACTCATTGTCGATTGCCATTTAATTGAGAACGCGATCATAACATTTAATTGTATGTACAAGGATAAAACATATATGTGACCGGTTTTCTAGAATGATTCCGTGTATGCATGGTCTGTGGTGCGAATGATTCACGTTTCCCGTTAACGGCAGCAGCCGTCCGAATGCAGAGGCTTGTTAGAGTGTAGGAATGTATCTGAGTTGCCTTTGATGTCCTTTAGACGATGAGATAGCGGACAAATACTTAATATGTGTTGGGCGGCTTTCATGATCAAGTGGAAATTTGAGAAGATTGTGTCTGGAGATTCGTTTGCACTGGACCGATATTCCCTCCCATGTAAAGTGTTCAGTTGACTGCTTTTACACATTTCACGCCTTTATTTAGTTGAGAGAAGATCGCTTGCAGTGTGTGCATCTAGCATGTGGAAGACACGTTTGTCTGTTCTCTAGACATCGGAAAGGCCTTACTTGGCTTGTTAATTATAGGAATGATTTTTAATCTGTTACACCACCGACATCGGTACTCGAGAGTGGAAATATCAGTTTCCTCTATTTGTTTCTAGTTACTCAGTGGTTTACATCATGGTCCACCTCGCTAAACTTCCAAGATTCCAGTCTATATCTTAGGAATTATGCTGAGCTAGATATCAGTAGGATGCTGCCTAGTGCCTGATATCGAGAAGTACCGCTAAAATGGTATAATATACCATAATATTACGGCGAACTAAGCGAAAATACGTGTGTTCTTGTAAACCCCGAGTCTGGAGATTTGTGTAGAAAAGCGAGCAACAAGGAAGCGAGTTCGGAGCACAAACAGTAACGCGTTTGTGCCAAGGGGAAACGATCCCGAATTTGTAGAACAGTTCTGAGAGCGACTTCGGTCTGCTGAGGTGCTGTGGGCACCCGTCGGGCGTAGATGCCCTAGTGCTGAGAGGAGTATATATACACTCCTGGAAATTGAAATAAGAACACCGTGAATTCATTGTCCCAGGAAGGGGAAACTTTATTGACACATTCCTGGGGTCAGATACATCACATGATCACACTGACAGAACCACAGGCACATAGACACAGGCAACAGAGCATGCACAATGTCGGCACTAGTACAGTGTATATCCACCTTTCGCAGCAATGCAGGCTGCTATTCTCCCATGGAGACGATCGTAGAGATGCTGGATGTAGTCCTGTGGAACGGCTTGCCATGCCATTTCCACCTGGCGCCTCAGTTGGACCAGCATTCGTGCTGGACGTGCAGGCCGCGTGAGACGACGCTTCATCCAGTCCCAAACATGCTCAATGGGGGACAGATCCGGAGATCTTGCTGGCCAGGGTAGTTGACTTACACCTTCTAGGGCACGTTGGGTGGCACGGGATACATGCGGACGTGCATTGTCCTGTTGGAACAGCAAGTTCCCTTGCCGGTCTAGGAATGGTAGAACGATGGGTTCGATGACGGTTTGGATGTACCGTGCACTGTTCAGTGTCCCCTCGACGATCACCAGTGGTGTACGGCCAGTGTAGGAGATCGCTCCCCACACCATGATGCCGGGTGTTGGCCCTGTGTGCCTCGGTCGTATGCAGTCCTGATTGTGGCGCTCACCTGCACGGCGCCAAACACGCATACGACCATCATTGGCACCAAGGCAGAAGCGACTCTCATCGCTGAAGACGACACGTCTCCATTCGTCCCTCCATTCACGCCTGTCGCGACACCACTGGAGGCGGGCTGCACGATGTTGGGGCGTGAGCGGAAGACGGCCTAACGGTGTGCGGGACCGTAGCCCAGCTTCATGGAGACGGTTGCGAATGGTCCTCGCCGATACCCCAGGAGCAACAGTGTCCCTAATTTGCTGGGAAGTGGCGGTGCGGTCCCCTACGGCACTGCGTAGGATCCTACGGTCTTGGCGTGCATCCGTGCGTCGCTGCGGTCCGGTCCCAGGTCGACGGGCACGTGCACCTTCCGCCGACCACTGGCGACAACATCGATGTACTGTGGAGACCTCACGCCCCACGTGTTGAGCAATTCGGCGGTACGTCCACCCGGCCTCCCGCATGCCCACTATATGCCCTCGCTCAAAGTCCGTCAACTGCACATACGGTTCACGTCCACGCTGTCGCGGCATGCTACCAGTGTTAAAGACTGCGATGGAGCTCCGTATGCCACGGCAAACTGGCTGACACTGACGGCGGCGGTGCACAAATGCTGCGCAGCTAGCGCCATTCGACGGCCAACACCGCGGTTCCTGGTGTGTCCGCTGTGCCGTGCGTGTGATCATTGCTTGTACAGCCCTCTCGCAGTGTCCGGAGCAAGTATGGTGGGTCTGACACACCGGTGTCAATGTGTTCTTTTTTCCATTTCCAGGAGTGTATATGGTACTGTCCGTCTTCGCGATATATGTATGAATGATGTAAAAGGGATGATTTTGTATGGTGGAGGATTTCAATTGTATGTTTACTACATAGACACAGTATGTGGTGATATACTGCTGGGTTGGAGGTGGGTTTCGCTGACTAATATTCACGTTCCTGTCCTCGGTGGGCGTGTATTGGAAATGAGTAAGAGTCTTTCCATTTTTGACGATATCTATGGCAGTTTGCGAGGTTTAGTTGTCGGTGCAATATGGTGTTCAGTGTAAAATAGTTTACTGCCGCTGAAAGTCTCGTCTGAAGAAGGAAAAATGACTGACGGTGCTTCGATACTGGTGGCATCAGTAATTCGGCAGGTAAATTCGATAAGAGCCAATCATAATGCTCGATTCATTCACTTCCTTTGTGCTGGGAAATAGTAAATTGTACACAGCTTAGGGCATGTCTGTGTGAGTTCAAAGCAGGACAGGTAACACTTGATGGACTGGGTACCGCGTTAGGTCCGCAAGGAAGACTGCATTCGGCGTTATTTTCGTAAACAGGTTCTGTTAGGGCAAGAATTTCCATGCATACAAGCTGAGACATCTAGAAAGCAAGCGTTAACTATTCCTGGGACTCTACACAATTCCTGAGAGATGGACTTGGCTGTTATTTTTTACAAAGCCATGAGATGTTAGAATAACATTGAGAACCTTTTAGATGGCGAGTTGTCACCGTTTCGTGACGAGGCCTTAGTCACACTGGGGTGGATACGCACAGCTGAAAGCAGCTCGTATTTTCAGTTAGGGGGAAAGCAGCCTGTGATATTCTGTCAGCAACGGTAAACACAAGTGCTGCCCGGAGGTGTCTCCCGTATGGGGACTGCGCCTTTGAGCTCTGTGAGGTCGGTATAACACTCAAAGAATTCTGTCTGTAAACACGAAAATAGACCCAACTTTCACTAGCAGCGGCGTAAGAGCGATGGGTCCAGTGGTGGCTCGCGGTGGTGGCAGCAGCTGTGGCGGGGGCGGCGGCGGCGGCGGCGTCTGGTGACGAGTGGTGGGATGTGTTTCTTTTATTAGCAGTCTCTTGTTTAAACTTTATTCCATCGATTTCACCGACCAATAGGATGCTGCGAATTAAGAAAAAGTACTCCATATGTGTGAAGAATACCGATTTCATTAATTTGCATATCAATGTGGTGTCAGCAGTACAGTAGTTAATGGGAGGGAGTGCGTGAGTGGGTGTCTTGGAGTAGAAGAGCAGTTTATGTGCAGAACACTGTTAATTTGAATAATTTTTATGTAAAACGCAGTGCAATAGTTTAAGAGGGTGGGTGACAAAGAAGAATGCGCCAGAAATGGCGTTGAAAAGCATGTGAAATTCGAAAAGTGTCCCAAAAAATGGTGGGAGGACATAACTGATTACTTAATTTGGCATCAAAGGCCGTACAATAGTTTAAGTGCGGTGACATGGAAAACTACTTAAAAGAACAACACGTTTAATGCCGACAAAAGCCGGAACATTAGGTTAAGACACCCAGAGTACAATGCTGAACTTAGTTACGGAACATGTTTGCCCTCCATGTAATTGCTTCTAGAATGACTTACGTGTTTCCAAACAGCAGAGAATGATGAGCAAGAAAAATTCAACCTCCCAAAAAACTGATTTTTTTATAAATAAACGATATACGCTTTCCATGTATTCCATACATTGACTAAATTGTTTAAACAGTATTTCACACAGAGCAATCGATTTCCCTCCAAACTATTGCTCAACTGAGTCTTTTTCCCGCCAATTCCTAGGAAGAGGTGGCGGTCGGATGACTTAGGGTAGTGGAGGTAGCCCAACTTCCCTTTTTTCCCGCCAGAATTCAAACTCCCAGTCATGGGGGGCTGTGGCACTTGCGTCGTCAATTGATATCATGACCAACATCTTGGATGAGGTCGTGTGCTGTGCACGTTAGTACACGTTAGACCGCCACCAACATGGGATGGTAAGGGGACGTGGCAGTCGTTTGAGGATTGTGGTGGAGACTATAACTATTTCATTCCAGGTCCCCAAAGTTGTGGTGCAGTAAGTAATGAACATGGAGAGCGATTTCATCAAGATATTGCCCACATTCGAGAAGAGGTATGCCGGAAAGTGGAGTCCTACTATTTTAGGAGATTACTGCTGAACTGTCACAAGGCATGTTCCCGAGTATGTGCATAAACGTCAAGCCAAGCGAAAACGGTCATCTTCTGAACTTATCTCTGAACAAAATATATAATTGTATATACTGTACATATAGAATTTAACAATCGTAATCCTACATATACGTTTGTGACCAATGAATGTATATATTTTGTTTTGTGCTTTACATAGTTCTGGTACAAAGTAGACTTACAAAGTACTTACATTCATGTAATACTATCATTTTTTCTTAATATTTTACTTTTCTACTTCCAGAATGGCACTGAAATTTATCAATGCATAAAACACAACATAATTCAAGTAATTATTCACTTAAAATTTGTTATACTGAACCTTGGAACATGAATGCATATTTAGTTAGCGAGTTATTTATACAAAAATATAGATCACTTTTTTTTAATAAAACTAAAACTGAAATAAACATAACTAACTCAAAATAATGCAGTTTACACACTTTAACTTCAAATTGGTTGTTCAGTGTTTTTGTTACCATTACTACTATTATTCTTATTACACTACTGGCCATTAAAATTGCTACACCACGAAGATTACGTGCTACAGAAGCGAAATTTAACCGACAGGAAGAAGATGCTGTGATATGCAAATGATTAGCTTTTCAGAGCATTCACCTAAGGCTGGCGCCGGTGGCGACACCTACAACGTGCTGACATGAGGAAAGTTTCCAACCGATTTGTCATACACAAACAGCAGTTGACCGGCATTCCCTGGTGAAACGTTGTTGTGATGCGTACCATCACGTTTCCGACTTTGATAAATGTCGGATTGTAGCCTATCGCGATTGCGGTTTATCGTATCGAGACATTGCTGCTCGCGTTGGACGAGATCCAATGACTGTGAGCAGAATATGGAATCGGTGGGTTCAGGAGGGTAATGCGGAACGCCGTGCTGGATCCCAACAGCCTCGTATCAGTAGCAATCGAGATGACAGGCATCTTATCCGCATGGCTGTAACGGATCGTGCAGCCACGTCTCGATCCCTGAGTCGCAGATGGGGTCGTTACCAAGACAACAACCATCTGCACGAACAGGTCGACGACGTTTGCAGCAGCATGGACTATCAGCTCGGAGACCATGGCTGCGGTTACCCTCGACGCTGCATCACAGACAAAAATGCCTGCAATGGTGTACTCAACGACGAACCTGGGTTCACGAATGGCAAAACGTCATTTTTCGGATGAATCCAGGTTCTGTTTACAGCATCACGACGGTTGCATCCGTGTTAGGTGAAATGGCGGTGAACGCACATTGGAAGCGTATATTCGTCATCGCCATACTGGCGTATCACCCGGCGTGATGGTATGGGGTGCCATTGGTTGCACGTCTCGGTCACCTCTTGTTCGCATTGACGGCACTTTGAACAGTTACGTTTCATATGTGTTACGACCCGTGGCTCTAACCTTCATTCGATCCCTGTGAAACCCTACATTTCAGCAGGATAATGCACGACCGCATGTTGCAGGTCCTGTACGGGCCTTTCTGGGTACAGAAAAATGTTCGACTGCTGCCCTGGTCAGCACATTCTCCAGATCTCTCACCAATTGAAAACGTCTGGTCCATGGTGGCCGAGCAACTGGCTCGTCACAATACGCCAGTCACTACTCTTGATGAACTGTGGTATCGTGTTGAAGCTGCGTGTGCAGCTGTACCTGTACACGCCATCCAAGCTCTGTTTGATTCAATGCCCAGGCGTACGGTTGTTCTGGGTAATGATTTCTCAGGGTCTATGCACCCAAACTGCTTGAAAATGGAATCACATGTCAGTTCTAGTATAATATATTTTTCCAATGATTACCCGTTTATCATCTGCATTTCTTCTTGTTGTAGCAGTTTTAATGGCCAGTAGTGTATTATTATATTCGTCTACTCCCTCTAGGGGAGCTTCACTTCCTTCCCCTCTTTTCTTTTATTCCCTAAACCTCTTCATTAATTCTTCCATTCTCTTAACCATTTTTCCCTGTTGTTTCTTTTCTTAAGACTTGTTCAGTTTTCTTGTTTCTTTTTTTATTTCTGAATTGTTTTCTGTCCCTAATTCCCTTTCCTGAGATTTTCAATTGTTACAAGTCTTTTTGCTTTTCTCGCTTGAGTAATGTTAAAACTGTTTTTAGTGGCCCTGTTATCATCTATTGTAGATAGGCGTTCATAGAACAACAGGTGTATTTCCTAAAATTATCTGTGATGTTGTCTGTGTTATAGGTCGTCTCATCCAAATTCTGTCTTGAAGAACAGAGTTGTGAACATTTTAAGTATTTTCCAGTCTTGTTTCTCGAATATTCGTCATCCCTGTGATTTCTGCTGTGTAAATGGCCTCTGGTAAAAGAACTGTGTTGTAGTGTCATTGTTCTGCATTAAGGGAAATACCCTTTCGTTGTAGTATACCCTTGTCAGTTTGTACGCCTCTTGCAGTTTGAATATTCTTCATGTTAAAATTTTAAACATTGTTGTTGGCTGAAGTCCAGCAACTATTCGTTAACTTCATTACAGAATATATGTGTAGCCACCTCTGTTGCATAAAATTGTTGTCAAATTGACCATGCTTTCGACAGCACTAAGGCGGTCTTCACCAGAATAAAAATTACGTAGGTATACATGTAATCACACCATGCGTGAAAAACATCTAAACAAAAATGCTCTCGTCAAATAGAAATTGTAACAAGAATAAAAATTAAACCGTAAAAATGTAACATGTCTCTCAGTTTGAATCAATTCCGTAGTTAAATTCTTGATGTTTTGGAGTTTGTTCCTTCTTATGAGTTGGATGGTTGCTCCTAAATACCTGAAGTGATTGATGTTTTCAGAGTAAGTTTCCCTGTTCATTGATGTTCAGATAATGAGCTTTTTCGTAGGAAATTTGGAATCTAGCTTTACAGGAGCTCTCATACAGTTTATCTAATGCCAACTTTGCCACGTCTTTGTTGTTCGCTAGTATAGCCAGGTCATCTGCTAAGGCCAAGCATTTCACAGTGACTTTTTTTCCTTTCTTCTTTCCAATGTGAATACCTCTGACATACTTTTCCCATTTACTGACTATTTTTTTCCACACGATATGGAACAGGAGCTACGAAAAGCATCTACCTGTCGGAGTCCTGTGTGAATTTCGAATTAGTTTGAGATTTATTCCATGAATATCATTTGTCTATAAAGAATTTTAACCATCGGAGCACTAATAAAATATGTGACATCTGAGGTCTCCGACGATATGGTCACCCTAATAAACTCTTGTAACATGTGCAGGAAAACATCAATGTTGACTGAAGACTCGCTGAAAAAGGGTATGCCAATGCTTCAACCGTGCACAAGTCTGCACCACACTAATTTGGGAAAGTCTTTCCTTTTCATGTGTAACGTAAGGACACTTTAATCCCTATATACGAGCGTCATGACGGTTCAATTTGCAGGATAGTTGAAAAATTGACTCATTAGAGAAACAAACGTATTTCAAACAGAATTATTTGCGATAATCTCGGCAAGCGCACCCACTGCAAACTGTCCACGCTCACGTTTGTCTATCAGCTTCTGTGCCTGAAACACTGCTGTCACAGAGTGATGTACTTCGGGCAAGTGAGAGACTGTTTGTTTACTCTTAGGACAATGTATCTTTGACTTGTTGTATTGTATGTTCTGTGACTATGTAATAAAGTGTTGTTAGACTGCTAACCGCTGCCCTAGTGTGATTCACGACATAAGAATTTGGTGCCGAAACCCGGGAGACAATTTCCACGATTGCCGTTGTGAAACACGAACTCTGGACGCACGTCACGCGGCAATACTACGAGGGGGTTTACTGCAGCGATTTATCACACCACGCAAGAAGCTCTTCGACGACAACCGCCTGCATACATAGCTAAGTTCAATTGCATTATCACGCAACATGTTTTGTAGTGCCATTTGTAAAGGCACTATTACATTATTGCCGCTGTGTACTGCTATTGTAGCTGTTCGATTAGCACTGTAATGAATTATCATATCCTACGCTACACCTGTAGGTTGTTTATGACTAGTGCTACCATCTAGCGACCATCAATTGAACTACTTCGACTAGCGCTCCAAAGATAACGCCTTACTAGGTCCAGCTGATCGCTAGCCGACACTGCTTTAAACTTTCGAGTAATCGGACGGAGTGGATATGACATACCACAAATCAGAAGCACAGTTACACTCCCTAAAGAGAAAACGTATGAGAGAAAGAGCAAACATTCCGCGACTCGTACCGGAAGTTCCAAGGTTGTCAGACACATCGGAAATCGCGGATTATGAATATTACAATGACAGATTGGGAAGCGTTCTGGACCGCCTCGTTAAATTAGATGAGGATATTCACGAGTTATTAGACGATGACGAACACGAAGATGATGTTCTTAAATGCGAAGATTATATAGACACCGCGAAACTCACAATTTCTCGATTGTCTCACGAAATAGAGAAACAGCCTGCGAAATCGGTAGCAGACGTAAAGATTCCCGACAATCCGCCGGTACAATCTGTAACAATGAGAGTTCCCACAGCTTCAGTAAAACTTCCGCCGATCAAGCTTGAGCCTTTTTCAGGCGATCTCGAGACATGGGCACGATTCTGGGAGCAGTTTGAGCAGTCGGTTGACAACGATCCGACGGTAACTACAATTAATAAACACATCTTTCTTCGCGGCTATCTCTCGGGAGAACCAAAGCATTTAGTGGACGGTATTGCGGTGACAGCCGAGACGTACGCAGAAACGAAGAGGATTCTCCGAGCGCGTTATGGCAACAAGGATCGAATAATTCAAGCCCTCTTAGATTATCTCGAAGCCATAAAACCAATTCAGCTGTCCACCCCAGAGGAACTTAATTCAACATTCATTGAACGCCAGCGACGTATTCAAGCTCTCCGGGCACTTCGAAAAGACGTGAACGGATACGGCCGAGTCCTCTCGCCGAAAATTTTACGCGCTTTTCCGGATGACATATGCCGCCCTTGGATATTTCACGCCAAGCGTACAGGAATATCCGAAGGGGAAATTTTGCAACTGATGGAGTTTCTGAACGAGGAAGTCGACGGGGCGCTTACCATGCAGAAGATACGCGGTGAATTTTCCAGCACTTCTACACTCCTGGAAATAGAAAAAAGAACACATTAACACCGGTGTGTCAGACCCACCATACTTGCTCCGGACACTGCGAGAGGGCTGTACAAGCAATGATCACACGCACGGCACAGCGGACACACCAGGAACCGCGGTGTTGGCCGTCGAATGGCGCTAGCTGCGCATTTGTGCACCGCCGCCGTCAGTGTCAGCCAGTTTGCCGTGGCATACGGAGCTCCATCGCAGTCTTTAACACTGGTAGTGTGGTGTCACCGCCAGACACCACACTTGCTAGGTGGTAGCTTTAAATCGGCCGCGGTCCATTAGTACATGTCGGACCCGCGTGTCGCCACTGTCAGTACTTGCAGACCTAGCGCCACCACATGGCAGGTCTAGAAAGACGGACTAGCACTCGCCCCAGTTGTACGACGACTTTGCTAGCGACTACACTGACGAAGCATCGCTCATTAGCCGAGCAGATAGTTAGAATAGCCTTCAGCTAAGTCCATGGCAACGACCTAGCAAGGCGCCATTAGCCTTACAGTGATTGTAATTAACCGTATCTGGAGATAGACTCATTTGTATCGTCAATAGCGATGTACCACAAGGATGCATTAAAGTTGAGTATTAACTTAGATACGTACTTTTCTTATTAGCATTCAATTACTTATCCTGTTCCAGAACTCACGCCAGCCGGCGTGTGTGTACGCGTGCCTTTCGGCTACCTCCGAGTGGCGTGGCTGTCTTGCTACGCCACAACAGATTGGCGACGAGTCTTAAAAAAGACTTTCGCGTTCGTATTCCTCTTTTTTAATTTGCTTGTGTCATGGCTTCGCCACAATCTCCAGATGTACTGTCCGAATTTTATCGCTTGCAGAATCAGCAGACGCAGGCGTTATTGGATGCCCTTGGACAGCTCGTCCAGGGTCAACGTGCGCTGCAACACGATGCGGCCGCCGCCGCTTCATCGCTACCGCAGCCACAACACGCAGTTGCACCCCCTTTCCGTCAATTTCGTCCCGACGACGAAGGCTGGTCGGAGTGGTCACGCCAATTTGGATTCCATCTCGCCGCCTACCGAATTAAAGGTAATGAGCGGCAGCCCTTTTCGCTTTCGTGTGTCGGTGTGTCCACCTACCGTGTGATAGTGAAATTGTTTCCCCGACGCGACGTAGCAACTCTGTCCTACGAAGAAATTTTGTCGGCTTTAGATGCCTATTTCAAAGAAACAGTTAATGTAGTTGCAAAAAGGTATACGTTCTTTCGTACAAAACGTACGGCCGGTCAGACTAATAGGGAGTTGGTTGCAACTTTGCAAGGCCTTGCTAGGGACTGCGCTTTTCAATGTGACTGTGGACTCCCTTATTCCGATACTATGGTGCGTGATGCAATAGCACAGAACGTTTCTGATGTTCGCATAAGGGAACATATTTTGAAACTCGTCAATCCCTCCCTTCAACAAGTGATAGACATATTGGATAGGCAAGACACACTTGACTTTGCTCAGGAATCATTTGAAACTTCGCCAGCTGTGTGTCGCATTAACCGGCCCGCCGGGCGCGCTGCAAGGAACTGTAAACAGCCTTCGCGCCCGTCCGCAACGCTACGTGTCCCGCGAAAGCAAGCAAATGCAGTGCTGAAATCATGCCCGCGGTGTGCAACTCGACATTCGCGTGAGAATTGCCCGTCACGCCAAGCTATTTGCTTTTTCTGTAATAAGAAAGGACATGTTCAAAGTGTTTGCCAGAAAAAGCTTAGATCGGACACTACCACCCATTCCAGGCCCTTTGCTTCGCGCCGGAATCGAACCACGGACACTCAGGCTCGGGAACCTTCGCCCATGGACATTCATGTAGTTAATGCCACTCCGCCCAGTGTTCCTCTCTCTAACTGTGACTGTGTTCGTCCCACAAAAAGTGTGCGTCGACGTCGACGGCAATGCCGTCTCGTCGCAAGTGATTCTGTACCAGTGTCTGTTCAAGTTGCACAAAACAGTCGCTCTTGTCGTCAGCAGGACAATAAACTTTTTGTAGATTTGGACTTTGCCGGACAAGTGATACCGTTCCAGCTAGATACCGGAGCTGCAGTCTCATTGCTCAATCACGCCACGTACAAACAACTGGGCGCACCGCCGTTGCGTGCCGCAAAAGTTCAGCTCACTAGTTATTCAGGACAGCATATCCCTGTGTTAGGACAGTGCAGCCTTCTTGCAACATACAAGGGACAAACAAAACTTGTGTCATTTTACGTTCTTCGTTCTTCTGCTGCAGTGAACTTGTTTGGTTTAGATTTATTTCAATTGTTTAACTTGTCTATCGTAAATCAGGTCCTATCAGTGAACCAGACTGTGCCTTCCGAAAGTGTTTCTCGTCTATGTGAGGAATTTGCAGACATTTTTGCACCGGGCCTTGGTTGCGCTAAGAACTATGAAGCACATTTGGAACTCAAAGTCAACGCGCAACCGAAATTTTTCAGAGCGCGCAATGTTCCCCACGCATTGCGTGATGAGGTCGCACGAACATTAAACGATTTAGAATCCCAAGGTGTAATTGCACGTGTGCAGGCTTCTCTCTGGGCCTCACCCTTAGTAATTTTGCAAAAACCTTCCGGAAAATTGAGACTTTGCGTGGACTTCCAGGCAACAGTGAATCCACAACTAGTGACTGCTACTTTTCCTTTGCCCCGCCCGGAAGATCTTTTTGACAAACTGTGCCCGGGAAAATATTTTTCAAAGTTGGACCTAGCAGATGCGTACTTGCAAATACCGGTGGACGAAGAATCCCAGCGCGTATTGGTGGTTAACACGCATCTTGGATTGTACAGATTCAAAAGACTGCCATTCAGGTGTGCATCCGCCCCTGCATTGTTTCAGCAATATTTACAAACTATTTGTGCGTCGGTCCCTACTGCAGCAAACTATCTGGACGATATAGTGATCTCCGGAAAGACAGAAGCGGAACATTTACAAAATCTCCGAACATTATTTCAGGTCTTGCGACAGAATGGTCTTCGTTTGATGAAGGACAAATGTGTGTTTTTTGCTCGTGACTTGCCATATCTGGGACATGTAATCAATGCTCAAGGCATACATCCGAGTCCAGAGCACCTCCATGCCATACAGGACTTGCCTTCGCCGCAGAATTTGAAGCAGCTACAGAGTGTGTTGGGAAAAATAAATTACTACCATAACTTTATTCCGCATGCCTCTTCCATTTCAGCTCCGCTTCATCGCTTACGCCGTAAATGTGTTCCGTTCGTCTGGTCGACGGAATGCGAACGCGCCTTTCGCCAATTGAAATCGGCGTTGCTTTCAAATACTTGCCTTACGCCATTCGATCCCCAGAAACCCCTTTTGTTGATGGTAGATGCCTCGGATTTCGGGATCGGTGCTGTGCTTGCGCACAAAGATGGTTCGCATGATCGCCCTATAGCCTTTGCGTCCAAATTGCTCTCGTCAGCGCAACGAAATTATTCCCAGATAGAGAAGGAAGCTTTGGCTCTCGTGTTTGGTGTTACAAAGTTTCATGATTTCTTGTATGGTCGCCACTTTACTATCATCACGGACCACAAACCTTTGACATTGCTTTTTCATCCGACCAAGCCTGTACCACCGCGTACAGCGCAGAAATTCATTCGCTGGTCTATATTCCTCTCGCAGTACCGCTACGATATCTTGTATCGGTCCACTGCTAAGCACGGAAACGCCGATGCGTTGTCCCGTTTGCCTGTTGCCGAGGATAAAGCATTCGATTCTTCCGAACTTGCTTGCATGTTCATTGATGCGGAAACTGATGACGTGGTCGAATCGTTTCCGATTGATTTTCGTCGTGTAGCTACCGCCACAGCTGCTGACCCTGTCCTTGCTACCGTTTTGCGTTTTGTTGCTACGCAATGGCCCTTGTCGAAGTCGCGGATCGAGGATCCGATGGTTCGCAGATTTTTTGCTCACAAGGAAAGACTTTTTGTACGACGTGGTGTTTTGTTGTTGCGTTCTGATAATGATCAGTCTAGGGTCGTGGTCCCACGTTCGTTACAGTCCTCTGTCTTAAAGCTTCTCCACCAAGGACATTGGGGTATAGTGCGTACGAAACAACTTGCTCGTCAGCACTGTACTTGGTTCGGAATCGATGCTGCGATTACGCATATGTGCTCTTCTTGCATGGCGAGTGCCGAACAACAATCCGCACCGCCGCGGAAATTCTTTGCCTGGCCAAAAGCCACTTCCCCTTGGCAACGCTTACACATAGATTTTGCTGGTCCATTCTGGAATGCTCGATGGTTGGTTGTTGTCGATTCCTTCAGTAATTTTCCTTTTGTTGTCCAGATGTCTTCCACGACGTCATCTGCCACCATCCAAGCGTTGTCTGCTATCTTTTGCATTGAAGGTCTTCCACAGACTATTGTTTCCGACAATGGCCCACAATTCATGTCCGCAGAATTTCAGTCATTCTGCAAGGCCAATGGTATTCAATATCTGACATCCGCGCCGTTTTCGCCTCAGTCAAACGGTGCCGCTGAACGTTTGGTCCGGACTTTCAAGTCACAGATGTTGAAGTTGAAAGAGTCGCATTCTCGGGAGGACGCGTTGTTGCTCTTTTTGTCTTCGTATCGCTCTCAGCCCCGCGATGGTCGCTCGCCGGCTGAGTTGCTTCACGGTCGTCCTCATCGAACCTTGATGTCTTTGCTGCATCCGCCGCATCAGGTTCCTGTGCAGCGGCAGACTCCTGCTTTTGCTCCAGGCGACGTTGTATTCTATCGCAACTATCGCGGTTCACGGCGTTGGCTCGCAGGACGCATTCTTCGCTGCCTCGGCCGCGCGATGTATTTGGTTTTGGGGGCCTCTGGTGAGGTGCGTCGGCATCTCAATCAGCTGCGCCTCTGTCGTCGCCTGGGTTCTGCCGCTCCCCGTCTGCTTTCAGCGACGGAGCCGTCCGGTCAGCGCCCTGGGGACCCATCTACTGGCTCGCCTCATCCCCAGGTGTTACCGACGATGCCTTCCATTTTGCCTCATGGCGTCGCGCAGCCGCCGTCGCCGCCGCAGCCGCCGCCGGCGCAGCCCGCAGAGGACGCTTCGCTGCAGCCGCCGGACGCCTCCCTGGGTCACGCGCCGCCGATCGCTTCCCGTGGACAGCTGTCCTTCGCTCCGGACCACATGGCGTCGTTGCGCGTCGGATGCCCCGACGCAATGGAGGTCGACCCTTCGGCCCCTCCTGTCACCTTACGGGCGCATACGCCGCATGTTGATGTGCACACTGGAGTAGGTTTCCAGGCGTTTCCTAGCTCCCCTCAGACCGAATGGCCGGGTGCGGGTGGCACAGCCTCGCCTGTTGTTAGGCTCCCCACCTCATCGCATACGTCAACATGGGGCCCTCCCCACGGCGGGCGGAAGCCTTATAACACGACCGTTCGCCGATTTGCGGGGGAGGAATGTGGTGTCACCGCCAGACACCACACTTGCTAGGTGGTAGCTTTAAATCGGCCGCGGTCCATTAGTACATGTCGGACCCGCGTGTCGCCACTGTCAGTACTTGCAGACCTAGCGCCACCACATGGCAGGTCTAGAAAGACGGACTAGCACTCGCCCCAGTTGTACGACGACTTTGCTAGCGACTACACTGACGAAGCATCGCTCATTAGCCGAGCAGATAGTTAGAATAGCTTTCAGCTAAGTCCATGGCTACGACCTAGCAAGGCGCCATTAGCCTTACAGTGATTGTAATTAACCGTATCTGGAGATAGACTCATTTGTATCGTCAATAGCGATGTACCACAAGGATGAATTAAAATTGAGTATTAACTTAGATACGTACTTTTCTTATTAGCATTCAATTACTTATCCTGTTCCAGAACTCACGCCAGCCGGCGTGTGTGTACGCGTGCCTTTCGGCTACCTCCAAATGGCGTGGCTGTCTTGCTACGCCACAACAGGTAGCATGCCGCGACAGCGTGGACGTGAACCGTATGTGCAGTTGAGGGACTTTGAGCGAGGGCGTATAGTGGGCATGCGGGAGGCCGGGTGGACGTACCGCCGAATTGCTCAACACGTGGGGCGTGAGGTCTCCACAGTACATCGATGTTGTCGCCAGTGGTCGGCGGAAGGTGCACGTGCCCGTCAACCTGGGACCGGACCGCAGCGACGCACGGATGCACGCCAAGACCGTAGGATCCTACGCAGTGCCGTAGGGGACCGCACCGCCACTACCCAGCAAATTAGGGACACTGTTGCTCCTGGGGTATCGGCGAGGACCATTCGCAACCGTCTCCATGAAGCTGGGCTACGGTCCCGCACACCGTTAGGCCGTCTTCCGCTCATGCCCAAACATCGTGCAGCCCGCCTCCAGTGGTGTCGCGACAGGCGTGAATGGAGGGACGAATGGAGACGTGTCGTCTTCAGCGATGAGAGTCGCTTCTGCCTTGGTGCCAATGATGGTCGTATGCGTGTTTGGCGCCGTGCACGTGAGCGCCACAATCAGGACTGCATACGATCGAGGCACACAGGGCGAACACCCGGCATCATGGTGTGGGGAGCGATCTCCAACACTGGCCGTACACCACTGGTGATCGTCGAGGGGACACTGAATAGTGCACGGTACATCCAAACCGTCATCGAACCCATCGTTCTACCATTCCTAGACCGGCAAGGGAACTTGCTGTTCCAACAGGATAATGCACGTCCGCATGTATCCCGTGCCACCCAACGTGCTCTAGAAGGTGTAAGTCAACTACCCTGGCCAGCAAGATCTCCGGATCTGTCCCCCATTGAGCATGTTTGGGACTGGATGAAGCGTCGTCTCACGCGGTCTGCACGTCCAGCACGAACGCTGGTCCAACTGAGGCGCCAGGTGGAAATGGCATGGCAAGCCGTTCCACAGGACTACATCCAGCATCTCTACGATCGTCTCCATGGGAGAATAGCAGCCTGCATTGCTACGAAAGGTGGATATACACTGTACTAGTGCCGACATTGTGCATGCTCTGTTTCCTGTGTCTATGTGCCTGTGGTTCTGTCAGTGTGATTATGTAATGTATCTGACCCCAGGAATGTGTCAATAAAGTTTCCCCTTCCTGGGACAATGAATTCACGGTGTTCTTATTTCAATTTCCAGGAGTGTAGTAACCTTCCCACAGCGTCCGCACTTCACGTACACGCGAAATCTAAAAGATCGACTCCGAAGGATACCAGCGTAAAGGAACCATTCTGCGTTTTTTGCGAATCTTGCGGTCATTGGGCGCAAGACTGTAAGAAGATTGTACGCGTTAATGATCGAATAGGTCAATTGAAACTAATAAACAGATCCTTTCTTTGTCTTCAACGTGGGCACAAAGTGTCAAATTGCAAAAAGAAAGAAAAGGCTCGGTGTGTTACCTGTAAAAAGACAGCATCATAAGTCCATTTGTGAGGAACGAAAGGATATTAGGGGTCTTGCGGGTCAGACAAACGTTACTTCCGTGGGAAAGGTATCTGTCGCTCCCCACGGATACACGTACCTTCAGACAGCCTAATTATGCGTCTCAGGATCTACAGGATTGAGCAGGACAACGCGATGTCTACTGGACGCAGGTAGTCAGTCCAGCTTCATAGCAAAATCGCTGATTGATGATCTGAAACTGCAAACGGTAGACCGACAGGAACTAACCGTTTGTTCCTTTGAATCAAAGTCTACACGCCCACGTGGCCACAGACTTTTTCAGTTTGAAACGTCCCCTTAGAACAATTTATACATGACTGTGCTTAACCTGACACACAATAATTTTAGCGCAACGCAATCTGACTATCAAAAATCCCTGCAAAAGAATGGCCCTGAGTAACATTAAACTATACCTTTCAGAAATCACTTACCTCACAAAAATCTTCGTTACTCGAACTACTGCAGTACAGCGAGCGCCACTACTGCCAGCTAAATAAAAGATTCAAACTACTGAAGGCACTAACTACTGATAGGGATAGTTAGCAAATGAAAGATATTAATAGAGAACAAACAATGTATTTACCTTAATATTCATAATTGACATCCAGTATTACAAATTATCAAAACTCCGCCATCTCTCTCCCCACATCCACCACTGCTGGCGGCTCACCTCCAACTGCGCAACGCTACGCGCTGTTCACATCCAGCTATAGCAGTTCATGACAACAATGGCAGACAACAATGCAAACTAGCCACAGACTGCACACACCACAGCCAGTGATTTTCATACAGAGCGCTACGTGGCGGCGGCGTTACCAATATAAGAACCTAAACAGCCTACTTACATAAAGAAAACATAAACAGCCTACTTACATAGCCCCCATGCTCCCCACAAAAAATTTTACAAAATTTTTTTTGGCCAGTGGCCAATACAGATTTGAAAAATTTTTTCATAGTTACAGTAAGAAAGATATCAAATGCACACACTGATTAATACAATGTTGGTCAAAAGCTAAAATTTTCTCACAGTCCATAAAGACAGTCCTGATCATTCACCACAGTAAAACTGCCGTTTCTGTTATCAAAGTCTGAGCAATAAAAGTCAATGCACACGGAAGTAGTGGATGTCCATGCAGTCTTGAAGAAGTAGTGTTGTCCTTCCAACAGAAAGACAGTGCTGACTCTTGACATGCTGACGGGTAATGGGCCACAACAGAGCAAACCCACAGCAGAGTCATTCGAAGTTCTGACGAATATTGATAGGTAGGTCATCACAGAGCAGACCCACTGTAGTCCTGGTAGAGATTGTGGTATTGGTGGGCCACCAAAGATGCAGACCCACTGTAGTCCTTGTAGAGATGCCCAGCAGCCATCTGCTGCGACTGTGCAGGTGCACAATCACCATTGAAGAGTCTTGCGGATAATAGAGCAAGTCCATAACCACCACTTGTGCACTCACAAAGTTTTTGGAATTGTCCTTAGAACCAGCAATGCTGTTATCCAGTCCCTTGCTGAATTAGTAACACACGTGCAAACACTAACAGTCCCTACTTCTCACATATTGTCCATATAGTATGACCAACAGAAAAGTGTGCAGTGAAATGAATGCTTACAAGTTTATAATATGATGAACTGGTGTCAATTACAATTTTATGACGTAAGAATACAATTACAAAGGTACAAAATACATCATTAAAAACATAACAATACAGATAACATTTGTAGTAATGTAGGCTCTATAAAACAATAGAAATAAACATATACATCAGTGTTACAGAAATTATGACATAAGTACATACATAAAAGATCAGAAGAACGTTTGAAACATCACCTTCACATGTGAGCAACCAAACAGTATAAACAATGTCTAAACATCTTTACAAAGTAAATAACAGAATATTAGAAAATGTCTACAACATAGCTCTCATCAGCTAAACACATAAAGACAGGAAAAACACAAATACACAAGGGTACACAAACATATATAGAGGGATGACACAAAAGGAAAGGACAGGGTTTGTTTTACTGCAGTATTTTGCATGGAGATCTCCCTTCGTTCATCATTATTCCCAAAAAGTCCTATCTAAGCCTGCTTTCTGTATTCAGTTCACATCCTCTGTCAAAAATAGTTTTTCTCCACTGTACACTACACTTTTTTTGCCAAACCTTTTTCGTATAGCTTCTCAATGCATTTCTTCCAATTCATCATAACTCATTGTCTTATAGGCTACCCCCTCTTAAGCTAACTTAAATCTACTGAGCTCAGATGCTAAACTAAGGGACGAGGCAATGCAGCAGCACAAAACAAATTAACACAAACCACAAGGACAAAAAATGCCAATTTGCAAAGGAAGCAGCAGTAAATCTAAATTAACAGATAAAATGCAAAATTACAACTAATATGAGCCAATGTGCAGCTTAACAGAGTAATACAAAGTTAAATTTAGCAGCACTATGCCTGGCAAACAGCAGCAGCAACATGACAAATCGCAAGCAGAAAAAATATTACAGTAAAGACAACAATGCAGAAAAGGGAAATGTCTATTCACATCTTAATGTCTATGTAATTAAAGTGGTGCACCACAACAACTTATTGTAAAAAAAAATATTTCCATGTACTTGAAAAGAAATTATGTGTTACTGTTACTAGTTCCTTCTTATTGTTCTTTCCTTTCCAAGTGCTCCCTTTTTAAAGAATGTGGATCATAAAATAATTATTTAATAGATCTGTTGACAGAAAGTGTTCACATTAGCAAATGCATTTCATTTTATAAAAGCAATGCTGCAACACAGCTGGAAACCAGATATCAAATGAAATAAGCAACTATGAAAAGCAAAGCATAAAAATATCATTCAGTAGTCATGTGACATTTCATAAGTTAGTAGAAATTCTCTCAACTCTCATAGAAAGACGCTTGTCATAATCAGGTGTGCAGATGTAAAAATATTTCTTGTCATTTTATTAGGCATTTCAGTAAATATCATAAATTAAGAGCTCCACAGTGTTATCATATGTTTTTAATTTCGACCAAGTCGTTTTTGCGATGCTTTCTAGAAACGAATGTCATTAGCGGGATATAGGCCTCCTTTTTTTTCTGCCTGTGCTTCCGGAAAGGCACACCCTAATGGCTTGTTCTCCAGGTGTCTGACACAGCTGTGTGCCGACGACGCACATGCAGGTGGTCACTTAACATTCTTATGGAAATATTTACGACATTTTTCCGCTACAGAGACAGTCTCATATACAAAATTTCACGGGTCGAGAATTTGCGTTGCAAATGTGTAGAAACCAAATCTTATGAATATAACAGTGTCCAAAAAATTTTCGCCGGCATTGTGATACATTCACGCATCTACACACACATTTCATAACTCTTAAAGTACGATTCTTGGTTTCCAACATCCTTTTTCACAAGTCAAGAGTCCCTAAACACTACTCATTATTCATATACATATAAACACGTAATCACATTCCTCATATATGGTAGCATCATCTTATTGACATAAACATACCTCAACAGCATAATACACATCGTCGTTGTAAAATTAACATCATAACACCTCAGTCAAATCTCAAAAAAGTCGTAGCTTTCTGCAATAATTTCAAACCATAAAAAATATTCTCTGCTTATTTCAACAGTGTCATCTGCCTCAAACGTACTTTAAAATCATGCTCCCTTACCAAATACATCATTCAAAGCTCTCATAGTATCACAATGGTTCCGAAAAAATATGAAGAGTTCACACAGTACAGACAAAATACAATTTCATAAGTGTGAAGTTACCCAACGGTGTAATTACGTAAACATGTGTCACTGACGTAGTAAAAAACATATTTATCTCTCAGTTAAATGATCAGATAGCTGTGTAATTTATGTGTTAGAGAAATATGGTACCGATGTGTAAAGTTGTATAAGCAAATACCATATTAGCTAGGGTTCCTTGTGCTTGCCAAACACATGGTACACAAAGTAAGCGTGTACCCCCCTGAGGATTATTGTAATTATACCCTCAGGTGTTACAGATTACAGCACTGGAATGAAATGTATCACGAAAAACCTTCTTTGTAATTCAAAAATCTTTAAAAATAAATGCCCCAAGTACAAAACTAATCACTCAAATACGTGTCCTGTAGCGCTAAATGTGCGTCTTGCTGTAAGATAATCTCTGGGAAGTGTCGTAGTTATCGTCCTCCGAAAGCTAAGTTCTGCAGAAGTCAATGTACTTACCTCATGAGACACAAAAGCGAAATGCTTTGCGTATAGATAACTTAGTTATTACGCTTATTGCCGTGATGAGGAAAGTACTGTGCTGCATCGTATTGTTGTCCCACGGAAAAGGCTGTCTCCTTGTAGCAATAGCACAAAAGTTACTACCAAAACACGTTCCACTTTACAGAAGAATTCAGAAAAACTGTGCAGATACCAAACAGATACACCGCAAAAGCAACATTGTAAATTGTCGCTCACCAGCAGCGTCGTGATAAAATCGTGCAGCTGTCACACAAACCAACCACTGTCTCATCTGGTATCTCACTGAAAGTACCTTAAATCCAGAATCCACTCTCAAGCAAACCAAAATGTTGCATGAAAATTTCATTAGCAGTGCCGGTATATGTTCCAAGTATGTGAGCCTTATAGTCGTTACGTAATCGTGCAACTAACAAGCAAGAATGTACACACACAATAACACTGTGTCATCTGTTCGCAATAACAATGCATTCGTAATTTCTGTTTAAATAAGTTCTCTTGGTTCTTGACTGGATATTTAACTTCAAACATTGTTGCATGGTAACAGTTTCTAAAGCATACTAGTAACGTGAAGTGAAACGTTTTATGGCAAAGACAAAGTTAAAAAGCAGATTATCTTTCAATAAACGCTTTTACATGTGAAATGTGGTGTAAACCTTTGCTCTTCTCAGTACGCAGAGTTTCCACTTGAATGCAATTATCATGCGGTATTCGTCCGTAAAGAATACTGGAATTTTGCTCAAGGTTAGCGTCAATGTTATTGTTCCCTGAGCCAGCGGACGCACGCGGCAGCCTGCGGTGCGAGTCATTGTCTATTGTCTCTTTGTTGGCGCGCGTCGTTATTGGGATTAGGAGACCTAACTTCCACAAATTCGCCTTGCCGAGAGGGCTCTGCTCTGTTTAAATACCGCCAGTTCTGATGCAATTCAGGTCTGTCGTTACGATCATATCGTCTGTCGTCATGTCGGTAGATTCCATAGTTTCTTTCTTGTCAGTCACGTGGTGGAGAATTTCTCCCTGAATCGTAACTGTGTGCTGGACCGTTGCGTCTGAAGTTATTCTGTCTCCCTTGATAATAATTGTTTTGGTTCCCATATTGTCTGTTTCTCTGATTGTCTCTGTGATAGTCATTACTGCGGAGAGGTGATCTTTCCCTGTAATTATTACTACTCTGCCAACGGTTGTCATACGGGTGGTGTCTATTTTGGTCACAATTTGTGTGGTGAGAATAGCCTTGTCGCGTCCAGTTATCGTTTCTGTCGTCACGGAATTCTGACGGATGTGACCTGTAGTGATTGTTTTCCTGTTTTCGCATCCCGTGACTGTCTGTGTCAATTTCTAATTCTTGTAAGAGTCCCTAAAAAGCTTCAATGTCGTCTTTGCAACGTCCTGCTAAAATAATATGTCGTAAATGTTCAGGCAGTTTGATTAAGCAAATGCGGATGAGTTCTGAGGGGCTGTATGGGTTTGACAGGTACTGATTCTTGTGCAACATGTCTTCAAAATATTTGACAAGACTGGAAAATTCAGATTGTTCGAAGTGTTTCATCATTATGATGCTATGTTTTACTCGGTCTTGTGTAGCTTGAGACCAATATGCTGAGAGGAAGGCATGATAAAAATCTCCTTCACTGTGACAATCGTGAATGACCGATCGCATTCTTACACCTGGTTCATTCTCTAAGTAGCCACACATAAATTCTAACCTGTGCTCCAATGACCAGTTGGGAGGGAAACAATGAGAGAATTGATGGAGCCACGCTTGTGGATGAATGTCGTTGGCAGAATTCTTAAACGTTTTGAATTTACGTGTAGTAATGAACAGCTTATAGTCAAAATCATCGTGTCGGCGAGTAGCATATCGGTCATTGTTACGTCGTGTCGGCGGTTCCATCTCAAAATTCGGTGTACCTTGCCAATTCCTTTCATAATTACCGAAATGCCCTGTGTTATTATTTTGTGGCTTTGCGTATTTCTAAGTTCCTCTTCCCGTGTTGGAGCGCGAGTGTCCTCTAAAATACGTAATTCTTGTATTACCTGTGTCAGCTGATCTTGTACTTCCCGGATTTCTCTTTGGTGTTGCGTATTAATTTGATTCTGATTTTGTTTGAATTTCCTAATTTGTTCACACTCTTCTGTGTCATTAAAGACTACTGGTTTTGTGTCATTCAGATTATCATCTACCTTCGTAGATAAATTATTTAGCTGATCCGAAAGTTCAACTACTTTCTCTGATAATGAACTAATTTCCCCCATGTGCCTTTCTACTGTGTCCTTTAAGTTTTCCTGAGTTTTTGCAAGTTGCGTAACCGAATCGGTAGATGCAACTGATTCCATTTTAGCTTGCAAGGTCTCATGATTTTCATGAACAGTAGTCTGCAGTTCTTTTATGGCTGCTTCGTGATTCTGTAACGCATTCTCATGACGCAAAAAAATAGGTTGGAAATGCTCACAAATTTGTGTTTTTACATCATTACAGACCTTTTGACATTTCGATTCGATGTTATGTAACTCAGTAGTTAAATCTTCACGTGTTTGTTCAAGTGTGGTGTCTAACTTCTGAAGCTTTTGCTGTGTTTGTCTCTGATTTTGTTCCATTGTGTCTAACTTCTGAAGCTTTTGCTGTGTTTGTCTCTGATTTTGTTCCATTGTGTCTAACTTTTGAAGATTTTGTCCCATTTGTTTCTGATTTTGTTCAAGCGTTGTGTCTAACTTTTGTAGCCTTTGTCCCATTTGTTGCATTAACTGTAATAACAATGCACTGGTGTCTGAAACATGTTCCTCAGTGCTTTTCGGCAGTGAATTTGCACCGGCAACATTCACATTTTGACAAGCGGAAAGTGTGTCTTGACTCATTTGAGAAAACGGTGAGGACGCAAAACCTGAATCTACAGTATTTGCAAAATTGTGTCCTATCATTTCGGATTCCTGAGGCGAGCTGTTGCCGACCGATCGATCGATAATGCTTCCCTGTTCACTACCTGTTTCACTGCCTACGCCATTGTTTGACGCCCGCTCCATTTCCCTATGCACAGTTACCAAATTACTACTTTGAATATTAGTTAATTCATTACATGGTGGGGCCAACACACTGCTTTCGTCTTCACTGTCATTTCTCAGTTTACTTTGGAGCCGAGTGTTACGTTTTTCACACGCCATTATTGTCACAATATTTCACACGATAACACAGAAAAGCACAATTTGAATAGCAAAAATAAGAGAACACATTAACATAGCACTGAAAATAATATGTAGTTAATTACAAGCGCAGCTGCGAAATACTTGGTGCAAATCTACATGCATGCCACAACTGTTTTACAGTACAACAATGAAAGACTGCAACTACAAAGGAGATTCTCTCTACAATTACGCGCTAGCAATAAACAAAAGCTACACTAAATACACAAACTACAAGAAAAAATCAGAAGATTCCAGTGAAGTATCCTAGGCTAAGGGTCGACATATGAAACGTCCCCTTAGAACAATTTATACATGACTGTGCTTAACCTGACACACAATAATTTTAGCGCAACGCAATCTGACTATCAAAAATCCCTGCAAAAGAATGGCCCTGAGTAACATTAAACTATACCTTTCAGAAATCACTTACCTCACAAAAATCTTCGTTACTCGAACTACTGCAGTACAGCGAGTGCCACTACTGCCAGCTAAATAAAAGATTCAAACTACTGAAGGCACTAACTACTGATAGGGATAGTTAGCAAATGAAAGATATTAATAGAGAACAAACAATGTATTTACCTTAATATTCATAA
Organism: Schistocerca cancellata; assembly: GCF_023864275.1. Taxonomy (NCBI): domain Eukaryota; kingdom Metazoa; phylum Arthropoda; class Insecta; order Orthoptera; family Acrididae; genus Schistocerca; species Schistocerca cancellata. Next base: position 622,853,476 of record NC_064626.1, on the reverse strand, counting down.
TTGACATCCAGTATTACAAATTATCAAAACTCCGCCATCTCTCTCCCCACATCCACCACTGCTGGCGGCTCACCTCCAACTGCGCAACGCTACGCGCTGTTCATATCCAGCTATAGCAGTTCATGACAACAATGGCAGACAACAATGCAAACTAGCCACAGACTGCACACAGCACAGCCAGTGATTTTCATACAGAGTGCTACGTGGCGGCGGCGTTACCAATATAAGAACCTAAACATCCTACTTACATAAAGAAAACATAAACAGCCTACTTACAAGTTTAATATGAAGGGGCTTTGGCAGAATTCTTCAGTGCCACTTACTGCCTTCGAAAGTACTCACGTTATTTCTCACCAGCCTTCAGTTTCACAACATATAAAGAGTTTAGCACATGCCCATAAGATTACGCTAGCAGATCCGAAAACCGATTCAACAGAAGATCTTCCCGTGGAGATTCTTGTAGGAGGCGATTTTTATTGGAAGATAGTGAAGCACAATTCGCCCATACGCATCTCTGAAACCTTAGTGTTAGTTTGGGTGGGTACTTCGTGGTAACAAGTCACAAGCCTGTGTGCATGTAACCGTGGTAAATTTTGCTCACACTGACCGATCTCCTCTGCACTCGGACAATGATTTCAGACGCTTTTAGGACTTGGAAACTATAGGGATTACTGCCGATCAGGATCTACCTGAGGAGAACAAGGATACGAGACTTCTTGAAGGGATTAGAGCATCTTTCTCTTTAAAGGATCATCGAGCAGTGGTTACACTTCCCAAAAGACAACATACAGCGCTTTCGAGCAACAGACCGATCGCGGAAAAACGATTCAAGCACCTTAGGGAAAGATTTCAACGTCAAGAGACCTTTAAGCAAATGTATTTCGATCTTATGCTAGACTACATTACGAAGGGGCAAGTAGAGATCGCTCCCACCCCACTCTCAGGAAAGGAGCTATTTTATCTCCCTCATCATGCAGTGAGGAAGGAGAAATACGGAACCACTAAGTGGAGACTAGTCTTTGACGCCTCATCTCACGTAAACAATGCACCTTCTCTGAATGAGGTATTAGAAGTAGGACCGAACCTATTACCAGAGATTCTGGAAATTTTACTGCGTTTCAGACTATATTCTACGGCTATCGTCGCGGACATCACACAAGCTTCCCTTCAATTAACCTTGAACGAAAAGGACAAAGACTTGACCAGATTTTTCTGGTTCAAAATTAGCGGACGAACTAACAGAATACCGTTTTAACAGACTCCCATTCGGCCTGAGCTGCAGCCCATTTTTACTTTCTGCAACACTAAGAGAACTTGCCGACAAGTGTATGACAGCATTTCCCACCGTAGCGCCACTTATAAACAAGACTGCATACATGGACGACTTTGTGATCTCAGTAGCAGGTGATATTTTGGTGATAACTATATACTATGAACTTGTAACCCTAATGAAAGTGATCAGTCTTCCCTTATCAAAATGGGCTACCAACTGTGAACAACTCCAAACTATCTGGAGGGCAGAAGGGCGAGAACTCCACACCCAGACTCAAGTTTTAGGCGTAGACTGGAACACTACAGGTGACTACTTCTGTATCGATCCTAGCGAAATCATCAGAAGGTCGTCAGAAGAGCCAGCCACCAAACGACTCTTTTTACAATGTACGGCTAAATTCTATGACCCACTCGGACTGTTTTCCCCTGCTTCTCTTGTTGTTAAATTGATATTCCAGGACACCTGGTGCCGAGGAATTGGCTGGGATGAACTTATGCCCTGGGACTTAGGGGCACGATGGCGCACTTGGATATCTAGCTTACCTTCATTGTCACATATATGTGTCCCTAGATGGATAGCTACAACTCATGGAAGAGACTCTAAGCTGCACGTATTCTGTGACGCCTCGGAAGAGGCATATGGAGCATCTCTGTACATTCGTAGTGTCTTAGATGATGACGTCGTGACCCATTTAGTCTGCATCAAGAACAGACTTGCTCCTATTAAGAAGGTGACATTGCCTCGACTCGAACTTTTAGCGGCAGTAGTTGGGACCAGACTATTGTGTTACTTTTGCCGCGCAACAGACTTTAAAATTGCCCATGCGATATTGTGGACGGATTATACAATAACACTAAGTTGGATTCGCTGTGATACTAACAGATGGAAGACCTTCGTTTGTAATCGTGTAACTGAGATACAAACACACACGACTCCCACGCAATGGAAACACTGCTCAGGACCAGACAATCCTGCTGACCACATCTCACGTGGACTTCTCGGCTACCAAATGAATTCTCTGGATATTTGGTGGCATGGGCCGCCTTGGCTTACACGCCCTCCTGAATGCTGGCCAAACGATCCTCCAACGATGGTACGACCTCCTCCCGAAGAAAAGAGGAAGAAGACCCAGAGCCAAGTCTTGACGATATCTACGCCAACCAGCCTTTTGAACTTACTTAAATTCAGCTCATACTGGAAGCTCATTCGTATCGCAGCATGGACTCTCCGCTTCCTGCACAACATTCGTCAGAAGAATAAATCTTCAGGAGAACTTACAGCCACGGAATTATCAGCTGCCAAAATGTATTGGATTCGAGTGGGCCAGAGAGATTCCTTCCCCAGCGAATTACATGCACTTCAGAATAACTTACCACTACCAAGAGAGTCAAAAATCGCACGATACAATCCTTTCCTAGAAGATGGACTGTTACGTCTAGGAGGTCGACTGCAGTGCACTAGTCTAAATAGGGAACAAAAACATCCCGTTCTCCTTGACGGTTCCCACCACTTCACACAATTGATTATTCGAGAGACACATACCCGCCTCCATACCTTTATGTTCGTTCTGTACTATCCGAACTGCGAACCGAATTTTGGATCCTTAGAGCTCGTCAGACCATCAAAAGAATCCTACACTCATGCCTCGCATGCAAGACCTTGAAGAATCCACGAGGGCAACAGGTCGAAGCACCGCTGCCACCTGAATGAGTTTCGCCTGCCAAACCTTTTGCTGTAACCAGAATAGACTTTGCTGGCCCACTATTCATCAAAGTGGGGAAGGAAACGCACAAGTCATATATCACTCTTTTCACATGTGCTACCACACGAGCTGTACACCTCGAACTCTGTACAGACTAGTCAACGGACAAGTTTCTTATGGCACTTCAGCGATTCGCCGGAAGACGTGGACTACCCCATACGATATATACAGATAACGCGAAAACATTCCACGCCACGAATATGGAACTAGCCCAACTTTGGAAGGCATTAACCACCACAAAAACTTATCAGTTCCTCGCCCACCACGGTATTACTTGGAAATTCATTGTCTACCGGGCGGCTTGGTGGGGAGGATGGTGGGAAAGAATGGTGGGCACTATAAAGCGTTGCCTACGGAAGGTATTGGGACTCGCAAAGCTCACTGAGGAACAACTGAACACCACCTTGATCAGTATTGAAGCCGCGGTGAACTCCAAGCCCATCACACCAGGAGATGATTGTGATGCACTCACACCTTCCCATTTTCTGACGGGAGAAAAACTTACGATTATTCCGACGGGACCAGAGCCTTCAGCGAGCACGAATTTAACAAAGAAATTCCAACTGAGACAGCAACTCTGTGACAGTTTTTGGAACCGGTGGGTTAAAGAATACCTATTGGAGCTCCGGAACTAACATGAAGTTAAACACCCATCGGGACGAGTCATCCCCTTTCGCCCTGGCAACATCGTGGTGATCCAAGAGGACCTTCGTCCGCGACGTATGTGGAAAAAGGCCAGGATAGAAAAGGTACTACCAGGAAGAGACGGCAGGGCAAGGACGATAATACTCCGGACACCAGAAGGTCACATCATTAGTCGTCCTATGCCGCTGGCCGTACCTTTGGAGGTCAACCAGGGTGGGGAGGATGTCACAGAGTGATGTACTTCGGGCAAGTGAGAGACTGTTTGTTTACTCTTAGAACAATGTATTGTTGTATTGTATGTTCTGTGACTATGTAATAAAGTGTTGTTAGACTGCTAATCGCTGCCTTAGTGTGATTCACGACGTAAGAACTGCAAATCATAGGAATAGATACGTAACCTTGAACTATGGCTTTGTGCACTGTTGGTCGTGGCATTTACAACTGTCTGGCTGTCGTACATATTGATTTCAACGAATTCTTTGTAAGCGCCTCCTGTGCCTTTCTCACAATGGTGTCTGAAATTCATGTCTGACTGGCCTCCTTTTGTGTAAAACAGTACTCGTTTCCGGAAATGCCGAATGACAAGACCGAATATTTATTTGATTCTCTTCCATATTGTGCTCGAAAGACTGTCTCTATGAACCAGTCTACATAGTAAGCTTCTTCCTGTGGTGTACAAGTTTTTCTTCAAACCCGCAGCACCTGAAAAAATAAAATACCTTCAAGAGTTATCTTATCACACGTAGAAAACCAGTTGTTATTATGCAGTATTGTTCCAAAGCGATTAAAGTTTAAAGTATATCTCCTACCTCTATGTCACTATCACATTTCTTTTTTGTATTTTTTAACATTTATCACCGTGTTCAAAGTTTTCTAGTAGTGGAGATGATCTTTTGTAGCCTGGGCGTTATTTAGTTTTCATGGCCGTAATACCGTAATAAGAGGGGATACACTTAGCTGACAAAAGTCATGGGATAGCGATTTGTACTCAGGTGATTCATGTGAAAAGATATTCGGCGTGATTCTGGCCACACGACGGGAATTAACAGACTTTGAAAGCGATGTGGTAGTTGGAGCTAGACTCATGGGATATTCCATTTCGGAAATAGTTTGGGAATTCAATATTCCGAGATCCGTAGTGTCAAGAGTGTGCCGAGAATGCCAAATTTCAGGCACTGCCTCTCACCACGGACAAGCAGAGGCGACGGCCTTCAGATGGCTCTGAGCACTATGGGACTTAACATCTGAGGTCATCAGTCCCCTAGAACTTAGAACTACTTGAACCTAACTAACCTAAGGACATCACACACATCCATGCCCGAGGCAGGATTCGAACCTACGACCGTAGCGGTCATGCGGTTCCAGACTGTAGCGCCTAGAACCGTTCGGACACACTGGCCGGCACCACGGCCTTCACTTAACGACCGAGGGCAGCGGTATATGCATATAGTTATCATTGCCAACAGACAAATAACACAGCATGAAATATTCTCAGAAATCAATGTGAGACGTACGACGAACGTATCCGTTAGGACAGTTTGGAGTAATGTGGAGTTAATTCGCTATAGCAGCAGATGACCGACGAGAGAACCTTTGCTAACAGCAGGACATCGCCTGCAGCGCCTTTCCTGGGATCTTGTATCAGTTGGATCCCAGACGATTGGAAAACAGTAGCGTTGTCAGATGAATCCCGATTTCAGTTGGTTAAGGGCTGATGGTAGGGTTCAAGTGTAGTGCAGACTCCACGAAGCCATAGAGTCAAGTTATCAACAAGGCACTGTGCAAGAAGGCAGTGGCTCCATAATGGCGTGTACTGTGTTTGCATTGGTTGGATGGGTCCTCCGGTCAAATTAAACCGATCATTGACTGGAACTGGTTATGTTCGGTTACTTGGAGACGATTTGCAGCCATTCATGGACTGCATGTTCCCAAACAACAATACAATTTTTATGGATGACAATGCGCCATGTTACCGCGCCACAATCGTTCCGAGTGATTTGAAGAAGAATATTCTGGACAATTCGAGCAAATGAATTGGTTACCCACACCGCCCGGTATGAATTTAATCGAGGTCAGTTCGTATACAAAATCCAGCACCAGCAACACTTCCGCAATTATGGAGGCTGTAGAGACAGCATGGGTCTATATTTCTGCAAGGGGACTACCATGACTTGTCGAGTCCAAGCTACGTTGAGTTCCTGGTCTACTCTGGGAAAACGGAGGTCCGACACGATATCAGGAAGTATCCTATGGCTTTTGTCACCTCAGAGTAGGCCGCCTCACCCTTATCAGAGTGTGTCCTGCCAGAGGAAATACAGAGTGTTTTCCTTCCCAGCTGAGCCCTCCCCCCACACACCGCCACTACGAGGGGCCTACGGTAAAATTTTTCAAGACACGAAATCTGAACGTCTCCACTTTTCCCACTAAAACGTTTATCTTCATGGGAATACCAATTTAACATTGTAATTAGCATCATATTTTAATCGATTTACTTGGAAAGTAAACATTAAAAGTTTTATGAAAAATATTGCTAATAGGTCACATATTAATTAGATACATATGTTTGGTAGCACGTCATTGTTAATTTTTATTATTTTTATTGTGTTGATTATACACCGTTTTAGTCTTATTACAAATGATCTTCAGATCTGCTCTCAAACTTCTTAGTCAAGTTTTTCCATTCAGTTTAGAAGTTAATCTGTGGTACAGACAAACAGTGCAAGGTCGTCAGCAAAATGAAAATGGTTCAGGTGAGTTTCTACAATACAGGCTCCTTCCAGCGGACGCACTGTTGTAAAAGGTACAACAAAAGCTGTTAGTATGCCTTATCGATGCCTTAATTGTGAACTATTACACTAGGCTTGCTTTTGCTGAAAAATGCCCATGCTGCAAATTTTACAGCGTGGACCTGCTTATGTGACAACTGTAGGCACGCCTGCTAAATGGTTAAAACTTTCATAATTTGTTTAGTAGATGACTTGTTCCATTTCTGATCTCATTTTCCTGTGCCTTCTCTAAACCCCCTACATCTTTTGCCGCCTGTCCTAATAACTTCCTTAAATATTTACACCTTTTGGCCGTGCCTCCATTTTTCAATGCTGCGGACATAATGCTTTATTTAATATGGTATATCATTTTGTAATTAAATATACATTTATGATTTCCTTCCAGATGATTTCTCGTCTAGTGTTATTTCGATGTTATTTGATACATTTATAACGCAGAATTATATAATGTGACATACAGCTGTTGCTGGCTTAAAAGGGCACAAAAATTTTAGGTTAATCTCATCATTCAGACAGGCAGTGCTGAAAGAGATTAAAGTAAATAAAGCTCCAAATATTATACGGTCGGACAAATCTGAAAATTATTTAGTATCACGTACATCAATATTAAAAGTATTAAAAACAAAGTTAGCAATATTTATATTTGCTTGAACGAATGTGTAATTGAAAACTCAGTTGATGTACCATACCCATCTCAAAGGTTTTTGAACATTGAAACGAAATGTTAAATATTAAGTTTTATCAGTTACCAACTTCATATTGTAGAAACAGTAAGATTCAAAACTACTAGACATTAATAGTAATTGTATAGATCATCACGTGGAAACATGCAAGTAATTATGAAGTGATACCACGTAACAGCATTCCAATAGTGGCACAATCACTGCATGCTACCAACATACAATGGAAAATTTTCAGACCTTTTATAACACTTTGAAACAGTATTTTGTCATCTTCCAGATAATTAGAGATAAATTAAGAAGCATACTGTTGTGATTTTTGGAGCGTGCAATGATGTCTTGCAGTTATAGTATTTTTCAGTACTTACTCCGCCGGCCGAAGTGGTCGTGCGGTTCTAGGCGATACAGTCTGGAACCGAGCGACCGCTACAGTCGCAGGTTCGAATCCTGCCTCGGGCATGGATGTGTGTGATGTCCTTAGGCTAGTTAGGTTTAAGTAGTCCTAAGTTCTAGGCGACTGATGACCTCAGAAGTTAAGTCGCATAGTGCTCAGAGCCATTTGAACTAGTACTTACTCCGCAGTTTCCGTACGTACTCATCTTTCGTATGGAACTGAATTGCTTTACTTTAAAAATGACGGAGAGACTGTTAAGGGATAACAACAAATATTTTTGCCAAAAATCATTCATTCATTATTTCCCCACTTTTGACACTTGTTGCTGCCATGATGAGGGCAATACAGTTTCCTATAAGGTTTCCCTGTCTCTTCAATGCAGCCATATCGGACAGACCTTGTATTTTGAACTGATGACTGATTCAAACGATGATGTAAGGGTGTTCATAACAAATAATTTTTGTTGTCAGCAAATGGATGACCTCTCCTAACAATATGTTTCGTAACTTGAATAAAGAACAGACACCACATATACAAAATATTTTTGGGTATTACGCTTCGTCATTATAAAACACAAAAGTAACTAAATTGACAACGTTTCGACCGACTTTCTGTGGTCCTCTTTCGGGCGGTTAACTGCTGAATACTGGTGAATGTTTTCCCTGTATGTACTGCCTATTTCGGTTATCAAATAGCTACAGACGTCACATGTTTGGGATGTCATGGACAATTTGAGGAAAGGTTACTACGGAGGAGGATGTTTGTACGGTAAACTATTGCCTATGCTACTCTGGTGGCTGACTGGAAGGCAACTGTAGAGGTGAGTGGTAGGGAATAGCCGTATCGGCAGGCCATTACCTGTGACACTCTAGTAAGCAGTTGGTAGGCGGCTCTCGCTGGTGACGGGTAGACAGTAGCAAATCGGCAGCTTGAAACCAGGGGTAATATTTTCCTGCAGTGAAGCGCTTTGACAGCATCGCTCTTACTCATGGCTGCTGTTTTTGCTGTTAAACCCAGCTCAGGTTACGTTGCTGGTTGGCGAACACATGAGGTCCGCCGGGCCAGATTATGGGTAACTTGTAACCGTTATCCTTATTCATGCAGTTACGGCGTTCGATTCTATCAGTGGCCTCTCTTATTCTTCGCTGGTGCATCCGCTGCTGCCGAGCAAGCACTTGAGGTTCTAGAGAACTGATAGAACAGCCATAATCCTTGTGGAGTTCAGCTACAGCTGCGAGTCGTACAGAACGTCCATGTTCCGACATGCGAGTGCTAATTGGTCTCCTAATTTACCCAACGTCGACTTCGTAGCATTCACACCAAGTTCGTATCCGACTGCAGTGTGGAGAGTATCCAGGGAATCTTAGTGGGCCTCAACAGACCTTGGATCTTGCGGCCACTCTGGAATACAGGTTTGATCCCTCCACGAAACAGAACATTGCCTAGATGGTAGGCACTCTGTCACATAAGGTAGGCGATGAATAGAAGGAGCTTCCTCTATACTTTTGTCTGCTTTGTCTTCGCTGTACCTCATAGCTCGGTGTAGTCTGTCATGTATCCATCAGCACGGAATGTTGTCTTGAGCCCGTTCCGTTCATGTTGTAGGTGGTTAACGTTACTAACCCGGTAAGCTTGGGCTGTCAGCGTACGTAGCACAGACAGAGTTACAGAAGGAGCTCGTCATGATGTTAGTTTACCTTATGTGAGGGGCGTAATGGTTCAAATGGTTCAAATGGCTCTGAGCACTATGGGACTTAACATCTGTGGTCATCAGTCCCCTAGAACTTAGAACTACTTAAACCTAACTAACCTAAGGACATCACACACATCCATACCCGAGGCAGGATTCGAACCTGCGACCGTAGCAGTCGCGCGGTTCCGGACTGAGCGCCTTAACCGCGAGACCACCGCGGCCGGCTGAGGGGCGTAATTGACAGTTACGTAAGGTTCTGTGTCGCGGAAGAATCAAACCCATATTCCAGAATGGCAGCAATGTCCGAGATCTGTTGAGACCCACTAAAGATCCCATGGATGCTCTTCACACTGCAGACGTCTTTGAACTTCGGTGTGAATGCGGCGAGGTCTGTGTTGATGAAACTGGAGGATACGTTACAGCTCGCGTGTCGCAGAATGAACGTCATGTACGACTGGGACAGAATAACAAATCAGCAGTATCTGAACACCACCAGGAATGTGGCCGTTCTAATCAATTTTCTAGAACCTTTCGTTTTTGCTCGGCAGCCGTGGGTGCAGCAATGAAAACTAAGAGAGGCTATTGAAATAATCAAACGCCCGAATAGCATTAACAGGGAGGATGGCTACAAGTTACCTACGGCCTGGGTGCTAACGATTCCAGCTTGGCGGACCGCGTGTGTTCGCCAGCCAGCAACACCACCTGACCTTTTCTTAACCTCGTAAACAGCAGCCAAGACAGAAATGCAGTGCGGCCTTAAGCGGCCTTAACGCTTCGCTGCAGGAAAACTCTAACGTCTGGTTTCAAGCTGCCGATTAGCTACTGCCAACCAATCACCAACGAGAGTCGCCAATGAATCGCTTACTAGTGTGGCAAGGGCAACAGCCTACCAATACGGCTATTTCCTACCACTCACTACAGTTGCCTTCCAGTGAACCACCAGAGTAGCAGAGGCAATAGCCTACCGTACAGCGGATCCTCTCCACAGCAATCTCTCTTCCAATTACCCAATGACATCCCAGATATGTTACGTCGGTAATCACCAGATAATCGAAAAAGACAGTATACAGCATATAGGGAAAGACATTCACCAGCATTCAGCAGTTAACGGCGAGGAAGAGTACGGCAGCAAGTCAGCCAAAACGTTGGAAATTTAGTTGTATTAGTGTTTCACAATGACGCAGTGTAATACCCAAAACTGTTTTATTCAAAATTATGCTGGGCGTGGAAGCCTACGAACTTACGTAAATAGGTTTCATGCTTCAACAAAAATCAATTTCTTCTTTGAACCACACATTCAGCTAGGCTTTTTTTTTTTTTTGCAGTGTCCGAAGATTTTTCAGCAGACTGCTCATGTCCAGCACATTCAATAGCTTCTGCATGAACATCATCTTCGGGGTCAATTTCAGTAGGAAGAAAACGTAACTTATATTCAGTTTGCCAGCCTGTGTGGCCGAGCAGTTCTAGGCGCTTCAGTCTGTAACCGCGCGACCGCTACGGTCGCAGGTTCGAATCCTGCCCTGGGCATGGATGTGTAGGACGTCCTTAGGTTAGTTAGGTTTAAGTAGTTCTAAGTTCTAGGGGACTGATGACCTCCGATGTTAAGTCCCATAGTGCTCAGAGCCATTTGAAACATTTTTTATATTCACTTTCATACTTAAATCCATCTCATAATTGCATTTGTATTTCGTTTTCTATTGTTAAAAAATTACGTCTACATGGTATATTGATACAGAAACAGTTCAAATATTCATACTGTAAAGATGCAAAATATTTACGTGAGGTTCACATCAATAACGGAATGCATTAACGTATTGTATAGTAGCAAACAACAATACAAAATGATCACTTCCATTCTGTAGAAGTTAGTGTTCTTTTTAGGGAAAACATAACACATCTGAAAGTTTGCATTTTATGTTGTAAAGTAATTATTTCGAAAATAACATCTACATAATACCAAGAGCAATATGAAAGAAAATTGATAACCTTGACAATAAACAAAATGATCCAGTTATAAACAAGATGATTGCTTGTGTGTGTATTACAGTGAACATACAATCTTCGTGAACGAACAGTTTCTAAATGTAACAGAAAGATCAGTAATCTAAAAGAAAAAGCATTATAGTATTTATGAGAAACAGTGCGTCACGCATTTAGTCACTTTGATGTTAAACCAAAAATTGTTGGAGGGGTGATAAAATTTCAAGCAGTATATATGAAATATGCCCTGGTGTTTCTATTGTAGTCATTCATACATGCACCAGTTTTGTTAGGTGTCTGTTCAGTACTCAAGCACTTCATTGTTCAACCGCTTTTTGTGAAAGGTCTTTGGATACATATTAATAACTACCAACACCTAACGGACCTATGAATGGTTGACCACATCTGCAAACATTATATTTTAATTCATTCGTAATTTGCATTTATGATGAATATTTCCACTGAAAATGATTTCTGATGGTTTACTGACCTTGTATTCAAATGTTTAAATATCATCTATGTGGACTTTATTGTGATCAGTCTAAATTTGTGACTGAAAATCACAACAGATTGGAGAATGTTAAAAATAGTGGTTTCCAAGGTCCAATAAGTGATTTTTCCGCTGCATACTTTTCTGATAGGAAACTTGAAAAAAAGAAACTAATTCATTTTTTCTGTGGAAGAGAGAAAATATAATCAATAACAAGACAGCATAATTGAAATGAATGTGTCAAACTCAGTATCAGATCTCTTGGGTGAATAAATAACAAAACGAGAAACAGAAGTGGCCTCCACGATTGACAACTCTAACTTACTTTTAGACAGGCGAAAATAAAGTATACAGTCATAAAATATTTGACCACCTTCCTTAAAAATTTTATGTACCAGCAGAGAAATAAAATAGATTCAAAGACAATTTGAAAATATTTTTGGTTGACAATTCCTGTTACCATACTGATAAATATCTGGAGAGGATCGATTACTAAATTTACATGTTGACTCAAATTAAGGTAAAAGCGTATTATATAAATTGCCATTTTGGAAAAGACTGCTTGGACAGTTCAGAAACAGGACAGGTCAATAGGTCTAATCTTTGATTATGCTCGTGTGAACACCCAATTTTCCCAAGAAAAGTATTATATTTGTTGATCAACTACCATATTCAACACCATGGTCAGATATCGGAAATGCGATCCGTGATATATGCATGTTGTTGTGGTTTTCAGTCCTGAGACTGGTTTAATGCAGCTCTCCATGCTACCCTATCCTGTGCCAGTTTCTTCATCTCCCATTACCTACTGCAACCTACATCCTTCTGAATCTGCTTAGTGTATTCATGTCTTGGTCTCCCTCTACGATTTTTACCCTCCACGCTGCCCTCCAATGCTAAATTTGTGATCCATTGATGCCTCAGAACTTGTCCTACCCATCGGTCCCTTCTTCTCGTCAAGTTGTGCCACAAACTCCTCTCCTCCCCAATTCTATTCAATACCTCCTCATTAGTTATGTGATATATATGCATATAAGTAACGGAACGTGAACTAAACCAAGTTTAAACTGTTGAGTTTTTATGAGCTACATCTAACAATGCAAATTGTTCGTATTGAAAAGATATGTTTCATGGGGCTTTCCAATCTGATAATATCTGTTTTTAGATTGTTGCACGTGTCCTTTCCATGATCAGTATGAAGAACGTTATGTTGCTCAATTCTTTGCTATAAGTCTTTGTTTCATTTACAAACTGGCAGTTGTCTCACTGGGTTTACTTTTGATGGAAGACCAATTTCTGTTATGCCAAACCTCCTTTTTTTGTCTCTGTGAAGGACAGATCGATAGGGATACCAGCGCCACCAGGTCCACTGTCGCTGCGTTGCATAATTGACAGATGGGCCGTGTGGGACGAAAAGCGACCAGGAGAGAAAATAGCAGGCCCCAAGTCTGCTGTCAGCACTGCTGCTCCTGCAGACTAGCTACACTGCACTTCCTATTTATTTCATTCCTGAGAGAGTTATATCGCTGTATTCTTGCCTTTCCCTGAGCATTTTTGTACTTTCTACTTTTGTCGGTCAACTGAAATATTTCATCTGTTACCCATGGTCTCCTCACAGTTATTTTTTTCTTACTTACGTTTGTCTGCCCAACATCTGTGACTGATCTTTCTAAAGACGTCCTCTTCAACTGGTGTTCTATATCGCACATTCTTAACAAACTCCAAATGCGTCTTATTATTCCTCAGTACTTTAGTGTCCTATTTCCTTTCACATTGATTCTTTTGAATCATTCTCTTAAACTTCAGTCTTCATCATTACTAAATTGTGATCTGAGTCTATATCTGCTCCTGGGCATATCTTACAATCCAATTTCTGATTTCGGAATCTCCGTCTAACCATGGTACTATCCAGTTGGAACCTTCCCGTGCCTACAGGTGTTATCCAAGTATTCTTCCTCCTCTTATTCTTGAACAGAGTATTCGTTTTTACCATCCGAAGTTTATTGCAAAATTCAATTAGTCTCTCTCCTCCCTTACTCCTATTGCAAAGCCCATATTCTGCTGTAAACTTTTCTTCTATTCCTTCCCCTACAACCGTATTAGAATTCCCGATGATTACTAGTTTTTCATCTCCCTCTACATACAGAAGTACTCAGTATCCTCATATACTTTCTCTATCTCTTCATATCCTGCTTGCAGTTCTGGTGCGTATATCTGAACTATCGTTTTTGGCGTTGTTTTGCAGTCGAATCTGATGAGAGCAACCTAGTCACTGAACTGTTTACAGTAACTTACTATCTGCCCTACGTTCCTACTCCTACCATACCATTTTCTGCCGGTGTTGATATTAACCTAGATTCGTCCGACCAGAAATTCCTATCGTCTTCCCATTTCACTTCTCTAGGTACTACTACATCTAGATTGTGCCTTACTGTTTCCCTTTTCAGATTTTCTAACTTTCCTACTACAGTGATTTTAAGTTAGCAACAGGTGTTTATGAGGTACTGCAATTTTCTTGTATACATCTGCTCGACAAATGTCCTGTTTACAGAGTTAGTGACGGCATGACGTGTAATTTCATAAGTCAAACGCCGCTGCTACGCATTTGTCAATTTCCTTGTAAGAGATATTCTCTGTTACTAACGATCATTCTATGTAGAACTGATGCGAGCATAGTATAATTTTTGAACCATGATAATATGTGAACAGTGGATGCTATACACCTCTCGAAAGCTATATTGTGCATGTACCACACAGAAACGATGTTTTAAGGAAGTAGTTTTTTTTGTCACCATATTTTATCGTAGAGAAACCTGCAAGAAGGATGTACATCATGCGCTGGAAATAGATTTCGTACATTAGAATATTAACAGCATTCCATTCCACACGACTAATAGGTCAGAAACTGCAACAATCTAACATTACAGCCTGTTTTAAGTGCAGAACCGTGAAGCCTTAGGAGTGAATGTGTTTATGTTCTCTCTTACCAATCCTTTCTTGGTACTGATCCAAGACACTAGAACAATAGAATTGATAGCATGGTTGATTTACGTAAAATGCTTCGAACTCCGTCCCTTTGGAGCTCCATCATGCATAAAAACCACCTGTTTCTTGTTCATCTTCACAACATCCCCATATCTTCAATACATCGATAAGAGGTGCTAACCTCCGTAACATGTTCACATCTGGAGGGATCTTGTCCACTTGTACAGGTGCTGTAAGATTCGCGCAGAACAGTCTACACTGAATGGCAATTACGGACTCACTTCACCCTGTTCCTTCACAAGACGTGGATGTAGTGGGCGTTACACTCTCCCACTTCTGGTCAGCTACAAGTTTCGTCGATCACAGTGCTGGAGGGCGGGTTAGTCAAAGACAGTGCGAGGAAATCTTTCCGTCTCTGACCTTATTCCAAGAATGCGAGGATATACTGGGCTCCCCTCTTCATAGAGAGAAAGATAATAAATTACACACTAATCACGAAGTTCTAGAAACATGTAGATTGCTGTCTGATATATACCGAGTAGTAGGGGATGCATGATAGATTCGCCCTGAGCAGCAGACTTATAAAGTATATGTGTGTTCCAGCATGTGCAAAGAAAATGACTGTGTCCTGTCATAAGGATGGTATGGATTTGACATGGAAAACTGCGATAGCCGCAAAGGGAATGAAAGTTTTTTTTTTACTAGGAAAATTATGTACAGTCATAAAAATTGTACAGATACTTCTATTGCCAGAGCCACAGCCATCACAAGGGGGGTATTTGCCATTCTTTGCTCATTGTCGAACGTCATCCAATTGAGACTGCATACGTAATATTTAATTGTAAGTACAGAGATATATGTGGCTGGTTTCCTAGGACGATTCTGCCTGGTGTGCGCCAGAAGCATGTGGAGGCATTGGCCTGTGGCAGGAACAATTGACGCTTCCAGTTTACGGCGGGAGTCGTCCTAATGGAAAGGCCGGTTGGGGTGCAGGAATGTAGCTGACCTAACCGTGTGGCCCTCTAGATAACTGAATTGTGGGCAAATAATCAGTATGTGTTGGACAGCCTTCATATCACCTGTGTACTCAGTAGAACTTTGAGAAGATTCAGTTTGGACGTGTATTTGCGCTGGACCATTATTCCAATGTCAATTGTTCAGTTGACTGCTTCTGCACATTTCCTGTCTTTATTTGGTTGAGAGAACATCGATTGTTTATGTTGTGTGCATCTAGCAGGTGAAAGACGGGTGGAAGATACATTTGCTCGTTCTCTAGACATGAGAAACACCATGGTTGACGTTGTAAATTACAAAGATGATTTGGAATCTGTCATATCACCGACATCGGTATTCGCGAGTGGAATTATCAGTTTCCTCTATTTTTTCGGCTTTCCACTTAAAGATCTTCGCAGACGAAATAAGTTTCTAGTTCTCAGCGGTTTACAACACGTTCCACCTCACTGCACTCGAAAAGTAAGGAACGATCGGTCGCGAAATCGGAAACACAGTGAAAATCCGATTCAGTTTTGCACAGGTGTCTTGGGCAGTGTCTCTAGTATGCCCGTCGATCACGTTACGTCGCTCTTTTTAGTTCTGAGTACACAGGGTGCACATAAAGATACCTAGAACAATAGTGTTTCCCGCCAAGTACGAGGGCCTGGTGAGAAAATTCGCCGGAAGTTATGCAGCCAAAATTACATAACTGTGGTGCGTTTTCTTCTTCAAGACAATTCTCAGCCGCATTCTGCAACGGCAATGAAGATGCTCCTGCATAGTTTTCAATTGGAAATGTTGAAAGGTCTCTGCTCCTTTCATGTTAATTTCTTAAATCTGTTGTCATTTACGACATAAATTCCTCGTCTAAATTTACTGTGGCGTTTCTGACTATCTGGGAGGAGACTGAGTAGTGGAACGTGTTACTTTTACACATAAACAAGAACGATCTGTCACACCACTACACTTTAAAACACAGTTTATATGTAATTCATGTCACACAGTCTCATACGGAACCTACATCCGCTTTCTTTTATATACTGTATATGACAGGATACTGTCATCTCCCTTCCCTTCTGTGTGAGAGGATGAATGAGCAAATGTATTTCTAGTTGCATGCTTCAGGGTAGCAGACAAGCCTGTCTGCTAGAGAACAGTAGGACCAACGTCGGAACAGGTAGCTACGCTTTCTAAAAGCAAAGAGGTTTCTATCCTTAGTATGGTCCTGTCTGTCCCTTGTCATGTTGGTATAGGAAGCTGCCCCTCTGGCCACTTCCGTTTGTAGTGGGGAGCCACCCTCAGAAAGGGACCAAGTCAGCCTGTCCGTGGCGAGCGTCTGAAGTGATAAGATCTCCGGCTAAGCGCGTGTCTGCTAAGTCCGTAGGACAATGTATTTCTTAAGTTCAGCCTAACTGAAAATTTAATCACCTTTATTTTAGGTTTAGCTCTAAAATGTCTAATGTTATCTTAAATTGCAGCGCAGCGTAATTCTCGTGTGAAGTTCAGAATATATTCCGGTAGTTGCTTTGTCACTACTTTGTGAGTAAAGTGGAACCACGTGTTGATCAGTAATTCTAACTAAGATCATCAATCTTAAATGCGAATGTGCGTGAGATTTTAACTTCTCGTCTTGACAATATTTTTCAATATAGCAACTCTTCTTTATGTTCAACCCACGTGGAGTGTACTTTGTGAGACCAGTACCACGTGCTTATACAATTGTTTGGCCCATCAGGTTAATAGTAAGACGTTAGTAACCAGTTCGAGGTTTTTCTTTTGTAAATTGCTTTTCGATCTAATTTATTTTAATTATCAAAATTATTGTGGAGTTACACGCTTCGTGTAAACCAAGTTGACCACGTGAAGCATGTGGTGTAATCATCAAAGTAGCCCTCAGCTATTCTTTTCGGGAAGATTTCACAGAGAGTTAGTATGAATTTAGTATACCAGTGTGTGGTAATTACATGACGGACAGGATTGTGCTATGAACGTAACTTCTTTGGGTGAAAATTGAATCGGTTGGTTGTGGTTAATTTCCTCTTGCATATGTTTCAACGTTCTTCGTGTGTTATTTTATGAATGCAGTGTTGTATGCAGTCTCCCAATCTTGGCTCCATATTTGATGTGTTCCGTAAGATTACAAACTCACATTTTCCACAATCCTAAATAAGGCACCAGTTTATTTATGAATCACATTTAATATGCTGAAATTTCAATGATCAATGTTAAAATAAATTTCCAAATATAAACTGATTTATTTCTTTTTATTTAAATTCTCTTTTTTTATATATATATCACTGGTTGTCGTATGACTATTAAAAGATTATAATTAATGTTAGTCTGGTTGGGAATTTCGTAAGCTAGACTGGATACCTGGTGAAACAGTTGCTCAGTAATGCAAGGTTAACTTCCCCAGACAGCTCACAGCTTTTAAACCGCTTTTATTGTCTATCAGTTCCGCTTACACCACAAACTAAACTAACAACGTTACACATGGCGACCCTGTTCTGTGATTCCGCTAGACTCTGGAATCTCTGAAACGTTAGATTGCGAGCGTTGTATAATCTTAATTTTTTTCCCTGCAGCGCTCAAACAACTTCTGCGTTGTTTCTGAGCAGACTTTCAAAAGATTCACAGCGTTGTTGAGCGGCGTTGTGTTGTTTGTCTTGTTTTGTTTTCTATATTTGTGTGTTTTATTTGTATGTGTTTTTCTTCTCGCTTGTAAATTGCACTGACTTCGATCAAAGATATAAATTTGTTTTGCGTGTGAAAAAGTGCGTACTAGGTTGGGTACCTTTCGTGTGACTGTCGTAATTTTTGGTGGATACATATATTCTGATTAGTGTGTTGTGTACTGGGTATAAATTGAACTAATGCAGACACGTAACCAAGCTAAAAGTAGGCGGTCCAATAACTTAAGCATCATGGACCAAGGGGATAATTTGATTTCGAATATTAACGCGTCGGACGGTTCCGAAAATGCATTGGGGAATACTTTAGAGGGAATGCAAAACAGGACGAACGGGCTCACATTAGAGCCAGAAATTAATTTGCCTCCAACTAACCAAATTGATTTGGCAGAACTCATGAAAGCCTTATTGCAACAAAATAAAGAAAACGCAGAGAAATCTGAAAAATCGATCCGCGAGCTAGGCGAACAAATGACGCAGAAATCTGAAAAATCGATCCGCGAGCTAGGCCAACAAATAGACGAAAAACTAATCCAGCAGACAAATAAGGTCGACAAGTCGATGCAGAGAGTGTCCGATGATATCTCACAAAGAATAAACAATCTGGCAAGTGAAATAAAAAGTGATATTATGAAAGAATTAGGCCGTACATTTGAACAAATCGATGACCGTCTGCAAGCTTTAGAACAGGGCAAGCGGAGTCGCGATGCGGAATCTAAAGAGAGCGAAGAACAGCTACTTAGGAATTTCCAAGCGCTGAGAGAAGAATGCCAAAGGGAACACCAGCAGATACTCTCGAGGGTCCAAGAGGCAGAAACGCATTGTCCCACGTCCGTTAGCATCACAGTAGCGGACAACAGTCAAGCGATTCACGCACTGGAACAGCAAGTAGAACAATTGAAGCAGACTGGGGCGGAGGACAACAGACAAATACATGATAAGATTGCGGCATTAGCGGACATCGTAGGCACGATGAAGGTGACGGAAAGCGAGAACAATACTACACTGGTAGCGGCCGCAGAGACCGAAGAAGTGCGTTCGCTTCTTAGATTTCAGAAGGGACAGTTCGAAGTGAACAGGCGGCACAAAGCTGTAACAGGCGAATTACAAGAACGCGTGGCGCATCTGGAAAACCGCATGGCGTGTGATTACGAACTCGCCAATAGTACTAAAAATAGCTGTACGAACAGTGCAGAGAGGGACTCCGGCCATGAGGGAGATTTTGACGACAGGAAAGAATGTATTTTGAGGGGCAGACATGAGAAAAATAGAAACATTCAAGGGCCTCGCCAGGAGGAAATGCGGGGATTTGATTTCAAACATTTCCTTACGGTGAGAAAGTTTGAGATATTTCGAAATTTGCAAAAAGGAATACATCCACGAGCATGGCTCGAGCAATTTGAGTTCTGTCTTCCCCCCGACTGGGCAAGTTTACATAAGATAGAATATATGTGTGGCTATTCGGAAGGCGAACCGGCGATTCGCATGAGGTCGGCAGCGTGTCACTGCAACTCCAATCGGGAGTTTCGACAAGCCTTTCTCTCCGCCTATTGGTCGGAAGCGGCACAAGATAGGGTCAAGCATGGCATAATTATGCTACCAAATTTGAACCAGTCTTGTTTCAGCACCCCAGCACGCCTATTCGACCACATGCTGCAGGCAAATCAATTTCTATACGATCCATACGGGCCTGTGGAACTAATTAGGATATGCATCACCAAATTGCCGATGCACTTGTGCCACGTCATTCTTGCGGGACGATGCAAAGAGGACGTGGAAATGTTTAAGACACTTCTCCAAGAGTTGGAATATAATACAGCAAAATGCCCGCCTAATCAGGCACAAAGTTATTACGGGGCACAGCAGCGCGATCGCAGTCGTGGCCGTAGTAGTAATCAACGGCGTGACTTGTCGTCGCGACGCGAACGGAACAATAATCGGGACCGGCCGTATAGAAACCGGGGTAACAGTCGCGAACACAGGTGGAACAACGGAAATGATCGAGGACGTGGATAAGATCGTGAACGCTACAGGTACGACAACCAGAATCGATACTACGATAAATACGGTGGGAATAGGACTGCAGGCGGAGCACCTCATGTTGTTGAAATTCGGCTGGCTAACCCTAGACATAATCCAGCAAATGGAAATGAACAAAACCGGCAATGACAAACGATCAGCGCAGAAGGCGCCCAATCGGAACAAATGAGCGACATGGCAAATGAGTAGAAAGGACAGTGAGGAGTAGAGAGGACGGTGAAGAGAAACAATTGATTAGTTTACATTTGTGATAAATGCATTTTGAATAATATGTTGGTAAAAATTAATGATAAAGATGTTTCTATGTGATTGATTGAAGTGATGTTTTAATTTTTTTTCTTTCCTTGTGCAATTAGGATTTAGTTTGGTTCAAACGTGAAGAGAAAAGGTTTCTTTGTGGACGAGTGAAATGCTGTTTATGTTTTTTTGTGTAAATTGAAAAGAGTCGCTCCTGAGGGAAGCAAGATCTGTGTTGAATTAATGCAAAACTCAGGGGAATATCCGATGTGTGGGTATTATGGGACTGGCAAACCCAGGTCCCCAGCTGTTAGTAGCCTTGTTTCCGATTTTCTGCTTTCAGTGCTACTATCTATCTATTACTATTCTATATCTGTCAGTATAAATGAGGATCTCTTACTATAATTTGCGTGTTGTATAAATATTTTAAGATAGGAGAACTCTGAGAAAGGAATGAGTAAGTTTGGAATCTTGAAAACAGGATGCGATAATACGATTGTTTAACCTTTGGCTTCCCATTATGCGATGATATGTTAATATTGATGATATATGTCTTTTTTGTTCTTTATAGCTGAGTACGTAATGTGCTGTCTGTGGATTTCGTAAGTAGATTGATTCCCTTCAAGGTGAAAGAAGAGTTGTGGTTTGTGTAATTTACGTGGCTTGAAATAGTATTATGGCAATCAAATGACGAGCAGTTTTCCAGCAAATGGAGAATCGAACGGAAATATGGATCCTTTTTGTAGTCTTGACTGATGTTGAGCCAAAGCCTGAAAAATTATTCTGCGTTAATACTTGTCCTAGAAAAGCGACGTTTATGTGTTTTGCTGATGCTGTGAGCATTACAGCTTACTGTTTTCGCTGGTGCGGGATGCACTGCAGCCTATATGATTTGTACTGAGGAAATTTCCCTCTTGAAGGTAGAGGAAGATTAAATAATTTTGATTATGGGGCCGAAGGAAAGCTTGGTTTAATGTAATAAGGATGAAGCAAAACATTTGTCATTTAAACTACAGGAGGATTCGGATCTTTTGTGTCTGTTGTAAGTTCAATATGTTAAGATGAAACTGGTTTACAGAATATGTAAGTAGGCTGTTTATGTTTTCTTTATGTAAGTAGGCTGTTTATGTTTTCTTATTGGCAACGTTACGTAGCGCTCTATATGAAAATCACTGGCTGTGCTGTGTCAATTTCTAATTCTTGTAAGAGTCCCTGAAAAGCTTCAATGTCGTCTTTGCAACGTCCTGCTAAAATAATATGTCTCAAATGTTCAGGCAGTTTGATTAAACAAATGCGGATGAGTTCTGAGGGGCTGTATGGGTTTGAAAGATACTGATTCTTATGCAACATATCTTCAAAATATTTCACAAGACTGGAAAATTCAGATTGTTCGAAATGTTTCATCATTATGATGCCATGTTTTACTCGGTCTTGTGTGGCTTGAGACCAATATGCTGAGAGGAAGGCATGGTAAAATTCTCCTTCACTGTGGCAATCGTGAATGACCGATCGCATTCTTACAGCTGGTTCATTCTCTAAGTAGCCACACATAAATTCTAACCTGTGCTCCAATGACCAGTTAGGAGGGAAACAATGAGAGAATTGATGGAGCCACGCTTGTGGATGAATGTCGTTGGCAGAATTCTTAAACGTTTTGAATTTACGTGTAGTAATGAACAGCTTATAGTCAAAATCATCGTGTCGGCGAGTAGCATATCGGTCATTGTTACGTCGTGTCGGCGGTTCCATCTCAAAATTCGGTGTACCTTGCCAATTCCTTTCATAATTACCGAAATGCCCTGTGTTATTATTTTGTGGCTTTTCCGTATTTCTATGTCCCTCTTCCCGTATTGGGGCGCGAGTGTCCTCTGAAATACGTAATTCTTGTATTACCTGTGTCAACTGATCTTGTACTTCCCGGATTTCTCTTTTGTACTGTGTAATGATTTGATTTTGATTTTGTTTGAATTTTCTTATTTGTTCATACTCTTCTGTGTCAGTGAAGGCTACGGGTCTTGTGTCATTCAGATCATCATCTACCTTTGTAGATAAGTTAGTGACCTGATCCGAAAGTTCGGCTACTTTCTCCGATAGTGAACACATTTCCTCAGTGTGTTTTTCTGAATCAAGTTTCAGAGAGTCCATTTGTGTTGAAGTCGAATCTACTGTGTTCTTTAAGTTTTCCTGAGTTTTTGCCAGTTGCATAACCGAATCAGTAGATGCAACTGAGTCAATTTTAGCCCACAAGGTCTCATGACTTTCATGAACAATGGTTTGCAGCTCTTTTATGGCTGCTTCGTGATTCTGTAATGCATTTTCATGCCGCGAAAAAATAGGCTGAAAATGCTCACAAATTTGTGTTTTTACGTCATTACAGACTTTTTGACATTTCGATTCAATGTTATGTAACTCAGTAGTTAAATCTTCACGTGTTTGTTCAAGTGTGGTGTCTAACTTCCGAAGATTTTGTTCCATTGTGTCTAACTTTTGAAGCTTTTGCTGTGTTTGTCTCTGATTTTGTTCCATTGTGTCTAACTTTTGAAGATTTTGTCCCATTTGTTGCATTAATTGTAATAACAATGCATTAGTGTCTGGAATCTGTTCCTCTACGCTTTTCGGCAGTGCATTTGCACCAGCAACATTCACATTTTGACAAGCAGAAAATGTATCTTGACTTATTTGAGAAAACGGTGAGGACGCAAAACCTGAATCTACAGTATTTGCAAAATTGTGTCCTATCATTTCGGATTCCTGAGGCGAGCTGTTGCCGACCGATCGATCGATGATGATTCCTTGTTCACTACCTGTTTCACTGCCTACACCATTATTTGCCGCCCGCTCCATTTCCCTATGCACAATTACCAAATGACTACTTCGAATGTCTGTTAATTCACTACACAGTGGTGCTGATAAGCTACGCTCGTCGTCACTATTATTTTTCAGTTTACTTTGGAGCCTAGTGTTACGTTTTTCACACGCCATTATTGTCACAATATTTCACACGATAACACAGAAAAGCACAATTTGAATAGCAAAAATTAGAGAACACATTAACATAGCAATGAAAATAATATGTAGTTAATTACAAGCGCAGCTGCGAAATACTTGGTGCAAATCTACATGCATGCCACAACTGTTTTACAGTACAACAATGAAAGACTGCAACTACAAAGGAGATTCTCTCTACAATTATGCACTAGCAATAAACAAAAGCTACACTAAATACACAAACTACAAGAAAAAATCAGAAGATTCCAGTGAGGTATCCTGGCAGGGTCGCCATATGAAACGTCCCCTTAGAACAATTTATACATGACTGTGCTTCACCTGACATACAATATTTTTAGCGCAACGCAATCTGACTTTCAAAAATCCCTACAAAAGAATGGCCCAGACTAACATTAACCTATACCTTTCACAAATCACTTACCTCACAAAAATCTTCATTACTCAAACTACTGCAATACATCGAGCGCCACTACTGCCAGCTAAATAAAAGATTCAAACTACTGAAGGCACTAACTACTGATAGGGATAGTTAGCAAATGAAAGATATTAATAGAGAACAAACAATATATTTACCTTAATATCATCAAAAGTCATAATATATATATAGCAGTTCATAACAAATTACAAAACTCCGCCATCTCTCTCCCCACATCCACCACTGCTGGCGGCTCACCTCCAACTGCGCAACGCTACACGCTGTTCACATCCAGCTGCCGCTGCCCAACACTACAATGGCAGACAACAATGCAAACTAGCCACACACTGCACACAGCACAGCCAGTGATTTTCATATAGAGCGCTACGTAACGTTGCCAATAAGAAAACATAAACAGCCTACTTACATAAAGAAAACATAAACAGCCTACTTACAAATAGAGAAGACCACAATTTAGCCATTCATGAGAAATGAATCGAGAATAACCACCACAGGCGAAATAACTGATTTGGAAGCGAAAGGTAACTTAATGAAGGAACGAAATCGCAGCAAAATGGGTAAGAAAATGTAGTATAACCTGTATGATGCAGATATTTTTACCGTTCTCAGAGTCATCTATGTGATTAATTCTTGTGATAACGTAATTTTAGATGAAATTTTCTTACTGTTTTTATGTGTGAATATATGAGTATGATAAATGTATAATTGCGAGTCTCTTATCAAGTGTGTCAGCTGGTATAAATGTTTTGGCGTGTAAATAACCATTGTTCTTTTACTGTGTATGTTTAAGGAAAGTTCTCCATATTTATCATGTGACAAGACATATGCCGCGAGCGTCAAGAAGAGGACGAATTAGAACAATGTTGAAGTGGTGTAAACACTTTGTTGAACTAGCATTGAAGTAGCTTGTTGGATTAACTAGTAGTGGATGGAAGTAGAATTTTGAGTAATGCATGTTTATGGGTAGTTAGTTTGTAGAATAGACAACAGATGTGCATGTGTGAGTGTGTAAATAACATGTGAACCCATGCTGTCCTGACCTATACTTGCACAAGGCATAATCCTATTCATTTTAGTGAATTAATAAGTAGCATTTGATTTTTCAAAACGCAAGTGAACCACATTAGTGATGTGGATTTAGAAATTATATTGTCAGTTCATTTAATTTTTATTTTTTACATTGTCAAGTCATTTCACTTTAATTTTTTTTTACATTGTCAAGTCATTTAACTTTTATTTTATATTGTCGATTCATCTAATTTTTTCATTTAAAAAAAATTAAGTCTCACTTTTGTTCTTAAAAACTGTGAAAGACAGTACTAAGTGGCATTAGGTATGACATTGTGTAATCACATAACTATGATGAACAATTTCTGTGAATGCAGTTGAGAACGTGAAAGCGAACCGGCTACACTCTTACGAGACAGTGGGAGCAGCGAGGAGGAGGGCTAGTTGTAAACTGGCGGGTTTCCCAGCAGGACACACTGTCAACCGGGCCACTTCGGGAGCGCGGCCGACAACAAAAGAAGGGTACGCGGCAAACACTTTTCCTTGCACCCTGTAATGGTCGCCTGGTCGTAGATATTGCTAATTGCTATAATCGCAGTATTTCACTCCCATTTACGGAGCTTGTTAGCACTTGATGTTAGGTTGGCGCCATTAAAATGCATTGTAGTAATCACTGCTGCTTGCTGGATCGCTGCTGTGTCTCGATGTTGATGCTGGCTCTAAATCTGGTTGTCTAGGGTTAAAAACATGAGGTCCCGTGTTTTTTATGTGCTTTTGATGATAAAGAATGAACGAAACCAACAAATATGTAAACTTCAAATATTTATTACTCTGGTGGCCATCTTAATTCCACTGTCCACCAAAGACTATGACACAACACAACTTCTTTTACATGTTCTTTGCATTGTTTATCCACCTCAAACAATAACACACAAACACACTGTACCAAAGTGACATTCCGACTGCCTCTCGACCCTTCTTGCTGCTCGTATTTATAACATTGTCAAAGAACTACTAAAAAGAGATATAGTTTACAGGTCACATGTACATCTGTTATCATAATTTGTGCAGAAAAGTTATTAATTTGCATCGAGTGACATAATTTAACATGTTATTAAAATGACAGACAGATTTGTTGACTTGACAGAATAATTCTTTGTTACAAAAAGTCCGTTTTTTAGAAGTTTGTCAATTGACTTCTCTAATTTGCATAAATAAGTAATTAACATGAATTATTAAGAAATACATTGGTTTTCGTCTAAAACAGGATTGATTTCGTGAATACTAAGTGAAACCGCTCCTAGTGAACAAATAGGTTTCACTGGGTGATTTTTATTTAAGGAGATCCAAAATACCTAAGTTGTGCACTATTTTTCGTACTTCATATTAATTATTTAAGATGAACTCAGTGTTTTTACATGATGACATTTGCTGTATCAGTGATCAAGTGATATTAACTTTTGTGTGGGTTAGTTATTCAGTATAATTTACTGGGTTGACTGTTTATGGAGACATGTTACGCAATCATTGTTAACATACACAATAACTTTTCTATAATCATAAATACTCGTTAAACTGGTTGAATTTGGAGGGTATCGCATACTTCGGTACAGTAAAGCCTTTAATATGTTCCGTTACAACCCGGAGCTAATGGCCGGCCGTACCAATGCGACCCTTCCTGGAGGCGATGACCTGAGATGTCCGAGCGGTCCACCACAAGGAAATCCATCTGCTGGCAACGCACCACATGCACGCGAACGTGACAAGACGGCCGTGGTGAAACGACAGAAGACAGGGGATAAAGGGGCGTGGAGCCTTTTGACAGGTACTGTCCAGAGGAACTTGCAGACGTCAACGACGCCTATCGACATTTCCTGACGGATGCCTACTGTCAAGCGATGGTAAATCATGGTTCGATGTTCTCTGGTCGCTAAGGGTGGCACAAAGAAGAGCCATTAAGTGTCATCCTTGCCCAGGAATATCAACCTGGCGTGTCAAACGAGGATACCGCACGAAGTTGACAACACAAACATGGAACCAAATCGAGATGTACATGACATGGGCCACCAAGAGAAACTTCATGAGAGGGCAGAGACGGCGGGATTGCACGCAACAGATGGACAAAAATCCCTACTGACAGCTGCGGCGACGAACCCGCCCTCCCTCCCCCGCCCCTTATATTGTGCCTCGGAACAGTGGAAGTACTGAGTGTGTCAGTGAACAGTGATTATACAGTTCTTAGCTCAATGCATATATGTGTGTTTCTGTCAGAGAAACTTTGATTCGTGTGTTTTTGCAGGAGTTCGATTTATTGGTGCTTATTAGACTGACTCTTGTATTTTGCAGGTGTTCTATTTATTGTTTTTTTTAGACTTTGACTCTTGTATTTTGCAGGTGTTTTGTTCATTGGTGTTTTTTTTAGATGTTGACTATTGTACTTTCAGAGCTGTTTTATTGATCAATGTTTGTTCTTGTGTGATGTATTAGATTTGTGATATTTTGTTTCGTAAATTCATTCCTGTGGCATTGCTTCGTTTATCAGTCAGATAGCTATTCACTCTCATTGGACTGTGATCGATTAGCCTTTGCATGGGGCATATTTATTGTGAGGAACCCCTTAAGGGTAATAACCGCATAATTAATTGTAGTTTCAGTATAATGACACAGTGATCATTCTTTGCTAACTAACTGAAATATAGTAGAGTGATTAAATTAGTGCCACAACGTTATTTTAATTCTACAAATTATTAGTTTTATAAGATATAGAATTTTTTACGATAACCACTTTGTAAAACATGTTTTTTTCTTTTTTAATTTTTTTTGCTTTAGCAGATTGTGCATTGTAATGTTCTGCGTTATAATACTGATGTTATTTTCATGTTCTTTTTTAATTGCTGTGGCACCTTTGCTATTTTCATAAATTTTGCTTGTTAATAAACAGTCATAAATTTTCCTGTGATCAGTTGGCTCTTGCAATGAGCAAATACTGGTGAACTCCATAAGGGTAACAACCAGAAATTGTTTTCATATTAATGACACAGGAACCATTGTTTTTACTTGCTGACCGAATTAGGTCTACACTCTCTTTTAAATAGGTGTCACAGATTGTGTTCTTTTTCTGTTAGAAATTGGTAGATTCTATAGATGTGTTGAAATTATTGTGTTTTAGCAAGTAGCTGGTGACCTTATGCCTTTTCTTTACATTTTGGTTTAAGTTGGGTGTGAGAAGCCTGCTTGGGAATGTCCTAGCATGGCCAGAAAATTCCCTGCACAGTCTTTTCCCGGAGCGTTGGGGTTATGAAAGGTCTCTGCTGGATTCCTTTCATGTTAATTTCTTAAATCTGTTGTCATTTACGGCATAAATTCCTCGTCTAAATTTACTGTGGCGTTTCTGACTATCTGGGAGGAGACTGAGTAGTGGAACGTGTTACTTTTACATATAAACAAGAACGATCTGTCACACCACTACACTTTAAAACACAGTTTATATGTAATTCATGTCACACAGTCTCATACGGAACCTACATCCGCTTTCTTTTATATACTGTATATGATAGGATACTGTCATCTCCCTTCCCTTCTGTGTGAGAGGATGAATGAGCAAATGTATTTCTAGTTGCATGCTTCAGGGTAGCAGACAAGCCTGTCTGCTAGAGAACAGTAGGACCAACGTCGGAACAGGTAGCTACGCTTTCTAAAAGCAAAGAGGTTTCTATCCTTAGTATGGTCCTGTCTGTCCCTTGTCATGTTGGTATAGGAAGCTGCCCCTCTGGCCACTTCCGTTTGTAGTGGGGAGCCACCCTCAGAAAGGGACCAAGTCAGCCTGTCCGTGGCGAGTGTCTGAAGTGATAAGATCTCCGGCTAAGCGCGTGTCTGCTAAGTCCGTAGGACAATGGATTTCTTAAGTTCAGCCTAACTGAAAATTTAATCACCTTTATTTTAGGTTTAGCTCTAAAATGTCTAATGTTATCTTAAATTGCAGCGCAGTGTAATTCTCGTGTGAAGTTCAGAATATATTCCGGTAGTTGCTTTGTCACTACTTTGTGAGTAAAGTGGAACCACGTGTTGATCAGTAATTCTAACTAAGATCATCAATCTTAAATGCGAATGTGCGTGAGATTTTAACTTCTCGTTTTGACAATATTTTTCAATATAGCAACTCTTCTTTATGTTCAACCCACGTGGAGTGTACTTTGTGAGACCAGTACCACGTGCTTATACAATTGTTTGGCCCATCAGGTTAATAGTAAGACGTTAGTAACCAGTTCGAGGTTTTTCTTTTGTAAATTGCTTTTCGATCTAATTTATTTTAATTATCAAAAATATTGTGGAGTTACACGCTTCGTGTAAACCAAGTTGACCACGTGAAGCATGTGGTGTAATCATCAAAGTAGCCCTCAGCTATTCTTTTCGGGAAGATTTCACAGAGAGTTAGTATGAATTTAGTATACCAGTGTGTGGTAATTACATGACGGACAGGATTGTGCTACGAACGTAACTTCTTTGGGTGAAAATTGAATCGGTTGGTTGTGGTTAATTTCCTCTTGCATATGTTTCAACGTTCTTCGTGTGCTATTTTATGAATGCAGTGTTGTATGTAGTCTCCCAATCTTGGCTCCATATTTGATGTGTTCCGTAAGATTACAAACTCACATTTTCCACAATCCTAAATAAGGCACCAGTTTATTTATGAATCACATTTAATATGCTGAAATTTCAATGATCAATGTTAAAATAAATTTCCAAATATAAACTGATTTATTTCTTTTTATTTAAATTCTCTTTATATATATATATATCACTGGTTGTCGTATGACTATTAAAAGATTATAATTAATGTTAGTCTGGTTGGGAATTTCGTAAGCTAGACTGGATACCTGGTGAAACAGTTGCTCAGTAATGCAAGGTTAACTTCCCCAGACAGCTCACAGCTTTTAAACCGCTTTTATTGTCTATCAGTTCCGCTTATACCACAAACTAAACTAACAACGTTACAATGTTTGATTACCGACAATACAGCCCGTAATTGTCTCCATCTGAGTTTCACCTCTGCTCACTTTAACTGCTGGCTATGAAGACAACATTTTGGCACAGACAACGAGCTGAAGGCCAGCTAGAGAATGGGTGGAAGCACTGGCGGCTGCCTTCTATAATGAGGGTATTGGAAAGTTGGTACAACGCTATGACAAACGTCTAAATCGGATCGGCGACTAGATCTACATCTACATTTATACTCGACAAGCCGCCCAACGGTGTGTGGCGGAGGGCACTTTACGTGTCACTGTCATTACCTCCCTTTCTTGTTCCAGTCGTGTATGGTTCGCGGGAAGAACGACTGCCGGAAAGCCTCCGTGAGCGTTCGAATCTCTCTAATTTTTCATTCGTGATCTCCACGGGAGATATAAGTAGGGGGAAACAATATATTCGATACCTCATACAGAAACGCACCCTCTCGAAACCTGGACAGCAAGCTACACCGCGATGCAGAGCGCCTCTCTTGCAGAGTCTACCACTTGCGTTTGCTAAACATCTCCGTAACACTATCACGTTTACCAACTAACCCTGTGACGAAACGCGCCGCTCTTCTTTGGATCTTCACTATCTCCTCCGTCAACCCGACCTGGTACGGATCCCACACTGATGAGCAATACTCAAGTATAGGTCGAACAAGTGTTTCGTAGCCACCTCCTTTGTCGATGGACTACATTTCCTAAGGACTCTCCCAATGAATCTTAACCTGGTACCCGCCTTACCAACAATTACTTTTATATGATCATTGTACTTCAAATCGTTCCGCACACACACTCCCAGATATGCAGATAAGTAGCTGAAAGTTGTAGCTAACTGTAGCAAATAAAACAGTTCTGATTTTCACTGTGGTTTCCATTTCACAACCTATCGTTCCTTACTTTCCGAATAGCCCTCGTAATTTCTAGTGTTTGGAATTATACTGTGCAAGCGAAACTGCTACACAAGCGATATTTCTATGTGCTTGATATGGGGAAGTATCGTGTAAATGGTATGATACTCTAGTAAACCATTTGAATATACATACGTTCTTGTAATCCCAGAGTCTGGAGATGGGTGTAGAAACCAAGCAAGCAGGTCGGGGCCAGAAAGAGGAACGCCTTGCAAGTAGGCTGTTTAGGTTCTTATATTGGTAACGCCGTCGCCACGTAGCGCTCTGTATGAAAATCACTGGCTGTGCTGTGTGCAGTCTGTGGCTAGTTTGCATTGTTGTCTGCCATTGTAGTGTTCGGCAGCTGGACGTGAACAGCGCGTAGCGTTGCGCAGTTGGAGGTGAGCCGCCAGCAGTGGTGGATGTGGGGAGAGAGATGGCGGAGTTTTGAAATTTGTAATACTGGGTGGCATGAACCGCTATATATATTATGATTATTAAGGTAAATACATTGTTTGTTCTCTATTAAAATCTTTCATTTGCTAACTATGCCTATCAGTAGTTAGTGCCTTCCGTAGTTTTAATCTTTTATTTAGCTGGCACTAGTGGTTCTCGCTGTATTGCAGTAGTTCGAGTAATGAAGATTTTTGTGAGGTAAGTGATTTGTGAAAGGTATAGGTTAATGTTAGTCAGGGCCATTCTTTTGTAGGGATTTTTGAAAGTCAGATTGCGTTGCGCTAAAAACATTGTGTGTCAGTTTAAGCTCAGTCTTGTAAAATTTTTCAAAGGTGACGTTTCAGCCTTTGTGCCGAGAGGAACCGACCCAGCTTTTGTACAACTGTTTGGAGAGTGACCTCAGTACACTTAGGGCACTCTGGTCACACGTCAGGCCAGTGTGTGTGTGCAGGGGCAGATGACTTGTGACCACTGGCTGCAGTGGATGACCTACCAAGCTCACGGAAAATATCTAATGCTGTGAGGACTATATACAGTGCATGTGCTTCTGCTGTCTGTCTTTGCAGGATATGTTCGAGTGTCTGACGGTAAATAGCTATATGCCGTATGGAGAAGTGATGATTTTGTATGGTGCAGTATACGAATTGTGTGTTCACTATATCGATATGGTATCTGGTGATACATAGTCGGGTTGGAGACAGGTTTCACTCTGAAATATTAAGCTTTCGTCGTCAGTGACAGAGCATTGTAACTGAGGAAGTGTCTTTCCATATTTCATGATCTGTAGATCTCGTTTGCAGGGTTCAACTGGCAGTGTAATATGGCAATCTGTACAAAATAATTTTGCCACTGGAAGTCTCGTCTGCAGAAAATGGCGGACAGTGGTCTTACACTGACAGCATCAGTAGTTTGGCGGGCTTCTGACCGAAAAAAAATCAAGCTTTTGCTCGAAAATTACAGAGCACTGTAACTGAGGAACTGTCTTTCCATACTTCATGATCTGGAGACCACTTTTGCAGGGTTTAACTGTCAGTGCAATATGGCTGCTGTAAGTTTTTTTTCGAGCTACACAAAATAATTTTGCTGCTGAAAGTCTCGTAATTTGTCTGTCTGCAGAAAAAAAAAGATGGACAGTGCTTCCACACCGACAGCAGCAGCAGTTTAGCTGGTAATTTCAATAAAAACTAATCAGAATACTCCATTCACTCACAAGATATTATTTGTGTGGGGCGTAGGGGCCTCTACAGACTGGTGAACAAGATGAGGGAAGTTATCTATGGAATGTTCTCAGAGTAACGTGATGTCTTCTTCGCTCAAGTATTCAGAGACATTTCCAAACAGACCATCCATCTCTGGCGGGATTTGTCCCTCCAGACAACAAGAACACTTTTGTGATTAACTTTGTTTTCACAAGCATGGACAGACATGATGAAGGCTTTTAGTCATGACAACACTAGCGAACATTTACTTTTTGTGAGACGTTTGTTGAAAGCAGGACGTCACGATTTCTGGTAAGGGTAACACATGATGGGTGGTTGCCTCATTAGGACCATCTGGAAGAATGCATTCGGTTTTATTGTGGGATATTTGTGTAAACAGTCTCTGAAAGCAGTGCAAAATATTTTTATAGTATGCATGTGTCCAGAGAGAGATTTGGGTGTCAGCTACATCTACATGTGACGTCTGCATAGCATTGACAACCTTTTAGCTGTGCCATTATTTTGTTCCTCGAAGGCAGGTCGCCACAGACGTTAATAACGTTTGCTGACCCATGTTTTGAACAAGCTGTCCTGTTAGGACAAGAATTTCCATGTAGACAAGCTGAGATATCACGAAATCTCCCACAAAAAAAGCGATCGTTAACTTTACGATTTCTGGGAAGGGTTGAAATATAATGGATGGGCTGTCTCGTTAGGATCGCTAGGAAGAATGCATCATGTATTATTCTGGGATATTTTCGCGAACAGTTTCTGAAAGCAGTGCAAAAGATTTCTATAGCGTGTCCAGAAGGTAACTTGGCTGTCATTTACATAGACATGAGACGTCAGTACAACACTGACAACCTTTTAGCTGCGCCTGCGAGGCTGGGTTGCTAGGGAAAACATCTCGCTCGGCAATTAAGCCACCGCTGGACCCGTTTCCGTTTCCGTGGCTGTTGTCACAGTCAATAAAATTCTTTTGGGTTTGTCACGACATTGTCAACTACAAAATTACGACGTTTCGGTGACTATTGCAAGCCGCCTGCCTCCGGGTGTATTGCTAATATGCCAGAATTTTATAGTTGGCAATGCGGTCACAAATCCAGAAGAATTTTATGGACTGTTCTTAACGACAGTTCTAAAGCGTTTTTACGTGCAATGAGCGTTTGTGCACTGCATTATTTCTGCTGTTTAAGCGTTGTGAACGTGTCTGCAGAGTGTTATACATGCATTGTTTTGACCATTTTACGTGCAGTTAACGTATCTGTACATGAGTGTACTGCATTACTTTGTGAACATGTCTGTAGGCTATGCAATGCATTATTTACACAGTTTAAAATTAGTGAGCGTGTTTGCAGAGCGTTTTACATGCATTATGTTGACAATTTACGAGTTGTTGTCTGTTTGTCTGTACATTAGTATACTGCAGTATTTCGGTAATTTACGAAGAGTTTTCAGGTTTGTAGGCCATGTATTGTGACCCCAAGCACGTCAGGGAGAGTTTTTTGTATCAGCGTAATAAATAAACGACATGAAATCCACCCCCTAAGTAAACTGTTGTAGCTGCCCAATTGAAAATAAACGAAGTACACTCCTCCCTATCCTGCATCTGGGTCTTTAGGCTATGTACTGTGATCCCTGCACGTCAGGGTGAGTGTTTTGCATCAGCATAATATGTAAACTACTTGCAATCCACCCCCTAAATAAATTGTTGTAGCTTCCCACTGAAAATAAGTGAAGTACACCCTTTCCTCTCCAGCAGCTGGACAGAGACTGACCGTCTCCCGCCAGTTCCGAGGAAGCGGGAGTGGTTGGATGGTAGTCATAGCTTAACTGACCTATGTTACAACCAAAATTTGAAGTTCTCGCCAAAATTTTCACACCATTTTCTTAGGTTAGTGGAGTGACCTTTTTTCCACCATTTTCCAGCAATTTTTCCCGCCAAAATTTTAACTCTCTTCATGAGGTTATTGCGATGATGCCACATCTATGAGCGCCATCTTGGATTCACTATCTTGAATAAATCTGGCAACAATGCAAAGTGGGGTGACACGGACTATATCCCACAACTCTAGTGTACTTAGCTGTTTTCTGTCGTGACTGAAAATAGTTCTGATGGTACCCAGTTCTCTGAGGATGAGAATCCATTTTGGGTTGACAGGTGGAGGTGCTGTTTCCATAGGGTGGTCAGTTACCGGTGGATGTTGTGGGTGCCTACAAAAAACACACAAAACCGAAACCCTCACTCTCGTGGTAGTGAACTTGTCTTAAGGCAGCTGGGTACATCTGTAAAGAACCTGTGGATACCCTTCCGGATGCAGCTCAAGTCCTTGCACGCTGTAGTTCTCGTTCTTATATAAATATTGCGTATGTCTTGTCTGTGAATGAGTGCCGTCCGGAACAATCTAAGCGGGTTGGACCTGTTGCCGAATATGTATGTGTTAGCGATGATCGCCACATCTGCTGCAACAGATATGGCATCTTTTCTGATTCGCAGAATTTGAAAATGCCCACAATTTCTGCCTTGAATTACCGGAGTGATGTGTCGCTCAAGCGACTAGCGAGTCCCCAAAATAGTAAAAATCGAGGGCAAATGTTTTGATTGAAACACTACCGTGCAGACTGGAGTCGACACTGTCGGTTCAGAGTTCGTATTTTCTTCCCGTTTTGTTAGATGCTAGTGACATGATACATACTCTCTACTTCGTCACGTATCTCTTTATCTGTCGGGCTAATATCAATGTCTTATGATAATTCCGTACAAATGGATAAGGAAGTTAAGAATATACACGTCTAACTTATGATATTTGAGAACGGATGTCCCTGTTAAGTTGTTGGTTGTGCAGTGTCGCCATTTTTCTCTGAAACTGTCCTCTAACATATTTCAGAGGATGATATACAAATTCCCTATTCGTTCAGTTACACTGGTCAGTATTTGCAGATATGGATTAACATTACCAGTAGCTGTTGTCAGTTCTTTACCTTTACTCTGTAGTACGATGGAGGTTTCCAAGAGCTGCACGAGATAATAATCCTTTTAAGAGGAGCTGGCCGTCATAGAAATTTTAAGAGCCCTAAGCATAGTCGCAGCCGCAGGCAAGCAGACCAGCATTCACGTCCATTCTTGTTCTCAGCTCATTCTCAGGTGGGTCACGGTGAGCCCTTTTTTCTGTCGCAAGAAACTTACAATTCTTCGCAGAAGGCGTTTAGGAAGATAGGAGATCTCTAGCCAGATGCGGCTTCCGAGAGGCCGCGTGAATTTTCGTTGCAGTACCTTAGGATATCGTTCGGTTTAAACTTTCGGAATCCAGCTTTCTGATTAGGTCATGCTGTTATTTTCTAGAGAGCCCACACTTTTTCTGTGTGTCTATGTGCAGAGCATCTGATACGCCCCTTTCGAAATTGTGCTATAGAGTGGGAGACATTTTCTGCCTTCCTCCGCACCTCAGAGCGTTATTGATTCAACATAGCAAAATCCACAAGAGTAACGGGTTGTTTAATATCTTCACTTGAGTTTTACTAGTCGCCGCTCGCAAGCTTTGCCACCATGGACGGTCGAGTTCCTGCTCTGACGGGAAACGGCAGAGTTTCGAAGCAGCCAGAAGGAGAACACTTCGCCTTACCACTTTGTAGAATATTATAAAAACTAGGTTGTTCCATGTTTTGTTAAGGTTTCACTGATAAGATGTATGTCATTATGTATTGTGAAGGGTTTCGGTTTTGTGCGGTTTTTATATATGGATCAAAACAATTTTTTAAGCTATGTAACTCAGTGTTTTCAATTCTTTCTGTATAGCTGGTTGTTCTAGAGGTAAATTGATTATTACTTTCATCATTGCGTGGAAGAAGGCAGGCTTTTGTATTTCAGGATGGCAAGAGTTGGCATTTATTATGTCACCTGCAGTGGTATGTTTTCTGTATATGTCTAATTTATTACAGTCAGCACGGATTCAGAAAATATCGTTCTTGTGAAACACAACTAGCTCTTTATACTCATGAATTAATAAGTGCTATCGACAGGGGATGTCAAATTGATTCCATATTTTTCGATTTCCAGAAGGCTTTCGACACCGTTCATCACAAGCGTCTTCTAATCAAACTGCGTGCCTACGGAGTATCGCCTCAGTTGTGCGACTGGATTCGTGATTTCCTGTCAGAAAGGTCATAGTTCATAGTAATAGACCGAAAGTCATCGAGTAAAACAGAAGTAATATCCGGCGTTCGCCAAGGAAGTGTTATAGGCCCTCTATTGCTCCTGATCTATATTAACGACATAGGAGAAAATCTGAGTAGCCGTCTTAGGTTGTTTGC
This sequence comes from Schistocerca cancellata, assembly GCF_023864275.1. Classification (NCBI taxonomy): domain Eukaryota; kingdom Metazoa; phylum Arthropoda; class Insecta; order Orthoptera; family Acrididae; genus Schistocerca; species Schistocerca cancellata. The sequence continues at coordinate 622,816,510 of NC_064626.1, read as the reverse complement.
AGATGATGCTGTCATTTACCTTCTCGTAAAGTCATCAGATGATCAGAACGACTTGCAAAATGATTTAGATATCTGTATGGTGCGAAAAGTGGCAATTGACCCTGAATAAAGAAAAGTGCGGAGTTATTCACATGAGAACTAAAAGAAATCAGCTAAATTTCGATTACGCGATGAGTCACACACATCTTAGGGATGTAAATTTAACTAAATACTTAGGGATTACAATTACAAATAACCTAAATTGGAACGATCACATAGATAATATTGTGGGTAGAGCAAACCAAAGACTGCGATTCATTGGCACAACACTTAGAAGGTGCAACAGGTCTACCAAAGAGACTGCTTACAATACGCTTGTCCGCCCTATTCTGGAGTACTGCTGTGCGGTGTGGGATCCGCACCAGGTGGGACTGACGGATGACATCGAAAAAGTACAAAGAACGGCAACTCGTTTTGTATTATCGGGAAATAGGATAGATAGTGTCCCAGACGTGATACGTGAATTGGAGTGGCAATCATTAAAACAAAGGCGTTTTTCGTTGCGATGGGATCTTCTCATGAAATTTCAATCACCAGTTTTCTCCTCCGATTGCGAAAACATTCTGTTGGTACCCACCTACATAGGGAGAAATGATCAAAATAAGAGAAATCAGGGCTCGCACGAAAAAATTTGGAAGTGCTCGTTTTTCCCGCGTGCCGTTCGAGAGTGGAACAGTAAACGACAGCATGAAGGTGGTTCATTGAACCCTCTACCAGGCACTTTATTGTGAATAGCAGAGTAATCATGTAGATGTAGATGTAGATGTGGATGAATGTGTGGCGGTTGTCTTGGCTAATTTCCAGGTCAAGGTAGCTTATTGAATTGTATGTTTTCAATTCCATAGTAGATTTGATATTTCGACGGAAGTTGTTCAGTGCCTGATGGACATTATTGATGTCTATACTGTTTCCATCAATCAACATTAACTTGTCATCTACGTATCTATAATAGAAGATGATCTTATTAAGTACTGGCGACTGTGAATTGAAAAACATTTCTTCTAATGTGTTGAGAAATATAGGGGGTGTTCAAAAAGCCTCTCTGCAGTGCCGTATGATTGTTAGCCGCGCGTGCCGTATGATTGTTGGCCTGCCTGAGTTACTTACCTTTAAGTGGACTCTCGCAACATTCCACTGTTTTCGTTTATCTCAGCCAGCGTCAACAGTATCGTTGGTGTGTGTCGTTACGTGTTGACATAAACGTTTAAGTTTAGTTCCTTTGTTCGTTTGTTTCGTTTTTGTCACTGTTAAAATGTTAACCATTAAAGAACGTGTGTATTTAGTCGAACAAGTGTTCAAAGCTGGCGGTAAATACACAGTTTCAGTTCGTCAAACATTTAATTCAGTTTTCCCGGAGACGACACTCCCACATCGCGATACTGTGCGAGATTTGATTAACAAATTTCGAAGTACGGGTTCAGTGACAGATGCACCGAGAAGTGGTCGTCCAAGCGTTTTGTCTGATGATAAGCTACTCGACATTTCCGATAAAATGTCCATGAGTCCGAACAAGTCAGAAATAAAACTCGCCCAGGAAATCGATGTTAGTGTCGGGATGGCTCAAACAGCTGTAAGGAAAAACTTAGAACTTTTCCCATACAAAGTGACAGTCGTGCACAAACTGAAAAATATTGATCTTGGCAAGAGACGGCATTATTGTCAATGGCTCAAAAATTTTGTTCAACAAAATGGAAGGGATACTCTTAATGAAACGTTTTTCACTAATGAGGCGTGTTTTCATTTTTCCGGGTATATGAAATCGCAAAAATGTGGAGTACAGCAAATCCATCGTGTATTCACGAGGAACCGCTTCATTCTGTGAAAATACGAGTTTGGATTGCAATTTCTAGACGTCGGATTGTGAGTCCAATATTTTTCAACGAAACAATAAACGCACAACGATACTGCAGTGATATTCTGCACCCATTCATAGGTAAACTTGTATTAAGTGAAATACTGAACGCTTATTTCCAACAGGATGGTTCAACCGCGCATACAGCACTGTCACTGCTTGCTGATGTTTTTGGTGATCGCATGATTTCATAGGGACTTTGGCCTCCACGATCGTCTGACCAACACCACCAGACTTTTTCTTCTGGGATGCAGCGAAAGCAACTGTCTTTAAAAACCGTCCAAAATCCATCGATGGATTGAAAACTGCAATATCCACTTTCACTGCTTCTGTTACAGAAGAAATGTTACAGCTTGTGTTTGGAAACATGATTAGACGAATTGAATTGTGTATTTAACAACGGGGGGGGGGGGGGGGGGACACTTTCAACATTTAATGCGAAAATTTGTAAGTATAAATGAATATTCAATAAATTAGTGACTTGAATTTGAATGAGTTTCATTTCGGTATATTCACTGCGGTTTACGGCACGCGCGGCTAACAATCATACGGCACTGCAGAGAGACTTTTTTAACAACCCGTATCTGCAAATGCGCCAGCTACAGTGTCCCATAGCTGTTCGATCTGCTTGGATGTAGTTTTCCATTGAATTAAAAAATTCAGGGTGATTCAAAAAGAATACCACAACTTTAGGAATTTAAAACTCTGTAACGACAAATGCAGAGCTAAGCGCTATCTGTCGGCGAATTAAGGGAGCTATAAAGTTTCATTTAGTTGTACATTTGTTCGCTTGAGGCGCTGTTGTCTAGGCGTCAGCGTCCGTTGATGCTAAGATGGCGACCGCTCAACAGAAAGCTTTTTGTGTTATTGAGTACGGCAGAAGTGAATCTACGACAGTTGTTCAGCGTGCATTTCGAACGAAGTATGGCGTTAAACCTCCTGATAGGTGGTGTATTAAACGTTGGTATAAACAGTTTACAGAGAATGGGTGTTTGTGCAAGGGAAAAGTTCTGGACGGCCGAGAACGAGTGATGAAAATGTAGCACGCATCCAGCAAGCATTTGTTCGCAGCCCAGGAAAATCGACTCTCAGAGCTAGCAGAGAGCTGCAAATTCCACAATCAACTGTATGGAGAGTCCTACGAATGTCAACTACCCGAGGCGATGGATCGGCCGCCAGGCAGCCCGTGACAGAGCACTTCATCACTGGCCTCCAAGAAGCCCTGATCTTACCCCCTGCGATTTTTTCTTATGGGGGTATGTTAAGGATATGGTGTTTCGGCCACCTCTCCCAGCCACCATTGATGATTTGAAACGAGAAATAACAGCAGCTATCCAAACTGTTACGCCTGATATGCTACAGAGAGTGTGGAACGAGTTGGAGTATCGGGTTGATATTGCTCGAGTGTCTGGAGGGGGCCATATTGAACATCTCTGAACTTGTTTTTGAGTGAAAAAAAACCTTTTTAAATACTCTTTGTAATTATGTATAACAGAAGGTTATATTATGTTTCTTTCATTAAATACACATTTTTAAAGTTGTGGTATTCTTTTTGAATCACCCTGTATTGTGATAAAATCGTTTTAAGGATTTCTATGATTTCGTAAGCTCCTGCAATAGAAATTTTGCCTGGCTGTAATAGATTTTGTTTTTAAATTTGTTGTTTCCTGTACTGGTATTTTGGTGTATGGGTTTGTAATGTCTGTGTTTCTGAAAAAGGGTAATTTGTTAGCACGTGATACAAATGTAACGGTTTGGCCACTCGGAATCCAAGTCACACCAAGACCATCGTCCATGGCCCTCATCTGGCGTCTCCACGCCAAATCTCCGCTATAGAGATTCGCCAGAAGTTTCAAAATCAAGCCTCATTACTAATATGATGTCTCTCGTAGCGGTCTCCAGAGATCTCTCTCATATGAGTGTTCAGATCATGCTTTTATATATCCGCAAACAATTGCTTTTCCTGCAGATTCACCATGTGGGCTTGGGCCGACGACCAGTGCGTTATGCAGGGCTCTCATAATCAGCATGAGAAGCTTGTAAGAGCGCTGCAGAGTAGGTTGCGCTGAGGAATAATTGTTAAGAAAAAATTCGATACCTTGCGCAACCTCCGATTCAATTTGCATTGACGTTACCCAGTCAAGTAGCTGAGCTCGCAAATTGAAGCACTTGCACCTGCTAAAATACGGTAATGCACAGACGTCTGTGGGTCCGTGAACTGTCACTTGTTGAAATGATCATTGCCAGTTCAAATGTACCTGTTTCGGAAGTTGATAAATTTAATCTAGGCGAGCAAAAGGTTCGTTTGTTCGATACGAGGCAATCAAATGAAGAATACGTTTAATGAGACTGTCTCTGGCACGCTGCACCAGTGCAGTCTTTTCAGACAGGACTTCAATAGAGTCTCCGCAGATAAGAGGGTATCGTGTCTGGCCGACAGGCTAAACGTCTCCTCTGGCCGATTTATTACGTCATCCATCCGGCTGAACCTTGTGTGAACTTTTAAACTTGCAGTACTCTAAGTATTTTTGAGTTTCTAATCCGCTGCTTTACAGTTTTAGCCTAAGCTTGTTGGTGTATATTTCATGCCTTCCCAACCCAGTTTTAACATTTATTTTTTATTTTGCTATGTTAACTTTCTAAATTCTTAATGGTGCACGTATCGTCCTTGGAACACTGAAAAATAAAAGATGGAAGCAGAAAGCGGACTGCCTGATTTAGGGTTGGGAATTTATGGGTGGCAGAAAAAAAGCACCATTTAACATACAATTTTGTCATTGAGATAGCTACATCTGAAACGTCCTCCTAGAAAAATTATGAATTTCTGAAGTGGTAAACCTCTTAAGTTATTTGATTTACAAACAGGTGAGCAAAACTCAGCGTACTCAGACAGTTTTCTCTTTACTTATTCTGATCATCACTAAACGGACACACAATATTTTTAGCGCAACGCAATCTGACTTTCAATAATCCCCTCAAAAGAATGGCCCTGACTACCTTTCATGAATCACTTACCTCACAAAAATTTTCGTTACTCGAACTACTGCAATGAAGCGAGCGCCAATACTGCCAGCTAAATAAAAGATTCTAACTACTGAAGGCACTTACTACTGATAGGCATAGTTAGCAAATAAAAGATTTTGATAGAGAACAAACAATGTATTTACCTTAACAGCCTTCAAAAGTGATAATATATATGTAATTTTATGACATCCAATTAAACAGATTTCCTTTTTCTGACGGACACACGTCCAGATCGTCCGCTCAAAACTCTGGAATCTCTCTCTCCACATCCACCACTGCTGGCGGCTCACCTCCAACTGCGCAACGCCACGCGCTGTTCACATCCATCTGCCCAACACTACACAATCGAATATTCCAACATTGAGTCCAACCAGCCACAGACTCCACACAGCACAGTCAGTGACTTTCATACAGAGCGCTGCATGGCGTTACCAACATAAAAACCTACGTATACATTTCGCAGACCTACGTATATTGTGTGGCAGATCTGCTGAGCTGTCGCAGAAAGACAAACAATTGTAGAAAAATCCTGGAACCTATTACTGCTTACAATATGCAAAGAGTGGATCGAAACCGATTTACCAGACAAGTTTCCCAGGCAAATGTTGAGGTGTTACGCCAAGACAAGGAAAAGTTGCAGTGAAGTCGAATTTGAAACGTAGTTTAAAAATTCAATAGTATCGAAGACAGGCAGACTGGCTTTATGGTGCGTTACGGCTCAGTCTTTGAATTACTAATGACGCTTCGTATAAATTCATAATAACAGGATGTAGTCGCAATCTGAAACTAAATATTTAACTGAGCAGTTTTTAACATCGTTTGAAAGCAGATAAGTAATAATTCGTATACACTACCACGGCATTAATCGATCCGTAAATCGTTTGCAGTATCGGCCGAAACCAGCAATATACTGCAATAGTTGCGACTTTGTTGCCCGGTTAATCATTCTTAAAAATTTAAGGGCTGAATTGGAGGGGGGGCACTTTCGGGAGCAGGTGATTTGAAGAGATGGCTTGAACCTAGCAACTGTGTAACGGAGGGGGGAAAAGATCCTTGAGAATATAAGATGCTACGGTGGTATGTTCGACAATAACGTACGAAGCGTAACAAGGCAGAAATGAAACAGGTACGTAAATTGATTCGAAGTGCGAATATTTCGAGTTCAAACGGGAGACAGGGTTGCAACATCTCATCCAACGGTTTCTCTACCTCTACTGAAAGGAAAGTGATGTAGAAATAGCAAAGTGGTGGAGAAATATTCGTTATTTTCCTGAGATGGAAAGTGACTAAATTTGAGAGAAATATTTGAAACAGGCACTGAAGCCGCACGATGTAGAAATAGCAAAGTGGTGGAGAAATATTCGTTATTTTCCTGAGATGGAAAGTGACTAAATTTGAGAGAAATATTTGAAACAGGCACTGAAGCCGCAGTGTGCTCGGAAAGAAATAAATGTTGTTCAGTATGTGTATCGCCTCCATGGAGAAAGGTAAGTTCAAGAACAGTGCTGAAGATAGATGATAGGCTGATAGTCCGATAGAGAGAGGTTTCACAAGAGGATTCTTTAATCAATTAGAGCATGTTTTTTTTTTTAATTTTGGCAATGGAGCCTTAGGTAGCGCGCTAGAACGCACTCGTGAGCACGAGCAACGGAGGTGTGACCTGTATGAACGTTGTCACCGGCCTCGCAGGAAGGCCGCGTTTGGCAGGGACCCGGTCAGCGTACCAGCCACAGAAGCCCAAGCCGTCGTATGCCAGACACAGAGTTCCTACACTAGACTACAACAAGAACCAAGGCAATAGCCGCATCGATGTAAGGTGTCTACCACAGCACGTAACGATTATCTCCCTGTACAGTGCACTGACTGTTAGTACGCCGTGGGGCTGCTTTAAAACCCCAGTCTCCGGCAAAGAGCGTTACTAATGCGGCCGCTGGCTGGACCTCCTTGAGGTACAAACCTCAAGCCTAAATCGCTTTAGGTCGTAGGCGTTACTTGTATAGACTGCATTGCGCGGCGGTAACACGTGATCCCTCCCTTTTAATCGGTCCTTAGAGCTATCAGCGTTCATGCCTATGCCTACGAACGCTACGGGCAGAATAAGGATTGCCTGGTGACGCCGTCAATCCGTCCAGTGCCATCTCGACATCAGGAAGGGCTGGGTGGTCGACCTGCTGTGCTGCGAATGGGCTGGAGCCTATTCCCGTCACAGGTGATGGCGGGCGTCGAACTGGGAACGTCAGTGGTTCCACCTCCATCGGCATCCGAGTGCGAGGTGTAGGTACCCTTCCTCTTAATTTCACCGCAGGTTATTTTGACATTCCTATAACCTGAATCAGTACTTCCGACGACCATTTAGTTTTCAAATTCTTCACTTTTTTCCTGTACACATTTCGACTTGGCTTCTTCGACTTCCTTCTTATTTCATTCCTGTATAACTTGTATTCTGTATTGCTGTCTTTTACTGAACTCTTTTCTTCTTCCTTCTTTCGTCGACCAGTCCAAATATATATATACACTCCTGGAAATTGAAATAAGAACACCGTGAATTCATTGTCCCAGGAAGGGGAAACTTTATTGACACATTCCTGGGTTCAGATACATCACATGATCACACTGACAGAACCACAGGCACATAGACACAGGCAACAGAGCATGCACAATGTCGGCACTAGTACAGTGTATATCCACCTTTCGCAGCAATGCAGGCTGCTATTCTCCCATGGAGACGATCGTAGAGATGCTGGATGTAGTCCTGTGGAACGGCTTGCCATGCCATTTCCACCTGGCGCCTCAGTTGGACCAGCGTTCGTGCTGGACGTGCAGACCGCGTGAGACGACGCTTCATCCAGTCCCAAACATGCTCAATGGGGGACAGATCCGGAGATCTTGCTGGCCAGGGTAGTTGACTTACACCTTCTAGAACACGTTGGGTGGCACGGGATACATGCGGACGTGCATTGTACTGTTGGAACAGCAAGTTCCCTTGCCGGTCTAGGAATGGTAGAACGATGGGTTCGATGACGGTTTGGATGTACCGTGCACTGTTCAGTGTCCCCTCGACGATCACCAGTGGTGTACGGCCAGTGTAGGAGATCGCTCCCCACACCATGATGCCGGGTGTTGGCCCTGTGTGCCTCGGTCGTATGCAGTCCTGATTGTGGCGCTCACCTGCACGGCGCCAAACACGCATACGACCATCATTGGCACCAAGGCAGAAGCGACTCTCATCGCTGAAGACGACACGTCTCCATTCGTCCCTCCATTCACGCCTGTCGCGACACCACTGGAGGCGGGCTGCACGATGTTGGGGCGTGAGCGGAAGACGGCCTAACGGTGTGCGGGACCGTAGCCCAGCTTCATGGAGACGTTTGCGAATGGTCCTCGCCGATACCCCAGGAGCAACAGTGTCCCTAATTTGCTGGGAAGTGGCGGTGCGGTCCCCTACGGCACTGCGTAGGATCCTACGGTCTTGGCGTGCATCCGTGCGTCGCTGCGGTCCGGTCCCAGGTCGACGGGCACGTACACCTCCCGCCGACCACTGGCGACAACATCGATGTACTGTGGAGACCTCACGCCCCACGTGTTGAGCAATTCGGCGGTACGTCCACCCGGCCTCCCGCATGCCCACTATACGCCCTCGCTCAAAGTCCGTCAACTGCACATACGGTTCACGTCCACGCTGTCGCGGCATGCTACCAGTGTTAAAGACTGCGATGGAGCTCCGTATGCCACGGCAAACTGGCTGACACTGACGGCGGCGGTGCACAAATGCTGCGCAGCTAGCGCCATTCGACGGCCAACACCGCGGTTCCTGGTGTGTCCGCTGTGCCGTGCGTGTGATCATTGCTTGTACAGCCCTCTCGCAGTGTCCGGAGCAAGTATGGTGGGTCTGACACACTGGTGTCAATGTGTTCTTTTTTCCATTTCCAGGAGTATATATATATATATATATATATATATATATATATATATATATTTACTCAAGGTTTCCTCACAATCACTTTCTTTGTACCCATATTTATCTCTACAAATTCCGTGATTGCCCTTATTAGAGACAGTTATTACTCTTCAACTAAACTGCCTTTTGTGGTATTCATTATTGCATTATCTACAGCCTTAGACAAATTCAAACGCACCTCATTATCCCCAGTCCTTCAGTATCACACTACTTTCATATTGATTCTCCCGGACGATTCTCTTAAACTTCAACTGTTCTTCATCAGTACTAAACTGTGATGTGATTCTGTATCTACTCCTAAGTACGCCTTATAAACCAATATCTAATTTGGAAATCTTTGTCTCACCATGATGTAATCCATGTGATTTTTCCCTTACCTCCGGAACTTTCCCTGTGATTGAGAATTATTCGGTATTACTAACTGAAATTTATTGCAGAAATCAGTTTTCCTCCTCTCTCATTCCTATAATCAAACCCATATTCTCCCGCAACTCTTTTTTCAATTCCTTCCCCTACTGCAGCTTTCTTATCACTCCTAATTATAGTCTCATCTCCTTTTTCATGCAGGGCTATACGTCCAATACTTTCACAGACTTTCTCTGTCTGTTCGTCTTTTGCATGTGACGTCATCCTATTTGCGTAAACTACTCTTGTTGCCGTTGCGTTGCTGCAGATTCTTATTCGAATAATCCTATCACTGTACCGTTCACGGTCAGTTCGTCTGACCAGATATCATTGTATTCTTTCCATTTCATATCACTCACTCTCACTACATCTGAAATGAGCCTTTGCATTTCCCTTTTCAGATATTCTAGCTTCCCTTTCGCAATCAAACTTTTGACATTCAGTGTTCCGTCTCGTACAATGCAACACTTTCTCTGGGTATATCTTTTGTCTGTCTAAAGTAGTAGCACTAATATTAAACGATATTACATTGGACTAAGATCCTCTCGTATTACTGTCCCCCGATCTCTGCTCTCCGCTCTCCTGCCCATAGCTTTGCTCAGAATATTGGACTACTATCCAGCTGAAACATCCTCCGCTCCGCAGTCTAACGCGGTTCACCATCCCGCCATTCCTGTTGTTCACATGTTTTCTCTTTCTTTGAGCCGTATGCTCTACCGAGCCATAGCTCCACATATTGCTCCCGGCCTCCTTCTGAACGTCTGTTACTGTAACTCATCCCAACGTATCGCATTGTGCAAATGACGTCCTGGGAGAGCGAGACTTAGTTTCATTCGTAATTCCCCTTTCGCTTCCTAGGCTCAAACGGAATCAGTAATACGGACTCAAGTTCTATGTCGTTTTCTGCAAAGTGGGCGATATCAGCATAAAACCCAGGCTACAAAGTCTTTGATACGTGATGTCGCCATCATGCCTCTCATCTCAGTTTAGTTTTCGGAACACTTCTTCAAGAAGAGTATCAGCCTAGAAGATATAGCAGCTGGCTGACGCAGTCTTCAGAATTTTTTGTATGGTTCTGAACTCAGTTTTAAAAGAAGCAGAAGGAAGCAGTACATCATCACACACGAACACACTTTTTCAATATATTTTTAAGGTAGCGTAAGTACAAGAGTGTCTCCAATTTTTATCTACAAAACATGAATTACTTAGTCGTGAGAAAGTTACTCATGAACAGACAGGACGTCAAGCATAGAAGTTACTGTGCGTACTCCAGTGCTGTCGTCTGGTCTTCTGATATCTTTCATTTATCTCTGGTGGTATGATTAATCATAATATGTCTCGGTCACTCGTGGAAATTTTGGAAAATTCATAAATTAAATTTCTGTTTATTCATACACTTCTTATTCATACACTTCTGTCTCAGATAGATATGAATTTGTAATTGAAAGATGTGTGTGCAGTAGAGGATATTGGAATAATAAAATCTCAGTTCATATCAAAATATTCTTGTAGGCTATAGTAGCAAAAATCATATTATTCACTGCTACCACAGATTTGCAATCACCACAGCTACATAGCTAACGAGAAGAAAATATTCTCACCAAATTCATGCATTGAAAATCTTACGCTCATAATGTTTTCAAATGCGCTTGAACTGTGCCGATTTCAGCATCAGCTCTTCGTTCCTCAAACATTTTAAACACCTTGTAGATGTCACTAGTCGTTCTTACAAAGCGCTGAATAAGCTTGGTGTAGGCTACACATCACATATTTAATGCCGTCGCCCAGAACAGTTTTCGATTAACGTTAATGTGCGTGTCGTTTAGAAAATACATACGACTCATTTTCTTGCACCTTGAAGATATCGGCAATTTATAAGCTTTTTACCATGATTGTTCAACAGGGGAACGTAGAGGGGTAGGGAGGCGCCAGATAAAGACTCGACGGTCTCATCAATCATAATTTACCAATGATCCGACGCTACCTGTGATGCGTTGATTCAAAAGGATTCCAGCATTTATCTTCATTTGTGAGATACCCTGCTTTCCATTTCCACAGCGGTGTTAAGCCCGCCGGGACACGTACGTGAAAGCGTTCTTACAAGAATGAATGACAGTCGGCAGCTCATTTCTCAGCGAGAACGACACCTGTACACTAAAATAGGAGACTGGAATCGTTTAGGTAATACTGCAAACACAAACAGCCTTAATCACTCTGGACATTATGAACACCGCATCGTAAGCAAATATTATGCCCCCTCAGCTCTTCCCCTCTGTCTCTGTCTCTGTCTCTGTCTCTCTCTCTGTCTTTTTCCCTCCCTCTCAGTCACATCCCATGTACAACAACGAATAATTACTATGTTCATGACATTAATGGTTTTAATGTCTAAAGAAAAATGAAACTTGGGCAGTCTAGAACTTCAGTGATTATTCTAAATACCTTTATCACTGTAATTTTTTTTAAAGAGATGATTGGTTCTAATGTTAAAGGGAAATGAAATTTTAAGTAATTTAGAATTTCAGTAATTACCTTTCGATATTTTGAAGGATTTTACATTCAATAAATTTGCGTGATGTTAATGTTTTTAGAATTACTGGTTTTAATGTTTTAAGAGAAAAAAGTACGAACTTTCTGTATACCTGTGTGCGCCTGTGTAAACTGAGTAAAGGAATAAATGTTCAGCTGCTGTGCTCAACCGCTTACCACACCAGAACCGTTCTGTTCTAGATTAACCAGCTTCAAAGGTCACCTTTCCCTTTCGAATCTATAAGAGAATATACCAATTACAAAATCGAGCCAAATTTACAAATAATTTGCCAATATGACCCCAATTATCAGTACAACGCTGAAATGTGTCTGACCTGATTAAATGCTATGGTTCGGTTGAGAAGGGCTTCATGTAACCTTCATATCCTCTACTGAGAAAAGCTGACTCACAACAGTTGTAAATGGGCTTCGATTCTTTGGCATTGGCACTGCGATGCAGTTGACGTCCGAGCTGGTTCCACGTATCAGAGACAGATCTGCGTATCTTACTCCCCTCAGAGTACCTCAACTTCTTACTGACGGTTCATAGAGATACGTGCCATGCTTGGAGGAGCAATGTCCTGTTGAAAAATACCACGACACTTTCACACGAGAGGTAACATATGAGAATACAGAATGTCCGTGACATAATGTTGTGCCGTCAGTTCCCTCAATCGTTACTTTCCGTGACGTGGCGTCATTCCCCGATAGTTCCCGCACCATAATGTGCTGTGCCTCTGAGAAACGTTAGAAGAATGGGACCTTTTTCCCAGGTCGCCACCAGACTTTCCGACGATGGCCATCCAGTGTAGAGCAGAACTGCGATTCATCACCGAGCACAGTTCTACCCTGTTCATCAGCGGTTTATGCTTCCCAGCCACAGCACCACTCCATACGCAGCTGTTTGTGTTGTGTTAACGGCAGCCTAAGCACGATACGGTAAATCCCTACTCCGGCTCCAAACAATGCGCAGTATGACACAGAATATAGCAAGGAGACATTTAGTCGTTCTCGGATGGCAGGCGCTTTTGTCGAAACTTTGCAGTATGCTTGGTGCACAATACGGCGATCGTCCCCTGCGTTGATATGACGTCGTCGTCCGGAATTTTCACGAGTGTGCCTGCCCCCTATCAATTCAGCACTGACCACTGTCACATCCCAATGCCCCACATATTTAGATTTTGCACAGTTCGACCATCCGACGTAATGGAGACCCACAATGAAGGCCCTTCAGAGTCTGTCAGGGGATGCTAATGCTGTCTCACACAAGTATGCGGCATCTCCGTGTCCATCCACACTGATCGCTCAGCATCTGACACTGTTTACGCCGTGTAGCCTACATACCCTACCAGACTTGTTAACGACGCTAAACATGAACACCCTTGTGGCCGTTCTAGCTTTCACAGAGAATTGCTACTCTAATCATTTACATACCTGCTGATAGTATGTACGCGTTCGAAGTTACATTGACTTTGCAGCCTCAAGTTGATTTCCCATAAGAGGTTGGAAGAGACAGTGCATCTGCATGGAAATCATCCTAATGGCCATCAAGGCATATGTATTTATATACACACCACACATATATAAATATTCCGCCAATATGTTGCCGAAAACGTGGGCACATGTGGCCTGGTTAAAGCTGCTGGCACGCGGACAGTGCATTGGAACATCAGTATTGAGCATGCCAAGTTCGCCATGATGCTGGCCACTAAAAAGCTACACGGCTTGTGCATACGGTACACGACCGCAGCGCTCTCCAGCGGCAGTTGTCGGTAGTATGTGATACGCAAGTCACACTGTTTACTAAATGGACGGGCATATAATTCCTCCGCTAGCTCTATAAAACACACATTTCCTCTCTTGCCCATATGCTAGTCAAGTTGTTCCGTCTGCAGTAAAAGTAGATAAAAACTTCGATATCCACGAGCGCGTTATAAGGCAAAAAGGTAGGTTCCATATACTAGCAGAAAGAACATTAGCTTACAAAAATACACTCACAAATAATATGAAACATATTTACAAAAGTCTTCCACATTACATAAAAAGTATTTCACTGTTCTCACCTTGTAGTAACATTCTGAGGTCATTCTTATTTGACCGTTTTTTGCTATTCAGTTGCAGAATTGTAGAACATGTGAAGTACAAAACTAAACAAGGAAGTGTAAAATACCTTATGACAAGTAGAGTAAAATCTTTCGTGAATCCAATCGAACACACACACACACTTCCGAAAGAGAGCGCATTTATATTTACAAATGTTCAAATGTGTGTGAAATCTTATGGGATTTAACTGCTAAGGTCATCAGCCCCTAAGCTTACACACTACTTAATCTAAATTATCGTAAGGACAAAGATACACACCCACGCCCGAGGGAGGACTCGAACCTCCGCCGGAACTAGCCGCACAGTCCATGACTGCAGCGCCTTAAACCGCTCGGCTAATCCCGCGCGGCTTATATTTACATAACATGGGGTATTGCAGAACACTCTTCCATTAAACTAATAAGAAAGTCTCAGAAACTAATACATAAATAAATTGGATGTAGTGAGACGCGAACCTACAACACATCACAAACAATTTTGTAACTCTGCATCTCTATTCATTACGCCATACTAAACTTCCTCAAGAATCGACAGTTTCTTGTATGTTACTGTCTTCTGAACGCGTTAAAAGATGAGATATTATTAATTGACATGTAATATTAACAAATCGCACAGTAAAAGTGTTTGTGATGGATCACCAATGTGCCTTTGCTTTCACAATAAGCTAGTACAGTTCGAAAACTATTTAACCACCAATATGACGCATCCCGTCATTTCATCGGAACAAATCGTGAACAATGGGTTTTCGAGAGATGAATTTTGTGATGCATTGAAACGGTATACATTCATAGAAAACAAGTTATAATACAAAACCTACCCTTTGTCACTGATCTATGTTCAAACGCACTTTCAGAATATTTGTCATGCTTGATACTGTTTTTTACTTACAGAAAGGCTGCTCAACCTGCCTTTTACACGATATGACGTTAGAAATTCGACACGTTCAATGCTGACATTCGAATGCACGGTCCGTGGCCGGGACCAGTCTTCAAAGACCGGCTGAAAAGATAAGGGTAAATACTATATCTCTATCATATTTAAGGACTCCTTTCTAGAAAAAACAGTTGATTGACGAAAGTCGTGCTATTATTTGTGCCCAATTTAACTGCGTATTTTTACAGCAATTTCCGAAGGAATCGCTCTGTGATGTTACGTTGCTAGAATTTGGCGACTTTTCACCGCCAGTGTCACGTTGCAGGTCGATCCCCGTGCGTGAATCCGAGCTTCTTCTACATGCTTCGTTTTCACAGAAACCACCGTCTGGACAATAAATGTTAACTTACTACTTTCGGTTCCGTTTCGCAATTGTACTTTTTAGAGTGGTACATTTCTCATGACCAATTTTATTTATATTGTTAATATGCCTTAAAATACAGGGTGGGTTTTTTTCTCCTGGGAAAAAATCACAGCCACCTTACGGCTTGTTGCATAGCGACAGGACTGTCATTTGCTAGCTGTTTTAGCACTGCATGGCAATAAAATAGTTTTCAACAGTCTCCAATTATAGAAACAAATTTAATGTGCGAATGTATGGTATTATAAATTCTCGGGTGAATTTTATTTGAGTAGCGGCAGCATCAAGTAGGAACCCTCTCGGGAAGAAGGACAGTGTTACATTTTTTGCAAGTTTTTCGCACAGTTTGTACACCAAGCGAGAGCGTCTCGGCAGTGCAGTGCAATTAAGAGTAATCGAGCAATGGACGAATTCTTTGGTATTTCCTATTGACGTCTGACATTTGTGATGCTATACGATCACGAAGTGAGCGAGTAGGCAGCTTCAATTATCAGTACTCAATAAAAAGAGAAGAGTTCTGACGAAGAGGCAGAATGCCGAGTAAATGCAGTTTAGAGTAAAGTGAGTTTAATTAACTGAATTTACAATATTTCGGAGGCGCAAATGCAACTGGGAATCTTTACATAATGGCTAAGTAAATTTTCATAGCAGTCAGCGATCCGTACAGCGAAATAAGGAACAACAATTGGAAGCAACCAACAACAGAACTAATCAAATGAAGAATGTGCGTAGATATACAGGAGTACACTGCAGCTTTTAGGTCAATCTGGAATATGTCATCGTTGTTGGGGAAGAAATCAAGCATGAATATACGCACGTGATCCGCAATAATGTTTACGTAGTCCACGGCTGTCATATTGCCTTAAATTACTACTACAGACCCCAAGGAACCCAGGTGAAACGCCACCGTGGCATACGCTGATCCCATCAGCCTGCGTCCGTGGAGCGCTATACGTCTCGAGCAACCGTTCGCTGCACGACGGAGTATCTGGATGCGACCATCGACCTGGTGTAACAAGAAAAATGATTCTTCTGACCACGTAACATGTTTTCATTGATACAGGATCCAAAAACGTGTTTCCTGTACACACTGAAATCGAAATTGATGACGTCGTTGAGTTAAAATAGGAACACTTAGAGGTCGTCTGCTGCGAAGACCATGTACGACGTAGTGGGCCAGAGGGTCAGCACTGGCGACTGCACCAGCATTGTGCTCTGTCGTCAGATCCACTATAAATCACCACCTGTCCTGCTTTATACACCACTGGCCATTAAAATTGTTACACCAAGGAGAAATGCAGATGACAAACGGGTTTTCATTGGACAAATACATTATACTAGAACTGATATGTGATTACATTTTCAAGCAATTTTGGTGCATAGATCCTGAGAAATCTGTACCCAGAACAACCACCTCTGGCTGTAATAACGGCTTTGATACGCCTAGTCATTCAGTCAAACAGTGCTTGGATGGCGTGTGCAGGTACAACTGCCCATGCAGCTTCAACACGATACCACAGTTCATCAAGAGTAGTGACTGGCGTATTGTGACGAGCCAGTTGCTCGGCCACCATTGACCAGACCTTTTCAATTGGTGAGAGATCTGGAGAATGTGCTGGCCAGGGCAGCAGTCGAACATTTTCTGTATCCAGAAAGGCCCGTACAGGACCTGCAACATACGGTCGTGCATTATTCTGCTGAAATGTAGCGTTTCGCAGGGATCGAATGAAGGGTAGAGCCACGGGTCGTAGCACATCTGAAATGTAACGTCCACTGTTCAAAGTGCCGTCAGTGCGAACAAGAGGTGACCGAGACGTGTAACCAGTGGCACCCCATACCATCACGCTGGGTGATACGCCAGTATGGCGATGACGAATACACGCTTCCAATGTGCGCTCACCGCTATGTCACCAAACACGGATGCGACCATCATGATACTGTAAACAGAACCTGGATTCATCCGAAAAAATGACGTTTTGCCATTCGTGCACCCAGGTTCGTCGTTGAGTACACCATCGCAGGCGCTCCTGTCTGTGACGCAGCGTCAAGGGTAACCGCAGCCATGGTCTCCGAGCTGATAATCCATGATGCAAACGTCGTCGAACTGTTCGTGCAGATGGTTGTTGTCTTGCAAACGTCCGCATCTGTTGACTCAGGGATCGAGACGTGGCTGCACGATCCGTTACAGCCATGCGGATAACATGCCTGTCATCTCGACTGCTAGTGATACGAGGCCGTTGGGATCCAGCACGGCGTTCCGTATTACCCTCCTGAACCCACCGATTCCATATTCTGCTAACAGTCATTGGATCTCGATCAATGCGAGCAGCAATGTCGCGATACGATAAACCGCAATCGCGATAGGCTACAATCCGACCTTTATCAAAGTCGGAAACGTGATGGTACGCATTTCTCCTCCTTAGATCAGGCATCACAAGAACGTTTCACCAGGCAACGCCGGTGAACTGCTGTTTGTGTATGAGAAATCGATTGGAAACTTTCGCCATGTCAGCACGTTGTAGGTGTCGCCACCAGTGCCAACCTTGTGTGAATGCTCTGAAAAGCTATCATTTGCATATCACAGCATCTTCTTCCTGTCGGTTAAATTTCGCGTCTGTAGCACGTCATCTTCGTGGTGTAGAAATTTTAATGGCCAGTAGTGTACATCGGGCAGGACCCCGAAGTCCACTTTCTGTGACGAGGCATGGACATCCAACATCCAGCCGCTTACTCGTGGTTTCGCCGTTCTGCAGTCATTACCCGCAGAATGCTCACGACAGTAGCACGCGAAGGGCCACCAGTTTCGCCTTTGCCAAATTGTGGTTCCCAGGGGCCAAACCATTAACAACGTATCATTTGAGAGGAAATCTACATCCGAGGCACTATCGTCTCTAAAGTGGATCTTCATTTGTCTCTGCTGCTCTTATAAGTTTCCCTTGTCACGTCACATGTTCCCCAATCCACCAAGCGACATTCAGTAGTGTGGTGCCTGCGTGCACTAATGCACGACGTTGTGGGCCAGAGGGTCTGCTATTGCTACTGCTATTGCAAGGTAGCTATTGCTACTGCCCAACAGCAATTTAACCTTCAAGGAAAAAAATGGAAATGAAATGTCTCTGATCCCCGTCTCACTCCCACAGACACATCGGCCACGCTACGATATGCCCTCGAAGTATCTACACACACACACACACACACACACACACACACACGCGCGCGCGCGCGCACACACACACACACACACACACACAAATAGACACTCATGCTACACATGCAAATCAAATTGTGACTCTTTTAGTAAACGTGATGTTCCGCAGTATGAAAACTATGTAAGACTTTTCCAACAACACAATTGCAAAGAGATTAGGTGGGCTATAACACAAAAATTGACATAAATTGCTAGTCGGGAGTAAATGTCAGTCTTTTTTAGTAATCTGCGTTTGCGGTTTAGCACTCCAACATACGTAATACAGTGTACTAAACAGAAGTAACATCTGTATCAGTTTGTTCGGATCTCACGCGTATAGCGGGATGGAATAAAAATATTGTACTCACAGAAAATATCATTTCCATGCTCTGACGAGACATAAAGCTCTTATTACAATTCTCGCCGAATGTTCTGTTAATCTAACTTGGTAAGGTAAGGGCCCTTAATCGTCGATCATTAAACAATAAATGGACTATCAATGGTTTCGTAGGCAACCCCTTTCATATACTGATCATAATTCATTAGGATTTTTTCATTACATCTTAACCTCGCGTTTGCTTCCCTCACAGACAGAGTTATGTGACAGTTACAGCCCAAATCGTACCGACCAATACTCCAGATATTTCGCAGCTCCGATTCACTCCAGTGACGGACTGCCGATCACATAGTTACATATTATCGGGTGATTTCATCTATTTGCGCATATTACTTTTCATTTATTTATACGAAAGGTTAGCGGCAATTGTTGCACCAGGCACGAATCGTCTGCAAGTATCTTTTCGTTCCCTATAGATTTCCTCTGTGGATAATTTTATGGAGCTACAGGCGTTATATGCCGTAACATTTCTGCATAATTATATAGTAATCAGGAACGTCCCTTTCACACTACCTTGAGATGAACTATATGCCAGTTTGGTTTCTGACTCTGTTTAAGGACAATGTACTGAGTTCTGTTTGCAATGAAGTTTTCATATCTATTGAGGTAGTCGATATGCACATATTTTGTTTACTAGTTAATCGCGTTTTTTTGAAAACTAAAAATCGGAGACGCGAGCCTCGTCTGTTTTCTATTGCATTCTGCATCTCATGGACGGACAGAGTAGTATGGGGTCAACGGTATGTGCGTGATTGTCTGAATTCATGGCTTGAGGGATACACTACGTTAGTCAAAGCTATGTTGATGTATGTCATGGGGTTGGTGATACATGCTCGATTACGCAGAGGTGATTATTGATTGATGTTGGCTCTAGATGATGATGATGATGTTTGGTTTGTGGGGCGCTCAACAGCGCGATCATAAGTGCCCTACAAAGTCCCAAATCTTACACAGCCCAGTTTTTGTACACAGTCCAATCTAACCACGGTCATGACTGATGATGATGATGAAATGACGAGGACAACACAAACACCCAGTCCCCGTTTGGCTCTAGAGATATAAAACTATGAAGTCGCAAGCCTCTTTACCGGCCGCGACTAGCAGAATCGCTTTCATGTGCTGACGTGTGACTATTGCTGGCGAGGCTTAGCTTACCACCACTGATATCAGATATTGGAATGATTAGGTGCAGAGTGAAAGCAAGTGGACGACGCGGACCAGAGTGGTCCTGGTGGTATGACACCCTCACCAACCAAGAAGATTTTAGAAAAAGCATTTATATTTGTATGTATATGAATTTCCAAAATTCTCAGGTAACTTTCGGAAAATAAGTCCAAAAAGTGACGAGGGAGTCTAGAACATTACAACACATTGTACTTCTCAGCTTCTAGCCTACGTGGATGGGCTTGCGGCTTGACCACCTACAATGGACATCCCAGTCAGGTAAAGGGGCCAGCCCCCACTCAAAGGTTGACCATTCTTTCTCCAGGTAACAAATTCAACAAGGAAAGAGAGTGCACATGTAGGTCCGACGAACCACACGAAGTTCAGAAAGGCAATACCCATATCTATGGAAAAGTAACACAAAGACTGACTTCCAGAATGTAGGCAGAAATGAGCGAAGTTAACACCATTCCCCTAATTTACACGCTAACATACCCTCAGCCTCCAGACTTTAGCTCACAGATGTACTGTAGAACTAAGTGATAATTCTGAATGCTCATTTCGGTTTTATTTTGGTGTCGACTAAGTTGTGGGATGTTGCTGTGATAGTTCTTAAAACAATTGCATAACCATGTAATACTCAAAATTTCCCAGGAATTCTTGAAATTGTTTCAAATTATGCTAAAGCATTGTACTACGCACTCTTTTTTTCTGTTTTTTTGTGTCCTCACCAACCCGCCCGAAGAGCCACCGAGTTATGGCGCCGCTTGTGAAATTCGGGCAGGGGCGCCGGTGCCAGATCGAATCCGCCCGGCGGATTAGCGAAGTGGGTCGGTCTGCCAGCCAGCCTGGACGTTGTTTTTGGGCGGTTTCCCACATCCCACAAGGTGATACCAGCTATCCAAGTCCTGCCTCAGTTACACAATCTGCAAACATTTTGAAAACTTTCTCTCACTTTCACATGAATAACACCACATGCAGATAGTTGGGGTACACTTGTTCCGTCCCGGGGGGTAAAGGGATGCCGACAGCAAGGATATCCAGCCACCCCTTAAATTAAATTAAAGGCTCCAAGTACGTTAATAACCATGCCGACCCTGCACCGATGCTAGATAAAGGCACAATAACAATTTCCCCAGGACAGAGTTTGTGTACCCCATCTGTAGCCGGCCTCTGTGACCGAGCGGTTCTAGGCGCTTCAGTCCGAAACCGCGCTGCTGCTACGGTCGCAGGTTCGAATCCTGCCTCGGGCATGGATGTGTGTGATGTAATTAGGTTTGTTAGGTTTAAGTAGTTCTAAGTCTAGGGGACTGATGACCTCAGATGTTAAGTCCCATAGTGCTTAGAGCCATTTGAACCATTTTGAACCCCATCTGCCTACGCCTCGTGTTATCCAATTTGTATTTGTGAGAATGTTTTCGAAATGTCTGCAAGTCGTGAGGCGGAACATGGCTACCAGCCAGATTTTCATCTAGTCGCATGTGGTAAACCGCCTAAAAGCCACACCCAGGCCCTCGTCGTTAATTGACCAGGCGGGTTTGATCCACAGCCGTTGCGCCTCACCGACCGTGGAAGCGGGATGCCAACGTTTGCAGCTATCCTGACAGGTCGCGACGTAATACTTACTAATGTAAACAAATTGGTATTATTATAGTAAATCATTTTAAGTGTCTTATTGTTACTGTAAGTACCTGTGAAATGTTAAAAGGGAGGGTGCGAGCAATACAGTTTCTTGCTTTTTTTTGGGGGAGGGGTGGAGAGGGAAACAGATACTGTACCAGGTTGTTGGGCAACCCCTCCCCCTCGCCGTCCCTCTCTTCCCTGGAACCAGACCCTGAATCAGCCCCGACACTAGCAATTGCCACATTTGCAGTACAACTCTTTGAGAGGAAAGAACATTTTTTAAACGAAAACAAGTGATTTGAAACTTCCTGGCAGATTAAAACTGTGTGCCGGACAGAGACTCGAACTCGGGAACTTTGTCTTTCGCGGGCAAGTGCTCTTCCATCTTTTTTAAAAAAAAAATTCATTTTCTTCGTTTTCGTTCGTTGCATCTGCTCAGGGTGGACGTCGTAAAACATCCGTTTCAGTTTGTCGTTGATCCATTAACTCAGTTTTTCTTATTATTATTATTGTTACAGTGGGCAGCGAACCCTCTGACCGAACACGCTGAGCTACTGTGCCGGCCAGTGCCTCGTCTACTACCTTCCAAACTTCACAGAAGCTCTTCTCGCGGCTAACCCATGTCTCCGAAATATCTTTTCTTCCAGGCGTGCTAGTTCTGCAAGGTTCGCAGAAGAGCTTCTGTGAAGTTTGGAAGGTAGGATGGTTGGTTGGTTGGTTTGAGGAAGGAGACCAGACAGCGTGGTCATCGGTCTCATCGGATTAGGGAAGGATTGGAAAGGAAGTCGGCCATGCCCTTTCAGAGGAACCATCCCGGCATTTGCCTGGAGTGATTTAGGGAAATCACGGAAAACCTAAATCAGGATGGCCGGACGCGGGATTGAACCGTCGTCCTCCCGAATGCGAGTCCAGTGTCTAACCACTGCGCCACCCCGCTCGGTGGAAGGTAGGAGACGAGGTACTCGCAGAACTGGAGCTGTGAGGGCGGGTCGTCAGTCGTGCTTGGGTAGCTCAGATGGTTTCGTATCCCGCATCTGACAACACATTCGCCGGCACGGTAACCCAGCGTGTTCGGTCAGAGGGTTAGCTGCCCTCTGTAATAAAAGAACTGAGTTAATCGATCAACAACGAACTGAAAAACGGATGTCTTAAGAAGTCCGCCTCGAGCAGATGCAACGAACAAAAGGGAACAAAATGAGATTTAAAAAAAAAAGTGGTAGAGCACTTGACCGCGAAATGCAAAAGGTCCAGAGTTCGAGTCTCGGTCCAGCAAACAGTTTTAATCTGCCAGGAAGTTCCATATCAGCGCACACTCCGCTGCAGAGTGAAAATCTCATTCTGGAAACAAGTGATATATGAAAATTATAAAACATTTAAACAAAGAAAACAATTAATTTTAGTACAGTTTTACAATATATTGCTTACTTTTTTGTGACATCGAATGAAATTGTGGTTACGTCTGTTAATCACCGTCCATAACACTCACTATTTATTTATCTGTTGATACTGAGAGGTAAAATGAAACGGATTTCTTAGGAAATTATTAACACAATCATTTCACGACTCCATTATTATTGAGAATGAAAACTCTGAAACCAAGTTTTGCCTCTTCCTGGACAAAGAGGCACATTAGATGTTGAACACATCCACAACATTCTAACATCAGTAGCAAGTGTACTGCATACAGCACACCTTCTAGATGTGGCCTGTTTTGGCTGATGTATGCTACCTTCAAATCTAATTTGATTGTCCACAAGTGTTTGCTGAGAATTACGTTCTTCCTTTTTTGTCTTACTCCACTGCTCTGGATAATCTTTTTGGCAAGCAGTTCTCAGTTCTTCGCACACTTTCCTACAGAAGTGTTTGTTCGTGAATTTATTTGTATATCATAAGTGCATTCACTACACACACATCAATGAAGTGAAGGAAAGCCTATACCACCAATTTTTACTTTTTCCCATCACAATCGTAGTCTCCTTTCAGACAATCAAAGAAATTTTCAACAAACTTCATTCCCTGTTTTAGTCACACAATACACGGGGCCATGCCGGTATAGTACTTAATCCATATTTCTATTAAGTGTAAAATACTTATGATGTCACTTGGATCATGCACAGTGGAGGTCAGTTTCACAGCTGGCTTGCCCATCCCCTCGTAAAATAATACACCATGACTGCTGACTTCTGTCAAAGTCCCTCGATTCATCCTTTTGTCTTCCCTTAGTTTTGGGACGAATTTACGTGTAGAGTTTACAGCTCCAACCAACCGCAAACGTTTTCTGGACTTTTAGTAGGACGAAGAGATATTAAGATGTGAAGAATTTATCCATGAAAACAATATGATTTTTACCATTAAGTTCTTCTCATATATCTGTCAGTACCCTTGCACTCAGTCCCATTTCTGACTTCACTATAGTTAATTTAGCGAATTTCCCAGTATAAATTTGGCACTTAAAATTATATGCAGATTCATCACATGGCATACATACACTATATGATCAAATGTATCCGGACACCTGGCTGAAAATGACTTACAAGCTCGTGGCGCCATCCATCGGTAATGAAGGAATTCAATATGGTGTTGGCCCACCCTTAGCCTTGATGACAGCTTCCACTCTCGCAGGCATACGTTCAGTCATGTGCTCGAAGGTTTCTTGGGGAGTGGCAGCTCATTCGTCACCGAGTGCTGCACTGAGGAGAAGTATCGATGTCGGTCGGTGAGGCCTGGCACGAAGTCGGCATTCCAAAAAATCCCAAAGGTATTCTACAGGATTCACGTCAGGACTCTGTGCAGGCCAGTCCATTAGAGAGATGTTATTGGAGTGTAACCAATACGCCACAGGCAATGAATTATGAACAGGTGCTCGATCGTGTTGACAGATGCAATCGCCATCCCCGAATTGCTCTTCAACAGTGGGAAGCAGAATGGGGCTTAAAACATCAATGTAGGCCTGTGCTGTGATGCTGCCACGCAAAACAACAAGTGATGCAAGCCCCCTCCATGAAAAACACGACCACACCATTATACCACCGCACTACACAGGCTGGCAGGTGGGATTCACCGGGAATTCGCCGTACCCACACCCTGCCATCGGATCGTCACATTGTGTACCGTGTGACACAACGTTTTTCCACCGTTCAATCGTCCAATGTTTACGCTCCTTACACCAAGCGAGGCGTTTGGCATTTACTGGCGTGATGTGTGGCTTATGAGCAGCCACTCGACCATGAAATCCAAGTTTTCTCACCTCCCGCCTAATTGTCATAGTACTTGCAGTGGATCCTGATGCAGTTTGGAATTCCTGTGTGTTGGTCTGGATACATGTCTGCCTATTACACATTACGACTCTCTTCAACTGTCGGTGGTCTCTGTCAGTCAGCAGACGAGGTCGGCTTGTACGTTTTTGTGCTGTACGTGTTATACACTTCATTGTCACATCGGAAACAGTGTACCTAGGGATGTTTAGGAGTGTGGAAATCTCGCTTACAGACGTATGACACAAATGACACCCAATCACTTGACCATGTTCGAAGTCAGTAGACTTCCGCGGAGCGCCCCATTCTGCTCTCTCAGGATGTCTAATGACTACTGAGCTCGCTGACGTGGAGTACCTGGCAGTAGGTGGCAGCACAATGCATCTAATACGAAAAACAAATGTTTTTGGGTGTGTCCGGATACTTCTGATCACATTGTGTATTTTGTGGCTCCTTTTCACAGGCTTGTCCCTCATGCACTGCTTCATTGAGCTTCTACCCTTATATTTCACCACTGAATCGTCAATTGCTACTTTTTGATGAGGTCGATAGCATTCGGCAAACCTTTTATGCTACATTTCAATAAGTGACCTTTTTCTATAAAGCTTGTCAAAACTGGCCTACCATCTTTAAGCATCATTAAGTTGTAATTTGAATGGGTATGACTCAGGGGAAAACTGAATTGTTTTACAGTCATCAACTCACATATAAATGACTTATTTAAGTCTGGAGATGAAGATAAATAATGTCGATAATTTAGTAATTTCTTGGCATTCATGAATAAATTGATATCCATGAAGTATCTTATCTTCATTAGTAGGATGAATGTCTTTCCTTTTTGTGTGCGATACAAGTTAGTGTGAAATTTTACAAGTTTTGCCATTTCATCACAAAAAAATTCACAAAATGTTTTATGTGATGTGATGACGAATTAGACATCTCTGTTAAAATAGTTGCAGGGCCATTTTCTTCCACAAAATTCGGGAATGCTTCAGTGCTTCAACTAAGAAATTCTGGTACCATTGTGGAAGATTACTCTGAACAATAGATACATTTGCAAGTCCGACAGAGGTACCATAACGATTTCATGTGTTTGGTTGTAAGTGTGTAGAACTAACTGCCACAGATGCTTTTGCAATAGCCAGTAGTGATCTCGAAACTCCAGGGATTGACAGAGAAATTGATTCAGAGGCTAAAGAAATATCATTTGTCATACTTTTATCCATGGGAGGTTGTTTATTAGCGCACAAGTGACTATTACGTTTCGGTACATTGTTATCTGAATCGTTCCTATTTTCTTCTGAACACGGTAATGTAGGATTGTATGTAGCGTCACTATCAGTCCTGAAACAAACGTTTTTCACTAACTGGATCTGATGGTAGGTACTCGAAAAGAGGTTTACGAATTTCATCGTCGCTAAGACACCTCTTCGCCATACTGGGTGAAATTTGTATCCGGGTTGAGTGGTGGCTAGTGGCGCTAACCCAGATTAAAGTAACTAAAATGTGAAATAAGTAACTTGTTTCACATAACTATCGCGTTGAAGTCAATTAGCTTGAACTATATTACGTATGAAAATACTTACTTGAAAATAATATTTGTATGTAAGTACAAAACTTGATCTTCAAAACGCACACCAAATTAACCGTGCAGAATTGCTGCAAGCCAACAAATGAACTATAATGAACCAACAACAGGAAAGTGAAATGCTTGATGTTCAATGCCATGCCATCCAGCGAGATGTCCTTGAACAAACTGCGTGACGCAGGACGGGAGCTACTTCCCCATTCAGCTACCATGCGTCTTCAAGAAAGTGGTTAACATCGATAACCACTGCCCCTGAATAAGATAAAAAATGACGGATTAAGGATGATTGTCGTAGCCCGGAGTCAAACATGCGTTGCGTGAAATTTGTTATGATCATGGAATGAGCAGCAGTAACGACAAGTTATCCAGGTCATTTAATAATGGTAAAGACTGATATATGTTGCAGAAATATACACGAAGATAGGAAGTTTAGAGAACTATGATTACTGTCGCCAAACGCTTTCAGCTATTTTCACAAGCGCTGTAATTAAAGTGATGTTATAATTTGCTGTGTTCAGTTTAGTTCTTTGCATGTTCCACCCTTTGCATGTTCCATCGATCATAACTGGAACCTCTCGCTATGATCTCTCTCTCTCTCTCTCTCTCTCTCTCTCTCTCTCTCTCTCCAACATTCCTGAGTCGATAACACCACTCTCCTGTCACATTTAGACTTTTCAAAAATTATCTCTGGTGAAAATTGATTCTTCAAAGACATGCCCATTACAACTTTTTATTGTTGACGGTATTCAGCTTGTATATACATGTGCAGTTTGCAAATGACATAAAACATCATGCTGAAACATGTAT
Source organism: Schistocerca cancellata (assembly GCF_023864275.1). NCBI lineage: Eukaryota > Metazoa > Arthropoda > Insecta > Orthoptera > Acrididae > Schistocerca > Schistocerca cancellata. The sequence continues at coordinate 622,789,289 of NC_064626.1, read as the reverse complement.
GCAGGTGCAAACATATTTTCAAATGATTGAACCCATAATCTCTAAAGCACGAGTACAAGTAACTGCGGTAGAGGAAGATGTAATGACAAGTTTCGAACTGAGGATTGCAGAGCGCGCCGCTGTAAGAATTTGGATAAATGGAATTGTGGTGTCACCGCCAGACACCACACTTGCTAGGTGGTAGCTTTAAATCGGCCGCGGTCCATTGGTACATGTCGGACCCGCGTGTCGCCACTGTCAGTAATCGCAGACCGAGCGCCACCACACGGCAGGTCTAGAGGACGGACTAGCACTCGCCCCAGTTGTACGACGACTTTGCTAGCGATTACACTGACGAAGCCTTTCTCTCATTTGCCGAGAGACAGTTAGAATAGCCTTCAGCTAAGTCCATGACTACGACCTAGCAAGGCGCCATTAACCAATTCTGGAGAGTGTCTCACTTGTATAACCAAGAGCGATGTACCACAACGATGGAATTAAAAGTTGAGTATTAACTTAGCTACGTACTTTTCTTTAGTGCATTCATAACGTATCCTGTTCCAGACTTCACGCCAGTCGGCGTGTGTGTACGCGTGCCTTTCGGTTACCCGTCACTGTGGACTGGCTGTCTTGTCAGTCCACTACAGGAATTAACTGCGAAAATGAGCGTTTGGAAACAGAGCCACAACATGGTGTGCAGTTCTATTAGGTAAAAGTAATGAACCATCCGTGAAAGTGCTGATTTGCTATAATTTCAAAATTTCTAAAAAAATGCTCTAATCAATAATTGATAATTGTCCTTCTTAATAGCTGACCTCGGCACGTCCCAAATGCAGATCATTTTGTTAGTGGTCTGTCCCCCATTTGACCTTAGGAGGAGTGAGCTGACCTAAAATTGTCCTGTACCGCCAAAAATTGGACTTCCTACCAATTTTATACAGGTCAGATGGATTATTTTAAATTTACTCCTCGGAGAGGGGCGTTGCGGGGGGGGGGGGGGGGGAGTATTTATTAACTTATCATTCACAAGTATTGCCTAGAACGTCATATTATAATTAACATAAATAAGTAAAGTTAGCTCCACCCTTACTCGATTCCATCACCTAGTCACAAAAAGAGGATATAGACAAAAAGCAGGTTCCTTAACTCTTGCCCTGGTTCGATATGAGTTTGTGCTGTCGTGTGGGAGGGGAGATTTAGCGCCTCTAGAGCTCTGTGATTGACTCAAGATGGCGTGAAGGTGGTGTCGAACGTGGACTTTGCGGGAAAACGGAATTTTTTTGACGAGGTGCAAGGCACTCGAGTGCTGGACTTTGGTCTGGCAAGAGGAGACTTCTGGTCAAAGCATGTGTGGTTGGTGCTTGGGACTTGTCCAGAGACTGACTTCACTTGCGATTAGTTAGAGTGGAGAGCCTGTGGTGAAGTTCTTACTGAACCGACAGTGTGACTTCAAATGTCTTGGACTACTCGTTTGCTGAGGGCACACTTATTCGTCTTTGGTTTACCAGTCTTGACGTTTGGTATACTTGTGCGCTTTGTCGTATAAGTGAGCCAAATTGGTCCTTGGTACGATCAGCGAACGGGTGTGTCACACACTGAAATCTACTATGATTTCAGGGCTCTGGTAGAGAGTAAATTGCGATCCGTCTGCCTGATCGCTAGACCGTGAGATTTTGCATTTCTTTCGTGACCGCGATCGATTCACAGGTGCCGCCTTATGTCTCGCCTCCGCCGCACACATCTCGCCAGCTGCAAGTTACATCACTGCGCGAAGCAAACGGGATGACGTAGTGCTGCTCCAGGATTGCCAGGGCGTACACATCTCAATCGCCACTTGCTCTCAGCTGCACCTACATAGAGAAACTTCTGTAGTTTGAACAGTCAAAGTCTGCTCAGCGTCAAATCAATTTGCATTGCGTTATCCACATTTTTAGGACCAGAGTACTTGACTCACTTCTGGCACCCGGGATCCCTGTCCATTATGGTCTTAAACCACCTGTTAGCTGTTTACGGTATTCGATCAAAGCTATAGCATAATTAATGTCTGTCTTTGTTTTAGGAAAATAAACTTTGTTAGTAAACTAAATTTTGCATACATTCTCAAATATTTTTATAACAGCCCCACAGGGTTAACTTTCATTGTGGCGTCCCCTGCCAGGATCTTGGATCGATGGCACCTTCTGTGAGCGTCAGATTGTGTTGCCTAGCGTAGTAATTCAGTTTGATGTCCCATGCGCAGAATTTTGAATTTATGGCACCTTCTGTGACCGTGAGATGGGTGTTGCCTAGTGAAGTTTCTGTTCCCCCTGTTTAATGTGGTGCACTGATTAGAGCAGATTCGCGTTTCTGGCGCCTAGACATAGTACTAATATTTAATTATTGTGTGTGTGTATTTACATGTTGCGTTTTTTACTTCTGTGTCACTGGATTGTTTGTTTCCGACGGCGAACGGTGTTGTACTGATTTGTTAGGACTGAGATTTTTGTTTGTGAGTATAGACAAGCATGCTGTTATTTGAATTCGTTGTCAGGAACTGGGGATCAGTAGCCCACGGAGGTGTAATTTAGAGTATAATCCGCTTGGCATCGGATTGTGTAGTTTTTAAACTCGTTTGGGTCGGAATTAAAGTGCATGCTTACTTGAAGCAATGCGCGTTTGCTACAGAGTAGCGGAAGTAATGGTGTTTTTTGTTAACCATGGATCCACGTCAGATTATTAGCGGTGACTAGGCAGATATTACACGGGATTCTCAGGCAAATGCGGCTGCGGACCGGGCAGAAATGTCAAACGTAGACTTGCAGAGTATGACGACATGTCTCACTCAGGTGACGAAAGTGAACGGGAGACCGCAGCAGAACGAAATGAATTCCCTGCCGGTACGAGATGCACCATCAGTGAGACTGGCAGACCAGAATCATGAAGGAAACGTCACAGAATGGTGGAATCTCGTTCATCTAGTCCTGGAAGTGTTAGAGGTGGATCTCAGTTTGAGACTCTCATGCAGTTCATGCAAGCGGCATAAAGGAAGAGACAAGAGGCAGAGATAAAGAGATGGGAGGAAGAGGAGAAAAGACTAGTCATAAGAACGGTCACAGATGGTGTAGATGGAGTCAAGAAAGAGATCGCAGGAATCCAGGAAGAATAAGAGAATGTCAAGGAAACGACAGTAGAAGCGGTTGAGCTCGCGGACCAGGCGAAGCACGATGCCAAACCAGCGCGACTGGTAGCGCAAGTAGCACGAAAGGACGCATCAGTGGCCAAAGAACAAGTTAAACCGGCAGAAACTGAGGTTTGTAAGACAAAAAAATGCACTTGCAACTCCCCAAAAGCAAGGCAAAAAAATAGTTCAAGAAACGAAGGAAAAAATGAGTGAAGCTGCGAAGCGAATCGAACAGATAGAAATCAAACAGGCCGAAATCTCTGAAGTTCAAGATCAGCAGACCCGAGTCGCCGCGCAGCAAAAAGAGTTAGCTAAGGACGTTCAGCAGGCACATGAGCGGCTCGCACAATTGCAAACAAGATCTCGTCCGGTAGAGCGCCATCGAGAGCATCACAGAGGAGAAGAAAATGTTTTGCGACTCTCCAAACCGCTATATGAGGACACACCGCCTGCCCATAGGCGAATGCAGCAGGAATATGCTCCTGCCGCGTAATATAAAATGCTCCGTCGGTAACACGCAGCATGTCAGAGACAGAGCCGGGAAACAATTGCACACGTCTACGAAAGTCAGAAACGTTGTTACGTGAATCTGACAACACGAGGGGATACCATAACAGTGCACATGGATCGTTGGGGTACGGATACATGGGATCACGCGCTGCAGACGAAAAGGAAAATTCGTACGGCGGATACGTCCAATCTTTCGACCACAAACTTTTCTTGACCATGCAGAATTTTCAAGTGTACAAGGAGACAAACAACACATTACATCCAAAGACCTGGATGGAACAGTAAGATCACGTGCTACCTGAATCTTGGCCACTGAAGTACAAGCTGCAGTTTATCTGTCATTTCTTAGAAGGGTCAATTGCAGAACATATGAGCGGAGTTGCGGAGAGTTTCCGCTCCTACGAAGAATTTAAGGAGGCATTCCTTAGCACATATTGGTCGCAAGACACACAGGAGAGGATAAAACAGGAGATCATATTAGGAAAGGACTTAGAAGCGTGAGGATTCCACAGTCCTGACAAATTCTTCGAATCCCTGGCCAGGAGGAACCGATTCTTGGACCAACCGTACAGTCCCAAGGAAATTATAAGACACTGCTACATTAAATTACCTTTACGTTATTAGAAACTGCTCATCGGTAGATGCAGCGATTCAATCGAAGCTTTCAAGAGTGCGCTGTGCGAACTCGAGTACATGAATGAAATTCTCAACTCGCGGGAAAAAAGTAGAAATAATGACCGTAACTCGCCATATTTTCCAGAGAGGAGTGACGATGCATGAAATGGGGGAAAACATCGATCTAATCGAAACCAAAATTCAAACTTCAGTGGGAATAACCAGCCATCATGGGAAAATAGAAGAAGACGAGGAAATTATAATCATAACAACAACGACTACCGAGGAAACTGAAACTGGGGAGAAACAGAACTCGAACGAGGATCAACAGGATTCTAGGGACCAACAGCAAAGCAATAGCAGGACATACAACGGTCAAGGTCAATGACCATCGTAGGGGTCACGCAGAGAAAATTCAAACAGGAATTGACACACGGCTTCTGCGGACTCAGCTCAAAACAATGCCGCAGAAACTATCGGAAAGAGCGATATTAAGCTGTTAGAGTATGAAGATACTAGCGAACTGCTACGGCAAGAGAAGGAGATCAGTACACAACCGGATTTACACCCCATCATTCACATCACATTCGGCAAGGTCAATCTAACAGGGATTGAGGACAGTGAAGGCCAAGTGACGGCGATATCGGATTCGGCATACAGGAAATGCACTGCGAATCATCCTTGGCCGGCACTCAAGCTGAAGAAAACCAGAATCACCGGCGCTCTGAGAGGGAAGCATACAGAAGTGCAGTTACAAACCAGATTGACGTTCAGCTGCCAAGGGCATACCACAAACTTTCTGTACGTCCCTTCTTTGGCAATTGAGATAATATTTGGCATGGGTTTTCTAAATCAACAACAGGCCGTATTGGACGTAGGGCGAGGAGAACTAACTTTACATAAAGACGGCCCCATGAAGATTTCCTTTGCAGACCCCGAAATACGTGCGCAAATACCTGCCGAATGCCTCAATCTAAACTATGCAGAAAAAACAAGGAAAGAGAAAAATCAGTTGTGGCTCCATGTGTGTAGCCGCAACACTAATGATACTGAGCAAATTCGACAAGAGGTGTGCGATGCTATTGATCACATGCTAGGGAATTTAGTAAACATCCCAACGCAGGAAAAAGAGGAGCTAAAGGGAATATTAAAGGAAAACGTGGATGTCTTTCTAGCGAAAACCGAAATAATACCGAATTTCATGTATGCGTTTCGAGTACGGTAAACACACTAAATTCTTTGTGCCGCCCTACCAAATCCCAAACGCCTGTAGACAGAAGGTTTCTGTCGAGATCAAGAGGATGCTTGCCGAAGACATCATTAAACCAACAAGTTCTACGTACAACAACCCACGCACAGTGGTAGAACAGTCTGACGGCTCGATCCGTTTGGTGCTCAATTCGTACCAAATCAATACAATCATGGAGCCAGAGACAGATCGTCCGGAAAAGCTGGAGGAACTCCTGCAAAATTTCCATGGTGTTACGGTTTTTTCATCTCTTGACTTGTGGTCCAGTTTCTGGCAAATTATGCTCCAACCATACAGCAGAAAATACACGGCGTTCCTTGCATTCGGGAAATGCTATCGATTTAAACGTCCACCATTCGGGCTAGAAGTGTCTTCAACTGCCTTCATCAGAGGACTCGACAGCATCTTAAAGGATTCCATTGAGCAAAGGATCACCACCTACGTGGACGACCACTTGCTAGCGGCGGAACCAACGTGGAGAGGACACAATGCGATCCTCAGAGAAATCCTACAGACCTTCAAAGAATGCGGCTTAACCGCCAACATCACGAAGTATTTGGAAATTTGTGGTAAGTACTATGGGATCAAAGTGCTGAGGTCATCGGTCCCTAGGCTTACACACTACTTAATCTAACTTAAACTTACTTACGCTAAGGACGACACACACCCATTCCCAAGGGAGGATTCGAACCTCCGACAGGGGGAGCCGCACGAACCGTCGTATGGCGCCCCAGACCACACGGCTACCCCGCACGGCCATGACGAAGTCATGTGTAGGAACCTCACGAGTAAAATTCCTCGGACATATCATTACCGTGGAAGGAATCACACCAGATCTGGACAAAACAGAGGCAATTACGAAATTTTCCCCGTCAACAACCAAGAGACAACTACGTGGCTTCCTTGGCACCGCAAATTTCTATAAACGATTCATCCATGTGAAGAAATTAGCGACGTCGTGGCTATGCCAGCTCACAGGAAAAAATACGCCGTGGGAATGGGAAGACGTGGTGGAAGATGAATCTCAAGGCCTCAAAACCGCGCTGATTAATGCGCCGATTCTTTCGCACCCCAACCTAGAGGAGGACTTTTGCATGGCGTCAGACAGTTCCTACTCTGGGATTGCTGTAGTTATTTTCCAGCAATATCAACAGGATGGAAACATGGTGCACAAGACCATTGATTTTGGAAGCCGAGTCCTCAACTAGTGTGAAAGAAATTATTCGGTTACTGAATTAGAAGCTTTGGCGGTTGTTTTCGGCTTCGAGAAACTTCGTTTTTTTCTTGTATGGGAGAAAAACAAGAGTATACACCAACCACAAAGCCTTGGAATTCCTACTCACAGCGAAACTCCGAAACAAACGTCTAACGAGATGGGCACTCTTGCTCCGGAAGTATGATTTTTCGATCACGCACATACCAGGGAAGGAGAACATCATTGCGGATGCGCTGTCCACGTTCACCTGCTGGGCTAGAAACAAGTGAGGCTAACCCTCTGGAAGACGAACACTACAGCCTGTTCTATATGAAGAAGGTCGCGGGGCTAGAAACAAGTGAAACTAACCCACTGGGAGACGAACACTACAGCATATGGAAGAAGGTCGCATTTGAGAATTATGTAACCTCGAGCCTCAAGGACATCAGCAAGGAGCAGGACAAGGATCCAGGTCTATTTGCTCTAAAACAAAGAGTGAAAGGAAAGAGGGAACCAAAACTGAGGCACTTTTACTTAGTACGAAAAGGCATCCTGTTCTTTCGAAGTGAGGGAGAAGCAGCGCTCTGGCGCGTTAGCATTCCAGATGAACTGCTGAACAAGATCATCTGGCACATGCACCTGAGTTACGCGCATTTTGGACCCAGGAAGTTCTACTTAAAATTACGCACACTGTGCTATTTCAAGAATATGGACATGAGAATCAGGAGGGTTTTGGCTGTCTGCAAAGCGTGTCAGAGGTCAAAGCACGTCACGGTGGCAACGCAAGCACCTCTATATCCCATCATCTCATCAAAGTTGAAGCATCTTACAGCAACAGATTTAATGCAGCCACTCGTGCGAACAAATAGAGGATACTGCTACATCCTTGTGGTAGTAGAGCTGACAGCTAAGTATGTCACTTTAAACCCGCTCAAGAAAGCAACAGCGCAGTCAGTATGTAGAGCATTCTGCAAGGATTTCCTCACGCAAATCGGCCATGTCGACAGGATCATCTCCGGCAATGGACGTCAGTTCCAGTCAGAGAAGTGGAAAGAGATGTTGCTTAACCATAGAATCAAACCCATATTCGCTTCCATACGACATCCACAATCGTCGCCAGCAGAGAGAGTGATGAAAAGTCTGGAAAACCTCTGCCATATCCTCTGCGCGAAACGACACGGCACATGAGATATTTTCATACGCGACTTCCAGGACGTGATGAACGAGTTGCCACACGGTGTCACCAAAATAGCATCAATAACATTCTCAAGAATAGGCAACCCACAGATCTCATCCGTGAAGTTGTAAATTTTCCCTTCCGAACTCGAGAACAACACCAACGAGTTGTTGACCTTGAGCTCAGGAGATTGCGTGAGGCAGGAGAGAAATGGAAACAGAGTTGGGATAGAAACGCACGCGAGAGAGAGTACCGAATTGGCCAAAAAGTGCTCGTTAGCAGTTTCCATCTATCTAACAAACAGAAACAGCTGTGCCACAAATTCTGTCCCATCTGTTATGGACCTGTCCGTGTCCTGAGAATTGCTCACTTGAACTCTCTGTAGCTAGCGTCATTGAAATCAAGGAAATCTTTTGGGATCCACCATGTCTGTCATGTCAAGCCATTATTGGAATAAGCGTACATAGTAGATTTATAGATCAGAGAATGTGCAGTATGTAAATTTGACGTAATTTAATGTTGATATTGTGTTGCTTGTGTAATTTTCCATTTGTTGTATTTCAGTGTTATTTTGTTTGTTTGTCATTTCCATTAGTTTTCAGCATGAGTCCTTGTTGAACGTGGTCAAATGAGTTGCGCATTTGTGATATCTTCAATCCAACATTCACTGGCAGGTGGCAGATTGAATTTAAATTCCGTTGCCAGTTATACGTCATCACTAATTGATACTTTTTGTGGCATACCAAACCAGGCACGTTGCAATGCTGAGTACTACAAACAACTGAGTACTGCTATTATTCCTCTGGACCTCACAATTTTTGTCCGCTTTCCACAATTGAGCATCATACACTGTCATAGCATTCTCGCAGAAGAGCCTTCACAATTATCACCAAGGTCGATGAACTTGTTTCTGTTTACTTTCGGTGGTTTCTTGTACACCGCCCAAGGGACAGATGTATGTCACTTCATGTTTTTCATGGTGTCAAGACGGTAAAATGTGCCACAGAGCTTGTCCACCTCGATTTTCGGATGTGTTTCGCATGGTGTTAGCGGTCCACGCTTTGGGTGCGTGTCGACGCTGAGAGTCACTGTGATATGAGCATGTGCGTCTCGATCTTCGGATGTGTTTCGTATGATGTTAGCGGTCCATGCTTTGGGAGTGAGTCGACGCTCTCGGTGTGATATGAGCCAATGCCTGTCGTGCAATGTATCCTGTGGTGGAATTTTGCCAGTGCCATGTGAGCGCCGTCGGCGAAATATTGTGTATGGGGAATTAGCACGGACAAGTGCAAGTCATGGTAGAATGGCGAACCGCAGACCCGGAAATAGGAAGCAGAAACGAAATTATGGACCATGGATGAGACCAGTATGCTTTGGTTTCATTTCAGCAGCACCGATCCTGACAGAGGAGACTTTGTACCATGTAAAATTTCGTCTACTTGATCATAAATGCCATTTCAAAGATTTCAGGCAAATCACCAGTACATGAGCTAGTAGACGCACTTCCTGACCACTTCGCCGCGCGGGGTAGCTGCGGGTCTATGGAGTCTTGTCAAGGTCCGCGCGGCTCCCTCCGTCGGATGTTCGAATCCTCCCTCGGGCATGGTTGTGTGTGTTGTCCTTAGCGTAAGTTAGTTTAAGTTAGGGTAAGTAGTGCATAAGCTTAGGGACCGATGACCTCAGCAGTTTGGTCCCATAAGGCCTTACCACAAATGTCCAAAATTTCCTGACCACTTCAGCGTCAGCAGACAACACCGCTGGACATCGAAAAACAAAAGAGGAGTACACAAGAATAAAATGCAGAAAATTCGCTTCGGTAGTTTTAGAAAAGGCATAGGGTAGTACAGTAAGTTAGAATTCAGTATTGGGAGAAGTCTGCACGTTTGGTGGAGGTATAGAGGTAGCGCCAGCGTAAAATTAGAGTGCATGACAGGAGTAGAACTAACCAAAAATTAACAAAAACACACGCACACGCAAACATAGACACCTCACACCACATAATTTGCGTTCATACAACGTTACCAGGGCCCTGCAGTCATTAAATTTATTTTTGGATGTGCATTGTTACTAATAAAATAAATAAATAAATATATTAAGTAAAGAAAAAAATTGTATTCTTCAGTATTTGTTCTGTAAATTGATTATATCAATGTACTGACATTTTGAGAGAATATGGCACTTGACCACACTTGAGGACTGTGCAGACTTCGGAACCAACATGGCAGACTGGACATCACGGCCCACGCCAACCAGCGAGGGGCGAGTGGTGCGGGTAGCCACAATGAGTCACCTGTAGCAGCCCAGGTGTGGGGGGCTGCCTACTGCGACTGAACCGACTTGCCAGCTGATGCGCCTACATCACGCAGCCTGGTCATCTACCAGGACAGGCGGCACGTCTCACGCCAGCTCAGACAGCAGGACGCCACCACGTGCTGGCAACAACCCTCTAGCAGCCAACGACCTGCCAGGCGCAAATCGAGGGACAAGCGAGTTGCGTGGCAAAACAGTTGGCATGCGTGCCGAGCCTAACTGACTCAGTGGGGTGCCGAGAGTGACGTGTTCCATTGACAACAGGCGAGCTAATCCGATGTCCCAGGCCAGCAGGCGCATTCCAATGCAGAGGTAAGTGGGAAGAGCAGGACTGTCCCATGCCCCACTAACACTGAATGGATTTCTACGCCAGGGGGTAGGTTACACATCAAATGTGATACTGTCATGCCAGTCACTGATGCTTGACCAGGACGATGCCAAGGGTCCAGCTGCAGTCCATAAGCTGCCCAAGATGCCTGTTGCTGCTCAGACACCAGATGCTGCCCTGAGACGAGAGGAAAAGCCAGAGACGTCTGTCGCCACTTCTGCCACGTCATGCTCTGAGTGGGAGGCCATTCCACTCTGGTGCAAATTGCTGTTTTTCAGTCCTACAAGTCACAGTTTCTGTGAGTGCATAAGTGCCATGTTTCCAATTCGTGTGACATTTTCAGTTGTAAAATTTGTCTCCCCAGGAACCCTTGTGGAAGGAGCGATAGCATACCTTTCTGTAATATCATTATGTAATATTTTTTGTGTTTTTGTATCTATCAATTGAACTATCTTGAATGTGAGATACACTCCTGGAAATGGAAAAAAGAACACATTGACACCAGTGTGTCAGACCCACCATACTTGCTCCGGACACTGCGAGAGGGCTGTACAAGCAATGATCACACGCACGGCACAGCGGACACACCAGGAACCGCGGTGTTGGCCGTCGAATGGCGCTAGCTGCGCAGCATTTGTGCACCGCCGCTGTCAGTGTCAGCCAGTTTTCCGTGGCATACGGAGCTCCATCGCAGTCTTTAACACTGGTAGCATGCCGCGACAGCGTGGACGTGAACCGTATGTGCAGTTGACGGACTTTGAGCGAGGGCATATTGTGGGCATGCGGGAGGCCGGGTGGACGTACCGCCGAATTGCTCAACACGTGGGGCGTGAGGTCTCCACAGTACATCGATGTTGTCGCCAGTGGTCGGCGGAAGGTGCACGTGCCCGTCGACCTGGGACCGGACCGCAGCGACGCACGGATGCACGCCAAGACCGTAGGATCCTACGCAGTGCCGTAGGGGACCGCACCGCCACTTCCCAGCAAATTACGGACACTGTTGCTCCTGGGGTATCGGCGAGGACCATTCGCAACCGTCTCCATGAAGCTGGGCTACGGTCCCGCACACCGTTAGGCCGTCTTCCGCTCACGCCCCAACATCGTGCAGCCCGCCTCCAGTGCTGTCGCGACAGGCGTGAGTGGAGGGACGAATGGAGACGTGTCGTCTTCAGCGATGAGAGTCGCTTCTGCCTTGGTGCCAATGATGGTCGTATGCGTGTTTGGCGCCGTGCAGGTGAGCGCCACAATCAGGACTGCATACGACCGAGGCACACAGGGCCAATACCCGGCATCATGGTGTGGGCAGCGATCTCTTACACTGGCCATACACCACTGGTGATCGTCGAGGGGACACTGAATAGTGCACGGTACATCCAAACCGTCATCGAACCCATCGTTCTACCATTCCTAGACCGGCAAGGGAACTTGCTGTTCCAACAGGACAATGCACGTCCGCATGTATCCCGTGCCACCCAACGTGCTCTAGAAGGTGTAAGTCAACTACCCTGGCCAGCAAGATCTCCGCATCTGTCCCCCATTTAGCATGTTTGGGACTGGATGAAGCGTCGTCTCACGCGGTCTGCACGTCCAGCACGAACGCTGGTCCAACTGAGGCGCCAGGTGGAAATGGCATGGCAAGCCGTTCCACAGGACTACATCCAGCATCTCTACGATCGTCTCCATGGGAGAATAGCAGCCTGCATTGCTGCGAAAGGTGGATATACACTGTACTAGTGCCGACATTGTGCATGCTCTGTTGCCTGTGTCTATGTGCCTGTGGTTCTGTCAGTGTGATCATGTGATGTATCTGACCCCAGGAATGTGTCAATAAAGTTTCCCCTTCCTGGGACAATGAATTCACGGTGTTCTTATTTCAATTTCCAGGAGTGTATATATTTTCTGCACATTTATTAATGTTCTGATTATGTGTCTGCATTCGTTTTCATGTCACAGAAAATAATACACAAATTTATACAACTTAGGTAATAACACAAACAGATTACAGAAGTGATTTCCTTGTTCATTGAGAATTTGAGAATGTATGTGTTTGATGATTGAGATCAAATGAGTGATAGAGTAGGGGTAAATCAATAAGCAGAGAACTGTTCGTATTCCAGGATATTATAAACGATTAGCGAAATTAGACGTCTCTGACCTCAGGATATGGTGTGAATGGGTATATTTCTTTGCTTCAATGCCATTTAACCTCCTATCAAATGTTTATCAGAAGTCTGTGAGATAGCAATGACCCCTAAGTCTAACATAATTCATACTACTCATGGCAATGTTTATGTACTCTTGCTGGCTTGCAGCTTCATGTGAGTGAATGAGCCCTGGAATGAATGAGGTCAAGCTAGGATGTGTTTTAGCGATGCGCGATCCTGATTGGCAAAGTTACCTTTCTCACATATACATCAGTTATGAGGATGACATTCTCTTACTAGTTTCAATTATTTCCTCTAGTTTGTGTCACACTAAACAATATTGAAGTGAGACACTACCCATGCAGAAATCAATGGAAAGTAGAGGGCTGTGAGAAAGGACAAGTTACCCTCTCACCTGTTTTTCGTATATGAAAAATTATTAAATATCTTATTACAACCTGACACACCTTGAGCGAGACTCTAAAAAGTTAACGGCCTGAGCAGACGTTAATGGAGACTGGTAGGGTGCTAAAAGCATGAGGTATTTTTATGGTTCTTAGCTTGTAGAAAGGGCATTTTGGGATTTTGAAGCAATTGGCAGCAAGCCCATCCCTCAGTAAATCTTGCTGGACAGGCCCACAGCCGTACAGGGCAGACAGGTCTCCAGCAGAACAATGTCGCAATACCTGCATTGGCGCCAGCTGAAGGCTGAGATGGGGGCGACAGTGGTGTCATAAACCTGACATTGTGTGCAGAGTCAGGCGTAGCAAAAATTCACAAGTTTTTGTGTTCGCCGATACTGCAAATAGGCCTGTGACCCACTTCCATCGGCAGCCTCAGTTGTATTAGAAACTCTGGCGTCTGAGAAACGTTTGGAGGTAGAGTCTTTATTAAACCTCATAGCTAGGACTAACAAGCACCAAGGCACAGACAATTTAGATAAATATCTTTAAGATTGTATCTCTTCATTTGTTGGTGTGGGAAGCGACACGACTTTGGAGAAAACTATCTTCCCCCTCTGCAAAAACTTAAAAATGCCAGTAATTGGTGGTTTATTTCTTTTCCTGAAACACAGGTTTCTTAACTCTTGCCCTGGTTCAACATGAGTTTGTGCTGTTGTGTGGGAGAGGAGATTTAGCGCCTGTAGAGTTCTGTGATTGGCTCAAGATGGCGTGAAGGTGGTGTTGATCGTGAACTTTGCTGGAAAACGGACCTTTTTTTCCCGAAGAAGTGCAAGGTATTCGTGTGCTGTACTTTAGTCTGGTAAGAGGAGACTTCTGGTCAAAGCTCAGCATGTGTGCTTGCGAGTACTTAGACTGGAGAGCCTGTGGTGAAGTTCTTACTGTACTGACAGTGTGACTTCAAATGTCTTGGACTACTTGTTTGCCAATGGCACAATTATTCATTTTTGGTTTACCAGTCTTGACATTTGGTATTCTTGTGCGCTCTGTTGTATAAGTGAGCCAAGGTATGACCATTGAACAGGTATGTCACACACTGAAATCTACCATGATTTAAGGGCTCTGGTAGAGAGTAAATTGCGATCCGTCGACCTGATCACTAGACCATGAGATTTTGCATTTCTTTCGTGACCGCAATCGATTCACAGGTGCCGCCTTACATCTCGCCTCGGTACACACATCTCGCCAGCTGCAAGTTACATCGCTACACAAAGCAAGCAGAGTAATGTACTGCTGCACTGGCATTGTCAGGGTGCACAGATCTCAATCGCCACTTGCTCTCAGCTGCACCCATATAGTAAAACTGGAATTCCAGACACTGTCTTAGGCATTCTGGAGGTCAAGGGAACGAAAATAACAGAACAACAGGAGTTAGGTTCGAGGGAAAGAAGATTGTTAAGGCTTAGGAGCTGGTCATCAGTGGAGAAGTAGGGCCGGAAGCCACACTGGATAAGCGAAAGGAGGAGGTGCCGGTTGAGGTGGTGATGAATATGGTGGGAGAGGATGGACCCAAAGATCTTACTGAACACGGAAAGGCAGATGGGACATTAGGAAGAGGTGTCAGAGAGGGTATTTTGGGTTTAGGCAGCAGCTGGATGCAGGAAGTCCTACACAGGTTGCAGTAAAAGCCAGTTTAGAGGATGACATTATACAAGGTAACAAGGATGGCGGGAGAGGACTCCTAGAGGTAGTTCTAGAGGTAGTTGTAGGTGACTCTGTCATTATCAGAGGCAGTGTTGTGTTTGGAGTGGAGTATGAGTTTGATGCCATGTGGTATAATGTGAGTGTTTAAACCTGAGGGGGTAACTGATCCAGGAACTGGAAACAGGGAGCGAGTGGTGGGATGGAGGTATCAGTGTCTTCCTGGTCTGTGGGGAAAAGGGAGTAATCAAATTGGAGATCATCGGGAATTGAGAAGACCTCAGAGAGGTGGGAAGCAATACAGTTAGCCTTACTGAGGTTGTCAGTGAAGGGGCAGTCGTCATGGAGAAGGGGATAATGTGGGGAGGGATGGCTACCAGTATGGTGTGAAAGGCAGACCAGTACTTGGAGGAGTTGACAAGGAGGGTTGTGTTGAGTCGTGTACATGTCTGGCGCCAGTCCTATAAATTCTTTGCTGTTAAGAGGTTATGTAGGTGTCCCAGCAGGCATCCAAGTTGGCTCGGAGGTAATCATGGATGGACTTCAGAGGGGCAGCAGGGTGAGGGGCAGGAAGTGGACAATGGGTTGAGCAGATGGTGAGAAGTACTGGGAGGTGGTCCCTACCAATGGGGTCGAGGACGTCCACAGCTATATCACCACGGAAGCTGGGGAAGCAAGGACGACATCGGGGTGGAGCTACTTTTGAGATGGGTGCACTCTCCTTGGAGAGTAGCAAGGAACTGATGCCACCACCGAAGGGCGGCAGGGTTGCGGCTGTGAATGCTGAGGTCTGCTGCAATCATATAGGTGGAAATAGGTGCAGCCAACATGGGAGATAAATTCGCAGGGGGGAGGAGCTGCTGGACAGACATAGATAAGGGCACAGGTGACAGTGACAGAGGGAAATAAGAAGTCGAGGATTAGATGTTCAGTTGGGTTATTGAACAGGGGTTGTGGGTAGATAGGGATGTGCTTGAGGTGACCGAAAGGGACCCCACCTTTCGCTAGGGGAATGGGACTGACTGGTGCTAGGGCAGGGTATGCATGAAGAGGTATTTGTTGGCAGAGAGGGAGCGGATGTTTTGGTATAGGAGACAATACTGTTGTCACACGAGGGTGGGTAGGAGGGAAGGGAGTGGAGGAAGGAAGAGAGAGGCTTAAATGAGGGTGTAGAGGTTGGTAAAGCTGAAGTAGGCCTGTTTGTGGGAGTAGGTGGTATAGGTGTTCAGACGGAAGATGGAGCAGGTAGCAAGGGAAATCTGCCGGAGGCTGTGGGAACATGGAAGAGGTGATGTCTTTGGCTGTAGGGGGTGGGCAGAGGAAATTGTTGGGGTGGATGGGCTGATCAATGGTGCAAACGTGGATGATAAGCTCAGGGTTGGTGGGACGGGATTTGGCCTTGCAATTATAGGAGTAAGTGGGATGATATTCGTTGCAGGTGTTACAGGAAGCAGTTGAGGTGAGGTTAGTACACTGTTTGAGGAAGTGGGAGGCTTTACTGTGGGGGGCAGGTGGGGGCGGGGGGGTTGCAGTTTTGCGTGAGGTGATCATTGTAGAGGTGGCAGCGTTGGCAGCTGTAGGATTGAGGAGGGGAATGGCAAGGGTCAACGGGGTGGCGGCGCTTAAAAGTTAGCGCTCCCTGAGTGAGGAGGTGAACTATGGTGGAGGCGGACTTCATGAACACGCACCTCAGGACAATAGGGCTGGAGTCATAGATGCGTTGGGCTGAGTGGATTTCCAGGGCGGGATAGGCACTCAATTCCGTCAACACCGCCGAGTCTGTGGCCACAGGGATGAGCTTCGTGATCATGTGGTGAGGGTTGGCGGACGTCGAGGGAGTTGTGGCTGACGGTGGAAGAAGGAGATAAGGAACTGCGTCTCTAACATCCTGCTCCTATATGCAGGACTCCTGTAACAACATCATTTGGGAAAGGGACACACTTATACCCATTTAAGAGTCGCAAGTCGCATCCTAGCCAACATATACATAGGAAATATATTTTACAATATTTTTTTCGAATATAATACTCACTAACTTACGTGAACAGGTCGTTTCCAGACGAAAAAGAAAACGAACCAGTCACCTCCAGTATAATCCATCGCAATCTTCTGAGCATATTGTGTACCTGAAGAGCCAGCCTTCCAGGAAATTGCCGCCTGTCACAGGCCAAGTGAATCTGCAACTTCCTGTTGTGCGACATCCTAGTGACCACTCTTGCTGCAGGTGGCCACGCACTGTGAATCAACCACCAGTGGCTGGGATGTATACAGCAGTTCCATCACTGACATTTACTTATCAGTTTCAAAAATCCGAAACGGGGATGTTGTTTTGTCAGTGCACCTCGAATTTCTCACCTGAAATGTAGATTTCTCCCGTTTACACAAGTTATTTTCGAAGATAGCCGAAATCGGACCATAAAGGCGTTTTCACATCGCTAAAGCATCGTTACCTGTTGTGAAAATCCTATACAACAGTATGACATAGGCTAGATTTCTTCTAAGTATTCTCTCATAAGACAGAAAAATCTGTTGTTATCTACCACATCCTGCATCACAGGACTACAGTATTAAAGACATTTTCGGCTCATGGCGGAATGCTTCGCCACAGCGAAGTCTCTTAATGTAACAGTACAGAGAAGTTGCAAATATCAGGTTCATACCATATATCATTTTATAAATTCTGTAGTACATATGATTTTATTACGATGATTATCTTGCCGCAATGAAAAAACGCCTAATTACGTACCGCTACAACTCTCAAATCATACCCCCCCCCCTTGCCACGCTTCCATCCACCTGGCCACACGTCATTGATATAAAATTGATAAGCTAATTAATTAATTATTGTTACAGGCGCTTCCGTGACATTGTTAATGAGTCCAGACTCCCAACAGTTGTCCTGTACTTCTCATTGTCAGAAGGACTGGGCGTTTAAATGTCGCTGGGGGTAAATGCTACGATGTTGAACAATATGCTTCCCGTCATCCCTCCTGGAAACCAAAACATTCTGAGACTCGTTTTTGACATATTCTGGAAAGGCTGACGCAGTGAGAAGCGGGCCGGGGTGGCCATGCGGTTCTAGGCGCTACAGTCTGGAACAGCGTGGCCGCTACGGTCGCAGGTTCGAATCCTGCCTCGGGCACGGATGTGTGTGATGTCCTTAGGTTAGTTAGGTTTAAGTAGTTCTAAGTTCTAGGGGACTGATGATCACAGCAGTTAAGTCCCATAGTGCCCAGAGCCATTTGAACCATTTGAACCACAGTGAGAATAACAAATTACCTGTCTACTGACTGCCACATACAAAAAGTGTACGAGTCTGCAGACCCGGATTTCCCTTAGAATATAGCCATATAGAAGCGTTCCTACTGGATCCCACCAAATTAGTTGGCAGATGATTAGAGAACTTGAATGGTAATAGCTGGAGGGAAACGATGTTCTTTTCCAGGAACATTATTGAGAACTCACATTTGAAGCTGACTACCGCCAACATACATTTCGCAAAAGGACTACGAAGATAAGATACGAGAAATAGTGAGACATATAGGTAGTTCTGTTCCATCACTGTATTTGCGAGTGGAATAGGAAAGGGAATGTCTAGTAGTGGTACAGATACCGTCCATCACACGTCGTATGATGGCTTGAGAAGTAAGTATGTAGATGTAAATTTAGTCTTCCTGTTAAGATGTCAGCCCATCCATTTATAGGCGCGCAAAACTCGCGGAAGAATGTTGTCTCTTATTTTTTGAGAAAACAAAAACGGAATTTCTGCAGCAGGTTGTCTCTCTGTTGGAACCTTCGCAGTAGTTCCTAATTTTGTCACTGCAAGCATTTCACGAGATATATGTGAGAGATTGTAATATTTTTGCCCACAATATTAGAAGAAACTGTATAGAGCTCACCTCTCAACTCCCCTTTCGTCACAGTATCTCTTATCTGCGGTATTCTCTCGATTTCTTCCAATCTTCGATATACAGCATGAATCCACATGATTTCTACGAGTAAGAGGTGTTCCCCGCCGAGTACTAGCCCCTGTTAATTCTCTCGAAATCCGATCGCGCTTCGACGGCACTATACCATTAGTTAGAACACCATCTAGTTCTCCTCCTGTTACTGAATAGTTGGAGAACTATCACAATGAGAAAAATAAAACACTAGCGTACAGGAGGAAATTCATAACCATGCAGAGAATACATGGATTGCACAAAGAAATTCAGAAGCATAACACCTACATTTCATCAATATCGAATGACTGAGTACGAGTATGCCTACTGTACATGACCTGATCTCCAAATCATCTTTCCCTATGTGGATGGGAGTCACAGGGTATTCTTGCATTCATAGGTAAATTTGGATATTACAATATCTCCCTGCACTGTCTTTGACCAACCCTTCCTGCAACACTGTGGTCGATTTAATTTGCAGCTGACCAGAAGTGATAGGGTACTATACCCGCTATATTCCACGTGAAGGAACGGGGTGAGGTGAGTCCGCAATTGCTGTTCAGTGTAGACTGTTCTGCACGAATCTTACTTACGGCATCCATCCAGGTGCACAAGATCCCTCTAGATGCATGCATGTCAAGGAGGTTGGCACCCATTATCGGTATATTGCAGGTATGGGAGTGTTGTGGTGATATAACAGATACAACGTACACGTTGTGGAAATCGGGACTTCGCGATTGGTAATATGCAAGCAGCATCTCTACGTGTATATGTATAGTGCTATCAGCAGTATATGGTTGTGGTTCTGGTGCATAATTTGCTAACTGGTCGTCTATAAATTACGCTGCTTGCGAGATACACACTGTAGTCAGAGAAGGGAAACTCTTATCGCCCAAGGCGTTACCTGCAGTCGACAACTGTCCGCTAACGAATAACTTGTTTCTAGGGTAAAAACAATAAATACCCGAAAGCTATAGGTTCTAGATGATCTGACAGGGTTGGAAGGTATAAATTGAAATAACGAAGTAAATCTGGTAAGCAATAAGAGCATATACTTATGGGAAAGAAATCTGAGCAGAAATATAAATCAAATCTGTACACATGTCAGATACCTGTTGCAGACCCTTACATGATGGAGTGGAAGTCCAATGAACATGAAGAACTGTTTCAATATTGTAAGCTACCATTACGCGCGTCACTACATAAGTCTACAGACGGACTCTCTGATGGGTCAGAGCAGTACATGGAATTATTTCCAGACTTTGAGTTTCCAGTACATCCATCATGTGTACTACCCATTGAGTCTCATATAGGTACAAAGTGACCGTTGTTATACTTTTCACGATCGTCCTATCCAAAATGCATGCTTGTGGATCATGGGCGAGAGGGGAAGTCTTATGGTTTTTGGTAGGTTGCTGTATAATCGCTGTAAATATTCTCGTAGAAAATCAAGCAACACATGGGTGTGGCAGCAATGTGACTAGGTACATATGTAAAACCATAGAAAAAATACGAAAAATGACATAAAATCGGAAAAATACGAGGAAAACCTGGGATAATCACGAAAAAGTTATGTGAAATACGTAAGGATTGAGGGAAATACGATAAAATATGTAAAAGTGCGAAAACATTGTAAAATTACGGAAACTGACTGAGAATACATAAAATATGACAAAAAATACCACGAGATGAGAACTAAAAGAAATTAATAAATTTGCGTGGAGAGTGGACTGGTGCTACACAAACAGACTTTAATAGTGGAAAGATAGAGCGCGGAAAGATTGATCACCTATATCTTTCCGTAAGAGCTCTGATTTCCCTTATTTTATCGAGGTGATAGTTTCTCCCTATGTAGGTCGGTGTCAACAAAATATTTTCGCATCTGGAGAAGAACGTTAGTGATTGGAGTTTCGTGAGAAAATTCCGTCGCAACGAAAAACGCCTTTGTCTTAATGATGTCCAGCACATATCCTGTGTCATTTCAGTGCCACTCTCTCCCATATTTCGAGATTATACAAAACGTGCTACCCTTCTTTGAACTTTTTCGATGTACTCCGTCAATCATATCTGATAAGGATCTTACTCCGCGCAGCAGTATTCCAAAAGAGGACGGACAAGTGTAGTGTAGGCAGTCTCCTTAGTAGATCTGTTATATTTTCTAAGTGTCCTGCCAATAACGCAGTCTTTGTTTAGCCTTCTCCACAACATTTTCTGTGTGATCCTTCCAATTTAAGTTGTTCGTAATTGTAATTCCTATTAGGCTATTTAGTTGAATTTACAGCCTTTAGATTTGCTGATTTATTGTGTAACCGAAGTTTAACGGATTCCTCAGACTTTTCGTTATTTAGAGTCAACTGCCAATTTACGCACGATTAGATATCTTTTCTAAATCGTCTTGCAATTTGTTTTGCTCGTCTGATGACTTTATTAGTCGATAAACGACAGCTTCATCTGCAAGCAACCTAAGACAGCTGCTCATATTGTCTCCCAAACCGTTTATATAGATAAGGAACAGCAAAGAGCCTATAACACTACCTTGGGGAATGCCAGAAATCACTTTTGTTTTACTCGATGACTTCCCGTCAGTTACTACGAACGGTGACTTCTCTGACAGGAAATCACAAATCCACTCACATAACTGAGACTATATTCCATAAGCACGTAATTTCATTACAAGCCGCTTGTGTGGTACAGTGTCAAAAGCCTTCCAGAAATCCAGAAATACGGAATCAGTCTGAAGTCCCCTATCAATAACACTCAACACTTCAAGCGAGTAAGGGGCTAGTTGTGTTTCACAAGAACGTTGTTTCCTAAATCCATGTTGACTGTGTGTCAATAGACCGTTTTCTTTGAGGTAATTCATAAGGTTTGAACACAATATATGTTCCAAAATACTGCTGAATATCGACGTTAATAATATGGGCCTGTAATTTAGTGGATTACTCCTACTACCTTCCTTGAATATTGGTGCGATCTGTGCAACTTTACAGTCTTTGGGTACGGATCTTTCGTCGAGCGAACAGTTGTACATGATTGTTAAGTATGGAGCTAATGCATCAGCATACTCTGAAAGGAACCAAACTGGTATACAGTCTGGATCAGAAGACTTGCTTTTTTAAGTGACTTACCATAAGCTGCTTCACTGCTCCGAGGATAGTTACTTCTACGTTACTCATATTGGCAGCTGTTCTTGATTCGAATTCTGGAATATTTACTTCGTCATCTTTCGTGAAGGCATTTCTGAAGGCTATGTTTAGTAACTTTTCTTTGGAAGCACTGTCTTCTATAGTATCTCCATTGCTATCGCGCAGAGAAGGCATTGATTGTTTCTTGACACTAACGTAGTTCACATACGAACTGAATCTCTTTGGATTTTTTGCCAGGTTTCGAGACAAAGTTTCGTTGTGGAAAACATTATAAGCATCTCGTATTGAAGTCCGCGCTAAATTGCAAGCTTCTGTGAAAGATCGCCAATCTTGGGAAATTTGCATCTGTTTAAATTTGGCATGTTTGTTTCCTTGTTTGTGCAACAGTATTGTGGCCCGTTTTGTGTACCAAGGACGATCAGCTCCGCCGTTTGTTAATTTATTTGGTATAAATCTCTCAATTGCTGCCTATACTATTTTTTTGGGACTAGTGCAGCAGGGGATACAACCCGTCGGCTTTGAACAATGACGTCACAAGTCGCCAGAGAGCATGTATTACAGAGATGAAAGAGCTGAGGAGAATGTTGAGAAACAAGAGAATGCGAGAGAGATAAACATTGATCTTGTCAAAAGCATAAGTGTTTTTTGACTTTTTAAAAAAAAAATCTCACGAGATAGAATAAACTGATCCTACTTTATTAAGCAATATCTTGCCAAAAGCCGAGAAGCGATTCTTCTTAGTGTTCTAGCTCCCTTCAGTACGTAATAAGAGTTTTTTGGCTTTTTTTTTTTTAAATCTCACGAGATAGAATAAACTGATCCTACTTCATTAAGCAATCAGTAAAATGATGCAGCCAATATCAAGCGATCGCTTTTAGATTTACATTCAATTATTTTAATGATAGTGCTTATTAGAACACAGAACTGCTTATTATCTATGCCTCGAAGTGAAGACATTACGATCTATGACTAAGGAATGACGTCATTGTTCAAAGCCGACGGGTTGTATCCCCTGCTGCACTAGACCCGACAACGCTGTGTTCACTAATCCCTGTATCCATTTTGATGCTCGTTATTTAACTAAGGATTATTTGTTGCTAAGAGGTCAAGTGTGTTTCCACAACCGTTTACTATTCGCTTGGGCTCATGAATTAACCGCTCGAAATAAATTTCAGAGAATGAGTTTAGCACAAATTTCAGATGATGTTTTACGCGTATCTCCGGAATTAAACATATTTTCGCCAACATATCGAGGGTAAGTTAAAGTCACCACCAACTATAATCGTATGAGTCGGATACATGCTTGAAATCAAATTCAAGTTTTCTTTGAAACTTTCAGCAACTGTATCATCTGAATTAGGAGGTCGGTAAAAGGACCAAATTATTATTTTATTCCGGTTGCCAACAATGATCTCTGCCCAAACTAACTCACAGGAAGTACGTACTTCGATTTCGCGACAAGATAAACTACTTCTAACAGCGACAAACACGCTACCGCTAACCGTGTCTGGCCTAACCTTCAGGAACACCGGTAGGTTCTTCGCAAAAATTTCGGCTGAGCTTATCTCCGGCTTTAGCCAGCTTTCAGTGCCTATAACGATTTGACAATCAGTGCTTTCTATTAGCGCTTGGAACTCGGATGCTTTACCAACACAGCTACAATTTACAACTGATCCTCTGTCGACTGATCGTGGTGTTTATTTCCTCATAAGATGTCGCTGTTTCTTTGTACGCATTTTCAGCTGCCGACGATCATTTTATAGGGCTGTTGTGAATAATATTATAATTTCCGAACCGTAATTGGGTTTGAACTTCGTAAACAGCAGGCATCGTACTCTTCTGGAAACCTATGTAGTATTCGTGTTACAAAGAATCGATGTTGTTTTTGGTGTGCAAAGTAGTTGTTTTATCATCTTACAGTTTGTCACCGTAGTTTACCGGAGAGAAACATGTATGGAGAATGTATTTCATGCGCTGGAAATATATTTTTTACATTGGAGTATTAACAGCATTGCATTGCACACGAATAATAGGTCAGAAACCGCACTGCTCCAGCGTTATAGCGTGTTTAAGTGCAGAACCGTGTGGCCTTTGTAATGCGTAAGTTTATGTTCCACGATCATTTCTCTCATGCCAATACTTAACATTGATCCCCGACTCTAAAACAGAACCTCAGAACTGATAGCACAGTCGATTTACGTAAAATGCTTCAAACTCCGTCCGTCTGGAGCTCCATCACACATAAATCAAACGTTTCTTCTTAACCGTCCGTGTTGTCACCACAACACTCCGATACCTACTTCACACCGATTGTTGTAACGGGACTTCCTCCTCTAGCATTACTTTTCCTCAAAGGTAGTTGTCGATATCAGTATTATTTTTCGAATTCTGGACAGGTCAGTATTATCTCAGTTGCTTTTCTGAAAACTTTCATGTAAGTTTACACACTGTATGTTATATTTCAAGCTAAAATTTATGAAAAGGAATTACTTTATAAAATAATTTCGTTTCGATGTTACAATCGATAAGTTCTAGCTCTGAATGTACAGTTAAAATTATTTTTCCTTTAGCAATTGAATTGCGAATTATTTGCGCACTTAAAATTTCTGTTATTAATTACGCAATCCTGTACTGTTTACTATGCTTTTTGTTGGATTCATTTATGAAATAATAATCGACGTTAATAACGCAACGAAAACTGGTAGGAATTCATTTGTTAAGAAAGACGGTAAATCCTTTGGAATATTGTCATTTCCGCGAAGTGTGAGAGTCGTAAGCTTGCTTCTGATGTAATCAGACGTAATCTTATAAAGGGTGTTACAAAAGGGTACGGCCAAACTTTCAGGAAACATTCCTCACACACAAAGAAAGAAAATATGTTATGTGGACATGTGTCCGGAAACGTTTACTTTCCATGTTAGAGCTCATTTCATTACTTCTCTTCAAATCACATTAATCATGGAATGGAAACACACAGCAACAGAACGTACCAGCGTGACTTCAAACACTTTGTTACAGGAAATGTTCAAAATGTCCTCTGTTAGCGAGGATACATGCATCCACCCTCCGTCGCATGGAATCCCTGATGCGCTGATGCAGCCTTGGAGAATGGCGTATTGTATCACAGCCGTCCACAATACGAGCACGAAGAGTGTCTACATTTGGTACCGGGGTTGCGTAGACAATAGCTTTCAAATGAAAGTCAAGAGGGTTGAGGTCAGGAGAGCGTGGAGGCCATGGAATTGGTCCACCTCTACCAATCCATCGGTCACCGAATCTGTTGTTGAGAAGCGTACGAACACTTCGACTGAAATGTGCAGGAGCTCCATCGTGCATGAACCACATGTTGTGTCGTACTTGTAAAGGCACATGTTCTAGCAGCACAGGTAGAGTATCCCGTATGAAATCATGATAACGTGCTCCATTGAGCATAGGTGGAAGAACATGGGGCCCAATAAAGACACCACCAACAATGCCTGCCCAAACGTTCACAGAAAATCTGTGTTGATGACGTGATTGCACAATTGCCTGCGGATTCTCGTCAACCCACACATGTTGATTGTGAAAATTTACAATTTAATCACGTTGGAATGAAGCCTCATCCGTAAAGAGAACATCTGCACTGAAATGAGGATTGACACATTGTTGGATCAACCATTCGCAGAAGTGTAACGGTGGAGGCCAATCAGCTGCTGGTACGGAAACAACTGGTTCTCCCGTAACATTCTCCATACAGTGACGTGATCAACGTTACCTTGTACAGCAGCAACTTCTCTGACGCTGACATTAGGGTTATCGTCAACTGCACGAAGAATAGCCTCGTCCATTGCAGGTGTCCTCGTCGTTCTAGATCTTCCCCAGTCGCGAGTCATAGGCTGGAATGTTCCGTGCTCCCTAATACGCCGATCAATTGCTTCGAACGTCTTCCTGTCGGGACACCTTCGTTCTGGAAATCTGTCTCGATACAAACGTACCGCGCCGCGGCTATTGCCCCGTGCTAATCCATACATCAAATGGGCATCTGCCAACTCCGCATTTGTAAACATTGCACTAACTGCAAAACCACGTTCGTGATGAACACTAACCTGTTGATGCTACGTACTGATGTGCTTGATGCTAGTACTGTAGAGCAATGAGTCGCATGTCAACACAAGCACCGAAGTCAACATTACCTTCCTTCAATTGGGCCAACTGGCGGTGAATCGAGGAAGTACATTGCATACTGACGAAACTAAAATGAGCTCTAACATGGAAATTAAGCGTTTCCGGACACATGTCCACATAACATCTTTTCTTTATTTGTGTGTGAGGAATGTTTCCTGGAAGTTTGGCCGTACCATTTTGTAACTCCCTGTATAATAGGTGCGAACAATGTAATTTCGGCCTTGTTAGTGTGAAAAATCAAAATACTCTATGGCAATTAAATTGTAAGATAATCGGTGGAAAATATATTTATATAAACATTCTGCAACAACTATCTTCCAATTTATTTATTTCGAACCAACAGTGAGGACTTAAAATTTGAGATTTTAAGCTTCAAGTGTCAGAGCCCTAGACAACAAGAACTGGAACCATCTTTACATGACAACCTAAGTAAAGTAGAAAGTTTATTGTAACCTTCACCCCTTTCAAATCTTCATAAAAGGCTTTGCTTATTACAAGTGTGGTTGTCGGTTTTATTTCATTGATTTTTGAAATTTATGAACGAAGTAAATTTCGATCACGTGGAGCAAAACTGAAGGCTGCCCAATAAAGGATCTTTATACCAACAGCAACGATGCACTACCAATATAATGATGGACCGGATCTAATGAAAGTGAGAAGGTCTTTACAACTACAACCAGGGATATCAAAAAGGATAAGGAGGTTAATTTGAATGTTGCCTCATGTGCTTGTTAACAAAATGAATAGGACGGAAAGCAAAAGTGAGGTAAAAATAAAAGCTACAGGATCCAGTTGGGACATACTTGAACCAAGAGAATCGTAGACAGTAAAGAAACAGTAAACACTGATGTTTTGCTATTAATTCTGGCAAAACTAGAGGAAATGAAGACAGATAACAATAGCAAAGTTAGTGCAGTTAATGAGCAGTTAACTGAAATAAGAACAGATAACAGTAGAAAATTTACTTCACTACAAGGGCAATTAAATGACTTGAAACCTGAAAATACTAGTAAAATGGACAGGGTTCAAGATAAGAGAGATCAACTTAGTAATCAAGTTTCAGAGTTAATGGGTTGTCAGAGCGGTTAAAAGGTGCGAATCAAAAGTTGGTCTTTTAGAAAATAAATTTATGGTTTTAGAAAATGAGCTTGTGGCTGAGTCAGAGAAACAATCAAAGAATGTTGGTGACATCAGAATTCAACAGCAGGCCACAGCAGAAAAGCTGTGTGAGATGGGAGCTACCATCCAACAAAATGTCGCTAATTTAAACCAAAAAAAATTCAAATGTAGAAAACAATATGCAAAATAAAGTAAATGTCTTAGATCAAAAAAATTTCAGCAGTTCAGGAAAGTTCTATTAACATAAATCTGTGTGTAAACAATGGTATTCCGTGGTTCAACACTCCTATCAAACGTTGTCCATCAGATAATTTACATCCAGTGGATTTTCTGCACCACTGCAGAGATAGCTTTGTGACAGGCATGAATGACAATCGAAAAATTAAATTAGTTAAAAGATTTCTTGAAGGCAAAGCTCTGTCATGGGTAAATTTAAATCAGTGGGAGACATACCAGAGTTTCGAGAAAACTTTTTTAAATGTTTCGGTCGGAAGCAGAACATGGAAGAATCAAAAGTGAATATTTCAATGGTCTTAATTATAAGAATACGAATGGCACTGCGAAAGAGTTTTGTAAGAACCAACTTAAAAATTAGCACATTCTGACAAATCATTTGAGGAAATGTCTTTGACAGATGCACTTAAAAAGAGATTACCAGAAAGATTGCTGTGGGATTTAGTAGACGGACCAGATGATTGTCCTGAACAGTTTTTACGATATGTTGACAGGCTGGCCGACAGAGGTGGCCGAGCGGTTCTAGGTGCTACAGTCTGGAACCACGTGACCCCTATGGTCGCAGATTCGAATCCTGCCTCGGGCATGGATGTGTGTGATGTCCTTAGGTTAGTTAGGTTTAAGTAGTTCTAAGTTCTAGGAGGCTGATGGCCTCAGAAGTTGAGTCCCATAGTTCTCAGAGCCATTTGAACCATTTTGTTGACAGGCTGGATAGGGCAACAGAAAGAAGTATGTACCATAATAATACGAATGATAGAAATCACAATAGGAGTAATCACAGAAACAGAGATAATGGTAACTTCCATCAGGATCAAAGTGTCAACAGTGAAAGAAATTCTGAACAGCTGCAGGATATCAATAATGGGAATAACCATGGGGGTTTTAATAGAAGAAGCAATCAAAGAAGTAAGTACTCAGGAAAGAACAGTTTGCCTAAATGAAAGTCCACAAGTTTGGGTTCAAACGGTTCAAATGGCTCTGAGCACTATGGGACTTAACTTCTGAGGTCATCGGTCCCCTAGAACTTACAGCTACTTAAACCTAACTAACCTAAGGACATCACACACACCCATGCCCGAGGCAGGATTCGAACCTGCGACCATTCCAGACTGTAGTGCATAGAACCACTCGGCCACCCCAGCCGGCACAGTTTTCAGGGGAGGAAACATAATAAGCACAGGACCCCCAAGTTACACTTACAATTAGAACACAATAACAGTGTTAATGATATGGCACGTTGTTGTTGTTGTGGTCTTCAGTCTAGAGACTGGTTTGATGCAGCTCTCCATGCTACTATATCCTGTAGAAGCTTCTTCATCTCCCCATAGCTACTGGAAACTACATCCTTATGAATCTGCTTAGTGTATTCATCTGTTGGTCTCCCTCTACAATTTTTACACTCCACACTGCCCTCCAATACTAAATTGGTGATCCCTTGATGCCTCAGAACATGTGCTACCAACCGATCCCTTCTTCTAGTCAAGTTGTGCCACAAACTCCTCTTTTCCCCAATTCTTTTCAAAACCTCCTCTTTAGTTATCTGATCTACCCATCTAATCTTCAGCATTCTTCTGTATCACCACCACATATTGAAAGCTTCTATTCTCTTATTGTCCAAACTATTTATCGTCCATGTTACACATCCTTACATGGCTACACTCCATACAAATACTTTCAGGAACTGCTTACTGACACTTAAATATATACTCGATGTTAACAAATTTCTCTTCTTCAGAAACATTTTCCTTGCCATTGCCAGTCTACATTTTATATCCTCTCTACTTCGACCATCATCATCTACATTTTATATCCTCTCTACTTCGACCATCATCAGTTATTTTGCTCCCCAAATAACAAAACTCCTTTACTACTTTAAGTGTCTCATTTCCTAATCTAATTCCCTCAGCATCACCTAACTTAATTTGACTACATTCCATTATCCTCATTTTGCTTTTGTTGATGTTCATCTTATATCCTCCTTTCAAGACACTGTCCAGTCCTTTCAACTGCTATTCCAAGTCCTTTGCTGTCTCTGACAGAATTACAATGTCATCGGCGAACCTCAAGGTTTTTATTTCTTCTCCCTGGATTTTAATACCTACTCCGAATTTTTCTTTTGTTTCCTTCACTGCTTGCTCAATATACAAATTGAATAACATTGGGGAGAGGCTACAACCATGTCTCACTCCCTTCCCAACCATTGCTTCCCTTTCATGCCCCTCAACTCTTATAACTGCCATCTGGTTTCTGTACAAATTGTAAATAGCCTTTTGCTCCCTGTATTATACCCTGCCATCTTCAGAATTTGAAAGAGAGTATTCCAGTCAACATTTTCAAAAGCTTTCTCTAAGTCTACAAATTCTAGAAATATAGGTTTGCCTTTCCTTAATCTATCTTCTAAGATAAACCGTAGGGTCAGTACTGCCTCACGTGTTACAACATTTCTACGGAATCTACATCTACATCTACATTTATACTCCACAAGCCACCCAACGGTGTGTGGCAGAGGGCACTTTACGTGCCACTGTCATTATCTCCATTTCCTGTTCCAGTCGCGTATGGTTCGCGGGAAGAACGACTGTCTGAAAGCCTCTGTGCGCGCTCTGATCTCTCTAATTTTACATTCGTGATCTCCTCGGGAGGTATAAGTAGGGGGAAGCAATATATTCGATACCTCATCCAGAAACGCACCCTCTCGAAACCTGGCGAGCAAGCTACACCGCGATGCAGAGCGCCTCTCTTGCAGAGTCTCCCACTTGAGTTTGTTAAACATCTCCGTAACGCTATCACGGTTACCAAATAACCCTGTGACGAAACGCGCCGCTCTCCTTTGGATCTTCTCTATCTCCTCCGTCAACCCGATCTGGTACGGATCCCACACTGATGAGCAATACTCAAGTATAGGTCGAACGAGTGTTTTGTAAGCCACCTCCTTTGTTGATGGACTACATTTTCTAAGGACTCTCCCAATGAATCTCAACCTGGTACCCGCCTTACCAACAATTAATTTTATATGATCATTCCACTTCAAATCGTTCCCCACACGTACTCCCAGATATTTTACAGAAGTAACTGCTACCAGTGTTTGTTCCGCTATCATATAATCATACAATAAAGGATCCTTCTTTCTACGTATTCGCAATACATTACATTTGTCTATGTTAAGGGTCAGTTGCCACTCCCTGCACCAAGTGCCTATCCGCTGCAGATCTTCCTGCATTTCGCTACAATTTTCTAATGCTGCAACTTCTCTGTATACTACAGCATCATCCGCGAAAAGCCGCATGGAACTTCCGACACTATCTACTAGGTCATTTATATATATTGTGAAAAGCAATGGTCCCACAACACTCCCATGTGGCACGCCAGAGATTACTTTAATGTCTGTAGACATCTCTCCGTTGATAACAACATGCTGTGTTCTGTTTGCTAAAAACTCTTCAATCCAGCCACACAGCTGGTCTGATATTCCGTAGGCTCTTACTTTGTTTATCAGGCGACAGTGCGGAACTGTATCGAACGCCTTCCGGAAGTCAAGAAAAATAGCATCTGCCTGGGAGCCTGTATCTAATATTTTCTGGGTCTCATGAACAAATAGACCGAGTTGGGTCTCACACGATCGCTGTTTCCGGAATCCATGTTGATTCCTACATAGTAGATTCTGAGTTTCCAAAAACGATCCAAACTGATCTTCCCCAAGGTCGGGTTTTACCAGTTTTTCCATTCTTCTGTAAAGAATTCGTGTTAGTATTTTGCAGCCGTGACTTATTAAACTGATGGTTAGGTAATTTTTCACATCTGTCAACACCTGCTTTCTTTGGGATTGGAATTATTATATTCTTCTTGAGGTCTGAAGGTATTTGGCCTGTCCCATACATCTTGCTCACCAGATGGTAGTGTTTTGTCAGGACTGGCTCTCTCAAGACCGTCAGTAGTTCAAATGGAATGTTGTGTACTCCCAGGGCCTTGTTTCGACTTAGGTCTTTCAGTGCTCTGTCAAACTCTTCACGCTGTATCATATCTCCCATTTCATCTTCATCTACATCCTCTTCCATTTCCATAATATTGTCCTCTAGAACATCTCCCTTGTATACACCCTCTATATACTCCTTCCACCTTTGTGCTTTCCCTTCTTTGCTTAGAAATGGGTTTCCATCTGAGCCCTTGATATTCATACAAGGGGTTCTTCTTTCTCCACGGGTCTCTTTAATTTTCCTGTAGGCAGTATCTATCTTACCCCTAGTGAGATAAGCCTCTACATCCTTACATTTGTCCTCTAGCCATGCCTGCTTAGCCATTTTGCACTTCCTGTCGATATCATTTTTGAGACGTTTGTATTCCTTTTTGCCTGCTTCATTTACTGCATTTTTATATTTTCTCCTTTCATCAATTAAATTCAATATTTCTTCTGTTACCCAAGGATTTCTACTAGCCCTCGTCTTTTTACCTACTTGATCCTCTGCTGCTTTCACTACTTCGTCCCTCAAAGCTACCCATTCTTCTTCTACTGTATTTCTTTCCCCCATTCCTGTCAACTGTTCCCTTATGCAGTCCCTGAAACTCTGTACAACCTCTGGTTTAGTCAGTTTATTCAGGTCCCATCTCCTTAAATTCCGACCCTTTTGCAGTTTCTTCAGTTTTAATCTACAGTTCATAACCAATAGATTGTGGTCAGAGTCCACATCTGTCCCTGGGAATGTCTTACAGTTTAAAACCTGGTTCCTAGATCTCTGTCTTACCATTATATAATCTATCTGATGCCTTCTAGTATCTCCAGGCTTCTTCCATGTATGCAACCTTCTTTCATGATTCTTGAACCAAGTGTTAGCTATGATTAAGTTATGGCACATGTATCTGAAATTGAACAGAAGGAACATAAAATTTCTCATTTATGTTTTGATCAAAAGTTTTAGTGTTCTGTGTTTAATTATAGTAATGAGAATTTTGGTGTCGTATGTACTAATGATTTCTTCTCTTGGATGTTGTTGATGTATTTAAATCAGGTGATGACTTAACTGGATCTGAACTAGGTGATATTTTTTATGTAGATGTGAATGAGAGCTATGAAGTAACTGAGGCTGGTAAATCTGAGGCTGATTGCTTATTGCAGATGAATGTAGGTGAGGTAACTGATTTTTATATAGCTGAGATTTGTAGCATCAGTGATGTTGCTGATGAAGTAATTGTGGAGAAATATGATGATGATGAATATCAGATACCAGTATTTGTGAGTTCATGAATAATGAAGTTTCAGAGTTATTCCTAAATGATGTTGACAATAGTGGTAAGGTAAGTGATGTATTTTATGTTGTGAGTGTAGGTCATGGAATACCAATCTAGTCAAAGTAGTTTTTCATTAATGTCATGCAGAGTAATAATCCAGACAGTGAAGGTGAGGTATCTGTGAGCCTGGAAAATAAAGGTGAAAAACTTTTGAAGTTTGTTTGGAACTAGATTGATGATAACTTAGATGAAGGTGTATTCTGGAAAAAGTTAGCTGTGGTTAGTCAGAATTTGTATCCCAATTGGAGGAATGAAGTGAAAGAGGATCTAAGCAGGAAGTTTAATTTTGACGGCAATGTGTTTTGTGTACCTTCTGTAACAAGTGATATTAGTTGTGCCATGGAATCTATTCATTGTGTTTAACCTTTACCTGCTGCCACGAGCAACCAAAGTTATGTTATGATATCTGTAAAGTCGATAAAATCATGTGAAGACAGTGTGCATGTAGTATTTGATGAAATTTAAAGTGATCTTCTGCATGAAGCGTCTGTCAACAGAGAAGATGATTCAGATTTTTGGTATCCTTACATTAAAATTAAGACTCATCAGTGGGAAGACAACTGTTTGATTGATACAGGTAGCCCGATTTGTGGTATATTTGAGCAATTTAGAGACAAGATCAAGTATAGTAAAAATTTTGTGGAAATGCCTATTGTAGGTGTAAAGATAAGAGGAGCTACAGGTAAGCAAAGCAAACTGGTAAAATCTCAGGTACTTTTAACATTTAGTATAGAAGATAAGAACTTTAAACATGGATGCTTTGTGATTCCTAGTCTGGAAGAAAATATAATTCTCAGTATGGATTGGATACTGAAAGTTGGGGCTTGATTTGGGTGGTGTGCTAAAGAATTGTTTATTTTGGAACCTAAAAGTAGTAGCTGCTGAGAATTCTTCCGGTATGGCCATGG
The DNA here is from genome assembly GCF_023864275.1 of Schistocerca cancellata. Lineage (NCBI taxonomy): Eukaryota > Metazoa > Arthropoda > Insecta > Orthoptera > Acrididae > Schistocerca > Schistocerca cancellata. The sequence goes on along the minus strand of NC_064626.1, from coordinate 622,755,725 downwards.
TCCAGGGAACTCTTCTATCCCTGATGTTTTGTCCAAAGCTACATTGGACATTTTCGAGGTGCTGCTGGTTCTGCTGAGTCTTGCCGACTGACAAGTTGGACAGTGAAGAATGGCCTAAATACCTTGGAAAGTGGGTGTGGTAAGGATTTTACGTGATAGCAGAGATGAACCTTGTCAAGGATAAAATTTAGGCAGTTCATCGACGTCCCACTCATCAGTCGGCAAGACTAAGCGCAACCAGGAGCACCTCTGAAGATGCCCAATGTAGCTTTGGACAAAACGTCAGGGATAGAAAAGTTCCATGGACCATGGCCATACAAACTGCAACAATTCTCGGCAGATGAAACATCCAGTCATGAAAGCCTTCATTGTATGACTAAAAGTAGCACTTATGTGAAAACTAATTTTTGTATCTTAAACTGTGGGAATAGTTATAACTATCTGCAAAATATTGTGAACCAAGGTGAGTACTAGATGTTTTCTAACGAAATAAATTTTGTGAGATTGAGGATCAGAATTTTGAAAGTTTATTAGATTCTAAAGTGAGGGAACCAAAAACTCTTGAAAGACTATCAGTGCACACTTTACATTAGCAACCACTGACCTTTCTTTCTCAAGCTGTGTAATACATCATTTTCAAAAAGGAAAGATGTAGAGAAAAAAATCCAGAAAATGGAAACATAGGGAGTAATTGAGTAATCGAGAGAAGTAGGAGTGCTTGCAATAATCCTTTTGTTGTGGTAAGTAAGAGAAATGGAGGAGTGAGAATTGTTTTGGATTCTAGACATCTTAGTAAGTTTATTATCAAAGAGAATGACCATGCTGAGAACGTGGATGAGCTGCTACACAAATTTGATTACGTAAAATTCATCAGTAATTTGGACTTGACATCTGGATTCCACCACAGCCCACTTGAAATTAATTCTAGTAAGTATACTGCATTTTTGTATGGAGGTAAGTATTTTCAATACTGTGTAGTGCCACTTGGGGTAAACGTATTTGTAGCTGAATTCATAGGAGCTCTGGATTCTGTCTTGGGAAGTGCAGTTAGTTAATTAATTATATATCTTGATGACATTTTGTTCACTGAAAAGACTTAGAAACAACATTTGGATCTTTTAAGAGATGTGTTTTCAAAATTAGATTCAGGAGGTATGGCTAAAAATAGGTAAGTGTAAATTTGGTATGGAAGAAGTTAAATTTTTAGGACATGTTATATCTGAAAAAGAAATTGCACCTCATAAAGAGAAACCTGATGCCATTGCTAATTTTTATCCTCCTTGCAAGTAAAAAACATCTTAAATAATTTTTTGGGTGAACAGGATTCTATAGAAAAATTTGTAGCAGACAAGCTTTGAATACTTCATGTTTGTGGTACTTTTGAAGAAGACTGCTGTTTGGGATTGGAATGAGGAATGTCAGGATGCTTTCAATGAGACCAAAGGATAGTTGGGTCAAAGTCAGATATTGTTCAGCCTGGATTTGTCTCTTCCTTTTTGTATTATGACAGACAGTAGTGATGTTGGTTTGGGTGCTCATTTATTTCAGGAGCTTCAGGCTGAAAGTGATATTCAGTATAGTTCACTTTCATTTGCTAGCAGAGTATTGCAGAAGCATGGAAAGATGTACTCTGCAACTGAGAAAAAACTTTTGGATGTACATTAGGCATTCAACAAGTTTAAAAATTATTTACTAGGTCACAAAGTCATCATCTATACTGATCACAAAGCATTATGTTTTCTCCAGGAGTGTAAGCTGTACCATAACAGAATTACTTGTTGGGCCTTGTTTTTACAGCAGTTCAATTATGAAGTCAGATACATTAAGGGCACAGACAACGTAGTTGCTGATGCTTTGTCCAGGCTACCTTTAGGGAGTGACTCATGTAACAACTTTGGAGAAGGAGTTTAAAATTATGTACTTGAGAGGTATAAAAAAGGAAAAAGAGATCTAGAAAATTTATAAAGACGTCTGCAGGTATCAAAATCATGATCAAAATTAGAAACAGGTAAAGAGCATGTTGGATAAGAAAGAAGGAGAAAAGACTGAACACTATTATAAGGTACACAAGTGTATTTTATTCAGGAGACATAAGGCTGTCTCAGATGATTGGAAACAACGTTGGCCAGAACAATGTATTGACATTTAAATACTTATACATATGAAAGTCTTGGTCACTGTGGGTCAACCAAATGTACACAAAAGATTCAGGAAAACGTATATTTTTATAACATAGGAAGGAGGCTCAAGAAGAAGAATGCCAGCTGTGACAGATGTGAAAGATTGGAGGTAAGTAACCAAACAAGTAGAGCTCAAATGCAAAACATACAGCCTAATAGTAACCTAGACCTCGTGTCTGTGGACGTCTATGGACCTTCACCTAAGTCTAAGAATAGATTTTGTTATGTTTTTGTGGTGTTTGATGGTTTTTCGAAGTTTATAAAGTTGCCTCCTCTTAAGAAACCTAGCCGTAAGCAAATCATTTCAAAGTTTGAAAAAACATATTTTCATCAGTTGTGCATTCCTAAAACATTTTTATCTAACAGTGATACTGAGTTTACATCACAAGCTTGGAAAGATTTTGTTGACCATGCAAAAATAAGGCATATTCTAATCTCTGTGTACCATCCTTTGGGTAATCGTGCAGAAAGGTATATGAGAGAAATAGGAAGACTGTGTAAAACATATTGTAGTAAGAATGATATGAGTTGGATAGATGTCAGTGATTTTGAGGATATTATGAACAGCTTACAACATTCTTCAACAGGTTTTTCACCATTTGAAATCATGTTTAATCACAGACAAGCTAACTTTATTTCTGAGAATGTTGAGTTTCCACCATGTAAAATTCTGTCACCGCAAGAGAGAGAAGAATGTGACATAGAGATGATGAAAAGCAGGGAGATAGCAAAAAGTACAGACATGATGATAAAGGCAGATTTTCTAAGTTTGAGGTAGGAGATCTTGTGCTGGTGAAAGCTAAAGAAAATCTAAAGTGCTAACATATGAGATAAAGAAATTCTTCATTATCTATAAAGGACCATGCGAAATTCTTGAAAATCTGCATCCTAATGCATACTGACTAGTATACCCTAAATCTAAGAAGTTGTTTGCCTTAAGTAATATCAATGAACTGAAAGCTTACGGACATGTTCCGTAAGTATATAATTTTTTTGTCTTTCTCCTTTGTTAGGAATGTAGTATGAAGATTATGTGATTTCTAAGGTTCTGTCTTAGCTATTGTCTGTGTTTAAGTCTAAGCCACGCTATATTTGCAGGTTCATACAACTACCTAATTTTATTTTTTGATAGATTTGTGCTTTAGATTTTGATACATATATGCCATGTGACTATATGGGTAGATTCTTTTACAATTTTGAAATGTAACAATGCCATTACAGATCCAGTGATAGATTTCTTATTTTAGAATGCTATTAATGTTAAACATTATTATTATTCTTGTGTACTCTGCAGAGATTGATTTAATTTGTGTGTCAGGAACTCTTTTGGGTGAAGTTACGGGTGTTGTGGTAAATTGAGTGAAAACTCATTTTATTCGTGTGTTCTGTAAATATTAGGAATAGTATCTTGAAATTCCATATGTGCAAACCAAATACATGTATATGTTAAACACAGAATTCTAATGTCAGTAAATCATGGACTATGGTCCATACCTCATATTGTAGGCATTTGTCAGGCGCTGCATCAGTGCAGTCCAGCTTGTCTCCCTTGTTTACAAAATTTCTTTTAATCTGCTAATTGCCAAGTGAATGTTACTTTGAGATATCTTTAGTATATATCTGTATATTCTCTTACTAGATCGTTTTTCATTGCATTTAGCTCAGTTTATTAATGAATCTTGAATCTTGAATCTTGAATCTTGAATCTTGTATCATATGTGTGAACACTTTTTAATCTATTGTGAGGTAAACCCTGAATACTTATTTTTTCAGTATAGATAGACAAGACATATGCTGTGTGATGTGAGGGAGATATTGAACAGCATACTTAGTATATAAAACAATGTTTCAGGATCAATGTGAAAGTTAGACATGAAATTACCTATCAGTTTGAGCATGTGATGAGAAATCTAGGGAGGAAACTGAAAGATGTGGGTGGATTTACTCCCACACTCGTGTATGGCTGCACCCTTGTTGGTCCACTCGACTTTCAAAAGATTATAGATGCTGGGTAATGTAATCATGCATCTGTACAGCAGTCTTGTGTCTGAAATTTGTAAATTTGTTAGCTAAGAAATTATCTTATATGCAAGATTCTTGCATTTATATAAATTTCAAGGAACTATTTGTTTAGAAAAGAAGCCACTGCTATGAAAAGTGATATTCCACATAAATGTACATTTTTTCAAGTAGTGGGATTAACTTCCCAATACATTGTGTAACTTTAAATCTAGTTTGACTTGACTTGGGTATAATGCTGTGCAAGGTTGACGTACTATCACTGATGATTTGTTATACTCAGCACAAATGTGAAAACTTAAAAAGTGCAGGGGTATGTTCTATGAACCAAGTCATAAATAATTATCAGAACCTGATAAAATTACGCATTTCAATGAACTTTCTTGTCTCAACACTCAGTATGTATTTTTTAAAATTTTAAATGAATCTTTAAGCCTTCTGTGTATGTAGGTTAGTTTGTATGAACAATTAGTAAATAGTGTGGAAGACTTTTATGTTTGTGATCATGAATTGTGTATAGACTATATAATAAGACATATACTTTTCTGATTTCACACACTGATTTTGGTCCTCATGCTACTTGATTATGTCAGCATGTCTGATTACCTGTATTTATCCTGAGTACTCCATTACTGTATCTCATTGAAACTTGAGTTGTGTGCAAAGTCATGCTTAAATCTGTTTTGGGTACCCCTGGTCATCGCAGTTTTGTATATGTGTTTGTGTGTGTGTGTGTGTGTGTGTGTGTGTGTGTGTGTGTGTGTGTGCGTGTGCTCAGGCAGTGTGTGCAACTATTGATTGAGCCTAGAGGCTTCCTCTAATTATTCTTCACATATGATTGAACTTATTGATGTATGATTATGAACTTTACTCACTTTGTTGTGTTGAAACATTTCTGCTGCTGTGTACCCAGTGGGGTCTGGATTCAAGGGTCAGTCCCCACATCGTAAGCATATGCCCTAATGTTTTTTCATTATTTTTGCTTTTCATGAGTCAACATACTCTGGTTTATGTGGTTGATTGATTTTGTGCTATACTCCTGCTTGCAAATGAGTATATTCTTCTGGTCAGTACCTGTCATGAGTTTTTCGAGTCAGCCTACTCATCATAGACTAAGGCTCTGAAACTTTTTGCTTCTCTTTTGATGATTTTGAAGGTATGACATTATAGATGTAAACTTCCAATTTGTAATTCTAATACTTTACATTGCCTCTGCATTTATTTCTATAGTTTACTGTTGTAATGCTGTAGTTTTGACTTTGTATCATTTATCTTGGGACAGAATGTTCCACATATCTGAAAATTTGAGTGCCATGTCCTCATATATGTATAGATTTTGACTTGTGTGGTATATATTTTTCATACATTTCCTGTAATATGTTAGGTATCAGATATTTCTATACATCTGAATTCTGGTTAATATGCTTTTACTTGCAGTATTTACTATGTTTGCAGGAACAATCTTTCCATTTTGTATTACATTCATTTTCATTAGGTTATTATGGTAACATTTTTTTACAATAATTTATTATTCATTTCTATGTAACATTAAAATACACTTAAACCTCATTCATTGCAATGCTGAAAGAGACTTAAAGATTACACTAGATTACACCATTTTGTATGAAGCCAGATGTGTTAGAGTGGCTTCAAGTGAATTTTGTCCATAATTTTGGAAATCATCACCATATGGTAATTTTGCTGTTTCACTACTCAGGTTTGACACTTACTTGAACTACACACAAATTGTAAGCAAGAAGAACTCTATTTGTTGTAATCAGAAATTTGTCAGATGCTCTGTATTTCCTTCTATACCTTTTGCAGTTTTTTGAAAGTTAACCTATACTTATACTCATATGGAAGTGATGATCATACAACCTAAAATTTTCCATCCATTTTGGAATTTAACTTCTACAATCTGTATTCTATCTTTTGGCATCACTTTGTACACTGTTTGGCAAACCTTATCATCGGTCACAAAATATTGTAAACATGTTGTTTCCATATTATGTGAGGGGGATGTTGTAACATGACATCATTCTCTAGCATTACTTTACCCCAACGGTAGTTGTCGATACCAGTATTATTTTTCGAATTTTGGGAAGGTCAGTATTATCTCAGTTGCTTTTCTGAAACTTTCATATAATTTTATGCATTGTGTGTTACATTTCAAGCTAAAATTTATGAAAATTAATTACTTCATAAAATATTTTAGTTTTGGTGTTGTAATCGATAAGTACTTGTTCTGAATATACAGTTAAAATTATTTTTCTTTTAGAAACATTTGAAATTACAAATTATTTGGGCACTTAAAATTTATTTTATTAATTACACAACCCTGTGTTGTTTACCATGTTTATTGCTGGATTCACTTATGAAATAATAATCGAAATTAATAATGTAATGAACTTTAGTAGGAATTCATTTGTGAAGAAAAATTGTAAAGCCTTTGGAACATCGTTACTTCTGCAGAGTGTGAGAGTCATAACCTGCCTCTGATGTGATTGGACATATTTCTGTATAATAGGAACGAACAATGTAATTTCGGCATTGTTAATGTGAAAAAGCAAAATATTGTATTATTAAATGTGAGAAAACCACTAGAAAATATATTTATGTAAAAAATTCTGCAACAACTATCGTCCAATGTATTTAGTTAAAACCAACTGTGAGGACCTGATGTGAGATTTTCAGCTTAAAGAGTCAGACCCCTAGACAAGAAGAACTGGAGCCATCTCAACCTGACAAGCTAAGTAAACTAGAAAGTTTATTGTAATCATTGATCCTCGCAGATCTTTATAAAAGACTTTGCTTATTAATTACTTGGACTGGAGATTGTTTAATGCAGACAATAGAGGGAAGAAGGAAGGAGGGGGGAGATTACAGGGTGCTAACCTCCTTGACATGCATGCATCTGGAAAGATCTTGTGCACTTGGATGGGTGCCATGAATAAGATTCATGCAGAACAACTGAACAGCAGTTATGGACACAGCTTGTTCTGTTCCTCCACAAGAGTGGAATTTAGTGGGTATAGTATCATCCCACTTTTGGTCACCTGCATATTAAATCTCCCACTGTGCTGCAGCGAGCATTGGTCAAAGACAATACAGGGAGATCTTTCAATACCCAACTTCTTCTTATGAATGTGAGAATACTCTGTGACTCCCATCCACAAAGGGAAAGATGGCAAATTATAATTGTAAATTCTGCACTATGATGGAAGTGCTAGAAATACGTAGGTAAATTAGCTGCATTGGTGTAGGAGGCTGTCTGGTTTACTTTAGTGTATATGTCCAAGAATTAATAATGAACAGATGAACTGCACAGTCATCATTCACAATCTAGTATATGGTACACACAAGTAGTGGAGGGGCGGTTTAGTGATGACTGGGAGCATGCAACCATGTCAACAGTTGGTGTTGAAATTACAGAAAAGCTGATAAAATTGCTTAAACTGATTGCACTACCAACTGTGATGCTTAATACAGTACACTGCCCCATATTGATGGTGTCTTTTCCATCACATCCATCCACAGGTCTGCTGATTATTACCATTTAATGATTGAATGACACCACTTATCTGAGATGGAGAGGGTCTTGGTCCAAGCAACAACTTCTGGCAATGGCCAGCACCTAAATAGTAATCGCATACATGACTGAAATATGAAGAATCAATGTTCTTGGTCTCCTTGAAACAGAACACTGAGACATTTGATACCCTGTCACTGTGGAAGCCGAGATTAAATGTAGAGATCATCACCTTTGGACAGATGTTTTGAAATTCTTCATAATGCCGCAAACTCATCCAGTTTCCACACTTTGCAAAGTCTTCCACATTTTTGTCAAAAAAAAAAAAAAAAAAAAAACCAACCTCTGCCCCTGTCTTTTATTGCATACATCCTGTATCTTGTGAGAGCAGGATAGTTTACACCATGTGATGTCCAACTTTCTGTGTGACCAATGGACTGAAACGTGTTAGTGAGGGATTTCGAGAGAATTAACTGGGGTGTGTAACTTAGCAGGGAACTTCTCTTACTTGTGGAAATCATGTGGATTTATGCTGTAAATCGAAAATTGGAAGAAATCGTGAGAATACAGCAGATAAGAGATACTGTGACGAAAGGGGAGTTGAAAGGTGAGCTCTATACTGTTTCTTCTAATGCTGTGGTCAAACAAATTACAATTTCTAACATATATTTCGTTAAGTGCCTGCAATGTGAAAATTAGGGACTAATGCAAAGTTTTCTACAGAGAGACAATCTGTGGCACAAATTCCGTTTCTTTTTTTTCTCGTAAATAAGAGATAACATTCTTCCATGAGTTTTGTGTGCCTATAAATGGATGGACTGATATCTTAATGTTGTAGTTGTGGGGTCTTCAGTCCTGAGACTGGATTGATGCAGCTCTCCATGCTACTCTATCCTGTGCAAGCTCCTTCATCTCCCAGTACCGACTGCAACCTACATCCATCTGAATCTGCTTAGTGTATTCATCTCTTAGTCTCCCTCTATGATTTTTACCCTCCACGCTGCCCTCCAATGCTAAATTTGTGATCCCTTGATGCCTCAGAACATGTCCTACCAACTGATCCCTTCCTCTAGTCAAGTTGTGCCACAAACTTCTCTTCTCCCCAATCCTATTCAATACCTCCTCGTTAGTTACGTGATCTACCCACCAAATCTTCAACATTCTTCTGTAGCACCACATTTCGAAAGCTTCTATTCTCTTCTTGTCCAGACTATTTATTGTCCATGTTTCACTTCCATAAATGGCTACACTCCATGCGTATACTTTCAGAAACGACTTCCTGACACTTAAATCTATACTCGATGTTAACAAATTTCTCTTCTTCAGAAACGCTTTCCTTGCTATTGCTAGTCTACTTTTATATCCTCTCTACTTCAACCATCATCAGTTAGTTTGCTCCCCAAATAGCAAAACTCCTTTACTACTTTAAGTGTCTCATTTCCTAATCTAATTCCCTCAGCATCACCTAACTTAATTTGACTACATTCCATTATCCTCATTTTGCTTTTGTCGATGTTCATCTTATATCCTCCTTTCAAGACACTGTCCATTCCGTTCAACTGCTCCTCCAAGTCCTTTGCTGTCTCTGACAGAATTACAATGTCATCGGCGAAATTCAAATTTTTTATTTCTTCTCCCTAGATTTTAATACCTACTCCAAATTTTTCTTTTGTTTCCTTTACAGCTTGCTCAATATACAGATTGAATAACATCAGGGAGAGGCCACAACCATGTCTCACTCCCTTCCCAACCATTGCTTCCCTTTCATGCCCCTCCACTCTTATAACTGCCATCTGGTTTCTGTACAAATTGTAAATAGCCTTTCGCTCCCTGTATTTTACCCCTGCCACCTTCAGAATTTGAAAGAGAGTATTCCAGTCAACATTGTCAGAAGCTTTCTCTAAGTCTATGAATGCTAGAAATGTAGGTTTGCCTTTCCTTAATCTTTCTTCTAAGATAAGTCGTAAGGTCAGTATTGCCTTACGTGTTCCAACATTTCTATGGAATCCAAACTGATCTTCCCCAAGGTCGGCTTCTACCAGTCTTTCCATTCATCTGTAAAGAATTCGCGTTAGTATTTTGCAGCTGTGACTTATTAAACTGATAGTTCAGTAATTTTCACATCTGCCAACACCTGCTTTCTTTGGGATTGGAATTATTATATTCTTCTTGAAGTCTGAGGGTATTTCACCTGTCTCATAGATCTTGCTCACCAGATGGTAGAGTTTTGTCAGGACTGGCTCTCCCAAGGCTGTCAGTAGTTCAAATGGAATGTTGTCTACTCCCGGGGCCTTGTTTCGACTTAGGTCTTTCAGTGCTCAGTCAAACTCTTCACGCAGTATCGTATCTCCCATTTCATCTTCATCTACATCCTCTTCCATTTCCAAAATATTGTCCTCAAGTACATCGCCCTTGTATAGACCCTCTATATACTCCTTCCACCTTTCTGATTTCCCTTCTTTGGTTAGAAATGGGTTTCCATCTGAGCTCTTGATACTCATACAAGGGGTTCTTCTTTCTCCACGGGTCTCTTTAATTTTCCTGTAGGCAGTATCTATCTTACCCCTAGTGAGATAAGCCTCTACATCCTTACATTTGTCCTCTAGCCATGCCTGCTTAGCCATTTTGCACTTCCTGTCGATATCATTTTTGAGACGTTTGTATTCCTTTTTGCCTGCTTCATTTACTGCATTTTTATATTTTTTCCTTTCATCAGTTAAATTCACTATTTCTTCTGTTATCCAAGGATTTCTACTAGCCCTCGTTTTTTTACCTACTTCATCCTCTGCTGCCTTCACTACTTCATCCCTCAGAGCTACCCATTCTTCTTCTACTGTATTTCTTTCCCCCATTCCTGTCAATTGTTCCCTTATGCTCTCCCTGAAACTCTGTACAACCTCTGTTTCTTTCAGTTTATCCAGGTCCCATATCCTTAAAATCCTACCATTGTGCAATTTCTTCAGTTTTAATCTACATACAGTTCATAACCAATAGATTGTGGTCAGAGTCCACATGTGCCCCTGGAAATGTCTTACAATTTAAAACCTGGTTCCTAAATCTCTGTCTTACCATTATATAATCTATCTTAATAGTAAGACTAAATGATGGCTAAGACTATATGATGGCTTGAAATAAGCATATAGATGTAAATTTAGTCATATCTTAATAGTAAGACTAAATTTACATCTATATGCTTATTTCAAGCCATCATATAGTATGTGAAGGAAGGTATCCTGTACCACTACTAGACATTCCTTTTCCTATTCCACTCGCAAATATAGTGATGGAACAAAACTACCTGTATGTCTCACTATTTCTCGTATCTTATCTTTGTAGCTCTTTTGCGGAATGTATGTTGGCGGTAGTCAGCTCCAAATGTGAGTTCTCAATAATGTTCCTCGGAAAGAACATTGTTTCCCTCTAGCTATTACCATTCAAGTTCTCTAATCATCTGCCAACTAATCTGGTGGGATCCAATAGGAACACGTCTATATGGCTATATTCTGAGAGAAATCTGGGTCTGCACATTCGTACACTTTTGGTAAGTGGCAGTCAGTAGGCAGGTAATTTGTTATTCTCACTGCGTCAGCCTTTCCAGAATATTTAAAAAACACATCTCAGAATGTTTCGGTTTCCAGGAGTGATGAGGGGAAGCATATTGTTCAGCGTCCTAGTATTTACCCCGAGTGACATTTAAATACTCAGTCCTTCTGAGGATCAATTTTTGGGAGTCTGGACTCATTAACAACTGTCCGGCAAGTCGAGCGGTTTGTTGTTGGCTTGGACCAGTAAAACCCCTGACTTCCAGGTGGGGATTCACGATCTTGTGACAGCCGTTCACACGCGACATAGTGGCAGACGCGCATCAGAGGTGGACAAGAGAGTGAATCATCCCACTGCTCCCATACACCGAGATTTACTTCCACCAGTATGACAAGCACAACTGAGAGACAGAACACAGTTAACGTTGAATGCCTTGAGCTATTTACCAACAGTTTCCACCTATTTTGGTATCCGAGGAAGTGAGTATCTAGCCCATGGGAAGCCTCCAGAGATGTCACAGAAGCATCTGTAACAGTTGCTGAAATTAAAATCTTCTGGGTTATTAGGCCACGTCATATTTCTTGTAAAATGATTGATGTTTTGACCCCTCTGCTGGGATTTTCCTCGGGATCATCTGGTGTCCACTAGTGCTAGAACACTGTCAGAGATGAGTGTCACGTCCTCTTATAAAGGGGAGTTTTCTCGCGCTCATGCTGGAGAAGTGATAGTATTGGTGGGCCGTAGTCATAGGCTAATATTCCCCCTCTGGTGCAGAAGAAGGGGAATTGTTGCCTAAACTCCTGTAACAGTTACCTGGCAAGAGTAATCCAATTGTAGGATAAAATTACTCATCTTGAAATGGATGCTCATGCTCAAATTAATTAATTAGCCTATCAATTTGATATGAATGATACAGTGCCAGGTGGGTGGAAGCAAGGTCAAGAGTACCACGGTTATGATTTGAGAGTTGCAGCGGTAATCAGGCGTTTTTTCGTTGTGGTGAGATGGCCATCATAATAAAATCAGATGTATGACAGAATTTATAAAGTGGTACGTGGTATAAACCTGATACTTACAACTTCTCTGTGCTATTACCTTAAGATACTTCATTGTGGCGAAGCATTTCATTACTTTAAGAGGGTTAGAAAGTCAGGAGACATCTTTTGACAGGGGTGCATCTTAGCAATCCATCATGAGCCGAAAATGTCTAATATTGTAGTAGTGTGATGCACGATATGGTAGATAAGAACAGATTTTTCTACCTGATGAGAGAATACTTAGAAGAAATATTGCCTATGGCATTTGTTGTACAGGATTTTCACAAAAAGTAACGATGCTTTAGCAATGTGAAAATGTGTGTGTCTGTCTGTTTCCTTTTAACTTCGAAAATAACTAGTATAAGCCGAAGGAATCTACATTTCACGTGAGAAATTCGAGTTGCATTGACAAAGCAACGTCCCTGTTATGGATTTTTTAAACTAATAAGTCTATGTCAGAGATAAAACTATTGTATACCTCCCAGCCACTCGTACTTGAACCACAGCTCGCGTTAGCCAGTGGCATGAGTTGTCAGGAGGATGTCACGCAACAGTACGTCATGGACTAGCTTGACTTGTGACAGGCAGCAGCTCCTCAGCTGGCCAGGTCTTCAGGTGCACAATGCAATCGGTAGATTGCCCTGGACTAGGCTGGAGGTGACTGGTCAGTTTTCTTTTTCATCTTGACAGACTATGTTCACATAAGATAATGAGCACTACATTCATAAAAAAATATCATACAATAAATTCTCATGCTTCTGTTGGCCAGTACACAACATGTGAATCTTAAATAGGTGTAAGTGTGTGTCATTTGTAAATGATGTTGCTTCATGAGTCCTGTATATAGGAGCAGGATACTAGAGGCGGAGTGGAAACCGTGGGTTCCTGTTGTAATATTATTATTACCCATCCTTATGTTCCTCACAGCAGCAGCTATTTACTTATAGATTGGCAGGAGGCTACTCCCCTGTACTTCAGTGAAAGATTGCTGTCCCATCATTATTTCCCACACAGGGCTGTTGGCTGGAGCAATTTGCTAGTGTTAGACTAATTGCGAAAATGTCCTCTCCACACATAGCAGTAATTCACTTGTAGATTGGCAGGAGACTGCTCCCCTGTACTTCATTGACAGCTTGTTGTCCTATTATTATTACCACCCATCCTTCCCATAAACAGCTACTGACTAGGCTGGCCAGAGCAACTCTCCTGTGACTGATTAATAGTGAAAATATACACTCCACATCTAGCAGTTACTGACATAACTGGATTGAGCTACTGTCTACTGACCATAATGACAACTCAAATTATTTAAAGAAACAATATACCACAATGTGTACAAAATAAAAACTCATGTCCATCCTAGCCAGCTGCCCAGCACAAACTGATCCCTTCTCCCGCCAATTTCCAGATGGGGACAGGAGGGGAGGGGAGGGAAGGGGGATTGGGGAAGGACCAACTGTGCCCTCTGGTGGTGGTGTTGTGAACTAGATCAGGAGGTTTTCGAACCTCAAGGTGAACACATAAAATTTGATATTCCCACCAATAAATTTAAATTTTGTACCTTTTTTGCCTTTCCCACTGAAATTTCAATTTCCCGCCATTTCCAGGAGTCGGGATGGAGGGGGGTGGGAGGGGGGTGGAGGGGAACCAGACATGTGCCAGCTGGGAAATACCCATGACATCATCAGGGGGTGGGTGTGATTAATTAATTAATTTTATATCAATTTGATCTGAAGTGGCGTATAACAATAGGTTAAGAACATGTCAATCAAAAGAGAAAAATAGGCTAAGTGTCGATCGTAAATTTGGCAACCATGCTGAGTGGGGTGACACTGCCATTTCATCTTCAATAAATATGGCAACAGTGCAGAGTGGGGTGATACGAAACTTTCCCCACTGCTCTGCTTAACTATATCACAGGGATGGCAGCAGCACAGCGAAACCAACAACAGCATAATTTGCTTCATAATTTTTATGGTCAGATTGTAATACATACATTGTGTGCACAATGTAGTATATTTAATTAGTAGTACTAGTAGTAGTAGTAGTAGTAGTAGTAGTAGTAGTGGTAGTAGTAGTAGCTTACCAGAATGCAAGATAGAACTAATTAGCTAATTAGCAGATAGTACTCAAATATAGAACTATTTCAATGCAACAGCAGCTAAAACTACAAGAAGTGTAGCAGTAGCAATAGGTACTGCCCATCATCCCGCCATTTCAGCCATTTGATGTGGCTCAAACAGACTGGGAAACATACTAAAAAATCTTTGCACTGTATTTTCAAGCAAGTGTGATCAGCAGTGGGACTTTATGCTGGCTACAAATCCTCAGTAATTAATTTCCATTGTTGAAAAGTTGGGCTTACTGTCCGATCCATCAATGATACTATTCACTGAGTATATATTCTCCTTGTTGTCTGAACATTTTTCCAACAAAACGCATATGGAAGTGACAAGGCATAGCAAGTGAGATGCTGTAATTTATGTAGCTTTGATTGTGGAACTGCAGGGTTTACATCGAAAATGTATGTTTATATGTGATTATGTTGATTTGTGATAAAGTGATTCAATTAGCCTTGTATAAGAAGGACTGCATGTAAGCTTTAATACAGTCAGACCCCTCCCTGGCATAAATGCTGTGAACTGGAAGTTGTAATACGATTTAGTATTTAGTGAGGGGACACTCTATGAGCTGTTCAATACTGTCCAAGATATGTTTTCGGTATACGACCTGATCCACATTATACAGGAGACAGTATGTTATGAAACGTCTTTTGCTTCATAATTTTTATGGTCAGATGGTAATACATATGTTATGTGCACAATGTAGTATATTTAATTAGTAGTAGTAGTGGTAGTAGTAGTAGCTTACCAGAGTGCAAGATAGAACTAATTAGCTAGAACCTGTAATTGCCAGTAATGTGTTATTTCGAAAACAGCAATTTGATAACTGTAATGGGGAAATTAATTATGAAACTTCTGAAAACAACAACTGAAGATGTCATGATAATGTCTGCATCGAATTCCAGCTTGTAACCACGGTCTAACATAACAGTCGCAACACTCACTGCTGTAAAAATTATTACCAATTGACAGCTGGAGTGACACTAGCTCTTCAAGCACCGAGAAAGCAGAACATCTGATGAGGCATAAGCATAATATTTGTTTTACATCCGTTTCCTACGTGATTTACGAAATATTTGAATTTTTTTTTTTTTTTTTTTTTTTTTTTTTTTTTTTTTTTTTTTTTTTTTTTGCCCCCTCCAAGCGTTTGTCTATACATACACAGATTCACACATAAGAAGCAAAGACATACACCTCTACATGCAAAAGAGATTGACACCCCATTTGTCATTCCATAGGCCTACTGTGTTTTAGTCATCGTCACCTGTTGCCACAATTATGATCTACATCTTTATATTATTCTAAGTGGGACATGCTACTGCCAAATAGTAGGAGAAATATGGTGTGTGTGTAAACCCCAAGTCCTCAAAGCCAATAATACTGCTAGAAGTGCTGTCATATGTTACATTTGCCATTATAGACATTGCATCCAATGACATATTCACTATTTTATCAGTATTGGAGAAATGCTGTACCTTCTACATGAAAAGGCGAAATATATTGTCACTTATCCCACATTTTATTTGTTTGCTTCCACATAGCTCTGTAATGTATGCACTGATGGAAGCATAAAACATTCTGACAAAACCTGTATGTCTGAGTGCTATAATATAATAAATTTAGAGCAAACAGCTCATTTATGTCTTTCTGTTTTGAAGCACATTCCTCCTTCAATGGCATGCTAAACTGGCTTAACAAGTCAAGGGCATCTTTTTTTAAATATGATATCGAGATCCTATAGTCTTCAAAATTTGTTTGTCCTTCACTTGATCCTTCTGATACAGTTTCTGTTGCTGTCTGTTCTTAAAATAGGCACTTTCTTTATCCCGTAATAGTTTTGCACGAACTCTAGTGATCTGCACATTCTGACTGTAGGCAGCCGCAAAACACGCAGTAAATTCTGTGCTGCCTCACTCCTTCCACAGTCCAAACGAATGCATATCACTCATTGCAAAGCAAGGGTGTTTGAAACAAAAGTACAGGATTCACAAAAGGTAGACTGTATTTGGACATTACACTGTGAGACACAGCTACAGAATGTTCACACTGCTTGGCAGTCGTGGCCTGTCTCCCTTGTCCTGGCCAGTTCTGGCTGTGCATTGTGTGGACAGGCGGGCTGAAAAAATCCTTACCTGTAGTGAGCATCCGGTCACTGCTGTGCCCTTGTGGCATGTTGCACCAATACAGAACATTCCCCACACCTAATTTATATAAATTACACAAATACAAATAATCACATTGCAGCACAAGTTACACCAAAAAATCAAGGAATTAAAATGATTGAAGAAATTGGTCCACTGTAAACAAAAGAAAAACTTCAGTAGTAATTTGATTGTTGTGTGCACTAGATTCTATGTTTCCTGTGGAACAACATGGATCTTCGACAGTGGTCGTTTATAAGTTCCCGTTGCTGTGTGCACTGAAACAAGTTGTACCATACCAACAATGACCCCAGACCATCACACGAGGGGTAGCAAATTGTCTTCCTTCAGTAGGACCAATGTACTTGACTGTAGATTGTCCTTTGTTGATCACCACTCAGTTCTCTGTTATAGTTGTGATAGGTAATCCCTTGACCCCCCCTTTCCAGGTGTGCTGCTTGCAATGCTGCATGAGCTGCCATCTTGACAATGTGGATGATGGCTCTGAAAGTAAACCTGGCTCTGGGATAGTTGTTAAGGGTTCACCAAGAAAATGGCATGGAGTAAGGTATGAGAATTCATCTAGGTTGTCAGGAGGCTTGCTAACAGCAGCTGAGATCCTACATGCAACAAACAAAGATGCTCACTCATGATTATTAGTTTAATGACATGGTGCTTAGGAGGAAGAATCATGGGGTGCTTCTGACTGTAAGAAACTATTGATTGTTCCAATCTGCTGCCCATCCTTAACAATTGTTCCTTGTCCAGAAAGGGTTCAGTTTGCATTTCTTGGG
This sequence comes from Schistocerca cancellata, assembly GCF_023864275.1. NCBI lineage: Eukaryota > Metazoa > Arthropoda > Insecta > Orthoptera > Acrididae > Schistocerca > Schistocerca cancellata. The sequence continues at coordinate 622,738,359 of NC_064626.1, read as the reverse complement.
AATTGGTCGGCCATGTTGTAATTCTTCAGTTACCTTGTTATAATCTTGCTGTTGCACCATTCTAATGACTGCCTTTGGTTCAAATGGCTGTGAGCACTATGGGACTTAACTTCTGAGGTCATCAATTGACTGCCTTTGATGCTATGTGAAGTTCTCCTGCTGTTAGGTTCCCACTATGCCTCTAGGTGGGCTGTCAACTAAGATTGTTTATACAGGGTGTGGCAGCATTTATAGTAGGATATTAAAAACACACCATCAGGCAGTAACAGTAATTTATTTATTACCTCTTATGTCAATTAATAGGTGAAGGTTTGCCATTTACTAATATGTAAGTCATTGTCCTTTGTGTGGATTACTTTTTGAATATGACTCCTGTCAAATGATGCCCCCTCTGCACAACACATTCATCTAGGTGGCATTGGAAGCTTTCCATAACTTAGCATAACGTATTCCCTGGGACGTTGCTGACAGCAATTCTGATATGATCCTTCAACTCAGGAACGGTGGCATAACGTGTTTGGAACACTTCTTGCTTCAGGTAGCTGCAAAGGAAAAAGTCTGCACATGAAAGGTCAGGTGAGTGAGGTGGCCAGGAAATGTCACCGATAGGGGATATTACTCTACCGGGAAATGTCTGTTGCAAGAAATCCATGCAAATTCTGGCTGTATGCAAGGTCGCTCAGTCTTGTTGAAACCATAATTGTTCCACATCCACATTGACCATCCTAATTGGGGAAGATCAAAGTCTTGCAGCACCTTTGGGTAGCATTCACTGGTGACAATTACAGCCACACCACTGTCATCCTCAAAGAAGTAAGGGCCAATAATCACGAAGGAAGCAACTCCAAATCACATTGTGACACGAGAACTGTGCAAGGGCTTCATGTGCAGTTCATGCGGGCTTACATCACTCCAATAACACATATTCTGTTTATTCACTGAACCACATAACTCAAAATGAGCTTCATCTGACATCAGGATGGTGGGCAACATTTGTGGATTTTGGTGAAGGAGACCATGCATGGTTAAGCAGAACGTTTTGCATGAAACCCAATCACGAGGCCTAATTTTGCCTTTGCAGCTTATATGGGTGAAAATGGAGATCTTCGTGCAATATTCTCCTGAATGAGAGATCAGACATATGCACAGCTTGCACATGATGACAAGCAGATCTTTTTGGGCTACGCAATAGTGCAGCATTGTCCACAGCTTCTGGTGTCCACACAGTTCTTTCACTTTCTTCCCATTTGCCATTGCAAATTTCTTTTTTGTGTCCATCACTATATATATTATAATTATATTTCTCATCTTCTTTATTTATTTATTTATTTATTTTCTGTCCATATAACAAAAAGTTTTCAGACATTGTCAGGAAAATTTAGATTACATTACACATATACAGTAAAATATTTACATTCTTTCATAACAACATATGGATCAGACACATGTCTGTACACATTATTTTTCAAAAAGGCACTACAAGTAGATAACTCTATAGTGTAACACAATTTAGCTTATATTTATAATAGTACAGTACACATAATACAGTGTATAATTACATTCTTTCATACCACTGACAGACCGGAGACATTGTTTATATACACTGTTTTCCAAGATGGTACTACAACTTAAAGTCCTCTATAGAGTAACAACACTTCTCTATTAATAATTGCTTCAGTCTACTCTTTAGCATATTTAGATTTACTTTCATGAGTTCACAGGGTAGTGCATTGTAGAAAATTGCTCCCACTCTGTGTGGGCTGTGGTCCGTTGCCTTTTTATTGGTCACAATTCTTTGAAAATTTTCCCTTCCCCGTGTATCATAGTTGTGTACGTTGCTGTTTCTCATATTAAATTCAGGATTTTGTTTCATGAACATGACTGTCTGCAGTATATACATGGAGTACACCGTAAGAATTTTATATTTTCTAAAGATGTCTCTACAAGGCTCTCTCTTCTTTACCTTGGCTACCATTCTTACTGCCTTTTTTTGTAATTTAAAAAGGCTATCTATATGAACTGCTGATGCCCCACCCCATATCTCAGTACCATATTGAAGGTGTGGATGAATTAACCCAAAATATATTTGCCTTAAAGTATCATGGTCCAAGAAGGCTGAGACCCGTTTTAGTAGATACACATATCTAATGATTTTCTTGCAAATATTATCTACATGGTCTTTCCGTGATAAGTGTTCATCAACAACGATGCCCAAAAATTTATGTGAATTTGCATGTGCAAGACCCAGTGGGGATGTAAATACAGTATCAGTTATGGCGGCATTATAACTGTGGATGAACTTCATTATTACCGTTTTGTCTTTATTTCCAAGAAGCTTGTTTGCTGTAAGGTATGCGGACAGAGTATTGAAACTGATCTCGGTACTGTTAGCTGCAGACTGCATATCACTGCCACAGCTGATGAAGGATATGTCATCAGCATAGCTTACAACCATGCAATTTTGGGGTTCAAATAAGTTATTTACATACATAAGGAACAGAAAAGGCCCTAGTATGCTTCCTTGAGGCACGCCACGTTGAAGTGTCCTGAAGTTTGATTTGGTTGTTAGGAGCTGTTCATTATTTTGATAAGTTAGCTGTACACACTGTTTCCTGCCTTTCAAATAGGAGGTAAGTAGTTTCAAGGCTAGTCCTCTCAACCCGTACTCTTCTAGCTTACACAGAAGAATGGTATGATTCACAGTATCACAGACTTTACTCATATCTAGGAAAGTGCCTATTACCTTGTCATTTTTGTCCAGCTTATTTAATATTTCATGTATAAAAGATGCTACTGCTGTTGTAGTAGATCTCCCTTTTCTAAATCCATATTGTAGGTTGTTTAACAGATTGTGTTTGGTGAAATATGATTCAACTTGATTTAGTATTACTCTCTGTAACAATTTGCCTAGTTCTGAGGTTAATGATATTGGCCTGTAGTTTTTAGTGTCAGTTTTTAATCCCTTTTTATGCACTGGTATAATTTCAGTAATTTTCAAAAGGTCAGGGAATACTCAATTTCTGAGGGAGGTATATATCAAGTGAGTCAGGGGTTTCACTAATTCATCCCTGCATTCCTTTAGCAGTTTAGATGAAATGTCATCCCAGCTACAAGACATTTTTGGTCAAAACACTGATATGATTGCTAGGACATCCCTCTCAGTAACGCCGTGGATATAAAAGGACTGGCTAGATTTTCCAAGACTAAAATTTTGTGGCTTGACATGAGCTTCATTTGTGCCAACTGTACTGAACTTTTGTATAAATTTCTCACACACTTCTTTTGGGTCATTTATTTCTTCACCATTTTCTTTTAATGTTATGTTGCTGTGTTCATAGTAATTCTGTTTCCCACTTTCTTTATGCATTTTTTTCCAGGCAGTTTTACTGATACAGCTAGAGTTCCTTATTTCAGAGGTATATTTCTGTGCTTTTAGTTTAGTCAAGGACTCTCTGTATATTTTTCTGAGCAGTTTATATTTTGTTGAGAAATATTGTAGTTTAGTATCTCTAAAAACTATGTAGCAATCTTTCATTTTCTCCCTCAGTTCAATTATTTCAGAAGGGAGATTCTCGGGAGCCATAGTAAGGGCTCTGAGATCACAAATGTAGTTCTCTAAGGAGTTTACATTTACTTACTCTTTTCCTACATTTGTGAGAACATGGTCAACACATGTCTTCGTATTTGCAGTGACTCTTGTAGGTTCTGAGTTCATTTGTTTAAAGTTATAACACTGTAATACATCCATATAGTGCAAATAGTTAACACTGTTATTTAATGAGTCTATGTTGATGTCTCCAGCAAGCAACAAGTGTTTTTATACATTGCTGTCCCCTCCAGCAAGTCCTCTAGGCAATTTAGAAACTCTTCTGTGTTACTTCCAGGTGACCTATACAATGCTGCTATAATAAGGCTGTTGTTTCCATACTTCAGGTTTACTGCTGCAACCTCAAATACCATTTCAGTACTCAGATCATCTATCCATTTAACTTCTGTTAATTTTGCAAAAATATGACTGTGGACTTTTTTTCTCCATTCCAATTGTAGATACAAGCAGCCAACTCCAGGGAATACCAGTGCCTCTCAAGATGATATACGAGGGCTATCCACAAAGTACATTACGTTTTCATTTGTGTCTGTTAGGGGCGGGGCTAGCGCGGCCATCTTGGTGTCATGGCATTCCGCCGCTCAGTCGGCATCCTGCCGTGCTAGTGAGAGGTTCGTGTTGTACTCCGTTGAGTTACTGTGACAGTTTGAAATGTGAGCGTTAATTGAAAATGCCGCGAAGTGTGAAGTGCGTGCTGTAATAAGGTTTCTGACTGCAAAAAACTGTACTCCAATAGAAATCTATCGACAGCTTTGTGAAGTGTATGGGGACAACATAATCACTGAAGGTGGAGTGCGTCAATGGGTCATAAAATTTGAAAATGGTCGAACTAACGTTCACGACGAAGAGCGAAGTGGAAGACCTAGCATAGTGACTGCCGAACTTGTTGAAAACGTCGATGCCGCGGTCTGTGAAAACCGTAATTTCACAATAACGGAACTCTCTATGAGTTTTCCACAAATTTCACGAAGTTTGTTGCGCAAAATCATTACCGAAAAGCTTGGTTACCACAAGTTTTGTGCAAGATGGATACCAAAAATCTTGACAGAGATTCACAAAAATCAGCGAATGGCTGCAGCGTTAAAGTTTTTGGACTCTTACAAGAAAGATGGCGACTCATTACTCGATCGCAACGTTACTGGTGACAAAACATGGGTTAAGCATGTGAACTGCGAGACAAAATTGCAGTCAATGCATTGGGGCACACAAATTCCCCCCAAAAACCCAAGAAACTCAAGCAAACAATGTCGGCAAGGAAGGTGATGGCGACTGTCTTTTGGGACAGAAAAAGTGTGATTTTTGTGGAAAGAGGCACTACAATAAACTCTCAAAGGTATTGCCAAACTCTGCACGACCTCAGAAGAGCAATACAAAACAAGTGCAGGGGAAAGTTGGGCTCAAAGATCTTGCTGATTCACGACAGTGCCCGGGCCCACATGGCAAATGCCACTCGTGAAGTTCTCGAATCTTTTAACTGGGAGTTGTTTCCTCATCCACCGTGCAGTCCCGACCTGGCACCGAGTGACTTCCACTTATTCCCAGCAATGAAGAAGTGGTTGGCTATGCAGCATTTTGATGACGACGCTCAGCTTCAAGAAGAGGTATCCACGTGGTTGAAGGCGCAGGCAGCCGAATTTCACAATGAAGGAATTTCCAAGCTCATCCATCGTTACGATAAGTGCCTTAATTTAAAAGGCAACTATGTAGAAAAGTAGTATTTAAGTGTGGCTTTCATCTGCATATAATAAAAAAATTTCAATACTTTATTTACTTTTAATTCCAAAATGTAATGTACTTTGTGGATAGCCCTCGTAGAATATGAAGGATTATTCTTAACTTGGTTCAATTTCACTTTAATAAAAATACTTAATATTGTTATTAAGTCTTCTCTTATTCAGAGACATATATGATACAAAACATTTGTAGCCCGTCATACACTGAGCAGTACAGCTTCATCAAATATCTACATACGAGTGAGTGAAACAAAATCATGAACAAAAAAGTGAATGATGTTTTACAGTTATTTCTCTGCACTTTATTGCATATTCATAACTAATGTCTTTGCTGATGCTTATAGTTGGCTTTTGATTATATCTTTATCATTGTTTTATTTTTTAAATAAATTTTACCATGTACCTACAGAGCTTCCCAATATTTACAGTCAAGCGATAGGAACAGAATGGGCACAATTAACAGTACAAGCATGTAACTCAGCAAAAATGAAATAATGTGCATGAACACTAGACTGGAAAAAGGCCAAATAAGTAATAGTATGGCATATAATCCCAAAATGTGATAGGGCAAAAATTATGCTCTCTCATATGAAGAGCTGAGTCCTCTCACCTATGAACAAATAGTAAATAACAGGAATGCATAGAAACCACTGTCTCTCAGAAAATTGGAAAGCATGAAAGATGTGATGAGCATGTGTAACTCAGAACCAACTGACAGTGAATCAAGCAACTACAGTGCAACAAAAAGTCTACAACTGCTCTATGTCTAAATGTGGAGCGGAACCACAAAAAATATGACATGGAGAACATACATGGAGAAAGGCTACCAAGTTGAGCACTAAAACACAGGAAATGAAATCCTGAAAACAAAACACCCTCATCATTTAAAAGTGTACTATCTTGCCACTGTTAAGATGAAATCATTATATAAAACAAGCTTATACCTCATCACCACTGTGCATCCTATTGTGAGAGGTGCAAGTTACAATGAATAGATGTAAACAGTGTAAATTTACTACAGAGTGCCTTAAGCAAGTACAACAGGAAACAGCTTCTAAAGTAATATTACTAGAGATTGTTCTGATCTGATAAGATTTGACACAGTAACAGTTTGTTGGATGTACAAGCCACACCTTCATAGCCATTGATTTGTCTGTCCTAAATTGGGTAGCACTGATGTAACCTGGAAATGATGGTATGCGGGTGCTGCCACTTGTGACTTGCCTACTGGTCTAGAGAACCATATCTGTGAATTTCCAATGTCAACTGTCTATTGAGTGATTGAATAGTGTCCTACAAAGCACCCGGCAGAAGAAGACAAAGAAATTGTGATACTGTCACGTGGCTTGTGGAGTTGAGCTAGTGCCAGTCATAACATCAGAGTATCTGACAGATGTGGCACCACCATATACCACAACAGCTGCAGCAAGCATAATGTGCTGCAGACATGTTGGAAACTTGGCAAACCATAGCACTCTGTTGTGTGCTGGTGGCTGGATTGAATTAATTACCACAGAACAAATAGATTCAATAATCTTTGTTCTGGGCAATATGGTATATGTGTATTTCATTCATTGTTAACTCAGCTTTATACTCTCCTAAAGGACTAATTGGAATCAATATCCAATAGGTTATAGGCCGAGAAAGAGATTAGTGAAGTTTCCACATCAATAAAGTAGCATCTGTTCAGAAACTGAAAATCAAAAGAACAAGTATTTGCATGGTATCAATAGTTGAGATTGTGATTTTTACTTGTGAGTTTGTAGGGACTCCATTCAGGAAGTACTCCAAATAATGTTGTGGCACTCCATTCATTGATGCACTTGTTTTATTTATCACAGTCTATAAGCTTCAATTTCACTCAGACTAGTGTGGATAGCAAGCATGGGAGCGGCTAATCAACTGAACAGAAGACAAAGATAAAGGATAATATACTTCATTGAAGAACTATGATTTCTGATAGCAAAATGTCCCACACAGGCCTCCCCATTTAGTGTGGAGTACTAGGGCAGGAGCATAGGTATCTACATTAGTTGAGGATGCAGTCATTGAAGTGAGATGTTAGTCGAGGGGTATGCCCTTGCCGGAATTGTGGGTGGTTGTCTTGTGGAGGGAATGGTGTACCTGGTGGTGGAGGTGGAGAAGCAGGTGGCAACAGCTCTAGCAGTGTCACTGAACAACAATGTGTCTTTGAGTACTGCTGAGCATCAATAGATGGGAAAATGCTGTCCGGGTCCTGAGCATCAGCAGTTTCCTGTAGATTACAGACAAGTTTGAGTCAGTGTACTGAAACAATTATAGGTTTAGCATCAGGGAGTACATCAAAGGTGTTAATTCCTCTATTTAAAACTTTGTGAGGGCCCGAGTATGGTGGCTGCAGAGCTGCATGTACTGTGTCATTATGCAGTGTTGCAAACCTGCAGTTTTCCAGGGGCTTATGAATGAAACTATCATAAGTTCTGTGGTGATGAGCAGGTGATGTGCTAATGTGTGAGATGTGCTTTTTCACATGGCTGACTACAGTAGGCTACTGATTGGTGATTGGAAGTTCTGTAGGCTTGAGAAACTCCACCAGTAGGTTCAATGGATCTCCATATAAAATCTCTGCCCATGATGCCTGCATGTCTTCCTTAAAAGCCGAACGACCACCCCCCCCCCCCCCCCCTGCTTCTGTACACTCATCCCTGTGGCATGTTAATGCAGCCTTTAAAGTGTGACCCATTGCTCTGCAGGTGACAGGCAATGGTGCAATAGCTTTTCACTCTGCACAGTAGTTTGCATATTTCTGACAATGAGGTTGACTCAAACTGGTGGTCCTGGACTGTGGTTATTGTGGCTGGACATCTGCAGGGTGAGACCTGAAGTTGCACAAAGGCTTAGTTGTGGTTTCTGCCATAATATCTGGTATGGGCTCCACCTCTACCCACCATGTAACATGGTAGATTGCAGAGATGTGTTTATATAATATGGACTCTAGGGAACAGACTAACTAGGTCCTGGTGAATGTGCTGCAGTCTTTCGTATCTCCAAGAGCTGGATTTGCAAAGCACCCTGTTTTGCATCACTGGTAGTCTTCACAAGCCTTTGTCCATAGTTTGCAATCACATTTCATGTGTGGCCAAACTAAACGGTCTGTCACTAGTTTGTTGTAAGATCGAGTTTTGGGATGTGACAAACAGCGGAGACTGCAGAAAAAGTGATGTTGTACTGAATGTGGAACCAGTGGGTGAAATCTCCCTTGTAATACATCACACCAGATCTGTTTCTCAGATCCAGAAAGATAGCACTATTTGAAAATCAAACCAGTTGCTTGATCCTACAGTAGTGCCTGGATTTGTGGGGCATCTTCTTAAGCTGAACTGAGGTCATCATTCATATTTGTAGACAAAGCATTTATTCAAAACAAGTGGTCCACCAGTAAGTTCTCAACATCCTTGATGTACTGAACATTGCTGGAAAATTTGGTGATGTAGTGAATGTGTCAACAACACTTGCGTGGCAGTCATTACTTGGATTTTGTATGGCATCCATGAGTGGGTGATGGTCTGTATAAATAGTAAACGGCCTAACCTCCACCTCCAATTTGAATTGCCAAACAGCCTTGTACAGCCAAAAGCTCTGGGTCAAATGCAAACCATTTGCATTGTAGGGGTGCGAGAGTACGTTTTGTGAAAAAAATTGTAATGGCTGCTGATGTCTGTTTACCAATTGTTGCAATACTGCTGCAACTGGTATTTCTCTGGAATCAGTTGTGATTGACAAGAAAGGATTCTTGACAGGGTGAGCCATGGTAACAGCTTTTTGTAGGTGCAGTTTGACATTATTGAATACCGTTTGCATCTTTTGTCCATGTAAAAGCTTTCTTGCTTTCTTGCTTTCTTGCTGGTGCGCCAGTAAGCGGAACTTGTACTTTGACAAGTCTTCTATAAAAGTTAATCGCTCCAAGAAATCTTCTAAATTACTTATAATTGCTTGGACATGGATCCGTTTTGCTGTAGGGCAGATTCTGGGCTGATTGAAGGAGTAACCAAGGAATGTAACCTCTTTCTGTTGGAGATTACATTTTTCACTACACATGTCGAAAGATAATATGCATCAGCCCAGTTCCCAGAACTCCTGAAGATAGACATTGACTCTGGATATTGTATCACAGGCACAGTCCCTGTTACTCTTCAGGGATGTCACTAAACCCACCCAAAGATGTAAACAACCATACATGAGCAGCACCTATTAGACAGAGGGGTCCGACAGCCAATCAGTTCCAGTCATTACACACAGGAAGGAGGTACATGACTCATGTTGTCTGTAATTCACCATGCCTAGATGGTCAATACTGCAGTTTGACCATTTCTGCATTGTTACTTTGTGCCAGGAACGGCTCTCAACACTTGAAGCATCCAGGCGTCTCAGAATGAACCAAAGCGATGTTGTTCAGACATGGAGGAGATACAGTGAGACAGGAACTGTCGATGACATGCCTCGCTCAGGCCGCCCAAGTGCTACTATTGCAGTGGATTACCACTATCTACAAATTATGGTTCAGAGGAACACGGACAGCAATGCCACAATGTTGTATAGTGCTTTTCGTGCAGCCACAGAATGTGGTGTTGTGACTCAAATTGTGCGCAATAGGCGGCATGATGCACAACTTCACCCCTGACGTACATGGTGAGGTCCATCTTTGCAACCACGACAGCATGCAACATGGTACAGATGGGCCCAGAAACATGTCAAATAGACTGCTCAGGATTGGCACCACATTCTCTTCAATGATGTGTGTCGCATTTGCCTTCAACCAGACAATTGTCGAATATGTGTTTGGAGGCAACTGGTTAGGCTGAACGCCTTAGACACACTGTCCAGTGAGTGCAGCAAGGTGGGGTTCCCTGCTGTTTTGGGGTGGCATTATGTGGGGCCGACGTACGCCGCTGGTGGGCATGGAAGGCACCATAACGGCTGTATGATACGTGAATGCCATCCTCTGACTAACAGTGCAATCATATTGGCAGCATATTGACAAGGCATTTTTCTTCATGGATGACAATTTGTACCTCATCGTGCACATCTTGTGAATTACTTCCTTCAGGATAATGACACCGCTCGACTAAAGTGGCCAGCATGTTCTGCAGACAGAACCCTATTAAACGTGCTGGGATAGATTGAAAAGCACTGTTTATGGATGATGTGACCCACCAACCATTCTGAGGAATCTATGCCAAATCATCATTGAGGAGTGGGACAATCTGGACTAACAGTACATTGATGAACTTGTGGATAGTATACCATGAGAAATACAGGCATGCATCAATGCTAGAGGACATGCTACTGGTTTTAGAGTTACCAGTGTGTACAGTGGTCTGGACCACCACCTCTGATGGTCTCGCTGTATGATTGTACAGCATCCAATGTGTGGTTTTCATGAGCAATAAAATAGGCCGAAATGATGTTTATGTTGATCTCTATTCCAATTTTCTGTGCAGGTTCCGGAACTCTCAGGACTGAGGTGATGGAAAACTTTTTTTGTTGTGTGTATTTATCACAACATGATGCTCTTCTAGACTATCAAAGATACGACTGAGATGTATTTCACGTTCTTGGAGTGATAATGAGAAGAACAAGATGTCATCAAGGCACAAAAGGCAGAATGGGGAACTGTAGTTGTATCTTGGCTATAAGACTCTGCCGTGTTTGGGCAGCATCTTTTGTTAGCTGTAAGGCCTCCTAAAGAGAAATACATGTAATCTGAATGATGTTATGCAGTTTTGGGTACACCTTCACTATAGGAGTCTCTGAATACGCTTTTCTGCTGTCTAAGACGTTGAAGGTGGTAGCACTAGCCAAAGCACGTGAAAAGTCCAGTACACTGAGGTGACAATATTCATGGGATAGCAATATGCACATATGAGAATGTAGGATTCCTTGGGGAATCTCGATGATAAAATCTTCTCGGGTTGACAGCTGAGTCAATGCATTGTTCTTCAGCAACGTTTCAGCAAGTTTTTTACTTGCCATCTTCAGGTCATCTTCACGTCTCGTCCAGATCTTTATAGCTTCTGGACCATGGACTTCTCTGCATCCTCATTGCCAGTCAGACCAATCAGGTGCGAGCAGAATCAGCGCGGCAGCATTTGGTGGGAGGAAGCTGTGGGTGCCAGTTCCTGACATCTTGTCTTGGTGTGGTCTGTTTATTCCATCTTTGTGTTTCGCTGACACAGCGGTTGTTTAGGAGTCTTGTTGAGTCATTGAAGTAGTGCTGATTTTGTGGTATCAAATTTTTTAACAGCCAGTGAGGCATGTGTGATATTGCTGATAATTTGAGAATAATGTGCAATACTGCTTAATAAGATCACAAATTTGGATGAGTCCACCATGATGCCATAGCTTTGTAAAATCAGTTCAGCAATTTGAAACCATGGTACAGCGTGCTAAGTTTTGAAAGCTGGCAATTTAGGAAGGCAACAGGACTTAGTGGAATGGCATTGAAGTCTGGATTAAAGTGTGAAGGCACGTTCAGTCTAAGCTCGTGGCACATTTGTGGAGTGGAAGCAAAATTTGAACACATCTCATGAGGTCCAGCTGGTTGGGATATGTACTGTGCATGAATGGATTTGTCAGGGGCAGAACTGATTCAGAAGTATTCTGAGTTGTACGTTGTTGATAAGTAGCACAAAGTTCTTCTGTTGTGACCTTGCCAAGTAGGTCTGTATTGCACGAATGTTGGCCATGTCTTTGCCCACCATCTGCATGGTTTTTGAAATGTTGCTTTGGCACAACACTTTCATTTTTCACTTCTACCGTGTGCTGTGCAAGAGGCTAGAAAATGTTTGTCTTTGCACTGGAGAATGGGTTTCTTTGAAGTACTTGTGTGAATAACAGGTGTTCCTGTACATTATCTGTGGCTGGTGAGGCGATGTAGCTGCAGAACTCTCTTTGAAGGTGGAGTCTACCTTGTTGCATTTTCTGGGGTCAGCACTGTAGGGACATCATTCAAGAAGTACTCTGAATAATTTTATAGTACTACATTCATTGATGCACTTCTTTTGTTTATCACTATGAATACACTTCAGTTCCACCTGGATTAATGTGGAAGGCAAACATGGATGCAACTAGACAATTGAACAAAATACAAATATAAGAAAAAGTGCATTATTAAATTAAGGACTATAATCTCTGATAGGAAGAGTTCCCACAAGTTACTGTGTTTCATCTCTTTGAGTGTGGTTTAATCATATTTTTGTTAGGAAAATTTTAAGATTTATTTGTTGAACTAGCTGAATGCATCTGAGATGGTTTTGGATGGACAATCACTGTGACTACTTATAACATTTCCTGGTAAAACATACTTTATAGCTGTGTAATTACAAAATATATATATATATATATATATATATATATATATATATATATATATATATATATATATATATATATAGGCACTGATTACGTCCATGGACTATGAATAATAATAGAATAGAATAGATTAAGTAATGGATCTGTGAAATAATATCTGTGTCGGCGATTTCTGAAACTGCCACCAAAAAGAATAGGTATCTTTCATTTCTCAAGATTGTAACCAGGACGCCATTAGGTGCTGATTATAAAGAAACATGTGTGAGCTTGCTATTATTCGATTTTTATTTAATGAGATCTCGCATGGTATTGTTAGAAAGCTTGTCTGGTATTTTACCCATTTATTTAAGACATTTTTAACTTTTTAAGTAGTTTTTGTGTTGCAGAGCAGCGACACGGCAGAACGAGCCGTGACAGATTCAAATCTAATAAAAAGGGCAATCACACCACAATAAGCGGTCAGTTAAAAAGTGAATTTAAAATTATTTCTTACTGCAGTTCAAGATCGGAGTACAAAGCAGCAGATTTTATGTTGTGTTTGACAGGCAGACGTGGGCTGCTAAGATTGTAAACTTTAACAGTGTAATTTCATGTTTCAAAAGGAAATCTTGCTATGCAAAAATTCTGGACTGATAAAAGTTATAGAAAAATCATTTTCTGGTTAATAATGGTAGTCTTATGCTCTAGTGTTAGCTGAGGCACTGATTAATAATTAATGTTGACTAAAAATCCACTGCAAGGTTTGAGGTTCTTTAAGCATTGCGTATGGTAACTTCATTATTTTTGATAACAGAAATAATTTCAGAACGTTTTTACGATAGTCGTAGCAGAGATGGATATTGTTGTGCATTCAATTGAGTCACAGTAACTAAACTGTTCATTTAATAAGAAGCCAGTTCCAGTATAATAATAATTAATCTCATTTGTTTGCAACATACAATTAACCGAAGTAAACCAGTGTACAGAAAAAATAGTGCAGTGCAAAAGACTTTCAAGATAGCGACAACTACAGTTATTTATCGGGGAGTTAATAATATGGTTTGCACAACTTTTAGACCAAGGGCTGATAGGGAATTTGACAAAGGAAAAAGTGGACCCACAAATGTTGGGTATGGCAATGAGTGCCATATGCCTTAGGAATCATTTGGGATCAGCCATTATGCAAATAAGGGAGGTTTCTTCCAAGGGTGAAATTTCATTAAAAAACCATTTTTGAATGAGTAAAATCAGTTTTTAATTCCTTTGGAGCCACATTTATGGGGGAAGCAGCTTCATGCAAGAAAATTAAAAGCCTTTTAGCTTTTGGAACTAACATGTACGCTGGTATGACAGTGTGCGTGTAGGGTGTTTCCACATTTAAGTTGACTTAAGGGATTGGTGGTGAGGAAATGTAGGTGTAAGTAATTGATGTTTGTGGAACCCCAGCTTTGGATTAAGTTTGTCATCATGCAAATGTGACTTTCAAGATGGTGGCAAGTGCAGTTATTTGTAGGGAGAAGCTAGTGTTATCCATAACTTATCAGTAAGCTTTGGATTTTACTTGAGTCTCCCTTATTCATATGGAAGTTAATATGGTCACACAGCTTTTAGCCGCAGAGTTTATATTTATGTTGATGAAGAAAAAAATGGACCCACAGGTGTTGAGTATGGAAATGGGTATCTCATAGAAATTGTTTGGAAACACTCAATACATTAATAAGGGAACTATCTTCAGAGGACAAAACTCTTTTTCGAATGAGTAAAATCAATTTTGTATTTCCTTTGAGCCACATTTCTGCCTCTATACAAAAATCTAATACATGTACCCGAGATGCCATGTGTAACAGCGCCTCTCGGTGTTGAAAAAACAAAAATAGCTCCCATATTAGCTCCCACGTCCTTAAAATATCAATTCACAAAATGACCCAAGTCTGTCCAGAAGTAGTAATTACGAAAAATAAATAAAAAACAAATAAATATAGGGAAATATCTAGTATAGAAAGCAAAAGAAAAGAAAAGGAAAATTTAATTATAAATTTTAGAAACATGGGAAGGGGGAAAAACAGTAGAAAATATTGAAATGTTAGTTATTCCAATACGTAAGAAAATCTATTATAGTCATAGAACGTAGGTCCGAGACACGAAAGATAATGTTTATTGAAGTATAAACACAGTCTAACATAACAGTCGCGACACTTCGCCTCGGTTTTGTTGCCTAATGGGCCAGCAGTGCCCCAAGCGGCCAGTAACTTAAACTGTGAGTTCGGCGCGATCGTAAAAGCGAGTAGTGGTTGCTTATTTTGATTTCTACAATGGTTTTTACAAGCGAGAGCGTTTCTAGCGCCATAAATTGCAGCAGCAACAGGAATAAGACACCACAGCTGCCTTTTTTAGGCTTTTAAGGATCCTGAGAGGTATATACCATCATGTTACTAAACTGTATTGTCAGGATTCACTTGCAAACTACAGGGTTATTACAAATGATTGAAGCGATTTCACAGCTCTACAATAACTTTATTATTTGAGATATTTTCACAATGCTTTGCACACACATACAAAAACTCAAAAAGTTTTTTTAGGCATTCACAAATGTTCGATATGTGCCCCTTTAGTGATTCGGCAGACATCAAGCCGATAATCAAGTTCCTCCCACACTCGGCGCAGCATGTCCCCATCAATGAGTTCGAAAGCATCGTTGATGCGAGCTTGCAGTTCTGGCACGTTTCTTGGTAGAGGAGGTTTAAACACTGAATCTTTCACATAACCCCACAGAAAGAAATCGCATGGGGTTAAGTCGGGAGAGCATGGAGGCCATGACATGAATTGCTGATCATGATCTCCACCACGACCGATCCATCGGTTTTCCAATATCCTGTTTAAGAAATGCCGAACATCATAATGGAAGTGCGGTGGAGCACCATCCTGTTGAAAGATGAAGTCGGCGCTGTCGGTCTCCAGTTCTGGCATGAGCCAATTTTCCGCGGTCTACGCATGAAACTTGCCCGCACGCGTTCAACCGTTTCTTCGCTCACTGCAGGCCGACCCGTTGATTTCGCCTTACAGAGGCATCCAGAAGCTTTAAACTGCAGATACCATCGCCGAATGGAGTTAGCAGTTGGTGGATCTTTGTTGAACTTCGTCCTGAAGTGTCGTTGCACTGTTATGACTGACTGATGTGAGTGCATTTCGAGCACGACATACGCTTTCTCGGCTCCTGTCGCCATTTTGTCTCACTGCGCTCTCGAGCGCTCTGATGGCAGAAACCTGAAGTGCGGCTTCAGCCGAACAAAACTTTATGAGTTTTTCTACGTATCTGTAGTGTGTCGTGACCGTATGTCAATGAATGGAGCTACAGTGAATTTATGAAATCGCTTCAATCATTTGTAATAGCCCTGTACATGTGTATTAATGATTAATGTTTCGTTTTAGGAGCAGAAAATGGCTACTTAATAGCATATGAGAAGACCTTATGAAAAAAGACCCAGTTTACCTGTATAATAATATTAGGTTTTGTTCGCTACATTTCGAACAAAACCAGCTAATGAACGCAGACAATAATAAACCCATGTGGAATGCGGTACCCATGCTGTTTGACATCCCAAATAAGCCACCTGAACTGACGATGAAGGGGAAACTGCCGCAAAGATTCGACAATCCATCTAAATCTGTAAAACAGTCGTATGACACAGAAGCAGCCAGTTCAGCTCTCCATGTATCAGTGCCAGAATCGTGTGAATCGTCAACACAGACCTGCTTTAACGTCGAAGTGGTTAGATTAACTGCGGTTATCCGTGTCTTACAAAAGCGTAATGTTTGGTTTGTATTTCATTCACTTCTATTGTTAGTCACTTAATTTTCCTTGCTTCCTTCATCTAATGACATTATTTTGCTAGCACCTTGTTCACTGACAGATTGTTTGAAAATTATTCAGATAATTGGTTTTGCGTGAAATGTAATGCAATCAGCTCATTATAATGTTTTCAACGTATTTCTCTCACTATTTAGCAGTTACTTATCCCGTTTAGAATAAGTTACTAAATAATAAAAAGGCACTTAGAGTAAATAAGGTCAAGGATGAAAAGGTGTTGAAGATCAAGAGGGGGTGTGATCAATATTATGACTGGTGTAGAAGTACAAGTTCTCAAGTATTTAAAGACATGCTCACAGTGAAAAAGAAAAGATTAAGACAGGCCTTAAAGGAAGCTAGGTGTAAAAAAAATGAAGATATGATACTAACATCTGAATATAAGACACGTGCAATGTGGAATATCATTAACAGTCAGTGCAACAGGAAAATGACTTCACAGGCTGAAAGCAGTAATCTGAATGCTGCACAGTTAAATACATTCTTCACTGTGAAGGTGCAAGAAATAATGAAGGTGATTGGCACTTCCAATATAGCTACTGACCATAAATACTACTTGAGAAACACCACAAAGCCTGGAAGAACATTTAGCTTTAAACTGGTCAAGGTACAGGATGTTACTAATATACTGAGGAAAATTAAGAACAGTTTTGGTAATGACGTTTATGGTTTAAGTTCAGCCATGTTAAAGTGCGATTCAGTTCAACTGCCAGAATTGAAAACACATGTAGTAAATACATGTATTTTGGAAGCTCAGTTCCCAAAGGCACTAAAGTTTGTTAAAGTCACTCCAATACACAAAAAAGGCAGCCTCTCAAGTTGTCATAATTTGAGGTCTGTTTCAATTGTGCCAATCTTGTCTAAAGTGATAGAAGCTATATTAAATAATCAAATAGTAAAATACTTTGAAGAAAACAAAATCTTCACTGATAGTCAATTTGGCTTTAGATCAGGGTTAGGAACTGTTAAATCTGCCTTATCACTTTTAACACAGTGTGTGAAGCAACTAGAAAGCAAGCTAGTGGTTCAGAATAAATTCTTTGATTTATCAAAAGCTTTCGACACTGTGTCTCATGAAATCTTATTGAACAAACTGCAATTCTACGGCTTTACAGGAAGTGCTCTGGAATTGATAAAATCTTATCTAAGTAATTGAGTGCAGAAGGTGGTTTTTAATGGTGCAGAATCAGATTACTTACCTGTGGGCATGGGTGTCCCACAAGGTTCTGTACGCGGCCCAATTCTATTTATTATTTATATAAATGACTTACCATGTAACATAGTTGGGCCATCAACTAGGACTTACTTATCTGCAGATGATCTTGCAGTCTGCATAACTGCAGATACAGCACAGAAGGTGAAATATGAAGCAGACCAGTGCACTATCGAAGTTGAAAATTGGTGTAAAGCTAATTCCCTTTGTGTCAAACAGAAAAAAATACAAGGCCTGTATGTATCGTGGAATAATAACACTGAACTTGAGCAGAGCTCAAATGCTGTTAATTTCCTTGGAATCTCAATTGATTCAAAATTATCCTGGGGTAGCCATATAGAAAAAGTGGGAAGCAGCATTAGCAAAGGAATATTTGCTCTAAGGAAGCTGTTTCTTTGTCTAAACATGCCAGGACTTAAAGTGGTTTATTTTACTTTAGTACACAGTCACATTTCCTATGGTAAAATACTGTGGGGACATCAAAGCAAGGCAGCTAATGTCTTCAAACTACAAAAGAAGGCAATAAGACTGATATGTAGCTTGGCACCCAGAGCTCACTGTAGGCCAAGCTTTAAAAAATTACAGATTATGACCCGGGCGTCAATATTTATACTACAGTGTGTAATGCATATTAAGGAAAACGATCCAAGTTATCAACAGTATGACATGCGACATAATTATAACACAAGAAACAAGCAGGATCTAGTTTCTTTCCGATGTAACTATTAAAAAACACAAAAGTGCTTCTTATACAAGTCCATAAAATTTTTTAATGCCATACTCCAACATATCAGGGATCTTCCAATTCAACAATTCAAAAAAAAGTAAAAGAATTTCTTCTTGAGCTCACCATTTATGAAACTGATGAATTTTTAAGGGAGGCAAAGAATATGGTATGACTACACTTTGTGACCAGTTTTTATATGCTTCTGTATATATATATATGAGTAAGTCTGTAATTGGCTAAATTTACTAAGCAATATAAAATTGTATCAGAAGTTTCTCTGTTTTGTATTTGTGTGAAGGTACCATAATTATTTGTGTAATATTTATATTGTGTAATATTTTCTTGTTTTTGTAATTATTTGTGTAACGTTTATACTGTGTAATATTGACTTTTGTAATGCCTCAGATGATCTCTGATGTCTCTACAACAATAAAAATCAATCAATCAATCAATACTTGTGGCAACAGGCGACAGTGACAAACACAGTAGACCTACAGAACGATAAATCAGCTGTCGGTCTCTTTTGCATGTAGAGGTACATGTCTGTGCTTCTTATATGTGAATCTGTGTGTTTATATTCTTTTCATATCAACGTGGTAAGCTGCAATTCTATCCAACGTCACAAGTGTTCCTTCACGATGTGTTGTAGCTTTCCACTGGATTCATGGTTTATTTCTATACTTGCGCTTATTTTAGAATCATTTTTAGAAACATATATGCCTTCTGATACTATACGAACCCTTGGAGGCAAGAAAATAACTCAAATATTTCCTAAATTACGAAGGAAATGGATGCAAAACAAACATTATGTTTACGACGCGTCTGACGTTCACCTTACTCGCCGCCTGGAGCGCTAGTGTCGCTCCATCTGTCAAACGATAACAACTTTTACACCAGTGAGTGTGGCGACTGTTATGTTAGACTGTGGTATAAATAGCCATACGTTGTAATTACGATACTCCAGTCTCTAGTCTGTTCTACTTTGGAAGTTATTTAGGACATACAGCTTTAGAGAACAACAATTGGGACTTTATTAAACAAGGATCAAGAATAGATCGTGACGAGATTTGAGGATTGTCAATTCAAGACTTTAATATTGATATTTATCAGATTTGATAAACGGGAAGGTGAATAGTAATCTCTTTGGCCTTAATGTCAATTCATGTGAATATATAAATGCTTTACTGAATTGAGAATTTTAACTGGATTCGGACTTTGAATTGTGATAGTGGGAAACTTTAACTTCACACGACTAGTGATCATAGTTAATGACAGTTTGCGGATATTAAATAGAAATAATTTATTTACCGAGAGTGACAGGATATTATGTAACATCTCAGATGCTAGCAGGAATCCTACATAATCTGGATTTACACTAGCAAGTCGCTTGCAGAAGTTATTGCTAGCCGCCTGCAGCTGAGTTTACACAGCAGCGCAAGAATTAAGGAAGATTCTTCCGCAAGTTCTTTGGCAAGAAACTTGCATCAACAACTTGCTGATACTGTTTACATATGCTTTCAGTACCACTACGACTGTCAGCCAAAGTGTAAAATGAGAAGTAGGTGGGTGAGATATGCTGCAGCTCTTGTAATTGTAATGCAAACATGAGAAAGAAAAAGAGAAGTATTTGGGTTAGAGAGTAGATAATGAGAAGATCGTAAAATGGTGCTGTAAGAACCTTTTGCAAGAACTTAGTATCGAGAGCATGGATACTTTTGAAAACTTTTGAAGAATGTCCTCAAATGATCTGGAGTATTTGTTGATGTTAATAGCGCCCGTCATATCAAAACGTGTCACAAACTTTGGTACTGCTATTTCAGCAAAGGAACGTTTGATAGTCACTCTATGATGTATAGCTACCGGTGAGCTATGAATAACATAGACATTTCATTTATTTATGTGAAACATACAACCAAAAAAAGTTTGAATTTTGAAATCTTTTCTTTGTAGGAGACTCTTACAAGTCCCTAATGTACTTGTTTCATATTCCCGTCAGCACGATTTCTCTGATCATACCCGATGTATGTAGAGCCATTTTTAACGTCTTGAAAAGGGAAAATTATTTGAAGGTATGTGAAAACACAACAATGAAATTAAATTTTTATTGAAATAAACTGCATTTTACAGAGTTATATGCTTATAAAAATGTTTTTTTTTCTAATGCTCAAAAAACAGAAAGTGACAAACTAAGTAAATAGAACATGTAATAATTACGTATCGTCTTTTTCTAGACTCCTAAAACAACAAGCGAGTGGATGCAGGTGACAAAGGGGTTGTGTCTTCAATTTATGCTACTTTCTGTGTACTTCTTTTATATCAACGAGATTTCATTTAATGCGCTCATCTTCTTAGCTCTATCCTTAAAGTCTCAGTTATGCACGTACCGTATTTCGGGGTAGCTCTTCACGGGTACAATAAAATGTTCTGTATCCTGCTTCACCCATTCCCGTTTCTCCTCCATTTCTGAAATTTGTTTGCATATAATACATAAGAGGGTTGCATAAAATTAAGTCACCACATTAAGTAAAATTTTAAATATGCGTGTCATGCAGACGACATACTTACTATAACTTGTGTTTCCTACTTACAGGAAATAGAAATAAATCCTAAAAGCTGCAAGTTACTTGAAGATACTTCTTGCATGGTGTTCACACTGCAAGTGGAAAACGTGCCGCAAGTCACTTTCGCAATAAATTGCTACAGTCGCAAGTCGACTTGGCGATATGTTTACACTCGCAAATCGTGCGGCAAGTTCCTCCGAGCAAGTTAATTGCTGCAATAACTTGCTAGTGTAAACCGAGCATTAGACATCTAATTAAAGAACTTCTTTGAATGAGATCGTTTGAGTGAATCTATTTATTAATAATTATTGTCAATAAACTGACATTGTTAATTTGAAACATAATACAAGTGTTGAACATTAATTTAACTTAGATTAATAAACATTAAGGTTACGTGATCTATGCCAAGAACAAACTAGCGATTCGTAACTAAAACAACTGAATGAAAGGTTAAAGTATCGTCGTCTGTAAACATTGGTAGTAAAGCTACTGAAGATTTTTCCTCTCAGAGTTGGGAAGACTATATGTGTAGTGACCCACATTTAACATTGGGTTTTAAAAGTAATCAAATTGATACTTAGCTAGGACAATATCAAATAAAAGTAAAACCCTTCAATGGCAGTAAATGTGTAAAAAATAAAATTAAACTTTCACTTATGAGACGAAAAATAGAAAATAGAAAAAGAGCTCCTACATGTATTTGGCGCCCTACAACGCAGGGCTCGAACAGAAGATTGGTAGAGCAAGATTTGAAGTTGCTACGGGTATTTAGGTTCTCTTATTTGGAAGAAGCACGTCATAGGCAGTTTGTTTCACAGGTTGCTGTTGAGTGCGAGAAACGTGGGTCTTTCCAACTGCTGAGGGAGACAGCTGGCAATGCAGAGGACGAGACCGTGCTAACAATAGGCGACAGCGCTGGACTTTGAGTCTATGAGAGTGCAGCCAATCACAACGCAGCTGATCTATGGAACCACGAAGGTACAGCCGACTGCTGTGCCACAGTACTTATCTCTACAAGAGTCTACTACTGCTATTACTAAGGAAAAGTGTCGACCTCAGCTATTTGATTATTATTTTATCCAAGGAAATCTTGATAGGGACTGTTTCTTTGTGTCACCTTTTGTAGTAGTGCTGTAGTGTAGGGACAGAAGTATATTTTTTTAAAAAGCGTGTGACGATTAATATTGATTTTTGTAAATGGCTAGGAGACGTAGAAATAAAATGGATGATGTGGAAGATTTACACTTAGGGGAACCTGATGTATAGAGAAACGTGGTAGAGGGATTAGATCCTGTTGATTCACAAGTAAACATTAGTGATTCAAATATTGCTCAGAATATAGAGACAACTACTGATGTTAATGTGAACTTGGTGGAAGCGCAGAAAAGGGGTACTGTGTTTGGTGATGGGAGTACATCTCAATCCAGTAATACCAATACTTTAGATGCTAATATGTTAATTAATATTCTTGCACAATTTAAAGAGGAATTGGCAAAAGATAGTAGATTAAAAGAAGCAGAGTGTTCTGCAAAAGAAGCAGAACATTTTGCTAAATTAGAGGAAAATATTTTAAAAGAAAATAAAAAGTTATCCGATAAATTAGACACTGTAGAATCACATTTTAAGAAAAGATTTGAAAAGGTTCAAGATGACATACAAGAGATTACTGAAAAGTACGATACCTTAAGTATTAAAGTTACACGTTGCATGGGGGCTTAATTAAAATAAATAAGAATGCAAATACTTTTTTTTGTAGCTGTATGTCCGATTACGCTGTTTCGTAAACGGCTGGCCCTGACTAGTTTTTGTACGCAATCTGACTGCATGTAACAACCACAAAGAATGAAATGAAAATTTCAGTTAATACACTTAATTAATTAAGTCCCCAGCAACTATAAAACCTACGAAGCCAACATAGCACAAGTGTAGCTGTTCTGTGTGTGGTAGTGTGACTCAACGCACATCTGGCACGGTTCTTCTTCAACAAAACAAGAATTTTTAAATACCAATTATACTGACGTGATAAAAGAAAATTAGAAATACTATAATTGCGTAAGGAAAGCAGAATTACACTCTAATACAAGAACGCAAGCCAGATGCTTTGTTGACTGAACCTGTAATGGCACATTATTCAGGACACACAAATAATAAAAGAATAAAAGAAAATACCTCCATATATTGACGAAATGCACTCTGACCATTACAATATCTCCATTAGAACAACATCTGCTATCTCTCCCATCAAACCAATGCATAAAACATGGAACAACACTCTCCACTACCACATCTCACTCTAACTTCAGCTACAAGCAGTGTCCACCACAACTTCTCGGCAAGCACTCTTGCCGCTACGTCTCAATAATCACTGCCAGTGGAGGCGGCGGAACAATGCTCTCTGGCTCGATTTCTGGCGCTGTGGCTCAGTGTAGCCACCTTTCAACATTTATAATCTAATCTAGATCAGATCTTAAATAATGGTAATAACTTGACTGATAGAATGAATACGTTCGAACTTAATACTAAAGAAGCCATTGATAATTATTTAGAGGAACAATCAAAGAGTGCTGAGGAGAGACTATCCCAATGGTTCGAAGAAAAATCCTCCAAAGTTCCTAATCAGGCTTTTGATATTGTAAATGATATTCAACAGTCATGTCAGGAAATTATTAATGGGTATAAGGAAGAATTTAAGATAATAAAGGAAAAAGCGTTAGAGGAAGTTTCAAAACAACAATTAAAATCAGATTCTAAAATTTCTAGTTGTGAAATTCGTATCGAAGGGATGGACAGATTGGATAGCGGAGTGATGCAAATCGATATCCATTCTGGTCACGATTTTAATTCTAGACTGAAGAAGGGTAAAATTTGGCAGGGAACTGTATGAAAACGACGAAATGTCTGGCTGGGATTCAGAACCACGAATGCAGCGGAGATATTTGCCGAACTTGAGAGTTGAAACCCGTATTTATAAGAGTAGACAATTCCCTACATTCTCAATCGAGAAAAATAGTGTTCATATACACCCTACGGTATTCATTAATAGTTTTAAGCGAGTATTTCCTCAAGGTTGGACAGAAAAAGATAAAATACAATTTATTGTGTCTAAAATGGTAGGAGAAGCGGCGATATGGGCTAATGACGTAAGCGAACGATGCAGTTCATGTCAAGAATTTGAGAGACTTTTTCTAGCAAAATTCTGGTTGTATAGAAAACAAGAGAGATTACGAAACGAGTTTTATAATCCCGAGATGTTCGATCCAAAAAAGGGTACTCTTAGGAACTATTTTGAAAAATACATAAATAAGACAAAATTTTTGTATAATCGTATTTCATATACAGAAGTAATAAATATTTTAAGATCTAGGTTGCCGATTTACATTTGAGAACGACTAGTAACAGTGCCAGATGACGATCTTGATTATTTTTTGTCTGTGGTAGATGAAGTAGGTATGTTATTAGAAGATGCTAGACACCAGAATAA
Organism: Schistocerca cancellata; assembly: GCF_023864275.1. Classification (NCBI taxonomy): domain Eukaryota; kingdom Metazoa; phylum Arthropoda; class Insecta; order Orthoptera; family Acrididae; genus Schistocerca; species Schistocerca cancellata. The sequence goes on along the minus strand of NC_064626.1, from coordinate 622,713,843 downwards.
TAACAATAATTATTACCAATTTAATGCAGATGGTAGTAATGGTAACAACCACAACTATAACAATAACAACTTTGTTCGTGGAAATGGCAATCGAAATGGTAACAATAATAACAATAGAAGGCAAAATTCTAATTCTGGGCAGGTGAATAGATATTCTTTTGGGAATAATAATCCAAATTTTGGTAATAACCAATATTACAGTTCTGATAATAATTATGGGCATAGGAATGGTAATAATACATCGTACAATGTCTAGAATAGTAAGCGTAGATTTGTAGAAAATCAATCGCATAATTTTAATAGAGTAGACAATATCTCTGCACCAAATACATCTTGGATGCGAAATCAAATTGTACAATGGGAAGAACCATATAGTGATAATAGTAATAATAATTTCAGAACCAATACGAATAGTGCTAATAATTCGATACCATTACCCGACAGAAAAAGCTTTAATAATCCAGGTACTTCAGGTAACAGTCAACATACTGTGAGGATTGTTGAAGTACATGACGAACCCAAGATTACAACTGAAATTAGAGAGGTAAACTAGATCCAGTCAGCTTAGGTCGGTTGACTGGAGAGAAGCAGGAAAGCAAATTGTGTAATGCGTGTATGCTCAGATATAATAATGAGAATGATAATAGAGAAGAACTATTAAAGACATTGTCCGAAGGTAAATAGAGAAACCTTACTAGCCACAGTGGAGGTAAAAGTTGACACACTTCCTGTGCAGATATTAATAGATACAGGCTTTTCAGTAAATATCATGAGTTATAGTTTTTGCAAGCAGATTTGCCAATGTAAGATGACGCGGACTTTACTGGTCTTGGGTTGCATGATCTCAGGGGCTTTTAGTGCAAAGGCACAACGTGTTAGGATACAGGTACAGGTATAGTTTATGATCCAAGATGATCGACTAATATGCGGCTTCTTGGTTGTGGAGAAACTTTCAATACCATGTACCATGGGATTTTCTACGAAATCACAGTGCAAACCTAGATATTAAGGAAGGTACATGTAAGTTGGAAATAATTGATAAATTTGTTGAATTAAAATTTATGAAAAGATTTGATATTCATGGAACATACTGTAATAGCTTTAACATAAAATGTATGAATAATGACATTGTACTGCAAGAGTGTGATGATAATTGTGAGGGTCAGATAAGTGAAGTCAGTGAAAGTATTATTAACGATAAGGTATCTGAATCCAAATATCTCATGGAAATTCAAAGACAGGATTTACATAAGGGTCTATCCTCTTAAGAATTTTTGTAAGGTAAATTACTCTATACCTTAGTCGAAGAGAGAAGGTGTCCAGAAAGAAATCAGAAAGATGCTAGAATGGAATACTACTGAGCCTTCTAGTTCTGAATATTGTAGTCCATTGTTGGCGGTAGAGAAAGCAAATGGGGATCTGAGGTTGGTTTTAGATGCTCGGGATATCAACAAAATTCTGATACCAGTTAGAACCCGACCTGAAAATCTCGAAGAATTTGTCAAGAAATTGTACTACTGATTCTAAGGATGCTTTTGATAATATTCGCGATTCCTCATTACAAGCAGAAATTACTGAAAATCTCGAAGAATTGCTGCAGAAGTTCTATGGAGTCTCTTTTCTAACTTCTTTGGAACTCTGCACTTCCTACTGGCAAACAAAAATTACGGAGGAATCACGCAAATACACGGCATTTGTTTTCGGTGGCCGATGCTACCAATTTAAAGTCATGCCTTTTGGACTAAATATTAGTGGAGGAGTTTTTATAGCCACTCTAGATACAGTCTTAGGACCTGAATTACTCGAAGCAGTAACTGTATATGTGGATGACTTATTGATAGATACCCGATCTTGTGAAGAGCATTTATATTTATTGAATAAGGTTTTCGAAAGATTTAAAGAATATAGAGTTACTGCAAATTTAATGAAGTCAAAATTCGGGAGAAATAAGACAAAGTTCTTGGGGTATATCATTTCACCAAGTGGCACTATCCCCGATCCTAAGAAGTTTAAAGAAAATTCCTTATCCTAAGTCTAAGAAGCAGTTGAAGTCATTCTTGGAATTGGTTTCATTTTTTCGGAAGTTCTTAGCAAACCAAATTCTTAATAGTGAGGTATTATTAAAATTATTACGAAAAAATGTGTCAAGAAATTGTACTACTGATTCTAAGGATGCTTTTGATAATATTCGCGATTCCTCATTACAAGCAGAAATTCTAAAGCATCCTGACCTGGAAAAGGATTTTTGTATTGCAGCTGATGTGTCAAACACCGGACTTGCTGGTGTTCTGTTTCAAATGGAGAATGAGGATGATCCGAATACTATCTGGATAATCAGCTTTGCGAGTAGAATTCTGTCAGCATGTGAACGGTCATATAGTACTACTGAATTGGAAGTTTTGGCTGTTGTCTGGTCGTTAAAGAAATTAAGATATTTTATTTATGGTTTACAGACCATCTAATGTGTGTCATTCTTACTATCCAGTAATATGTTACGTGCCAGGTTGACTCAATGGGTATTACTATAGCAAAAGTATAAGATCGATGTCAAGCATGTAAAAGGTCGAGACAATGTAGTAGCAAATGCGTTGTCCCGACTGCCTAAAGGATTACAAGGAGATAATTATGATGATAGTAATAACAATTTTAAATTACTTTTTATTAAATCAACGCCATACAAAAAAGAATTCGAAGAAATGTGTAAAAACATCACTGAATTACAGTATGCCGATAAGAAGTGAAGCAATATCATACGATCTTTGAAACAAGCGAAGGGTAAAAGCACAAATAACAATAAATATCAGCTGGTCGGCGAGACCTTATACTATCGTAAAAATAAAGATTCCAACTGGTTAATATCTATACCTACTGGGTGTTTAACCACTTTTATTTGGTATACTCACTTGGTTTGGGGACATGTGGGTGTAAAGAAATGTGGGTATAAATTATTTTAATAATTTTTACCCGAACTTAAAGAAATCCGCTATACAATTTTTATCTAGGTGTGTTCTATGTCAAAAGACCAAACCAGTTAATGTAAGTCATACGGTAGAATTCCAATTATTCCATCTAGACCATTAAAACTGATTTCGTGTGATGTAATCAGGCCGTGGACGATCGTCAAGGGAATTTTTCGATATGTAATAGGTTTCTACGACGTATTTTCAAAATATATTAAGTTGTATCCTTTAAGAACTACGAATGTACGATCTATGTTCAGCATATTAGTTAAATGAATATAGTAATTGTGTGGGAAAACCAGAGAGAATAGTTACCGATAATGCATCATATTTCATTAGTAAATGTTGGAAGAAAGTAATGTCTGAACAGCAAATCCGAAATACTTTTTTCTCCAAACACAGACCTCAAAGTAGCCCGATAGAGCGTGTGTTTAAGGAGTTAAATAGATTTATGAGTACACATATATCCAAGAACCCTGTAAAATTGATTGAGATGTTATCAGTTTTTGAAACTATACATAACGACCTACCACATCTCTCTACCAAATGTATGTCTAACGAAGTATTTTTAGGGAAACAGGACTCTGGAGAGTGGTTGTCAACTCTTCCAACAATGACTGAATCTCCTATGAAGAGAGAAGATCTATGTATTTAGAGTAGTCCACCAGTCATACTGCATCAAGCTTGTATTAGGAAAAGACAATTTGACAAAACAGTGAAACCTATATCTTATTATAAGATTGATGATAAGGTATTAGTCTGTAAATATCCGAAGTCGTCGATATGGAAGAAAATCGATAGGAAGTGGAATTTGTTCAGCGGATCATATCAAATAATAGACTAACCTTTTCCATGTAGTTATGTATTAGCTGATGAAAAGAACCGTGTGAAAAAGAGTATTTATCATCATGCGGATGTAAAGAGATTTATTTCAAAGTAATAATTTTAATAATTTTTAGATTAATATTCTTTTTGTTGTTGAATGTCAATTATGTTTGAAGAAGTTATTTGATGTGCCTGCAACTTTATCCTACAAATAAAATTTTAATTTTGAAAAATATTAGTTGTGTAGGTAGGCTTTCCGCCTATTATAGATACTAGTTTTGTTCTGAATATAGAAAGTAGATTTGTTTGAGGATTATCATTATTAGAGGCAGGAAGGCTTCATGCATTTGGAAAAAAAATTATTTGATGATTTGTGTTAAATTTTCTTTAAATATTATTATGTGTAGGAAGACTTCACGCCTTTAAGAAGATTGATTTGAGAATTTATCTGAAGTTTTATTTAAAGGTTATTAAATGTTGTTTGAGGATTTGAAGAACACTAGTTGTAGGAAGGCTTTGCGCCTTTGGAGAGACTTGTTTAAAAAGGATTTGTTTAAAGGTTATTTTTTTTAAAAGGCTTTGCGTTTTTAATTCATCTTGTTTGCTGTGTTAATTTTAATACTTAGATGATACTAAGTAAAGGTGACACAACGAAATATCTCAACAGTATTTCTGATGGGTAGGAAGGAGTGTTTTCACATGATTGTCGACTTCTCTTGTGTAGTCCTTTAACAAGAATGGTTCAGTAAAAGGGGAACTTTGTGTGTTGAAAAAAGTGTTGTGTGAAGTGTTAGTGATCCAAGATATTAGTGAGGGGTGAAGTAATTCTTCATATGAAACTGGTAAACACTTAAAATGCAATTTCTTCATGAGTACAGTAACTTAAAACGATTTGGACTCAGGAGTTGGAATACATAGAAGGTACTGGAAGCATATAGACAATTGTGTGATTAACTGATGGCGTCTGACACGTAGGTTGAACTGAACAATGCTATAAACGTGGGGGGGGGGGGGGGGTGCATTCAAAAGAATATATTATATAACAGAATGTGCATGAATTAACTTAAAGTCAATGGAATTCGTCGAGCTTACTGTTCCAGTATAAAAACTAGCAGTAGTATTATTATGTTGGTAATCAATGTCGAAGATGCAGGTTTAACGGTTGGATGCAGCAGAACGTCGGACTTGAGGATGTAAGTCTCAGTCGCAAGCTAAAAGAAGAAGCGGCTGAGTGAAGAACCAAATCGTACAACGCTGCCTGGTACGATTTGGTGCACTGGTAGCATCTCTTTGGCGTGTTTCGTCAGTTGATGTCAGCGTATACTGTCTGTATCAAACAATGGTATACAGACAATTGTAAGTCTCGGTCGCAAGTTAAAAGAAGAGGCGGCCGAGTGAAGAACCAAATCGTACAATGTTGCCTGGTACGATTTGGTGCAGTAGCAGTTTCCTTTGGCGTGTCTTGTCATCAGAAGAAGATTCAAGAAATTGTTGAAGATCAAGTCTTGTAAAATTTGTTTTCGATAGAGTCATGATGTTTTTAAACAGAGCAGTGCGCTTAGGCTCTTTAGAATATAAGTGATATATTTAAATTGTGGAAATGTGCAGTGGCAGTTCGGTTAGGACAAAATTATTAATTTCACTATATAATATGTCTTGAGATATTTAGTGGGCAAACCTGTTAAGCCCGTCTAAATTTTAATGTTTGTCAAACATACTGTAACAAAATTTTGTATGATGTGCATGGAGTATGAATGAAAGAAAAAAGAAAGAAAAGTCACACCATTTGCTAGGACAATGATAAGCAAAGGCAGTTTACGCTTATCATAGTCCTGGGGGGGGGGAGGGGGCGATGTAACACCTACAGCGCCTCTCCGTGTTGAAAAAACAAAAATAGCTCTCAAATTAGCTCCCATGTCCTTAAAATACCAATTCACAAAATGACCCAAGTCCGTCTACAAGTAGTAATTACGAAAAATAAATAAAGAACAAATAGAAGGTATTATCTAGTATAGAAAGCAAAAGAAAAGAAATGGAAAATTTAATTATAAAGTTTATAGACATGGTAAGGGGGAAAAACCGTAGAAAATATTAAAATATTAGTTATTCCAATACGTAAGAAAATCAATATTATAGTCATAGAACGTAGGTCTGGGACACCAAAGATAGTGTTTATTAAAGTATAATTAGCCGTACGTTGTAGTTACGATACTCCAGTGTCTAGTCTGTTCTAGTTCGGAAGTTATTTAGGACGTACAGCTTTAGAGAACAACAATTGAGATTTTATTAAAGGGGGATCAAGAATAGATCGTGACGAGAATGTTTTTGAGGATTGTCAATTCAAGACTTTAATTTGGACAATTATCAGATTAGATAAACGAGAAGGTGAATAGTAATCTCTTTGGCTTTAATGTCAATTCGTGTGAATATTTAAACACTTTAGTGAATTGAGAATTTTAACCGGATTCAGACTTTGAATTGTGATAGTGGGAAAATTTAACTTCACGCGACTAGTGATCATAGTTAATGACAGTTTGCGGATATTAAATAGAAATAACTTATTTACCGAAAGTGACAGGTTATTATCTAACATCTCTGATGCTAGTGGGAATCCTACTTAGTAGTGATGGGCTAAACTGCGATTTTCCGATATTAGTGATTTCTGTGAATGCTACTTTTCAGTATCTGTTATTCTTAACTGTGATTTGTCGCAGTTAAGAGTCGCAGTTAATGAACATAGGTCGTGTATCTTTCCGCCACTGTTATTTCTGCTACTTCCGCGATTTATGCTACTTCTGCGATTTCTGTGACTTCTGCTACTTCTGCGATTTCTGCTACTTCTGCGATTTCTGTGACTTCTGCTACTTCTGCGATTTCTGTGATTCCTGCGATTTCTGCGACTTACTACCGTATGAAAAAGTTACATCTGTCAACACAGAAAATTGCATCTCAACAAACCTGTCATTGGCAAGTATGTTTTACGTTTTTTCTACCGTTGGCTTTAATTGTGTATTAAAGAAACAACTGTGAAAATATTAATAGTATAATTAATATGTAAGTAGCCGTACAGTACCGTAATAGTTCGCATTTAGAAAATGAATTCTAACATATTGTTATGTTCACAGGTACCTGAACTACATTTCAGTCACTCATTTATTTATTTATTTATTTAGCATATGGCAAGTACAAATCACGTATGAAAAATCTAAAAGTACATAACACACAAAACAGTTACAATATCACAAACAAACATCTAGGTTAGAAATATAATCGATTGCACTGTTAGTCGCATCCATGAAGTCCCTTGTTGGCCCAGGGTACGCCCTCAGAGGGCATTCTACCACGATATGGTGAACTGTCTGCCTGTCAGCGCAGCAGTCGCACTGTGGTGATGGCACTATGCTCCATTTGTACAAGGAGTCCGCACAACGACCGTGGCTCATCCTGATCCTGTTAAGGGTAGACCAGATTTTGCGGGGCAAGTCAAAGCCCCGAGGTCTGTTAGATGTTCCCAATAACGTGTTAACCTGAGGCAGTGTCTTTTCCTCCCATTCTTCTCTCCGGCGGTCCTCAAGAATAAAAGCGTTCTTTACCAGATCTTTGGCACTTGCGAGAGGGGGGTGTCTGGATTTCAATCTATTTTGCTCAATTCCATTACTCAGGGTGTGGATAGGAAGATCTGGGCTATTTTGGATTTTTCGACACTCCCTGACAAGTGCGTGTTCTCTGCGCAACTGTGGCTGCGGGATATGGCTCAATACAGGCAGCCATTGGACAGGAGTTGACCTGATCGTTCCAGAGATAATCCTCATCGTTTAGTTGAAGACTGCATCCACCTTCTTGATGTGAGCACTATTTAACCATATTGGGGAACAGTACTCTGCTGCAGAATAGACAAGTCCTAGTGCAGAGCTACGCAGAACGGAGGCAGTGGACCCCCAACTAGTGCCACAAAGCTTTTGGACAATGTTGTTTCTAGTTCTGACTTTTTCAGCAGTGTTTACAAGGTGTTGTTTATAGCTCAATGTTCTATCGAGTGTCACGCCCAGATACTTTGGTGTTCTATTATATGGAAGAATGCCGCCATCAAAGCGGATCTTGAGCTCTTTGTTTGCTAATTTGTTATTCAGGTGGAAACAAGTGGCCTCTGTTTTGGATGGGCTGGGTTGGAGCCTCCAGTCACGGAAGTATTTTCCTAGAGTGGTCAAATCGCTGGATAGTGTGATCTCAGTTTCCTCCATCACTCGATGTTGTGTGGCCAAGGCCCAGTCGTCCGCATATCCGAACATTTTGGATCTCGTCCTAGGCATATCGGCTATATACATGCTGAAAAGCAGTGGAGCCAGTACTGAACCTTGGGGCAGGCCATTATTAAGTTTCATGAATTTACTTCTGTTGTTACCGATGACAACCTGGAATGGTCTATTGCAGAGCATTTCGTTGATAAGGTTAGCCGTTTTTAGACATGGCACGATGCGGAGGAGCTTATAAATCAGGCCCTGTCTCCAGACAGTGTCGAACGCCGCCGTCAGGTCAACAAATACCACTGATGTTTTTTGCTGTCTTTGGAAGCCTGCCTCGATGTAGGTTGTTAGAGCGAGGACCTGATCCGTGCAGCTTCTTTCGGCTGGAAGCCCGCCTGTTCTACCGGTACAGCCTCCAGGATGACTTCGCTCATTCTGTTGTACATAAGTCTCTCCAGTAATTTATAGATCGTACTGAGTAAGGCGATTGGGCGGTAGCTCTGAGGTTGGTCACTCGGTTTGCCCGGTTTTAATATGGCAACAATTTTAGCCTTTTTGAGAGTGTGCAGAATTTTTCCAGTTTGCAACACGTTAGAGAAGAATCGCGCAAGCCATAATCTTGCAAATTTACCACAGTGGAGCAGAAATTCTGGGTGAATCCCATCAAACCCTGGGGCCTTTCCTGGTTTTATATCGTTCAGGGCCATATTTAACTCTTCGACTGAAAAGGGTTGGGAATAAGATGTATTGTTCTCTGCTGTCGATTTCAGCTCTTTAAGCTCCTTTTTAATTTTTATAGTATGGGCTCGTTCCTTTGGGGCCCTGGACGTCTTGCTGATGTGAACCGCAACTGTATTTGGGGACATAGCACTGGTCATTCGCAGATTTTTACCTCCACCTCCAAGTCTCCGAAGCAAAGACCACGCCCTTCTGCATGATCTTGTAAAATCCATTTGTTCCACGGTCTCCATCCACTTAGCACGAGAGGTTAGTTTCTAAGCGTTTCGATGGACTTAATTACTTCAGTGAGATTGTTCTTGCAAATGTGATATTCATTATAGCAAATATTAGCAATCTACTCTGTCAATTATATTGCTAGTAATTAATGACAGCAAAAATTGTTTAATAATCCTTGTGTTTTTGCAGACACAGTTCTGACTCTGATTACTGGTTGCTGTACGTATCTATCCACATCAAGGCTGTTTTTGAGAGAGACTCGTGAAGATTCAAGACAGCTCTTAGAGGATTTGCGGTTTAAAAGTGAAATAATTGTGAAATAAGTGTGTGAATGATTGAACTGTGTTTTATTGAAGTTGTTGTGCAATTTTAAAGGAATAATAAATGTCAAATACAGTGAGTGAATAATAAAAATCTCATTTTCCACATGTTCAAGCCGTCCTATACCCATAATTTTCCGCCACTTACTTATTGGTAAACACTTGTTGGAGAGTGACATGCCGCCCCCCCCCCCCCCCCTTTTCTCCACAATCTTGGTGTGACACTGACCTGTAACTTATCCCAAAGTCTACAATATGCATTTTGAGGCTGTTGATATGAAAGTGGGAAGTACAGATCTTCCAGTTAAATCAGGAATAGCTTAAGTGCATTACTTGAAAGTAACACAGGAAAAGCTTACTTATGTAGGTGGTAGTAGTGTCGGCAAAAAGTTCTTGTGTGTGAAGTTGCCATGTAGAACACCAGGTGTAAAACTTTTCTCCCAAGTCTTGAACTATGTCGGAACAAAAGTGAGGCATTCATATGACTGTTTTCATTTCTCTACACTTGTACAGATGTCTGAGTTCTGCTGTGTTAACATTGCAAAGTCCTGTAGGCATGTGGAGTATTAACCAAAACTGTCATATTGGAAGCAGAATCAAACACATTTGTTACATTACTTGATATTTTCAGGAGAAAAAGGCAATGTTGCTTCTTATTAATATAATACATTCAGAGTCGCAGCAGCATTTGACCAACCATAACTGATGCTGAATGTGCATGTTGTCATATAATATGAAGGGCTTATTTCAATAGTGGTACAAGTCCATTACCTCCACTTTTCTGTTTATAATGCTTCTGAAATTAGTGATCCAAACAAACATAAATAAAGGTTCATCTCTAGCAAGAAGCCATATGCTTGAATATTTCTGGTATCTCAAATGCAGATTTGTCAGCGCTCATTTAACTTTACGACTCTGTATCTCAAAATGAACAAAAATGGACTTGTACCACTATTGAAATAAGCCCTTCATATGCACACACAGCACATCGATCTCGTGAGGCACAAGGCTCTCATAACGAAGTACGTACGTCGGTCAACAGATGACACTAGGAAAAGTATGTTAACTGCGCTTTTTAGTTGCTACTTGCGACTTTTAGTTGCGATTTGTCACAGAAATCGCAGTTTGACTCGGTAGCGAATAGCGTAGTATGAACTTTGCTCAACAGATGGCAGTGCTAACTGCGCTTTTTAGTTGCTACTTGCGACTCGTGGTTGCGACTTGTCACTGAAATCGCAGAAAGCAGTGCTAAATTCGACCAATAGATGGCTCACGTCTTTGAATATGAAATACTACTTGCGACTGCTAACTGTGACTGAAATCGCAGTTAGATTCTGTAAAGTTGCTACTGTGATATCTGTGACTTCTCAGTCACTGTGATTTCTAACAGATACGCGATTTCCTGCCCACCACTACTACTTAGATCTAATTAAAGAACTTCTTTGAATGAGATCGTATGAGTGAATCTATTTATTAATAATTCTTGTCAATAAACTGGCGTTGTTAATTTGAAACATAATACAAGTCCTGAACATTAATTTAACTTAGATTAATTTAACTTAGATTTATTTACGTTAAGGTTACGTGATCTAGGCCAAGAACAAACCTAAAACAATTGAACGAAAGGTTGAAGTATCGTCGTCTGTAAACATTGATAGTAAAGCTACTAAAGATTTTTCCACTCAGAGTTGGGAAGACTATACGTGTAATGACCCACGTTTAACGTTGGGTTTTAAAAGTAATCAAATTGATACTTCGCCGGGACAATATCAAATAAAAGTAAAACCCTTCAATGACAGTCTACGTGTAAAAAATTAAGTCAAACTTTCACTTTATTAGACGAAAACAGAAAAAGGGCTGCTACACATGCCAGCTCACATTAAATTATAAGTAACATTGTGATATCTTGCAGCTGGAAACACATCCATTACTGCAATACATGTATCACATTCTGAAAAGAACTGTTTCTAAATTTTTATGTGAAATACTTGGATGCTGTCTACAATACACTGAAGGTGAAGAGGAAAGCAAGGCTTTGCCTCAGCGAGTCTGCTTTGTTTCTATCATTAGAGTCAGGTACCAAATCATGAGTTATAATCCATCCCCACAACTTTAATTCCTCCAGTGCCTCATCTTGTACCTCCCAAGCTCCATATAAGTTCTCCTGCATAACCTGTGGGAGTGGCACTCCTGGTGGAAAGGGTATTGTGGGGGCATGGCTTATCCACAGCTTGGAGGATGGTTCCAGAATGAAATTTCATTCTGCAACAAAGTGTGCTCTGATATTAAACTTCCTGACAGGTTAAAACTGTGGACCAAACCGAGGCCAGAACCCAGGACTTCTGTATTTCACAGGCAAGTGAGTCCAGCAGACAGTTTTAATCTGACAGAAGTTTGACATCAATGCACAATCTACTGTAAAATGAAAATTCAAAACAACCCCCCTCCCCTCCCAGGCTGTGGTTAAGCCATGTCTCCATGCCAAGCAATATCCTTTCTTCCATGAGTGCTAGTTCTGCAAGACAAGGACTTTTGTGTAGTTTGAAAGGGAGGAGATAGTGTACTTGTGGAATTAAAGCTGTGAGGATGGGTCATGAGTTGTGCTTGTGTAGCTCAGTTGTTAGAGCACTTGCTCATAAAAGGTACAGGACCCAGGTTTGAGTCCAAATCCAGCACACACTTTCAATATGCCAGTAAATTTTATACCAGCACACACTCTGCTGCAGATGATGATGATGATGATTTTGTTTGGTTTGTGGGGCGCTCAACTGCATGGTTATCAGTGCCCATACGAATTCCCAACCTTGGCTCAGTCCAATCTCACCACTTTCATGAATGACGATGAGGACAACACAAACACCCAGTCATCTCGAAGCAGGTGAAAATGCCTGACCCCACCAGGAATTGAACCCAGGACCCTGTACTTGGGAAGCGAGAATGCAACCACAAGACCACGAGCTGTGGACTCTGCTGCAGAGTCATAACTCACTCTGGAAAAAATCTGAAGGCTGTGGCTAAGTCACGTTTCTTGCAGGAGTGCTAGTTCCTCACTCTCCTGTGAAAGGCAAGAGTCCCATATGTGAATTCCTGTCTGATACACAGTTTTAACCTGCCAGCAAGTTATCAAGTCTGTGCACACTTCACTGGCAAGTGAAATTTCGTTATGGATCCTATATTACTTCATTACAAATAAGTGATTATAAGGAATTGCTGAATGCTACAATGAGATTCCTATTGCACTTTTCAAGAACATTTTGCCACTTTGCAAAGTATTTTTTCTATTTAGTTGAAAACAAGGTTCATTTGTTTCTCCTGAAACTAACTTTTCACATACATAAACAAATGATTCAAGACATGTACTGTCCAATGAACAAGAGCGTAATGAGTGCAGATCCATCTAGTGGCTGTTGTTGAAGAACATATGCAGTGGTGGTGCAAGCAACTACATCCAAGAAAATTAACTGCCTTTCAACTTTCATAACTTATGTATAAGTTGGCACAACAGTGTGTTTCCATATGTAAGTTCATGTATAGGAGAGCTGATGAGGACATGCATGTGTAAGCTATTCATGCTTGTGGAAACCAGCCTTTTCTGGAGGTACTGTGGCTCTGCATCTTTCAAAAATGTACTTTGACTAAAAATTTTGGAGATACCTTATTACATTTCATTGTTTTTAGTTGAATCTCTTATTTGACAGGCTTATATTAAAATGCAAGGCCTATGAATATGTGCTTTTTCAAAACACCAGCACATTGAGGATCTTCCAGAAATGTGTCAGGCCTGAAACAACTTGTTGTAATTAAATGTCAGGTAATGAGAAATCAGAGGTTAATGCCTTCGGAAGATCTATAACAAATTATACAGTTACAAGTTGCCAAAGTTCACTGTGATGCATTGGATACAGGTGTGGAGTTATGAAGTCTAAAGCTCCAGATCTGCAGCTTGCTGTCTGCAAATATTTTTTTATTCACCTTCAGATTTCTAAGAGATTCTGATGCTTTATTATTAATTAAATAAAAGTCTGTAGTGTATAATTCAATGTTGTGTACATATAAAAGTGCTTTCTCTCATGAATGAACTGCCACTGTCAGTAATTTACAAATTAAGCATGAAACATGCAAATGCAAGTAACTATTCAAAATCCACTGACCAACTGGCAAACCAAGCTATCACTCAGAATTAAAAGCATGGAAAAAATGGACACATCTGAAAAGGGATTAAAAAGTAACTTAGTCTCCGTCATGTATAAAGTATAACAGAAAAATCATAAGGTAGTTATTTTAGGAGAATTCTTTTCCAAACAAGAAAGTCTTTGATTTCATTTTACAAAAAAATTTAATTGGATAGATACAAAATTGACTCACCAAGCAATGGCAGAACACACACATAAAAGAAGATTATAACTAGGCAAGTTTCCAGAGCCAATGGCTCCTTCTTCAGGAAGAAGGGTTGAAGGAAAAGAAAGTGGGATGAACCACGGGTCAGGGGAGTCTTACTGCATGGGATGAGAAGGAAAGACTGATTGTTGGGGACTGCATCAGATGAGATTTGGAAACCTGAGAGCTTAAAGGTGGAAGACAGGGTAATATGCAAGAAAGAGATTACTGGTTAAACATAATGCCTGAGTTAATAAGAGTGAAAAGCTAAGTGCATTGTACTATGATGGTTCAGATGGCTCTGAGCACTATGGGACTTAACGTCTGAGGTCACCAGTCCCCTAGAACTTAGAACTACTTTAACCTAACTAACCTAAGGACATCACACACATCCATGCTTGAGGCAGGATTCGAACCTGCGACCATAGCGGTCGCGCGGTTCCAGACTGTAGCGCCTAGAACCGCTTGGCCACTCTGGCCGGCGCATTGTACAATGAAAAATGTAGAAAACTAAAATGGAGTGAAGAAAAGAGTAGTTACTGTGAAGAAATGCTGAAAGGGAGGAAATTAACATAAATTAAGGGCAGATGCCTGGCAAGAATCAAGGACATGTTGTAGTGTTAGTTCCCACTTGTGGAGTACTGAAACTGGTGTCTGAGGGAAGAATCCATATGGCACACATGTGGTGAAACTGGCACCGAGGTCACAATTGCCATGATTTGCAACAAGTTAGTGTGTGGTGCCAATAAACACCTTCTGCGTATGCCCATTCATCCTAATTGATAAATTGGTGGTAGACATTCTGATGTAAAAAGCCAAACAGTGTTTACATAACAGCTGGTATATGACATGTGTCATTTCACAGGTGGCTTTCCCTTTGATAGTACATATTTTGCCAGTTACAGGGCTGCTATAGGTGGTGGTAGGAGGGTGCATAGGGCAAGTCTTGCAGTGGGGATGGTCACAGGGAGATGGGTGCAGAAGGAGCATAGGGTTTATTGGATGGATCAGCAGTACCAGGATTGGATGTCAAACATTTCCTCCCATACAGTCTTGGTATTTGATACTAACATATTTGTTTGGAAGCAGATGTTTTACAGCAATACACCACCATTCTCACCTCAGTTTTCACAGCATGTAATTACCCCACAAGCCCAGTTCAAAAGCAGATTTTCCAGACCATCACATCCAATCCTAGTACTGCTGATCCCTCCAAGAAAGAATCATTGGAGCACACCACTGGTGACTCAGCATTATCCTGGTCTGGAATGTATTAGTCTGCTATTTCGACAGGGCCATGACTTCCTAAAATCATGCTCTGAAATGAGATCCATTATTAGTGAGATTTTGCCCACCAAACCTAGAATAGCTTTTCATTGCCCTCCCAGTCTCCACAATATCCTTGTCAGACCCTATGCTCCTTCTGCACCCATCTCCCTACCCTATGGCTCCTACACCTGAGACCGTCCCCACTACAAGACTTGCCCTATGCACCCTCCTGCCACTGCCTGTAAATGCCCTGTAACTGGCAAAACATGTAGTATCAGAAGGAGAGCCACCTGAGAAATGACACATGTTATATACCAACTGTTATGTAAACACTGTTCAGCCTTTTACATCAGCATGACTGCCACCAAATTATCAATTAGGATGACTGGGCACAGGCAGAAGGTGTTTATTGGCAACACACAATAACCTGTTGCAGAGCATGCACTACAACATGACAATTGTGACCTTGGTGACTGTTTCACCACATGTACCATCTGGATTCTCCCCCCAGACACTGGTTTATCAGAACTCCGCAATTGGAAACCAGCGCTACGACATGTCCTTGGTTCTTGACACTCATCTGGCCTTAATTTACTTTAATTTCTTCAACTTCAGCATTTCTTCACAGTTACTACTCTTTTCTTCACTCTGTTTCAGTTTTCTCCATCTTTCATTATCTTACCTGTCTATTTTTCACCGCCCCCTCCGAACTCTGTTATGTATGATGCACTTAGCTTTTCACCCTTATTAACACATGCATGATGTTTAAGCAATAATCTCTGTCTTGCATATTACCCTGTCTTCCACCTTTAAGCTTTCAAATTTTGCCCATTTTAGTGTCCAATAATCAGTTTTTCCTTCTCATCCCATGTGGTAAGTCTTCCCTAACATGCTTTCCCAAAATCTACACTTTTTTTCTAGACCTCACCAGTCCTTTAACTTCACCCTCCTTCCTTCCCCTTCGACCATTCTGCCTGAAGGAACCACTGGCTCTGAAAGCTTGCCTAATTATAACCTTCTGTTATGTGTGTGTTCTGCCACCAGTTGTTGAGTAAATGCTGTATCTATCCAATTAAATTATTTTTCAAAAATTGGTTGTTTCTATTTCATTTGATTTGATTTGATATTTATTTGGTCTTGTTGACTACATATTGTACAAGTAATGTACTATTAATATACGGCAGCAGTCCCTCACCATCACCCCAGTCAACTGGAATATGTGTGCTCATGGCAGGTTACTCTTCCATCAGTGCAACTGTTGCCCTTTCTGGCATATGATGAATCAGCTGCAGATTGGTGCTCCTAAGAGACACGGTTACACCAACATTTGCAGGTTTTTCATGTGGGCGATGCAAACTTGTGTAGGGTTTTCATTATTTCCTGGTTTTCATTGCCCATGTAACTGTTGCTGTGCCAACCAACTTGTGCCTTTGCAAGAAATGGCCAGCTTACCATTTGTCAAAATGTGCAAGCTTCTCTCAACCTATTATGCTGACAAAACGCATTTCACTGTGACACATATAGAATTTTATCATTGTCAGAAATGCGAAAACCAATCTTACGGAGACTGGGCTGCAGAATTAATGCATCAAGCCATCTTTGTAAATTTGTCACCAGCATCCATCATGAATCCTTTGCTGAACACATGCTGCATGATATTATCCATCTGGCCCCATATAGGGAAGTCTGCAAAAGGCAAAGTCCTGAATTTGAATCAAGATCTAGCACACAGTTTTAATCTGCCAGGTACCCTCGTATGAGCACATGTTCCATTGCAGAGTCCAAACGCATTCTGGAAACAACCTCCCAGGTAGTAGCTAAGCCATGTTTCTGCAATGTCCTTTCTCCCAGGAGTGGTAGTCCTGCAACCTATGCTGTTTGGAAGGTAGGAGATGAGTTATTGGCAGAATTAAAGCTGTGAGAATGGGTCATGGGTTATGATTAAGTAGCTCAATCTGTGGGGCATTTGCCTTTGAAATACCAAGGTTCTGGGTTCAGTACTGGTCCACCACACACTTTTAATACACCAAAGTTTCACATCTGTGTGAATTTCAATATAGAGTGAAAATCCATTTTGGATTGATCTCCCAGACCATTGATAAGCCATGTTTCCACAACATCCTTTCTCCTATGAGTGGTAGTTCCATAAGTTATGCAGGAGATCTTTTGCAAAGTTTGGAAGGTAGGAGATGAGTTATTGGTGATATTATAACTGTGAGGACAAGTTGTGACAAATGTTGGGTAGCTTACTCTATTGGTAGAGAATTGGATCACAAAAGGTACAGGTCCCAGGTTCAAATCCTGGCCTGGCACACAGTTTTAATCTGCCAGGAGGTTTCATATGAGAGCACGCTCTACTGCAGAGTCAAAAATTCATTCCGAAAATGGCTAAGCTGTGTCTCTGCAGTTTCTTTTAGACCAGGAGTGGTAGTCCTCAGGAGAACTTCTGTGAAGTTTGCAAGGTAGGAGATGAGGTACTGGGAGAATTACAGCTGTGAGGACAGGTTGCAAGTCATACTCAAGTGAGGTCCTGGGATTCAGTCCTGTTCAAGCACACTGTTCTAATCTTCAAGTAACATTGTATTATTTGACATGATGTACAGATTCAAAAAATATTGTAACTGAGAGTGTGGAATTCCGATTCTCATCTTTCTACAAAGCAACTAATGTTGTGAAGGCATTTTTCATTTCAGTATCATGATGAAAATGTTTTATTCAGTGTATTAATTTAAACTGTGCCTTTAAAGATTTGAAGCTATTGTTGACCCTAATTAAAATCCTTTGAGGCATGTTTAGCAAGTAAGTGTAATGTGATCATAAAAGGCTGTGGCTTGCAGGAACATGGTAGTACATAAACTCATTTCACAGTATCCAGTTGCATGAAAGATGTTGGTAAGAAATCCTGTCAAGTGCAAGATACATGCTGTGATCCGCTTCCTACTTGAAGAAGATACTATAACACATATTGAATTTGTTTGTGAATCATATCAGTTTACTGCAAAGATATTTTGAACAGAACTAGTGTGTTTAAGTAGCCTAGGGAATTTAGTGGAAGCAGAGAGATATTACTGATGAACAGAGAATGAGAAGACCATCCACTTTAGTGAAAAAATCAAGGAAACTGTTCATGCAGACTGGTGATTGGCAGTGGATGAAATTTCTTGCAACATGAATTGGAAGTTGAACATTGTCTGAGCCATATTATGACTGGATTGTGGATGGCTCATTACATACCTGAGACAAAAACACAGTCACCTTAGTGGTGTCATATCAGTTCTGCATCTGCCAAATAATTCACAACAATTTCAGAAAAAAGAATAATGGCCTTATTGTTTTGCGACCAAAAAGGCATCATTTTGGTCAAATTTCTGCCTCAGGAGGAAGCCATCAGTGCACAACTATATTGTGAGGCCCATAAAACTCAAAATGAACATTCTAAACAAAAGAAGAAGAATGCACATGCGAGGAGTGTGCTTGTTGCATGACAATGCCTGTCTTAACACAGCCTTAGCCAGCAAAGTGCTCTTGGTCTCTTTTGGTTGGAATGTTTGGTAAAACCCCCATATCCCCTGACTTGGCACCTTCAGATTATCATTTTTTCAGCTCTCTGAAGGTGCACTTGAGTGGAATTAAATTTTCAACCAACTAGCAAGTGCAGAAAGAGGTTTTGAACCTGGTGAAGGAGGTGGTGGGGGAATTCTTCACAGAGGGCATAAATAAACTTGTACCACAGTTTGCCACATGCATTAGACAGGATGGCAATAATGTGGAGAAACAGTCAACAAGTGTATAAACAATATCCTGTGATTTCTTTTTCAAATATTATTTTTCTAAAAAAATATAAAAATCTAGTTCACTCACTTTCTGAACTTGCCTTTTATGTAAGTACAACAGTCCCTGAGTAATGATTGCTCTGCATAGTAGTACAATATTTGATTACAAAATTAAGTATAATACTGGTAAAAGAACACTATACTTATGGCACCTGTGACCTGCCAGAATACTGACTACATAACTCTAGTGATAGAAACAAATCAGACTCGCTGAGGCAAAGCCTAGCTTTCCTATTTACCTTCAGTGTATTGTAGACAGCATCCAAGTATTTCACATAAAAATTTAGAAACAGTGCTTTTCAGAATGTGATACACGTATTGCAGTAATGAATGTGTTTCCAGCTGAAAGATATCACAATGTTACTTGTAATTTACTGTGAGCTGGCATGGCATTTCAGGTACATGTGTGGCGCCAATGAAATTGAAACCAACATCGATATGCACTCATCTTTGGAGTCTAAGCATTATCTTTGGCTGTTCTGCCATGTTCAGTTCAGTTCTTTGTGATCCTTGTATGTGTTAAGGTTAATAAATGAACTATTGCTAAATGGGTGTGATTATTGGTGCAACCAACCCAGTTATCCTCCTCACTGGTGACCTCAAGTTGCAACATCTTCCATTTTTGACGTTTTACTGTGTCTGTGACCTCCGCGTTAGTTATTTTCGAATGTATTACATCGACACAGCATTCGAACAATGACTTCAGCCCAGCGCCTAATGCCGGATTTTGCAATTGACATGCATTGGGTTGTGGGTGATGTACACCCGCCAGGACTGCAACATGATGCCCCTCACTTGATGATTTCGCTGATTTCGCCGGACATTTTTGAGCCTGCAACAATAAGTGAGGTTAGGAGTGCGCATGACTCCGGCTATCAAACATCTTTGTTCCTGCCACATGTGCCCTCCCTCCTCGACTGTGCAGTTACCTCTTACGGATCTCCATGCAGTGCAGGACCAATGCCGATTTCTGCAAATGCTTCGTCGGACAACCTACTACCACCAATACAACGACCTGCCACACCGCAATCCGTGCAGTACCATGCAGATACCTGCCACATGGCTGGAATTGCTTCATTCACAGGTCTACCTCCTCAGCATCCGACCACGCCCGCGCCTGCCTTGGTTCAGCATCAGCACATGCCTTCCTACTTCGATACCATGGCCTGCAACATGAACAATAATTTGTTATCTGTGCCTGACCTTCACCTCCATCCCACTGCTACACCTCAGTGTTTTGTGCCATGACATTCACCTTATCTGCACACCGTTTTGAGTGGAGTGACTACGAACAGTGAACATTCACACATTCCATTCCACGTTCGACATCATTTCCCACACTGTGCTTCTGGACAGCCCGCACCTCCACAGCCTCCCTGCAACACAAGTGGCCCCGGCTCTGATCATACGTCGAGCTTTCCGCGGACTAACTCACGTTCTCAAACTTTGAACTTTTTCTCACCTGTCGCCCCCGCGCCGGCTCCAGTCGAGCTTCCGCTACCATTCTCGGCACATCTCGGTGCCTCATCCTTGCCGGTCTTCCACAACGCGTCAATCCGAACACACCCGCAACGTGTTGAGCTTCCGCAACAGCAATCAACACATTACGGTGTCTCACCCACGTCGGCCTTCCGCGTCACAACAGATCACGCTCAACCAGAACATGTCACCTTCACGCTGCCACCCGAACAGCCATCGTTGCCACATCCCCTGGAGGCACACTCTCCTGGAATACTACAGCAACAACAGCTCGATTCAGGCAGCGCCCTGACAAACTCAAATCAACCTGTTCTTCCGAACATTCTACAACGCTTACTGACGCTGTCATCGTTTAATCCCGACAGAGCAATAACCTGATTCAGAATTGTGGACGAAGTGTTCGACCATTACAAACTCGACGAGTCAACCAGGTTTCTGTGCCTCCTCACCCACCTGCACGACCAGGAGGACTTGATTGCTGATCTGGTCGATGCCCCGGACTCATCTACCCAGTACACTCTAGCCGAAAAGACAGTTCTACGTCGGCTTGCACGCTCACCTGAGGCAGCAATACGGCAAGTGTTCCACATCCAGCAACTAGGCAATGACAAACCTTCCCAGCTCTGGAGATGGCTACGTGCCCTGGTCAGCGCCGATCTACTGTCTGACACAGCTCTCCTCGCCATCTGGTCAGATAAACTATCTCCTCACATCCGCTTTGCTCTGGCTCAAAGGTCCCCTGAACCTGTCGAGCAAAGAATGACAATTGCTGACAAGCTACACGATGCACCACTGCTCTATTTCGCCAGCCACTGCCTACCTGACAAGTCTCAGGTTCAGGCTCATCGCCCTGCGTCTGTACGTGGCCGGGGCCGTAGTGTGCCAACCGTTCCGGTCGCTCCGGGAAGCAGTAAACAAGTACCTGGGATGTCACCGGCTCAGCCCATGGTCATGCCCCCTCCTGCAACCAAACCTGGTGTGACCACTATACCTCGGCCACCGCCACTGTCAATGAATATTCTGCAGGAAATGCAACCACACTACCCATACTGTTACTTCCACACACGGTTTGGTGAGGTGGCACGTAACTGCAGACCACCCTGCTACTTCCCAAACGCCAATTGCAGGTAGGTCCGGGTGACACCTCCTGTGCGCAACATGACAGGCACCCCCCAGTGCTCCATTCTGTCTGGGAATGACCAGATAATTGCGGGCGACTTTACATTAAAGACATTGCGTCGGGATACCTTTTCCTAGTGGACACAGGCGCCAATGTTTCGCTGCTGCCTACGTCCTTAGCGTCGTCGAACATCCGCCCTCATCATACTTCACTGCAAGCCGTGAATTCAACTCAACTACAATGCTCGGGTTCAACTTCCCACATCGTCTCACTCTCCAAAAACTGCAAACTCGAGTGGACTTTTTTAGTGTGCGAAATTGACGAACCTATACTAGGCAGTGACTTCTTGTGACACCACAAACTTTCACCGGACCTAGTGCAAAACACCATGTTTCATCATCTGTCCAAGACTCACTTCCCCTCTGCTCCGTCGAGCAAACCCCTTCCCCCCCCCCCCCCCCCCCCCCCCACTCCCACCCCCCCACCGTGACACATCGGTCCGGGCTCATCTCATCTGTACATACTTGTCTCTGCTCTGTCGACGACGTTACGAGAAACCACGCACTAGTGCCTTGTTGAGCTTGAACACGTCGCTCGCCTATGCAAGGAAAACTTCGAGCTCTCCCTCCAGCTCCACAAAACACAGCTCCAGCTCTCGGATGCAGCAAAGGAATTACAGACACTACAGCGTGTGGCAGGTGGCAGCTGACGCTAAATAACGAAAAGTGTGAGGTGATCCACATAAGTTCCAAAAGAAATCCGTTGGAATTCGATTACTCGATAAATAGTACAATTCTCAAGGCTGTCAATTCAACTAAGTACCTGGGTGTTAAAATTACGAACAACTTCAGTTGGAAAGACCACATAGATAATATTGTGGGGAAGGCGAGCCAAAGGTTGCGTTTCATTGGCAGGACACTTAGGAGATGCAACAAGTCCACTAAAGAGACAGCTTACACTACACTCGTTCGCCCTCTGTTAGAATATTGCTGCGCGATGTGGGATCCTTACCAGGTGGGATTGACGGAAGACATTGAAAGGGTGCAAAAAAGGGCAGCTCGTTTTGTGTTGTCACGTAATAGGGGAGAGAGTGTGGCAGATATGATACGCGAGTTGGGATGGAAGTCATTAAAGCCAAGACGTTTTTCGTCACGGCGAGATCTATTTACGAAATTTCAGTCACCAACTTTCTCTTCTGAATGCGAAAATATTTTGTTGATCCCAACCTACATAGGTAGGAATGATCATCAAAATAAAATAAGAGAAATCAGAGCTCGAACAGAAAGGTTTATGTGTTCGTTTTTCCCGCACGCGGTTCGGGAGTGGAATGGTAGAGAGATAGTATGATTGTGGTTCGATGAACCCTCTGCCAAGCACTTAAATGTGAATTACAGAGTAGTCATGTAGATGTAGTAGAAGGACAAAGCAAAGTCATTAATTGCACTGAATCTGCTAGCAATCCCAGCAATCGAGCCTCCATGTGTTTACCTCCCGCTACCCCTCTCACAACTGTGCTATCAAGACTGCCATAACGTTTACTGACAGTTCCGCAGGGCCACACCCTCCTAACACAGCAGCATTTGACACTCGGCTGGATACAAGTGCGCATGTACGACGAGCGTCACATGTTCCCGAACTGACGGCTCCTACCCCGCCCCTTGTGGACAGCACCTCAAACTATGCAACTTCAGCTCCTGTGCACCGCCGTGTGACTGCCACTGCCACCGCCACCACAACAGTGCAATCGTGCCAAGCGTTTCGCCCATGACCGTGCTGCCACAGGCTGCGCCCTCAGACAATGGACTCACTAACGGCTCACAAGCTCTACCGAGCTCACCCGACCACGATGCCACTGCTTCGGGCTGGCAGCCATCTTGTCGCATTGACTCCTGGTACACTTTGCTGCCTCAGCTCTCATTGGATCTGCCAAGTGGCTCCAAACACCATGACCACACCTCACCTGCCCCTCCCCTGCCACACATTGTAAACAAACCACCTCCCGTGCCGCTGGCAACATTTCCGTCGTCACCAACGGCACGGTTCACAAGCTTCACTTCACGCCAGGTTCCCCAATCTCCAGTAAACCACATTGACTTTGTCCCAAGCGCGTCTCTGACCTTAAAAATCAGATTTCTGAACTACTAAGCTCCGGCGTCATTGAACCCTCTGCCACTAGCTGGTCTATGCCCATACAAATGACACCCAAGAAAGACGGGTCCTGGTGCATGTGCGGAGACTACCGACGACAAAATGCATGAACAATTATGGACACCTACCCCATACCCAACATTGCCGACTTTACCAATTCCCTCGCAGGTGTGACCACGTTCTCTGCCATTGATTGCAAATGGGCCTACCACCAGATCCCCATGGCACCCGAAGACATCGAGAAGACAGAAATCACCACTCCAGTCGGATTATTTCAGTTTCGATTCATGCCCTTCGGTCTGAAAAACGCAACCCAGACCTGGCAATGCTTCATCAACGAAGTGCTATTCGACCTAAAATTCTACTTTTCATATCTTGATGACATTCTTGTATTCAGCTCCTCCGTCGAGGACAACATTCGACATGTGCAAAGTGTTATGAACACTCTCGCAGCAGGAGGCACCGAGACCAATCAGGACAAATTGCAGCTACATCAACCCGTTGTCACTTTCCTTGTTTTTCGGGTCTCTGCCAGCGGCATTTCACCGCCACCTGAGAAAGTACAAAAAATGCTAAACCTACCCAGACCTTCATCATTCAAAGAGCTCCGGCGCTTTCTGGGGATGGTTAATTATTATCCCCGACATCTACCTGAGGCTGCGGAGATTCAGGCTCCACTGACGGATGCCTTGCAGACACCAACACTTCTGGATCTTGGCCCCTTCCACAGACCCCTGCTGTGACTGACTCTTCCACTGCCCTCAAAAATCTTCTTGCCGAGGCCTGCTCCATCCCACATCCTCATCCCAATGCGCAGCTTTTCATCACCACAGACGCAAGCGATACTGCCATTGGCGCTGTCCTTAGTCAAACAATCAGCGGGCAAACTTCGCCTCTGCAGTTCTTCCCGCGCAAGCTCACTAATGCACAACTGAAATATTCCGCGTTTAACAGGGAGTTGCTTGTGGTCTACGAAGCGATGAAGCATTTTAAGACTGACGTTGAGGGATGCCTTTTCTATGTTTTAACAGACCACAAACCCCTGGCTGCGGTCATTACAATCCGCCAGCTGAGCTGCCTCCTCACTGCTTCAGATACATGGACTTCATATCTCAGTTCATCACCGATGTCAGACACATAAAGGGTGCTGACAATATACTTGCTGATTTCCTTTCATGAGTCGACACCGTCCATTCGCTGTTAGACCTCTCTGAACTGCCTAACCTCCAACCCACTGATGAGGAAACACAAAACCTGATTTCAGACTCTACTTCTTCACTACACTTCATCCGCACCACCTTCCCTGGCATTTCTGGTGAGATCTGGTGTGACGACAGTACAGGCACGTTATGCCCCCTCATCCCAACAACGCTCCGTCGAGCTGTCTTCAACGCATTGCATAATTTAGCCCACCCTGGTGTTCGTGTGTCCGCCTGCCTCGTAGCGGAGCGCTTTGTGTGAAGAAATGTCAACAAGGACTGCCAGCAATGGGCATGCTCCTGCGTCATGTGCCAATGCTGCAAAGTACAAAGTGCACAAGCACACTTCATCCCCCCCCCCCCCCTCGGTGCCTTTTCGATCCCTCCTGGGCGTTTCCAGCATATTCACATTGACATTGTCGGCCCTCTCTCCCCCTCTAACAGCTTTCGTTATGTTCTCTCGTCTATCGACCAAACAAATTGCTGTGTCGAGGCTGTCCCCCTCCCCAATATTATGGCAGAAACTGTTGCTCAAGCTTTCATTGAGTCGTGGGTATCATGTTTCGGATGTCCAGCTATCATCACGACTGACAAGGAAACACGATTTGAGTTGGCCCTGTTCAACAGGATTTGTAACATTTGCGGCATCCAGCGCATCCCTACCACAGCATATTACCCGCAAAGTAATGGGCTAGTCGAGCACTGGCACCGCACTTTCAAGGTGGCTCTTCGATGCCACGAATCTCTATGGATGGAGGCCCTTCCCCTTGTGCTACTCAGCACTCATGCAATCTATAAGGAAGACCTCAAAGGCACAATAGGCGAGGTCGTATATGGCCAGAACATTGCTCTCCCTGGCGAACTTGTGAGCCCTTCCACTTCTCTCCCTTGGTCTGACTTACCTTCATTTGTGGAC
Source organism: Schistocerca cancellata (assembly GCF_023864275.1). Taxonomy (NCBI): domain Eukaryota; kingdom Metazoa; phylum Arthropoda; class Insecta; order Orthoptera; family Acrididae; genus Schistocerca; species Schistocerca cancellata. Next base: position 622,688,196 of record NC_064626.1, on the reverse strand, counting down.
CATGTCAGATGCCACCTCATCAGCCTCCATATCCCTCCGCCCACCAGCCATTCCTGCCCTAAGGTTCACGTCCCGAAGTCTCTGGACAATTGCAAGTACGTCATACTCCGAGATGACACTGTCCATGCTCCCCTCCAACCTCCACACACCGGCCTGTACCGAGTTCTCCGGCGCTCAGCCGACACCTAAGACATCTAGGTGAAAGATTCAGCTGTTACTGTCTCTCTCAACAGACTTAAGCCTGCTCATGTCAAGCGTTCTTCTATCCCCCTTCAGGCCACGACCACACCACTCACTGTCGTGGCTCACGACACTCCGACCACTCCCTCCACGTCGGACTTACACACTCGATAGAGTGACTTCCAGCTCCAATTGTCGAGCTCTCCTCCGACCTCACCCTCTACTCCGGTCTCACGTACTCCATCGAGTGACCACATGGTCCCCACGTTGAGCTTACCTACGACCACACCCTTGCTGCCGGGCCCTTCACCGGTCCCTTCGAACTCTCCACCATTGCCTACCTCGCCCTCTCGAGGTTTCTCACACCCCCCTGTCTTGAACGTGCCCTTGCTCGAGGTGTTTGTGCCTGTCCCTCCGGACATAATCCATGACATCTCAATAATACTGTGCAATTATACACTGTTAGTCATGTGTTTCTCTTCATCCAGTGCTCATGACACAACCTCTGCCATTCCCTGCCACCTGGTGAAATGTGTTCCCCTCCCGCCCAACGTCGACCTGGACATGCTTCGTGTGTTCACCACACCCACTGGAGACATCGTCGTCATCGCTCCGTTCCACTCGCAAACCGCTGGCCTACCTGTCACCACACGACCAGCACAATGACTTCCACGTTCGGTGGCCGAAATGTCCTTCACGACATCTACCCACACAGCTCCCCGACAACACTGTCGAGCTGACCATGGTCCGGCTTCCGCGGACCAGCCCTGCAGATGCCATAGTCCCCCCCCCCCCCCCCCCCCCCCCCCAGCCTCTCAAGAGTACTCCGTACTGCCGATGAAATTGACACCAACATCGATATGCATCCATCTTTGGACTCTAAGCATTATCTTTGGCTGTTTCGCCATGTTCACTTCGGTTCTTTGTGATCCTTGTATGTGTTAAGGTTAATAAATGAACTATTACTAAATGGGTGTGATTATTGGTGCAACCAACCCAGTAATCCTCCTCACATGTATTAGATTTTTGTATAGAGGCAGAAATGTGGCTCAAAATAAATTCAAAATTGATTTTATTCATTCGAAAAAAAGTTTTGTCCTCTGAAGATAGCTCCCTTATTAGTGTATTGGGTGTTTCCCAACAATTTATATGAGATACCCGTTTCCATACTCAACACCTGTGGGTCCATTTTTTCTTCATCAACATCAATATAAACTATTTGGCTAAAAGCTGTGAAAACAATTTAACTTCCATATGAATAAGGGAGACTCAAGTGACATCCAAAGCTTACTGATAAGTTATGGGTAACACTAGCTTCTCCCTACAAATAACTGCACTTGCCACCATCTTGAAAGTCACATTTGCATGACGACAAACTTAATCCAAAGCTGGGTTTCCACAAACGTCAATTACTTACACTTACATTTCCTCACCACCAATCCCTTAAGTCAACTTACATGTGGAAACAACCTACACGCACACTGTCATACCAGCGTACATGTTAGTTCCAAAAGCTAAAAGGTTGTTAATTTTCTTGCATGAAGCTGCTTCCCCCATAAATGTGGCTCAAAAGGAATTAAAAATTGATTTTACTCATTCAAAAATGATTTTATAATGAAATTTCACCCTTGGAAGAAACCTCCCTTATTTGCATAATGGCTGACCCCAAATGATTCCTAAGGCATATGGCACTCATTGCCATACCCAACATTTGTGGGTCCACTTTTTCCTTTGTCAAATTCCCTATCAGCCCTTGGTCTAAACGTTGTGCAAACCATATTATTAACTCCCCTGAGAATAACTGTAGTTATCGCTATCTTGAAAGTCTTTCGCACTGCACTATTTTTTCTGTACAATGGTTAACTTTGGTTGATTGTATGTTGCAAACAAATGAGATTAATTATTATTATACTGGAACTGGCTTCCTATTAAATGAACAGTTTTGTTACTGTAACTCAATAGAATGCACAACAATATCCATCTCTGCTACAACAATCGTAAAAACATTCTGAAATTAATTCTGTTATCAAAAATAATGAAGTTACTGTATGCAGTGCTTAAAGAACCTCAAACATTGCAGTGGATTTTTTGTCAACATTAATTATTAATCAGTGCCTCGGCTAACACTAGAGCATAAGACTATCATTATTAACCAGAAAATGATTTTTCTATACCTTTTACTAGTCCATAATTTTTGCATAGCAAGATTTCCTTTTGAAACATGAAACTATTTTAACTTTGACACTGTTAAAGTTTACAATCTTAGCAGCCCACGTCCGCCTGTGAAACACAACATAAAATCCGCTGCTTTTTACTCCGATCTTGAACTGCTCTAAGAAATAATTTTAACTTCACTTTTTACCTGACCGCTTATTGTGGTATGATTGCATGATTGCCCTTATTATTAGATTTGAATCTGCCATGGTGGCGGCTCTTTCTGCCGTGTCGCAGCTCTGCACCACAAACACTACTTAAAAAGCTGAAAATGTCTTAAATAAATGGGTAAAGTACCAGGCAAGCTTTCTAATAATACCATGCGAGTTCTAATTAAATAACTATATTTAAAACTCGAATACTAACAAGCTCACACACCTTTCTTTATAATCAGCACCTGATGGTGACCTGCTTACATTCTTGACAAATGAAAGCTACCTATACGTTAAACATAGCGTCACACGTTTCTCCTCTCTACATGATTCCAAGAAGACAACAACGACATTATTATTCTTACACTACTATTTATACAATGGCTGATTGTCATGAAATCTCTGAGTTTTTCTTTACTAATTCTTTTCGGTGGCAGTTTCGGAAATCGCTGACACAGATACTATTTCACAAATCCAGTACTTAATCCTTGACAAATACAAAATACAACATAATTGTCTCTATTCTGTTATTGTTCAGAGTGCACATATGTAATCAGTGCCTATATATAAATAAAATTGTAATTGCACAGTTATAAAGTATGTTTTACCAGGAAACATTATAAGTAGTCACAGTGGTTGTCCATCCAAAACCATCTCAGATGTATTCAGCTAGTTCAACAAATAAATCTTAAAATTTTCCTAACAAAAATATGATTAAACCACACTGAAAGAGATGAAACTCAGTAACTTGTGGGAACTCTTCCTATCAGAGATTATAGTTCTTAATTTAATAATGCACTTTTTCTTATCTTTGTATTTTGTTCAATTGTCTAGTTGCTTCCATGTTTGCTATCCACATTAATCCAAGTAGAACTGAAGTGTATTCATAGTGATAAACAAAAGAAGTGCATCAATGAATGTAGTACCATAAAATTATTCAGAGTACTTCTTGAGTGATGTCCCTACAGTGCTGATCCCAGAAAATGCAACAAGGTAGACTCCAACTTCAAAGAGAGTTCTGCAGCTACATCACCAACACCAGCCACAGATAATGTACAGGAACACCTGTTATTCACACAAGTACTTCAAAGCAACCCATTCTATAGTGCAAAGACAAACGTTTTCAAGCCTCTTGCACAGCACATGGTAGAAGTGAAAAATGAAAGTGTTGTGCCAAAGCAACATTTCAAAACCCATGCAGATGGTGGGCAAAGACATGGCAAACATTCGTGCAATACAGACCTACTTGGCAAGGTCACAGCAGAAGAACTTTGTGCTACTTATCAACAACATACAACTCAGAATACTTCTGAATCAGTTCTGCCCCTGACAAATCCATTCATGCGTAGTACGTATCCCAACCAGCTGGACCTCATGAGATGTGTTCAAATTTTGCTTCCACTCCACAAATGTGCCACGAACTTAGACTGAACATGCCATCACACTGTAATCCAGACTTCAATGCCATTCCACTAAGACCTGTTGCCTTCCTAAATTGCCAGCTTTCCAAACTTAGCATGCTGTACCATGGTTTCAAATTGCTGAACTCATTTTACAAAGCCATGGCATCATGGAGGACTCATCCAAATTTGTGATCTTATTAAGTAATATTGCACTTTATTCTTAAATTATCAGCAATATCAAACATGCCCCACTGGCTGTTAAAAAATTTGATACCACAAAATCAGCACTACTTCAATGACTCAACAAGACTCCTAAACAACTGCTGTGTCAGCAAAACACCTTCTCAACTATGGTGACATCTGCGAGAGGCTGTCCCTCTAAGCATCATGTTGGACAATACTCTTTGGACAGTATGGTTTCTGAAACTACCCCCAGTAATTCAATGTGCATTTTTCTCAAAGGAACATGATCTGAAAGACAGTAATCTGTGTTCAGCTGATAGACTTTATGCTATCCCACAACAACAACACAGAGCAGATAACCGGAAATATAATGTTTCCTGTGCAAATTTATCAGCTGTATGGAGCTGTCACCAAACATGCAGGGGCTCTTAGCCCCATGCACTCACAAACACTGCTGACAGCACCTGACTGCTGTGCACTGACCTGCAGTCAGCTGGAGAAACCATGTCCACACTGGCTGTCAACACTTCACACGCCAATGAGATAGTGAGAAAACAATGGTGCTGGTTCCATGCCCATTTCAGCAAGAGAGCATGCAACTGCTCCCAACCATACGATTCCCTGAAACTTCAAAAGTAGCTCACAATAGCACAATAGCCACTCTTGATCACAACAGACAAAATAACCACTTAAGGATTGGGAGCAAGACCAAACCAGTTTGACTGCCCCAGCAGGACCGGATATAAGCTTTATGTGTGGGACTACACCTCTAGCAGACTCTTCCTAATAGATGCCAGCTGCACAGTGAGCCCCATACCTGTCATTCATTTAAACCAATGCATGAAATGTCAGAAGCACAACTAAATACCACCAATGACACACACATCAAATATTTCAGAACTGTGGAACAGACAGTAGATATAGAGCTACATGAAACAAATACTTGGCAATTCATTAAAGTAGAAGATGTGTGTGACTCTATAATGGGGGTGGACATTCTAAAAAAATTCCACCTTTCCCCCAACTTAGGAGAGGGGTTTCTTCATCAGACGATTAGTGGAGAACCCATGTGTCAGTACACTAGCTTCCCACAAACAGGTAAAACAATTACTACCCTTCTTGATATCTGGAGGAACATGACCTCCAGAACTTGATCATGAAATATGAGGAAATTAAAAGGGAGAGTGTTTCTGTTCTCACTGAAAAGTCTGTACTAAGGGAAAAATTGCATCTGTTGGTGGCAAACCTTGGCAACAAATGAGCTCCTCTTGCACAATTACAACAGCCGCAGCAGTTACAATGGCATCATATACACCCTCAGAATCAGCTAGTTTTTCAGTAATTGCATCATCAGCAACAACAGGAGAAGCAGCACCCACTGCTGACTCCACAGAAAGAGGATTCAGAATATGCAACCTACACATCACCGAGTGCCCTGGTCAGCACAGTTTACAATACTCCCACTGTGCATGCTACCTTCACCAGTGACACCCCTATCACTCATGCAGAGTGCGAGCAAACCACAAAACGTAGACTGATTCATGACACTATGCGTAGAATTGATAACGTGCCTGGACAGTCAGTTCTTTACAAAGCATAGTGTCTGGCGCAATATAGACTATGCGCCACTAAAAACATAACAGATGAGATGCTATGTGTTGATATAGTCAGGCCATTAGAGAGTTTATGGGCTTGACCCACCCACTTAGTGATTAAGAAAGATGATTCTTATAGACTCTGTGGCGACTATCATCTGCTGAGTACATGTGCGATACCAACCCCAGTTCCAAACATACAATGAGGTAACAAAAGTCATGGGATAGCTCCTAATATTGTGTTGGACCTCCTCTTGCCTGGCACAGTGCAGCTGCTCAACATGACATGGACTCAACAAGTTATTGGAAGTCCTTTGCAGAAATACTGAGCCATGCTGCCTCTATAGGCATACATAACTGCAGAAGTATTGCTAGTGCAGGATTTTGTGCATGAAGTGACATCTCGAATATGTCCCATAAATGTTCAATGGGATTCAAGCCAAGTGATCTGGTTGGCCAAGTCAACAGGAATAGTGGATTCCAGCTCAGCACCATGTGGAACACAACATTATCATGAATAAGATGAGAGCACACTGCTGGATGCAGGTCAGTGGTGGCAGATGGAATAAATGGACCGCACCAAGACAAGATGTCAGGAACTGGCACCCACAGCTTCCCCCCACCAAATGCTGCCGCGCTGATTCCGCTCGCACCTGATTGCCCTGACTGTAAATGAGGATGCAGAGAAGCCCATGGTCCAGCAGCTGTAAAGATCCAGACGAGATGTGAAGATGGCCTGAAGATGGCAGGTAAAAAACTTGCTGAAACATTTCTGAAGAACAATGCATTGACTCAGCTGTCAACCCGAGAAGATTTTAACATCGAGATTCCCCAAGGAATCCTACATTCTCATATGTGCATATTGCTATCCCATGAATATTGTCACCTCAGTGTACTGGACTTTTCACATGCTTTGGCTGGTGCTACCACCTTCAACGTCTTAGACAGCAGAAAAGCGTATTTACAGATTCCTATAGCAAGTGATGGTGTACCCAAAACTGCATAATAACACCATTCAGATTACATGTATTTCTCTTCAGGCCTTACTGCTAACAAACAATGCTGCCAAAACATGGCAGAGGTTTATAGACAAGATACAACTACAGTTCCCTTTCTGCCTTATGTGTCTTGATGACATCTTGGTCTTCTCATTATCACTCCAAGAACATGAAATACATCTCAGTCATATGTTTCATAGTCTAGAAGAGCACCATGTTGTGATAAATACACACAACAAAAAAAGTTTTCCATCACCTCAGTCCTGAGAGTTCCAGAACCTGCACAGAAAATTGGAATAGAGATCAACACAAACATCATTTCCGCCTTTCTTAATGCTCGTGAAAACCACACATTGCATGCTGTACAACCATACATTGAGACCTTCAGAGGTGGTGGTCCAGACTGCTGTACACACTGGTACCTCTAATACCAGTAGAATGTCCTCTAGCATTGATGCATGCCTGTATTTCTCATGGTATACTATCCACAAGTTCACCAATGTACTGTTAGTCCAGATTGTCCCACTCCTCAATGACGATTTGGCATAAATTCCTCAGAATGGTTGGTGGGTCACATCATCCATGAACAGTGCTTTTCAGTCTATCCCAAGCACGTTTAATAGGGTTCATGTCTGCAGAACATGCTGGCGACTCTAGTTGAGCGATGTCATTATTTTGAAGGAAGTCATTCACAAGATGTGCACAGTGAGGGTACAAATTGTCATCCATGAAGACAAATGCCTTTTCAATATGCTGCCAATATGGTTGTACTATCAGTCGGAGGATGGCATTCACGTATCGTACAGCCGTTACGGTGCCTTCCATGTCCACCAGCGGTGTACGTCGGCCCCACATAATGCAACCCCATAATAGCAGGGAACCTCCACCTTGCTGCACTCACTGGACAGTGTGTCTAAGGCGTTCAGCCTAACCGGTTGCCTCCAAACACATATTCGATGATTGTCTGGTTGAAGGCATATGTCACACACATCGTTGAAGAGAATGTGGTGCCAATCCTGAGCAGTCCATTTGACATGTTGCTGGGCCCATCTGTACCATGCTGCATGGTGTCGTGGTTGCAAAGATGGACCTTGCCATGTATGTAGGGAGTGAAGTTGTGCATCATGCTGCCTATTGCATACAATTTGAGTCATAACATGACATTCTGTGGCTGCACAAAAAGCACAATTCAACAGGGTGGCATTGCTGTCAGTGTTCCTCTGAACCATAATTCGTAGATAGTAGCACTTGGGCAGCCTGAGCGAGGCATGTCATCAATAGTTCCTGTCTCACTGTATCTCCTCAGTATCCAAACAACATCGCTTTGGTTCATTCTGAGACGCCTGGATGCTTCAATTGTTGAGAGCCCTTCCTGGCACAAAGTAACAATGCAGAAATGATCAAACCGCAGTATTGACCATCTAGGCATGGTGAATTACAGACAACATGAGTCATGTACCTCCTTCCTGTGTGTAATGACTGGAACTGATTGGCTGTTGGACCTCCTCTGTCTAATAGGTGCTGCTCATGTATGGTTGTTTACATCTTTGGGTGGGTTTAGTGACATCTCTGAAGAGTAACAGGGACTGTGCCTGTGATACAATATCCACAGTCAATGTCTGTCTTCAGGAGTTCTGGGAACTGGGGTGATGCAAATCTTCTTTTGACGTGTGTAATGAAAAATGGCATCTCCAACAGAAAGAGGTTACATTCCTTGGTTACTCCTTCAATCAGCCCAGAATCTGCCCTACAGCAGAAAGGACCCATGTCCAAGCAATTATCAGTAATTTGGAAGATTTATTGGAGCTATTAACTTTTACAGAAGACTTTTGCCTCATGTTGCCAAAGTACAAGTTCCGCTTACTGGCGCACCAGCAAGAAAGGAAGAAAGATTTCACATGGACAAAAGATGCAAACGGTATTCAATAATATCAAACTGCACCTACAAAAAGCTGTCACCATTGCTCATCCTGTCAAGAATCCTCCCTTGTCTATCGCAAATGATTCCAGAGAAATACAAGTTGCAGCAGTATTTCAACAATCGATAAACAGACAACAGCAACCATTACAATTTTTTTCACAAAACTTACCCTCGCACCCCTACAATGAAAATGATTTGCATTTGACCCAGAGCTCTTGGCTGTTACTATTTACACAGACCATCACCCACTCATGGATGCCATACAAAATCCAAGTAATGACTGCCACCCAGGTGTTGTTGACACATTGACTATATCACCCAGTTTTTCAGCAATGTTCAGCTCATTAAGGATGCTCAGAACTTACTGGTGGACCACTTGTATTTGATTTTCAAATACACTTTCTTTCTGGATCTGAGAAACAGATCTGGTGTGATGTATTACAAGGGAGATTTCACCCACTGGTTCCACTTTCAGTGCAACATCAAATTTTCTGCAGTCTCCGCTGTTTGTCACATCCCAAAATTCGATCTTCCAACAAACTAGTGACAGACCGTTTCATTTGGCCACACATGAAATGTGATTGCAAACTTCCCTAGAGTCCATATTATATAAACACATTTCTGCAATCTACCATGTTACATGGTGGGTAGAGTTAGAGCCCATACCAGATATTATGGCAGAAACCACAACTAAGCCGCTGTGCAACTTCAGGTCTCACCCTACAGATGTCCAGCCACAATAACCACAGTCCAGGACCACTGGTTTGAGTCAACCTCATTCTCAGAAATATGAAAACTGTGCAGAGTTAAAAGCTATCACACCATTGCCTGTCACCTGCAGCGCAATAGGTCACACTTTAGTAAAGGCTTCATTAACATGCCACAGGGATGAGTGTACAGAAGCACGGGGGAGGGGGGGGGGGGGGTCGTTCAGATTTAAGGAAGACTTGCAGGCATCATGGACAGAGATTTTATATGGAGAGCCATTGAACCTACTGGTGGAGTTTCTCAAGCCTACAGAACTTCCAATCACAATCAGTTTCCTACTCTAGTCAGCCATGTGAAAAAGCACATCTCACACATTAGCACATCACCTCCTCATCACCACAGAACTTACAATAGTTTCATTCATAAACCCCTGGAAAGCTGCAGGTTTGCAATACTGCATAATGACACAGTACATGCAGCTCTTCAGACACCATACTCTGGCCCTCACAAAGTTCTAAATAGAGAAATTAACACATTAATGTACTCCATCATGCTAAACCTATAACTGTTTCAGTACAATGACTAAAACTTGTCTTTATTCTACAGGAAACAGCTGATGCTCAGGACTGGGACAGCATTTTCCCATCTATTGATGCTCAGCAGTACTCAAAGACACATTGTTGCTCAGTGACACTGCTAGAGCTGTTGCCACCTGCTGCTCCACCTTCACCACCAGCTGCACTGTCCCTCCACAAGACAACCACCCACAATTCCGGCATAGGCACACCCCTCGACTAACATCTCACTTCAATGACTGCATCCTCAACTAGTGTAGATGCCTACGCTTCTGCCCCAGTACTCCACACTAAATGGGGAGGCCTGTGTGGGACCTTTCACAATCAGAAATCATAGTTCTTCAATGAAATATATTATCCTTTATCTTTGTCTTCTGTTCAGTTGATTACCTGGGCACATCTATTCATTGTAGCTTGCACCTCTCACAATAGGATGCACAGTAGTGATGAGGTATAAGCTTGTTTTATGTAATGATTTCATCTTAACAGTGGCAAGATAGTACTCTTTTTAATGATGAGGATGTTTTGTTTTCAGGATTTCATTTCCTGTGTCTTTGTGCTCAACTAGGTAGCCTTTCTCCATGTGTTTGTATGTCCTCCATGTCATATTTTTTGTGGTTCCACTCCACATTTAGACATAGAGCAGTTGTAGACTTTTTGTTGCACTGTAGGTGCTTGATTCACTGTCAGTTGGTTCTGAGTTACATATGATCATCACATCTTTCATGCTTTCCAGTTTTATGAGGGACAGTGCTTTCTATGCATACCTGTTATTTACTATTTGTTCTTAGGTGAGAGGGCTCAGCTCTTAATATGAGAGAGCATAATTTTTGCCCAATCACATTTTGGGATTACTGAGCGAGGTGGCGCAGTGGTTAGCACACTGGACTCGCATTCAGAAGGACGACGGTTCAATCCCGCGTCCGGCCATCTTGATTTAGGTTTTCTGTGATTTTCCTAAATCACTCCAGGCAAATGCTGGGATGGTTCCTCTGAAAGGGCACGGACGATTTCCTTTCCCATCCTTCCCTAATCCGATGAGACTGATGACCTGGCTGTTTGGTCTCTTCCCCCAAACCAACCAACCAACGAACATTTTGGGATTATATGACATATTATTACTTATTTGACCTTTTTTCAGTCTAGTGTTCATGCACATTATTTCATTTTTGCTGAGTTACATGCTTGTGCTGTTAATTGTGCCCATTCTGTTTCTATTGCTTGACTGTAAATAATGGGAAGCTGTGTAGGTACATGGTAAAATTTATTTAAAAAATGAAACAGTGATAAAGATCTAATCAAAAACCAACTATAAGTATCAGCAAAGACATTAGTTATGAATACACAGTAAAGTGCAGACAAATAACCGTAAAACATCATTCACTTTTTTGTACATGATTTTGTTTCACTCTCTCGTATGTAGATGTTTGGTTAAGCTGTACTGCTCAGAGTATGACAGGCTATGAGTGTTTTGTATCATATATGTCTCTGAATAAGAGAAGACTTAATAACAATATTAAGTATTTTTATTAAAGTGAAATTGAACCAAGTTAAGAATAATTCCTTCATATTCTATATCATCTTGAGAGGCACTGGTATTCCCTGGAGTCAGCTGCCTGTATCTACAATAGAAATGGAGGAAAAAAAATCCATGGTCATATTTTTTGTAAAATTAACAGAAGGAGAAGCTTTCAGAAGATGAGAAATATAATTAAAATATATATAGTGATGGACACGGAAAAAGAAACTATGCAATGTAAAGTGAATGAACAATAACAAAATTTTGTACACACAGAACATTTCATAATAATATAATTGTACTAATATTTTCTTTTCATTGGAAGTGAAAGGACCATTACCAATCACTTCCTTTAATTTTTCTTCCTTTAATTATTTTTTTTATTATAATACAAAGTCTTTTGTGAGTGTGAAGATTTGACACTATGTGTACAGTTTTTGCATTTTAGTGGGCTGTGCAGACATGAATTACGGTATGTTCTGTCTGCTATTGCTTCATGTTTTGGAGGTAACTGTCTGTAGTGTGATGAAACAATGTCAAGTGAGATGGTTCATCACTAGTAGCTGCTAACTGTTCTATGTTAGTTGACTTTGAGATTGTGTGTTTGTGGTAACAGATAGACTTTGCAACAGTTTTCAATTGCAATTGTAGTTCTTGGACATTATACAACTCATTAGTTGTGCATGAAGACCTGACTTAGTTAAATTGACTGGTATCATTTACTCATTTGTTATGGCTCATCCAGTGTCAGAACAGTTACAGTCTCAGTTCATGTAACAATGGAGACAGATTCACACCTTCTCTCATCTGATTCAATGTGTGGCAGCAGTGTTACTTCAGGTACGGGATATTTCATCACAGCTTCTGCTTCCATTTTGACTCTTACAATGTACCTCTAACATTCTCTTCTGGCAGCTTACCTGTCCTGATGCCACCTCATCCCCAGCATAGAAAACATGGACTCTGCCTCCTCAAGAGTGTGACAAAACGTTGTATTCATGGATTGCTTTCCTTGAACAGCTGACACACTTCCTTCAAGCCTCTGTGTGCTCCATAGATTGTCTTCAGGCCTCTTTTGGGAGACCGGCTCCCTGCACTACCCCCCTTGGCTCCAGTGCTTCCACAAACAAGAGGGCACACTTATCTGTTGACACTAGGAAAGTACTAGATGTTTAAGTTTTGAGCAAATTTTGTCATAGTTGTGTGGAGGGGATTCCAGATAGTGAACACAATATGAACTATAAAGGCTCATGTAGAGGTACAGAAGTGCAGAGATTTGTCAGCTTGTTTACCAGATCAGTTGGCTCCTGTAACCTGTTATATGTGAAGTATCTTGGTGACAGTGACAGTAAAGCTTTCCTTGAGGACAAAAAATGTGCCCCATATGGAACTGACGTTACTGTGCAGAAGTTAGAATGTGGGGGACATGTATAGAAAAGACCTGGCACTAGACTTAGAAAGCTGAGACAATATTTGTCAGGAAAAAAATTATCTGATGTGAGGAGAAGGTGACTGACTGATGCAGAAATTGAGAAGCTACAGATTCATTATGGCTTGGCAGTAAGAAGGAATACAGGGGACTTCAAAAACATGAAGCCAGTAAGTAGTTCAGGCCTCATACACCCACAAAATGTCCTCATACAGTAACCCTATCCACAACTCTCTGTATGTCCATCTTTTTAGTGATGGTTGTGGGACTCAGCTGTTTGATGGAGAATATCAAATTAAACGCCTTTCAGCCATCAATTTTCAACCTTATTTTATTGGGTAACCAGTTTCAGTGTTTTACTATGCCATCTTCAGGCTGCTGACTGATGTGTGGGAATAATCTACCTCACTTGTGATCAAAACAGGGACCAGCAGTACTATTATTAGTAGATATTTGTTGCAGTGATCACTTCAACCATCATCTGCCAACCAATTAGCCTGATTTTATTAGCAATGAATCTATGGAACTGTCCCATTGCCAGCTATGATACATCAAGTCTCTGTACATCCATCTTTTTAGTGATAGTAGTGGGACTCAGCTACTCGATAGAGGATATCAAATTAAACGCCTTTCAGCCATCAATTTTCAACATTACTTTAATGGGCAACCAGATTCATATTTTTTACTACACCATCTTCAGGCCCCTGGCCGACATGTAGGAATAATCTACCTTGGTTGAGATCAAAATAGGGGCCAGGTGATGGTTGAAGCAGTCACTGCAACAAATATCTACTAATACCAATATTGCTGGTCCCTGTTTTGACAACAAGTGAGGTAGATTATTCATACACATCAGTCAGGGGCCTGAAGATGGCACAGTAAAATGCTGAAACTGGTTGCCCATTAAAATGAAGTTGAAAATTGATGGCTGAAAGTCATTTAATTTGACATCCTGTATCCACAACTTATCTCCAAAGGGAAATGAATCAATGAATCATGGTGTGGCTGCCAAAGGTCAATTGCTGGTGGTGAAGAATATCACTATAGAAATTACCCACCAATCATTGTAATGGAAATCATCAAACCTACATTTAAGGTGTTACAGAGCATTAAATGGAAAGGCTGGGGGATGAGGAGGTAGGTGTAATACAACAGTTCTAAGCATAATTTTACTGTAATGACCATCCAAACTTTTAAAAACAACACAAAATAATTGATTTAGAACAATATGCCAAAAAAAAAACTTTACAATGAAGCTTTAACGCTTAATCTTGACCAAGAAAAACTTTACAGCCAGAAGTGAATATAACACCTGCATTCATCCTGTCAAAAATACTGCAGTTCCTCATTTGTCTATCACTGCTCAATGCAAACTGTTAAAAAAGAAAACACAACTATCAGAAGTTGTCTCTGGACAGGACATGAAAATACGAATAGCATGACAAGTTTCTGGACTCCACCTACCACCGAGTTCTCTGAACCACATTGAGCACACCCGGTATTGAGATCCCTGGGCGATGACCGTTCCAATCACCACAGCTCACTATAGCTCAAAAGGTTAATGATCAGTACTATCCTCAGTGTCACCAATACCGACCAAAGGCGTTGTCTCTCTGGAACATGTCGTGTAGCAGGTGACGCAATCTGGGGCTCTGCTCCTCCGTCTCGCTCCCTGGTTGCAACCGTTCCCCCTGTAGCTGGCGCCAGCCACCCCTCATGGCAGTCGACAGAGGGCAACACCTGAGTGGCGCTGGTCACTACACACTGTAGTATCAGTGCAGGAAGGTAGCGTGTGGCATTCAAAGGCATTGCACATGTGGCGATGATACCATCAACGCAAGGGACTTTCAAACTGAAAATTCTTGAGGAAACATCTTCATGAGGGTACCCAAACCCAAATAAGAGTTTTAATCAACTTGTATGGGAAAGACTGCCAAAAACCATTTTTGTGGGAAGCAATGCACTTGCTGCTGGTGTTTCATGTTTTAGTGATGGTGTGCAAAGCAGGAAACATGTTCTAGAGAACATAGAAACTAAGACCCCAGTAAAAGCTTTGTACGTGATAGACATAATGTGTGTAGTGAAAGCAGATAAATAATTTTTGGAGGTGACAAAATCAAGAAGAGTGCACTATAGGGATGTGAAAAGGAAGAAAACTGATATAGAAAACAAAGAAGAACCTGTGTATGATGCTGGATAGTTCTAACAGAATGCTAAGTACAAGCAGAAACTTTAATGGGCATTTTCCAAAGGCCTATTACTTTTAAACATCGTATGCTTATAAAACACACCCTCCTTAATGGAAAACTCTAGAATTTTGGAAATCTTTAAAAAAAGTGATATAAATTGAGATAATTAACTACAAATATTGAGTTTTGCTCTAAACATTAAGTTTAAAATATAAGTGCTAATTCATTTTTCATCAATTAAATAAATTCTAGAGTTTCAAACACCAGCAAGTATAATTTGTAAGGCCTGGAAAATTCATCGAAGAAGTTCTCTTACTTCTGAAGAAAAGTGTACCTGCATCATCTCAGGCATCCAAAAATTAGTGAAAAAATGAAGAGATTTCACATATAAAAAATTATTTTGGTATGTTTTGGAACTTTGACTACTATGAGTGTGAATCCTGAATCCTTCCTGGTCATGATGAAAAACTTTTCTGAATTTATTTGGAAAATTTTTTACAGTAGAAATTAAACTGTTCTGTGGTACCTCTCCTGCTCCCAGTCAACCAATTTGTCATCCTACCCCTTTAAGTCAGTAGCTATGTAGTATAACAGTGTGACTCAAACATCCAAAATACTGTCATTGTCTTTGGTGTCAAGGCTTATCAGGTCAGGATAATCTTTAGTAGTATTACTTCAGAAGTTGCTTTCTGTTGTACTTACTTGAGGTACTGTGTAATGAAGTTCTGTTGCTCTTTTGGCTACATGGACAGAACTTGACTCCTTCCCTTGCTAGCCAAATACTGAAATACAAATTTGTGCCTTCGCCAAGATTTTATCTTTTACTTCACGGTTGAGTATCACCACAACAGTATATGTCTGAGAGTTTAGTTGTGACAGCAGATGCCCTTGGTGGATACTTTTCATTCTAACCTAAGGGCATTATGCTCAAGGTATGGAGTTCAACAGACAAATGATAATCTTAGTCATGCAAGTTCGAAAATTAAACAACATTGTACTCAGTAAATTAAAAATGATTTGTGTCATAGATGAAATGTTGGTCATGCATTTGTATTTACTCTGATGATATGCGCTGAACAAAAATGAAGAGTCAAACAAAAAACTGTGCCCAGTTCTTGGAAAAGAGCACAGGCCACACCCTTATACAAGAAGTATAACAGAAGTGATCCACAGAACTACCATCCAAATATCCTTGACATTGATTTACTGTAGAATCTTACAACACATTCTGAGCTCAAACATAATGAGGTATCTTCAACAGAATGACCACCTCCACGCCGATCAGTGTAAATTCCAAAAACATCAATCGTGGGAAACCGAACTCGCAGTTTTCTCACATGACATAGTGAAAGCTTTGGATCAAGGCAGTCTTGATTTCTGAAGCACCTATGACTCAGCACCACACCTATGCTTACTGTCAAAATCTTGATCAAATGGGACATCAAGTGAGATTTGTGACTGGATTGAGGACTTGTTGGTAGGGAGGACACAGCAAGTTATCATGAATGGAGAGTCATTGTCATATGGTGAAGTAACTTTGGGTGTGCTCGAGGGAAGTATGTTAGGGTTGTATATTAATGACCTTATGGACAATATTAAGAGCAAACTCAGACTTTTTGCAGATGAAGGAATTATCTTTAATAAAATACTGTCTGAAAGAATTGCATGCATATTCACTCATATTGTGATAAGATTTAAAAGTGGTGCGAAGATTGGCAACTTGCTTTAAATGTTCATAAATGTAAAACTGTGCACTTCACAAAATGAAAAAATGTAGTAAAATGAGAAAATGTAGTATCAATGAGTCAATATCAAAGTCAGCCAACTCATACAAATACCTGTGTGTAGCTCTTCGTAGGGATATGAAGTGGAATGATAACATGGGCTCAGTTATGGGTAAAGAAGGTGGTAGTCTTCAGTTGATTGGCAGAATACTGGGGAAGTGCAATCAGTCCACAAAGCAGATTACTTACAAATTTCTCATGCGACATATTCTAAAATATTGTTCAAGTATATGGGACCCATACCAAACAGGACTAATGGGATATATTTAGCACATACAGAGAAGGATAGCACAAATAGCCATAGGTTTGTTTGATCCACAGGAAAGTGTCACAGAGATACTGAAGGAATTGAACTGGAAGATTCTTGAAGATAAACATAAACTATCTGATGGAAGTCAATTAACAAAGTTTTGAGAACCAGCTTTAAACGGTGATTCTAGGAGTATACTACAACCCTCACATATCGTTCACATAGGGATCATGAGGATACGATTAGAATAATTAGTGTATGCACAGAGGCATTCAAACAATCATTCTTGCTGTGCTCCATGTCTGGATGGCGTGGGAAGAAAGCACCTCACAGTGGTTTGCAGACTATACATGTAGATGTAAATGCAGAAGACAACAAGAAGTGTAGTTATCAGAATTGCATGCACTTTCTTCACTGCCAGAAGGCACTCATCACATAAGCATTTGAAGAAGGTATGAGATTAAGAATATCTTGATACCCTGATGTATGTCATCTACATGTTTTTCAAACAGTCCAAGAGAAGCTACAAAAAGATCAGCATCTGTGGGGTTTGTTCTGCCTTGATATCAAAGTGAAAGCCCACAAAGTGAACCATACTGAAGCATTTTTGAGGGCTACAAAGTGTACCTGAATTTAATATGTTATCATGGAACCATTCAGTATAAATAAATTAGGTATTATAGTAGTGTAGATAGTAGTTCCACATTGCTAATGAATTTTTTGAGTACAGGAAAAAAATTGTATGTAAAATTATAATGACTTAGAGAAGCATTCTACTTTATCTAGTGAATTACCTTTAGATGAATATAAAATATAGGACAGTGCACATAAACCACAGAAATTTACATACCAATATGGTTAGCTTCAATCTGCGACTATTTGCTGATAATACTGTAGTGTACAGTAAAGTATCGTTGGTCACTGAATGACTATTGAAGGATACAGCATGACTTGGACAGAATTTATATTTGTTGTGTTACTCTAAATGTGGAAAAATGTTAATTTAATGTTCATATACAACATTAGTAGTGTGCTGCTCGACAGAGTCACATTGATTGAATCCCTTCATGTAATGTTGCAAAGCAACATGAAATGGAACAAGCACATAAGATCAGTTGTAGGAAAAGGGAATGGTTTTGGGAGAATTCCAGGAATCTGTAAGTCATCTACAACGGAGAGTGCAACGAGAGTATTTTTGTGACCCATTCTTGAGTACTGCTAGAGTGTTTGGGATCCCTTCAAGGTCAGATTACAGAAAGAAACCAAAAAGGTGCACTGGTAAATTTTTACCATTAGGTTTGTGGCAGAACTGCCAGAAAATATTAATATCTTTGCTTTTTTGTACTTCATTTTACTTACTTTGGTTGTTGACTAGTTGGTGTGAGACATTCGTCATGACTGTTACCGTGATTGTCGAAAACTATTTCTTTGTGTTTTGATTTATCTTGTGCCAATAAAAATATTACATTGTGAAAGTAAATGGTGTTTTCTGTGTTATAAGTATAACACTCGCCATACTGGTGACAATACGTCCAATTCGACAATGTGGCCGTTTACTTCGACATCACCACATCGCTCACCTTCCACTCCTTTTGGACTACAACATGATACTAATGGTGCCTTTACACTGCCTTTCCATGGTTTCCTATGCACAATGCCACCAACAACTATGATAAAATTGGAAGATGAGTACAACGCCGTGGAGTTTTCTCCGTCATCAACAATGCCGTTGTGGACTCTTTCAACATCGTCAGTGATGTCACCTGCTATGAAATCTTTATCTACTTTCGTCTATAACAAACCAATCATGAGTGCGGTGCCTAAATTTGTGACTCACAGTGCATCGTATATACAACCTCCTGTGACATGTAGTGTGCAACAGTGCCCCAACACTATGAACCTCACAGACTTTACGAGCCCACAGATCACTTGGAGCTCCCCATATATTGCTAATAAATCAGTTTTGGACACTTTCTCTCCCCACCCACTACAAGACTCACTACAAAAACAGATGGGTGCAAATTTCAGTGGCAACAATTACTGGTTGGACAGTCGTCCCGCCCCGATTGTTTCCGCAGCCCTGGCTGCGGCTGCCACGCGAGCCGTGTTTAAACCAGCCGCTGCAAGTGACAGCTTCATAAACACTCCGCCATTCCCGTCCACTGTGCTATCAAGTTTGTTACATCCACAAAACAAGAGTGAGAAAATTCCTAAATTACCAAGGTTCACGATGGACAATCCGCATACGTGGTTTATTTTGGCAGAGACTATATTCACCACCATAAACATTGATTCAGACAGTGCTAAATTTATTGTGCTTATTAATGCCCTAGAGGACCATGCTGAGTGGTTACAGGACTTAGTGCTGTCGGCGGCCCCCACAAATCATTACGAACTGGCAAAACAACAGATCTGCGAATGTCTAGCTAAGACTATGCAAGAGTCTGTTTTATACATACTAAAAGATGTACATCTCAAAGACTTGACTCCTTCACAACTGTGGCGACTTATCAGAGCAGTCTTTGATAGCAAAACTATGCCAGATGAAGCTTTACTGTCTTTCTGGGTTGCGAAGCTGCCGCAAGCTATCCAACTGCAGCTCTTATCACACGATCAGGAACCTCTACAAGCGAAATTACTGCTGGCCGACGCCACATATAAGATAATCAACAGCAGTAATGACAGTGGCACATAAAGTGCCCTCCGCCACACACCGTTGGGTGACTTGCGGAGTATAAATGTAGATGTAGATGAAGAAAGTTATCTACGTGTGCCCCCCTCGATATTACGCCTCCCCTGTGTGGCAGAGGCCGATCTTTCAAAAACAACAGACAGAGTACACCAGCTGAGCACCAGATTCCACACCGTCCTTCACCATCCCATACCACAGCTTCAAGTGACGTCCTTCAACCGGTAACAACACAGGATCAGCAAGTTTATCCTCTCTGCTGGTATCACTCTGTTTATGGTAATACAGCCAGGAATTGCCGCTCACCCTGTGCAATACGCCCAAACACGCACGGCGGGCCGCTATAGGTGCACGGGTCCACACTGTGACGTCAAGTCGCCTAACAGATCACAGGCTAGTACTTCCAAATTATTCTCTCGGACGTTTGTATATCCAGGATATAGCTTCTCAGAAATGGTTTTTAGTGGACACTGGTGCTGATGTGAGTGTCATTCCACGTTCAATGGTCACTTCTACAATCACACATTCGCCTCACCAAATCAGAGCAGCCAACAATTCCTCATTAAAGGTTTATGGTGTAACGCAACTTGACATTCACTTTGATGATACACATAATTATGAATGGACATTTTTGGTAGTAGAAATCGACAAGCCAGTATTAGGATTGGACTTCTTAACTGCTCATAACTTTTCTTTGAACTTAATTACATCTGCCCTCTTCTATGCCGACGGAATGCAGCTTGAATACGTACTGTCAACAAGACAAAGAAACAGTTTCTAATCTATCTGAGGAGGTGAAAGCTGCCATAGTGAACTTAGTTATGCAATGCCTTGAAATCGACCAACTGTCTGAAGACAATGCAAAGCTACGTCAACGTTGTGATGTCCTGACAGATGAATTGCGTGGGTTTAGAGAGGAGATCAAGATTAAAAGTAATAATACGCACGAAACGACACAGGACCTGCATACCACACTGCTGTTTATACGCAGCCACAGCAGCGCCTGCCACGACCCGGACAGCGAAGACGGCAACCTGTCCAGCAACCCCACCTGTCCAGCAACCCCCCACCCTGCACTTCACTGTCCGCCTTTCATCAAAACACAGAAGTGACGGCTGTTACAGGCGACGCTGCACATGTGCGCGCAATGGTTCCTTCGTGCAATAACACCATAGTCAATGGAACCCCACCGGCTGTCGCACAGCGCAGCTCCGCGGACAACACTGCAGCTTTCACATATTTCAGGTTAGTTCCCTGTCATACTTACCGCGCACCGACGATAACGTCGCTCCTTCCTGCATCCCTCCACATATTTCGGCCACACCTATTCACAAAATCAAGGTCATTACTACGGGCATCTGTCACAGGCTTAGCACAACTGAGGGACTGCCTGTCCATTCTCGCCCCCAACACCTCAATGCAAAAAAACTTACCGCTGCCAAAGAATGTATTAATGAACTTTTACACTTGGGTGTAGTCCATCCCTCGGCCAGTACGTGGTCTTCCCCAATACATGTCGTTCCCAAAAAGGAAAATTCCTTTCGACTCTGTGGAGACTATAGGCGTTTGAATGCCAGAACAATACATGATAACTACCCTGTCCCACACCTCCACGATTTTTCAGAATCCATGTTCGGTGCCAATTTTTTCTCTGTGTTAGACTGCATAAAGGCATACCATCAGATTCCAGTGCACCCAGAAGATATCCCCAAAACCACTATCATCCCCCATTTGGACTATATGAATATTTGTTTATGCCTTATGGATTGAAGAATGCTGCCCAGATCTGGCAAAGACTCATTGACACCATTCTACGTGGCCTTAATTTTTGCTATGCCTACCTAGACAACATTATTATTTTCTCCACAACTGCCGAAGAACACAAACACCTCCAACAAGTTTTTGATAGATTGGCACGACACAAAGTTGAGATTAATCATGACAAATCCCAACTGGAGAAGCCAGAGGTTATTTTCCTGGGGCGTTTGGTCAATAATGAGGGCATTCGTCCCACCTCAGATAGAGTACAACAAATACTTGACCTTCCCCTCCCTCAAACCTATAAAGAGTTATGTAGATACCTCAGAATGGTAAATTATTTTAGACTCCACATTCCACATGCGGCATCTCTTCAAGCCCCTCTCACTGAGGCCTTAAAGTGAAAGAATACCACGGGTGACAGACACATAGAATGGGATCAGACCATGCAGCGAGCCTTCGACTCACTTAAGTACACCTTGGTGACTGCTACTACCCTGTCTCACCCTCACGCTGACGCCTCCCTGACAATAACCACAGACGCTAGCAATAATGCCATTGGTGCAGTTTTGTAACAGACCCTACCAACAGGTACTACACCCCTGTGTTTCTTTTCAAAAAAGCTCACCAAAACGCAAAGAAAGTGGTCCGCATTTGATGGTGAACTTTACGCCATTTATGAGGCCATAAAGTACTTCCGTACAGATATTGAAGCCCGACTTGTGACAGTTTACACAGATCACAAGCCCCTTGTCGAGGCTCTCTGCAAACCAGCATTAATGTACTGCCCAGAAGGTTTCGCCATATGGATTTCGTATTACAATATGTTTCAGACTTTCAATATATCAGAGGTAATGACAATGTTGCACCAGACTACCTGTCATGCCTGTCCTCCCTGAAGACAGCTATTGATCCTTTAAACCCATCTTTTATTCTACATGTTTGAAAGTTTTACAGTGTGTAGATATATACTTTAGGAACAATGTTTTCATTTCTCCACATAATTTGCGTCCCTCTCAACTGCCTTACACCATCTTAGAACCAGCGCCTGTCTACCTGCACAGTAAAATTCTGGACCATCCTGTTGGAGCCACTGTTTGGCAGCATGCGCAAGGGACTCATCATGTTCAAACCTTGTTCCACGAAGAGAGTCTTTCAGTTTCCCAAAGAGATGATAGTCACATGGAGCCAGGTCAGGACTGTAAGGCGGGAGTTTCAGTGTTGTCCATCCAAGTTTTGTGATCGCTTCCATGGTTTTTTGACTGACATGTGGCCGTGCACTGTCGTGCAACAGCAAAACATCCTGCTTTTGCCGATGTGGTCAAACATGACTCAGTCGAGCTTGAAGTTTCTTCAATGTCGTCACATATGCATCATCGGAATTTATGGTGCTTCCACTTGGCATGATGTCCACAAGCAAGAGTCCTTTGGAATCGAAAAACACCGTAGCCATTACTTTTCCAGCAGAAGGTGTAGTTTTGAATTTTTTTTTCTTGGGTGAATTTGCACGATGCCACTCCATTGGTTGCCTCTTCGTCTCTGGTGAAAAATGATGGAGCCGTGTTTCATCACCTGTCACAATTCTTCCAAGAAATTCATCTCCACCATTCTCGTACTGTTCCAAAAGTTCGCTGCATACCGTTATTCTTGTTTTTTTTGTGAGCCACTGTCAACATCCGGGGAACTTACCTGACACAAACCTTTTTTATCGCCAACACTTTCAGTATTCTGCAAACACTTCCTTCCCCTGTCCCAACATAGCATGACAATTTGTTCACTGTGATGCGTCTGTCAGCAGTCACCAATTCATTAACTCTCAGCACATAGTCTGGAGTGTGTGCAGTACGAGGCCTGCCACTGCGAGGACAATCCTGAATATTGTTGGTCCGTTACCGATATCTAACAACTTCCGTACCTTACTGACCATGATAGATCATACCACACATTGGGCCGAGGCTATTCCCATCGCAGACATTACAGCCGACACTGTAGCTAATGCTTTTGTCCACCATTGGCTTTCTCATTTTGGTTGTCCTACTTCACTTACCACAGACGAGGGGAGAGAGTTTGAATCTAATCTGTTTAATCGCCTCTGTCAACTGTGTGGTATCAACAAATTCAGAACTACAGCCTATCACCCGCAATCTAATGGCCTAATAGAATGATGGCACCTCTAACAACGCTAACAAGGTCAAAATTTATTAATGATTGTGGTGTTGCTCACGCTGCTAAATACTGCATTTTCGGGCAACAACAAAGTTATTATGTGGCAGGTGTCATTAGAGCACAGTTAATAAAGTCATTTCATGTAATAATGAATAAATTAGGCACTCATCTTTTTGTGTTTCCCACGCTGGTCTCATTGTAAAATCAAGGCTCAATCGTCGAAAATCTAGGTGGTGGTGATTTCAAGCTCGGATGCAAAGAGGCCTAGGTTTTATTCTGCTATATTCAAAAGTTTTGTAGATGCGCTTCACAAACCATTCTTGAAGATTAAAGCTTTCAAAGTTAGCACAATGGTGATGTAAAAAAATAATCAGCACTCTGAATTTAAGTTACACTTCCTTTTTATTGCTTTTGTTGCAATATCACGTAACACACAAAACATCACTTCACAATACAAAACATACTTGAAAACATATTCCTCACTGTTAAAGTTCACATTTTATAAGCTGACTACAATATGCGTCTTTTCAAGATGACATCCAAGACTTGACTTTCTCAAGGTCTGACTCTCTAACAAACTGCATTCGCACCCAAAAATCAAGAGTTACAAGTACGTCAAAGATCATAGTGACAAAAGAAAGAAATACATAAGAATAATATCATTGCAACATAAACATACTGATGTATCAAAGTACCTCTACATTAATGAAATCAAATCTGAATGTTGTCTCAGAAACAAGTTAACTACTTTACAGAAACACAGTAGAATATTGCTGGTATCGAGAGGTTCAGGTGAGCTGCCATAATGGTTACGTAATTCAAGTACCATTACACACCATACCCTGAAGGTAGCTCTCATGTGTCATTCTTCCTCTTGGACTGAGGCACTCCCCTGGGTCCTTTTAGGTTTGAGGACTATTTTCAAAGAAGACCTTAAAGCGTCAGTTGCTGAGATGGTATACGGAGAAAACCTCACACTTCTGGCGGATTTTCTTGATGATCCTCCTCTGCTTCCCAAGGATCATCTTCCTGAGTTGGTACGACAGGTTCGACAGCATATCACCAAGTTACGTTTCCCGCAACCTTGATCACATGCTACCTCTCCAGTTTTCATTCACCCACACCTCAGTTCTTGTAACTAGGTGATGCTTAGAGAAGACGCCGTGCGTCCACCCCTTGCTCCACCCTACAGTGGCCCATACAGGGTCCTGTCATGCTCTGAAAATACTTATACGATCCTCTTTAAGAACAAACCATCTGTCATGTCCATTGTGCACCTGAAACCAGCATGGATCTTTAACGACACCGACATACACAATAATGAATTTGTTTTGTAGGAAACTTCAGAGGCCTGTCCTCTCCCTTCTCCACAAGCTAATCAAACACTCTCTGCAAGTCAAGGTCCCCCTCTTCTATACTTCACGCCTCCGAGTGCCAGCAGTAATGAATTAGTGTTTCAAGTGAACTTGAGTGACTATGATGTGGACTCTATAAAAATACAACTTGTGGACACTTTTCTTTTTTTATTTGAAATTCAAATTAATTCTGTGCCATCTGACCAGAAAGACATTAAGCTATTACAGTGCTTCAATGTGGCTCCTGGTACTTCACAAAATGACATTTCAACCTATGTAGACTCCAATAAGGTTTTATTTATAAGAGTAACCCCCCCTTCTACTTCATCTTCCCCAAATCCTCCTACCCCTATTGCTATCACCTGTGCTGGGCGCACTGTACGGCCACCTCTCAGACTTCAAGATTACGTCATGCCTTAAATATTTACCTTCCCTTTATCACTTTCTCCTCATCACTCCTCCTATGTGCTCCGCGCTCCTTGGGGGAGGGGGGTAGGGGGGGAGGGGCGAGGTGAGGAGGGGAGGGGGGGCTCTGTGGCAGAACTGCCAGAAAATATTAATATCTTTGCTTTTTTTGTACTTCAGTTTACTATTTGGTGTGAGACATTCCTCATGACTGTTACCGTGATTGTCGAAAACTATTTCTTTGTGTTTTGATTTATCTTGTGCCAATAAAAATATTACATAGTGAAAGTAAATGGTGTTTTCTGTGTTATAAGTATAACACTTGCCATAGGTTCAATCAACACATGAGTATAACAGAAATGCTCTGTGGACTCAAACAGAGATCCCTAGAGGGTGAAGATATTCTTTTCATGGAACATTATTAAGTAAGTTTAGAGAACTGGCATTTGTGACAGACTACAGAATGATTCTAATGCCATAAATGTACATCTTGTATAAGGACTGCAGAGACAAGGTGAGAGAAATCAGGGCTCCTATGAAAGCAATTGCTTTTCCCTCATTCCATTTGTGAGTTGAATAGGAAAGGGATTGACTAGCAGCTGTACACAGCATCATATGGTGGCTTGCAATGTTTGTAGATGTAGAATTTTATGACACCAAAGATGTATGGTATTATTTGCATGGCAATGGACTCATTGATACTTATTCCCTATTCAAGTGGTATGAGTGGAACAAGCACATGAAATTATTTGCAAAATGGATGAATGAAATACTTCCATTAAACAAACAATGGAAAATCAAGGAATGTAACAATATTATGAATTTAGGGAGAATTCCAGGAAACTGCATTTCGTCCACAAAGAAGAGTGAAAAGAGAGTACTTGTGTGACCCATTCTTTAGCACTGCTAGAGTGTTTGGGATCAGATTATAGAAAGACATCAAAGCAGCTCAGAGGTATGTTGCTAGATTTTTACTATTCAGTTCAATCAACACGTGAGTGTAACAGAAATGCTTTGTGGACTCGAATATGAGATCCCTGGAGCATGAAGATGTTCTTTCATGAGACATTATTGAGACAGTCTGGATAATTGGCATTTGTGATATTTACAGAATGATTCTAAGGCCGCAAATGTTCATCTTGTATAAGGACTGCAGAGACACAATGAAAGAAATCAGTGCTCCTATGAAAGCAATCATTCTTCTCTCATTCCATTTGTGAGTGGAACAGGAAAGGTATTGACTACCAGTTGTACACTGCATCATGTGGTGATTTGCAATGTATGTAGATGTCACCTACCACCTTCCGAAGTCCCAACGTCCACCCACAGAGGAGCATTCTCCTTGTGACACAGTACCACTCAGGACTGGAGCAACTGAAACACATTCTCTCGCAGCGTTTCGACTCCCTCTTATTGTGCCCTGAAATGAGGAATGTCCTACCTACTACCCCTCCCACCCCTCCCATAATGGTATTCTGGTGCACACTGAACCTACAAACTATCCTTGTCCATGCCCACATAATCCCTGCTCCCAACACCTTGCCTTACGGCTCATATCATGTAATAGACCTAGATCCAAGAACTCTCCTATACATCCTCCCATCACCACCTACTCCAGTCCAGTCACAAGCATCACCTGTCCCACCAAAGACAGGGCTACCTATGGAACCAGTCATGTGATCTACAACCTATGCTGCAACCACTGTGCTGCACTCTACATGGGTATGACAACCAACAAGCTGTCTGTCTGCATGAATGGCCACTGACAAACTGTAGCCAAGAACCAGCTGGACCAAGCCATTGCTGAGCATGCCACCCAACGTGACATTATTCATTTCAATTTTTGCCTCACAGAATGTGCCATCTGGATCCTCCCCATCAGCACCAGCTTTCCTGAATTACACAGGTGGGAACTCTCCCTGCATTATATCCTATGTTCCCACAAATCTCCTGGCCTCAAGCTTCATTAGTTATTGTCGTTACCAATCTAGCTCCTTTCCTGTTCACATTACAGCAGTACGCAAACCCCCTATTCCACTAATGCACTCTCAGACATTTTATTTCTCTCCTTTTCCACTGCCCCTCCCCCCCTCCCCCTTGCCCTCTGTCTAACTTCCCGACTGCAACTAGCTGCCCTACTGTCTCTCCAACTCTCCCTTGCATGCTCCCACAAGCACCACTTTACTGTCCTGCACTCCTACCCTACTATCCTTCCTTGCCCCACCACCCATATGCCTCTCACTTTCTGACAGTCTTTTTGTTGTACCTCTCTGTGATTCAGCATCTCTGCTCTATGGTGAGTTTCAATTAATCATAAATATTCTTGAAAAAGGTAACACATATGTAAAGAAAAGAGCAGACAAATTACTTATGCAATGTAAAAATAATGAAAATTGCGTGATAGAAACAGTGGTCAAAAATTAGGAATATCATTTCAGAGGCTACTTCTAGGGTTTTCACGGGCCAGTTCACTTGCTGCAAGAGTTGTGGAAGTTGCATTGTAATCTCAGGAAGAAATACAACATAACATTATTCATTAGGATGACAATTTCTTTGACTACAATAACTGAAATGAATGTATGTATAAATGCCACTTTCCATCAAATAACAACTTTATTTGAATCATGTAATAAGACATTTTAATCTTGTAGATCCATCTTTAGCTGCTTCTTTCCCTATGGCATCAACATATGTATTTTTTAAATAGTTTTTGAACCAGCTGTTAAGAGTACAGATATTGTAGTGTATGACAAGGGTAAACTATAGTAGCACTGTTTTATGTTTTTGGTAGAAACATTTCTTACAAGGGTTGTCCTGCAAACTAGCTCCAGAGCTACAGAAAATGGTGTAATGTAACAAGATAATAATACAGCACATGACTTAAGGATATTACACATTTTAAACGTGTCAATAAACCAAAGATGGCAGCTGTGTACACATATCCTGCAGTTAAAATGCTCACTACAAGTAAAGGTATAAACATACACAGTATGTGACACTGTTACATATTAGTCTACATATATTTCTATTATTCTGAAAACCATATGTACAAACATATACCTGTTTAGTAGTCTTGTTCTTTAAATAGATAATTTTTATTTGCTCTCAAATATGGCTGTTTCAAAGATGGCAAACACAACATTTTCAAGTCACTGAATTACATGTCACACATTACGTCATAACTCTTACCATTACTGTACCCTTTACTCTTTTCCTATTGTCTTTAATAATTGGTGTTTTGTCACTGTTGAGCAGGTATTTGGTAGTAGAATAAGGCTACCTCCTGTAATTTGTTCCAATCCTTAACTCCTCTCCCAGATCAGAGTATTTACTTGCATTGTTGTTCCATGATTTCACACCTACTTTGAACCGATGGTTTCCCTTCCATTATACAGGGCCTCTCTCCTAAGAGTTGTCGAGCATATTTTTTCTGGAGCTCCAGCAGCAGATACTGCAGTTTCATTTTTCCATTGTGTGGTTGGAGTCAACCCAAATAATTAGTGCTCATCACATCTGTCATGTGACTCCCAGTGTTGACGCAAAGTGTTGGTTTGTTTCTCTTTATGAACAAAGCTCTTTTTAAAGCAGAATTTCATGTGTCCTTTCAATAACGCATTCCCAGATCAGTCTAGTATGATATTTGTTTTATCAGTATGTATTAACACGGACAGTAACTCAATGAATAACCAGTACTCCACCAGCAACTGCGCTGGCATGGCCCATGCTGACTGCTGCTGCCAAGTAGGTGGAGTGCTACTGAGTTACTGCTAGACTGTTGTTTATTCTTCATGTTTGACTGTCACTGTTAATATGTATCAATAAAATGAATATTGCGCCAGACTAATTTTGGAGCACTCAGTCAAATTAGCATATAAAATTCCATTTTAAAAATAATTTTGTTTGTAATGGGAAACAAACTGACGTTTTCTGTTGATACTGGGCATCGCATGAAAGACAAGATAAGCAGCAATTTTCTGGGTTGACTCCCTCTACATATTGCAAAAATAAAACAAATATCTGCTGAAACATTTGAGAAAATATGCCTGATGACTCTTAGGAGAGACACCCAGTGTACTCAGCCAGTGACTGGTGACCAGTTGTTGTCCAGTGTCTTCACATGCATTCTCACTGACTATGTTTACCCCAGGTTTAGCTCTCAGTCTTCTTTGCACAAAACTTTCCCATCTCAATTTCTTAATCATTCTGGTGACACTACTTGTTCTTCTGTAATTTTCCATCATCTAATTGGCTTTGTCACACTCTTTTTCTCTGCCTTTGACAGGCATCTTTGTTGGGGACCTCTTATCCCCACGGCCTACTTCAACTCAGGATTTTACACTGGACATCCATGTTTTCTCCTCTGAACCCTTGCTTGCACCCTTCAGAACACTCATTAACATGTGCAGAGACTTATACGCCTTGTTTACTTTTGAGCCTATTTGTAGTCCCCAGTGTAGTTTCCCAGCACTTAAGTGTCACACCCAGGTATCAAACTGTTGGTCTGCTGTGATGACATCAGGTCCCAGTTTGTACTCATATCTTATAGCACTCCTGTTATTTGAAAAAGTCATTACTTGACTCCTCTCAGCATTTGCCAACATCCCATTTCTCTGGATTTAGTTATTGATAATTTGGCAACGTCTAGATCTTTCTGCAGAATCTGTCTTCTTTAAGTTTTTTATTTACTTGTGAACTACTACATAATCATCAATCTTAACTCTGGGTTAATCCCT
This sequence comes from Schistocerca cancellata, assembly GCF_023864275.1. Taxonomy (NCBI): domain Eukaryota; kingdom Metazoa; phylum Arthropoda; class Insecta; order Orthoptera; family Acrididae; genus Schistocerca; species Schistocerca cancellata. The sequence goes on along the minus strand of NC_064626.1, from coordinate 622,657,990 downwards.
CCTCCAGTATCATTGACATAAATCAGGAACAGCAATGGCCCTAATTTACTGCCTTATGGTACATCTCTATCTTTGCTTTGTTTGATGTGAAGTCTCCTACACCCATTTTCTGTATTCTGACCCACAGACATTCTATCACCTAACATACTACTCTTTCATCAAGACCAAGCCCATGGAGTTTTGTTAGCAGTACCATGTGATACACTCTATCAGAAGCTTTGAAAAGATCATAGGCTATACAGACACATTGCTCTCTTGTGTCAATCACTTCTCATGTGTTCTGCTGAAAACCAGCAAGCTGTGGCTCATGTGAGAATCCTATTCTGAAGCCATGACTGTTACTATACCACCACTCTACTTCCTACAAACATTCTTGTATACAAGAGCTATTCAAGAAGTAAGGTGACGTTTCAAATTGCATGGGCAATGTACATTTGATTATTGATCTTTTTTTTTGTTACATTGGTACACATGTCCTGAAAATATGTTCACAGCTTCAAGTGTACAGCGTACTTCATTTGCTTTTGACAGATAGGAAGGTTAGACTTGTTTTAGTGTGCTTGGCAGTTTTCGATTATTATAAAAAATGGAACAAAGAATTTGCATCAAATTTTGTGTGAAAAATGGAATCAAGTGCTTTAAAACACTTGAAATGTTGACAGTGGCATACAGTCAGTCTGATCTAAGTAAAAAAAAGATGTTTACAAGTGATACAATCTTTTCCAAGATGGCTGAGAAGATGCCTATGATGAACCTCGCTCTGGACACCCCAGCATATCAACAACGGATTCCAAAATTGTTTTGGAAAATCATCAAATTACCATAAGAGAAGTTGCTGAGGATGTTGGCATGTTGGTCAGCTCATGTCATACAATTTTTTGGATGTTTTGGGAATCAGACATGTGTTAGTGATGTTTGTTCTAAAACTTCTCAATTTTGATCAGAAGAATCGTCGCATGAGCATCGCTCAGGATCTCTTAAATGACCTCAACGATGATCCTGATTTTCTCAAAAGGGTCATAACTGGTGACAAAACAAGAGTTTATGGCTATGACATTGAAACCAAAGCCCAATCATCCCACTAGAAGCACCCCAGAGAGCCAAGATTGAAAAAAGCATGACAAGTTTGATCAAATGTCAAAGTTTTGCTCAATTTTTTTTCAATTAACATGGCGTAGTGCATCATGAATTTTTGCCTCATGGTCGTACCATCAGTAAGGAGTATTACTAGGGTCACTCGAAAAGAAATGCACACTATATTTTTTAAAATCCATCTTTTATTCTACATGTTTGAGAGTTTTACAGTGTGTAGATATATACTTTAGGAACAATATTTTCATTTCTCCACATAATTTCCATCCCTCTCAACTGCCTTATGCCATCTTGGAACCAGCGCCTGTGTACCTGCAAAGTAAAATTCTGGACCGACCTGTTGGAGCCAATGTTTGGCAGCATGCACAAGGGAGATATCAATATCATCTTCAAACCTTGTTCCACGAAGACAGTCTTTCAGTTTCCCAAATAGATGATAGTCACATGGAGCCAAGTCAGGACTGTAAGGCAGGTGTTTCAGTGTTGTCCATGCAAGTTTTGTGTTCGCTTCCATGGTTTTTTGACTGACATGTGGCCATGCAGTGTCGTGTAACAGCAAAACATCCTGCTTTTGCCGATGTGGTCGAACATGACTCAGTCGAGATTGAAGTTTCTTAAGTGTCATCACATATGCATCAGAATTTATGGTGGTTCCACTTGGCATGATGTCCTCAAGCAAGAGTCCTTTGGAATCGAAAAACACGGTAGCCATAACTTTTCCAGCAGAAGGCATGGTTTTGAATTTTTTTCTTGGGTGAATTTGCATGATGCCATTCCATTGATTGCCTCTTCATCCCTGGTGAAAAATGATGGAGTCATGTTTCATCACCCATCACAATTCTTCCAAGAAATTCATCTCCACCATTCTCATACTGTTCCAAAAGTTCACTGCACACCATTTTTCTTGTTTCTTTGTGAGCCACTGCCAATATCCTGGGAACCCACCTGGCACAAACCTTTTTTAACGCCAACACTTTCAGTATTCTGCAAACACTTCCTTCCCCTATCCCAACATAACATGAAAATTCATTCACTGTGATGCATCTGTCAGCAGTCACCAATTTGTTAACTCTCAGCACATTGTTTGGAGTGTGTGCAGTATGAGGCCTGCCGCTACGAGGACAATCCTCAATATCGCCATGCCTGTTTTCATCACATAGCCTGCTTGCCCACCGACTAACTGTACTGCGATTGACAGCAGCATCTCCATACACCTTTTTCAACCTCTTGTAGATGTTTCCCACTGTCTCATTTTCACAGCACAGGAATTCTATGACAGCATATTGCTTCTGACGAACGTCAAGTGTAGTAGCCACCTTGAAGACATGCTGTGACGGCGCCACTCACAGGAACATAATTTTTTGTGGATAAGACGCAGCAGTGTTACAATTACAATGTTTCATTGGTCTCAATGCCTTCTCTGCTCCACAGTCCAAAACACGTTACTCGACCAGGTCCACGATATTTGTTAAATAGGTTGCTTTTTTTTACCCATAGCCGTTTTTTACATATTACACACTAACATTCCGTAGCTAAATGATAGCGTGGCTGACTGTCGTGAGAGGGGACTGAACTAAGTTTGAAAACAAGTGGGAAGGATGTATCTACATACTGTAAAACTTTCACACATGCACAATGAAAACTGTATTTTTACAAAAATAGTGTGCATTTCTTTTGGAGTGACCCTCGTACTTTGATGTTATGCCCTGTTTGTGAGAAGCAATACACAAAAAATGTCCGGAATTGTGGAGAAAGAATTCACGGCTTTTGCATCACGACAGTGCACCTGCTTATTCATCATTGCTTGTGAGAGACTTTTTTGGCCAAAAACAACATGGCAATCATGGCTCAGCCACCATATTCACCAGATTTGGCCCCCTGTGACTTTTTCCTGTTACCAAAACTGATGAGACCTATGAAAGGATTACGGTTTTCAATGATCGAGGAAATAAAAACTTCATCACTGGAAGTACTCAAGACTGTACCAAAAAGTGCTTATGGGAAGTGCTTCAAGGATTGGAAGGAGCATTGGCACAAATGTATTGTATCTGAGGGGGACTGCTTTGAAGGTGACAACATGAATATTGATGAATAAATAAATATTTTTTCATGAAGATATATAGTCACACTACTTTTTGAACACACCTTGTATATTTATTGTTGATCAATCCTAATATTTTACTTACATTACAGGTAAGAGTAATCAGTCTTAGTTTTTGCTATTGTCCCTTGCTCGTTTTTCACTTTTATACAGATATTATAGGAGCCCACTATTATTTATACAAACATCAGGTAGGAATCTTCATAAAGCACTATGCTGTAACCCTGGATTGTTAGTATTTTACCATTTGTTTTGTTCACCCTTACAAGGTTGCTTTGTTCTGTCACAAGGAGGTCTTTTCTACTTTTTTTTTTAAAAAAAAACCTTATCCCCTTCAAAATACTCTCCACTACAACTAATACATTTGTCCCAAGGGTACTTCCACTGTTGTCAGGCAAGTAAGGTGCACAGTCCAGCAGAACCATGCCATTTTTTGGCAAAAATTGTCTAACAGAAATGACTGTGCATGCAGGTGCATTGTCGTGATGGAAAAACCAGTCTCCTGTCTGCCATAAAGCGGGTCTTTCTGATGAACAATCTTCTTAAAACTCCCAGATAAAAGGTTTGACTGATGCTCTTACCTGGAGGAACAAACTCTGAATGAACTATGTCCTTGGCAGCAAAAAAGCAAATCACCATTGTTTTTATGTTTGATTTGACTTGATGACATTTTTTGGATAGGATGATGATGATGTCTTCCATTGGCTTGACTATTCCTTTGTTTCTGGGTTTTAACCATAGCACCATGACTCATCACCAGTAATGACATTTGACAGAAAATCTGGATCTGTTTCAAGCTGTTGTTTCCAAGCACAACATGTTTCAACTCAATGTATGTCAGTCAGAACCAAAGGAACAAAGTTGGCAGCAACCCTTTTCATTACCATATCTTCTATTAAAGTTCACTGAACAACAAATTATTTAAAAACACAACTACTGATGTCACAAGGAAAGTGGTACCTGAATACAAATATACTGGATCCAAAATTGTATAGTGTATGATTCACATAAAATCATTTTGTGACTGAAGGTGATATTATTCAAACTTCCATGAAAAAGACAACGTTCTTCTTGCAGAAGACAGTTATTTGGCAACTAGAGAGCTGGTATATCAGACAGCAGAACATCCAGGATTACAACATTTTAAGCTCTCACAAAGCTTAGCTGTATTATCAGACCCTATAAAAACTGCAAATAAATTTAATTCATGCTTCACATAGGTAGTAGAAAACATCATACAGCAAAACTCACAGTGTGCAGTAATAAATTAGTTCAGATGTACATCACATGATAAGACTCTCTTCCTATAGGTAACTAGTAAGAAAGAAGGTGTTCTTATGAAGAGTATTCATGCATGTACCTTTTTTGAGATTTAATTTTTGAATTGAAAAGACAGCTTTTTTATGTAAACTACTGTATTTGTAACAGCTGTACAGTTTACAATCATCACATTCATTCATGTTGTCTCATCTCATCTTCTCATAAAACTGACTTGCCCCACAACAGTTTGTATCTATTGTTGTAAGAATCATAAACATCCTAGTTTTATTCTGTGTTCTTATGAAGAGTATTCACACTTGTACCTTTTCCGAGATTTAATTTTTGAACTGAAAAGACTTTGCTTACAACTTTTTTGTATGTAAACTACTGTATATTTGTAATACCTTTGTAACTGTGTACAAAAATGATCAATAAAACAATACAACACTCCGCACAATGACTCTGCTACCTCATATATCTTACATTAGGACTAAAGATATCAGATGAGAGAGATTAGCACAAATGAAGAAGCATACCAACAGCTATTTTTTAATATGTTTGTCTTACCTCATTCCTTGTTCAGGAAAGAGTTACAAATGGCTGTGAATTACTCTCTATTATGCAAAACAAAAGAAAAATCGGAGTAGGAATTACAATCCATGGAGGAGAAATAAAAACTTTGATGTGTCCGATGACATTGTAATTCTGTCAGAGACAGCAAAGGACCTGGAAGAGCAACTGAACGGAATGGACAGTGCCTTGAAAGGAGGATATAAGATGAACAACAACAAAAGCAAAACAAGAATAATGGAATGTAGTCGAATTGAATCGGGTGATGCTGCGGGAATTAGATTAGGAAATGAGACACTTAAAGTAGTAAAGGAGTTTTGCTATGTGGGGAGCAAAATAACTGATGATGGTTGAAGCAGAGAAGATATAAAATGTAGACTGGCAATGGCAAGGAAAGTGTTTCTGAAGAAGAGAAATTTGTTAACATCGAGTATAGAATTAAGTGTCAGGAAGTCGTTTCTGAAAGTATTTGTATGGAGTGTAGCCTTGTATGGAAGTGAAATGTGGATGATAAATAGTTTGGACAAGAAGAGAATAGAAGATTTCAAAATGTGGTGTTACAGAAGAATGCTGAAGATTAGATGGGTAGATCACATAACTAATGAGAAGATATTGAACAGAATTGGAGAGAAGAGAAATTTGTGGCACAACTTGACTAGAAGAAGGGATCGGTTGGTAGGGCATGTTCTGAGGCATCAAGGGATCACCAATTTAGTATTGGAGGGCAGTGCAGAGGGTAAAAATCATAGAGGGAGACCAAGAGATGAATACACTAAACAGATTCAGAAGGATGTAGGTTGCAGTAGGTACTGGGAGATGAAGAAGCTTGCACAGGATAGAGCAGCATGGAGAGCCGCATCAAACCAGTCTCAGGACTGAAGACCACAACAACAACATACATTGTGAACTCATAAAATACATTTGTAGCTGTAGACATGGTATATTAGATTATGTGTACAAGCAAATTTCTCTTAAATAACACTACTACTTAAATAAAGACATAGCAATTTTGTCTCTCCAGCTTTGGTTCAACAATTTATTGATTTAGAATTGGGAGCTTGATAGGTTAATGTCTGTTTCATTAAAATGTACATAAGAATCTGATCTCAGAACATGATGTTCCCTGGTTGATGTAAATTCCTTCATCTCTGCCTGATACTGAAGTGTTTTCCTGATTTATGTTACTAGCTGGTTTAATTTTGTCCTTTACTCTCATGTAAGTCTTTGTAGAAGACAAATATATGTTGATTTCCCCCCCCCCCCCCACCCCCACCCCCAATCCCTCTCTCTCTCTCTCTCTCTCTCTCTCTCTCTCTCTCTGTGTGTGTGTGTGTGTGTGTGTGTGTGTGTGTGTGTGTGGTATGGTCTGGACTCTGTGTTAATACGGAATTCTTCAGTAGTAACTGGTAACACTAAAACCTCTAACAACACATTTTCAGCATTCACAAAATACAACAGAATGGGCTACTGGTCCTCACGTTAAATTAAAATTTTCCACTTCTGTCTTTGTCAGTCCCATCACATACTCTGACAGATAACAAGACTGGCCTCTTTATCAGCTGGACCCACCATAAGTGTTCCCCTAACCCTGGTGTGGCTGAGAGCTGTGATGTATGACATATCACTGTACATACACAGCTACTGATTGAATTGCAATGCTATTCCATTGATCACTCACTCTTTCCTCGTGTCTGAGAATACTACTTGCTTGCTGGCATGTAAAATTGCAACCATCTACCTATTACATTAATGAAGTACTAAATAATTATAATTATTTATCTATATTGAATTAAATTCAGAAAGCTGTTACAAAATCTTATTGTTTGTCTTTCTTTCTTTACATGTTAACAATGGACTGTTGTTGTTGTTGTTGTTGTGGTCTTCAGTCCTGAGACTGGTTTGATGCAGCTCTCCATGCTACTCTATCCTGTGCAAGCTTCTTCACCTCCCAGTACCTACTGCATCCTACATCCTTCTGAATCTGCTTAGTGTATTCATCTCTTGGTCTCCCCCTACGATTTTTACCCTCCACGCTACCCTCTAATACTAAATTGGTGATCCCTTGATGCCTCAGAACATGTCCTACCAACCGATCCCTTCTTCTGGTCAAGTTGTGCCACAAACTTCTCTTCTCCCCAATCCTATTCAATACTTCCTCATTAGTTACGTGATCTACCCATCTAATCTTCAGCATTCTTCTGTAGCACCACATTTCGAAAGCTTCTATTCTCTTCTTGTCCAAACTATTTATCGTCCATGTTTCGCTTCCATACAAGGCTACACTCCATACAAATACTTTCATAAATGACTTCCTGACACTTAAATCTATACTCGATGTTAACAAATTTCTCTTCTTCAGAAACGCTTTCCTTGCCATTGCCAGTCTACATTTTATATCCTCTCTACTTCGACCATCATCAGTTATTTTGCTCCCCAAATAGCAAAACTCCTTTACTACTTTAAGTGTCTCATTTCCTAATCTAATACCCTCAACTTCACCCGACTTAATTCGACTACATTCCATTATCCTCGTTTTGCTTTTGTTGATGTTCATCTTATATCCTCCTTTCAAGACACTGTCCATTCCGTTCAACTGCTCTTCCAAGTCCTTTGCTGTCTCTGACAGAATTACAATGTCATCGGCGAACCTCAAAGATTTTATTTCTTCTCCATGGATTTTAATACCTACTCCGAATTTTTCTTTTGTTTCCTTTACTGCTTGCTCAATATACAGATTGAATAACATCGGGGAGAGGCTACAACCCTGTCTTACTCCCTTCCCAACCACTGCTTCCCTTTCATGTCCCTCGACTCTTATAACTGCCATCTGGTTTCTGTACAAATTGTAAATAACCTTCCGCTCCCTGTATTTTACCCCTGCCACCTTTAGAATTTGAAAGAGAGTGTTCCAGTCAACATTGTCAAAAGCTTTCTCTAAGTCTACAAATGCTAGAAACGTAGGTTTGCCTTTCCTTAATCTTTCTTCTAAGATAAGTTGTAAGGTCAGTATTGCCTCACGTGTTCCAGTATTTCTACGGAATCCAAACTGATCTTCCCCGAGGTCGGCTTCTACTAGTTTTTCCATTCGTCTGTAAAGAATTCGTGTTAGTATTTTGCAGCTGTGACTTATTAATCTGATTGTTCGGTAATTTTCACATCTGTCAACACCTGCTTTCTTTGGAATTGGAATTATTATATTCTTCTTGAAGTCTGAGGGTATTTCGCCTGTTTCATACATCTTGCTCACCAGATGGTAGAGTTTTGTCAGGACTGGCTCTCCCAAGGCCGTCAGTAGTTCTAATGGAATGTTGTCTACTCCAGGGGCCTTGTTTCGACTCAGGTCTTTCAGTGCTCTGTCAAACTCTTCACGCAGTATCGTATCTCCCATTTCATCTTCATCTACATCCTCTTCCATTTCCATAATATTGTCCTCAAGTACATCGCCCTTGTATAGACCCTCTATATACTCCTTCCACCTTTCTGCCTTCCCTTCTTTGCTTAGAACTGGGTTTCCATCTGAGCTCTTGATGTTCATACAAGTGGTTCTCTTATCTCCAAAGGTCTCTTTAATTTTCCTGTAGGCAGTATCTATCTTACCCCTATTGAGATAAGCCTCTACATCCTTGCATTTGTCCTCTAGCCATCCCTGCTTAGCCATTTTGCACTTCCTGTCGATCTCATTTTTGAGACGTTTGTATTCCTTTTTACCTGCTTCATTTACTGCATTTTTATATTTTCTCCTTTCATCAATTAAGTTCAATATTTCTTCTGTTACCCAAGGATTTCTACTAGCCCTCGTCTTTTTACCTACTTGATCCTCTGCTGCCTTCACTACTTCATCCCTCAAAGCTACCCATTCTTCTTCTACTGTATTTCTTTCCCCCATGCCTGTCAATTGTTCCCTTATGCTGTCCCTGAAACTCTGTACAACCTCTGGTTCTTTCAGTTTATCCAGGTCCCATCTCTTTAAATTCCCACCTTTTTGCAGTTTCTTCAGTTTTAATCTACAGGTTATAACCAATAGATTGTGGTCAGAGTCCACATCTGCCCCTGGAAATGTCTTACAATTTAAAACCTGGTTCCTAAATCTCTGTCTTACCATTATATAATCTATCTGATACCTTTTAGTATCTCCAGGGTTCTTCCATGTATACAACCTTCTATCGTGATTCTTAAACCAAGTGTTAGCTATGATTAAGTTGTGCTCTGTGCAAAATTCTACCAGGCGGCTTCCTCTTTCATTTCTTAGCCCCAATCCATATTCACCTACTATGTTTCCTTCTCTCCCTTTTCCTACACTCGAATTCCAGTCACCCATGACTATTAAATTTTCGTCTCCCTTCACTATCTGAATAATTCCTTTTATTTCATCATACATTTCTTCAATTTCTTCGTCATCTGCAGAGCTAGTTGGCATATAAACTTGTACTACTGTAGTAGGTGTGGGCTGCGTATCTATCTTGGCCACAATTATGCGTTCACTATGCTGTTTGTAGTAGCTTACCCGCATTCCTATTTTCCTATTCATTATTAAACCTACTCCTGCATTACCCCTATTTGACTTTGTGTTTATAACCCTGTAGTCACCTGACCAGAAGTCTTGTTCCTCCTGCCACCGAACTTCACTAATTCCCACTATATCTAACTTTAACCTATCCATTTCCCTTTTTAAATTTTCTAACCTGCCTGTCCGATTAAGTGATCTGACATTCCACGCTCCGATCCGTAGAACGGCAGTTTTCTTTCTCCTGATAACGACGTCCTCTTGAGTAGTCCCCGCCCGGAGATCTGAATGGGGGACTATTTTACCTCCGGAATATTTTACCCAAGAGGACGCCATCATCATTTAATCATACAGTAAAGCTGCATGCCCTCGGGAAAAATTACGGCCGTAGTTTCCCCTTGCTTTCAGCCGTTCGCAGTACCAGCACAGCAAGGCCGTTTTGGTTATTGTTACAAGGCCAGATCAGTCAATCATCCAGACTGTTGCCCTTGCAACTACTGAAAAGGCTGCTGCCCCTCTTCAGGAACCACACGTTTGTCTGGCCTCTCAACAGATACCCCTCCGTTGTGGTTGTACCTACGGTACGGCTATCTGTATCGCTGAGGCACGCAAGCCTCCCCACCAACGGCAAGGTCCATGGTTCATGGGGGGGGGGGGACAATGGACTAAGAACAATAATAACATTTGTGACTACTCTGACTGCGATACTGTAACAGTGCAGCTTATTCAAACAATGTGTAATTCTATCTGACTGTCATGTCTCACAAAACAACTGCACTTTTTCTGTTACATGCCTCAATTATTCAATTGTCTTACCCTCAAGTAAGAGTGCCTATGTATAAAGTGCACTAACCACAAATTTATTTATTCATCCATAAACAATTCAAATGGTATGGATGTTGTCAACACTTAAATACATAAAATACAGGTACAGAGATACATAAACATACACAATTACACACGCAAATAGATGCACACATTTCTTGTCTTACTGAGTTACACATTTGGAGATTGTATTTCACTGATCTACTGAGCATATTGTAAATTGCCTCTTAATTACAGTAATTAATAATTAGCACAATTGTAAACAAAGTTTACACATAATATTAAAAATCCTTTACAGTATAAAAACACTTTTCTAACAAATAATTTTTAGGGTATTTCTGAAGGCATGTATTTCACTTTTGTCTTTGATCTCTTGTGGTAATTTATTGTATAGTTTAATTACATTATACGGTACACTATTTTGGGCTTTTGTTTTGTTATTTCTATTGAGATGTAAGTGTTGGCTGGATCTGGTTCCATGTTCCTGTAGAAACCTGTTCTTGGGTACTGATCATCTCCTTTTTTTTTTTTTTTTTTTTTTTTACTTTTTTATTTTTTTTTTTTTTTTATTTTAAATGTGGATCACTGTTTGCAAAACGTACTCACATGGAACAGTTAAAATTCCCATTGACTTAAACAACTCAGTGCAGTGACTTCTCTCACCACTTTTTGTCGTAATATGTTCAGCCCTTTTTTGTAGCTTAAAGATTGTTTGTCTGTTCTGCTCATTTGTTACCCAGAACATTATCCCATAACTCAACACAGAGTGAACATATGCAGAATATGTCGTTCTGGCGCATGAGGTAAAACACACTGAATTTACTATTCTCAGTGCAAGGCATGGTGAAGCTGTTCATTTACCAAGAGCAGTAACATGCTCAGTCCATTTTAGTTGTGCGCCAACATGCATCCCTAGACCTTTGTTTTGATACACATTCTAAGAGCTCATCTTTCCCTTTTAAAGAGCTATTTTTGGGTTTTCTTCTTATGTGGAAACTAATACTGTTGGCGTGTTTGTTTTTTCTTTACATTTAAAGTTAATTTGTTGTTGTCTACCCATCTGCATACATGCAAGAGTGTTTCTTCAGCTTTGTTCTTTAGCACGCTTGGTGACGTTTCACCGATTAGAATGTTACTGTCATCAGCAAACAATACTGTCCCACTGTGTTTGACACTCTGGGGAAAATCAGTGACATATATCAAGAAGAGTATTGAGCCAAGCAGTCTTCCTTGGGGGACTCCAATATTAATGTATTCTGGGTGCGAGAGATATTTCAAGGTACGATTAGAGTTTGTTTGAGAAATCTCTACACACTGCACTCTATTTTTAGGTATGAATGGACCACTTATTTGCTACCCCCTTATACCTAGAGTTTCCAGTTTATTTAACAGAATTGTGTAGTCTACTGTATTGAAGGCTTTGCTGAAGTCAAGGAAGATGACTGTGGTATGATCTCCTTTATCTAGTGCTTCCAGAACAGCATGTGTAAAATGTGCTATAGCTGATTTTGTGCTTTTACTGGACCTGAACCCAAACTGTTATTTACACAGCAAATTGTACTTTGCCAAGTATCCTAGGAGTCAAAGTTTCATTCTGGTTTCTGTTACTTCTGAAAATTATGACAGTAAAGAGATAAGCCAGTAAATTTATGTATTTTTGGGGTCTCCTTTCTTATGTAGGGGCAGGAGATTTGCATGCTTTAGTGTCTCTGAGAAGCAACCTGTTGTGAATGATTCATTTATGATGTGTGATATAGGATCTTTGATACTGTCTATATCTATACAGTCCTTCAGCAAGCACATAGACACTTCATCTATATCTGCTGAGGTTTTACTTTTTAGGCTCTGAACAACTTTGTTTATTTCTTCTGAAGTGGTGGGTCGCAGCATCATTGTGTTTGGAACATAGTTCAGTGTTTGTATAGGTTGTATTTTGTCAAATCTGTGTTGTAGCTTGGTAGCTATACTGCTAAAATATTGATTTCCAAAGTTTGCAATTTTTATTGGATCATGTTTTGTGGTCCATTGTGCTGTAATTGTGTGTTTACTTGTTTCGTCTTTTTCCTATTTCTCTCCTATTTGGTGACATTCCAGGCTACTTTTATTTTATTTTCTGCTTTTTCTATAATTTAATCATTTTGAGATCTCTTTACTGTCAGTAAAACTTTTCTGTATATGATTTTGTACGTTTTGTAGTATTTTTGATATGCAGTGTCATTTTGGTTGTTTTTTATGTTGCTGAAGTGTCTGAATGTTACAAAGGATTTCCTTGTTACGTCAGCCAACCAGTTACTTTTGTTTTGTGTTTTAGTGACTCATTGTAATTCTGGGAACTCTTATTTAAACCTGAATTTAAATTTCTATAGAAACTTTGCAAACTTCCTTTCTGTACTAGTCTCCATGTATACTTCTTCCCATGTTTCATTATTCATTTGCATGGTAAATTAAACCTTTTTTTGCTTAGAGAAGACCATTCTGTATGTATTTTACTTTTGTTTTCTACACCTATGTTTAATTTTAAGAGCTGACTGGAATGATCTGAAAGGCCCAGGTTACCTAAAACATCACAATTTTCTTTTACCCAGTCAGTTAATATATGGTCAATGATCATGCTGAATGCTTACTTACCCTTGTGGCTGTGTTAATCAATGGTGATATTCTAAAGCTGAACATAATGTTCAAAAATGTGTTGCAGAACCCATTTGGGTTCAATGTTGATGTTTAAATCTCCATAAATGAGGATTTTGCCCTTCCATTACTTGGGTTAGTTTCACTATGAATGTGTCTATGTCACCATTGAGAGGACGGTAAGTACATAGTACAGTTAGTCTTTGGAATGTATGTGGCTTTCTTATCTCTATAGCTGATATATCCAGAAGTTTTTCTTCTCTTCATGAAATTATGTCCTTTCTAATTTTATACATAATCCCTCCCTTTTCATATATACATGATCCGCCACCTCTCATAGTGGTTCAATTATAATGCCATGCTAGATTATATGAGCTTAGACCAACATGTGTCATTTCGGATCCCTTACTCCAGTGTTCTGTTATGCAAACAAGTGAACTATCAATAGCCTGCAGTTCCCTTCTAACTGTTGCAATTTATTTCTTATGGACTGGTTATTTTGATGGAGAACTGAGAAACACTGAGCACTTCTTATCATGGAGCATTCTCATTTTCCTTGTATTCCTCTTAACAAGTCATTTGGATGATGAGGAGCTACAGTTTCCTTGTCATTCACTTCACTATCCACTGTTGTTTCTGCTGACTCCTTGGAAATTTTTGTATGTTTTGTTATTACTGCTGATGGTTCTATCACTGCTACTTTTTTCAGGTGTTTGTGTTGTTCCTATTGGGTTTGGCATTGGCTTTGAGACTATGGGTTTGGTTTTGAAGTTATTTTGGTGTTATTTAAATTTCTTTGGTTATCAGGTTCGCCAGATATTGTTTACTCAAGGTGTAGTCCATGTTGTGTGTGGAATCTACATCCTAAATCACTCATGTCAATTCATTTCACATTTTTAAAATGCCTGCAGATTTTACCAAATTGATTATTGGCACACTGTCTCTCTTTATTAACACAATTGCCAAATGAGATCGTAGTGATGTGGAATGTTCACAATTACGACATTTGTATGTGCAAGATTTTTCAGACGCTGTTTAAGATCACTCATAGCGTGCCATTTTGTTTATGTATATGTCATTTTTTTAATATCACCAAGTTAGGCTCCCGGTTTCAATATACCATAACGAATATATGTTAGTTTCTTCTCTTAGTTTATTTGCAAGACCATGACAATGGCTCTCTGAAAGCACAGTTTGCTATTGGATTTTACACTCTGGAAGTCATTTTGTGTCATTTCACTAAACACTTCAGCACAACTTTGGGATCGACAGATTTGCACTGTAAAATTTTACACTTGGTTTCTTATTTGTCAGCATTGACAAACTTTCTTCTCCTGCTTTATTCACATTGTCCTTTTCCTCTTTACCTCATTCATGAGAACTGTATAGGACTGAATTTCCACATTCGCCAGTAGAAAGTACTTGAAATAAGTTTTCGGGTACAAAGCCTACGTTGCTTTCAGAGTTTTTTTCAATCTAACACTTTTTTCTTGCTGCTATTGTACGTCATGTTGTTCCCCTTTTCTGTAAAGGTTGCACTATCATGTGGGAATTTCAGCATGCTCAGTTCACTTTTTTCGAGCTGTAATTTCAAAACACCCATTTTTAAAGTATCAATAATAAACTCTTACACTAGTTATGTGTTCATTTAGTTTGCTAATTTCGTGGTACAGTTTTCATATGGTTTCTTTTTAACAGCAAAATTGACGTTATTTTGGGAAAGACATATGCTTAGCTTATACCCTTGCTGCCATCTTACAATTGTCAGTCCATACCTATTCCTTCACTATTGCTTCAGCTAACACAGTGATATGCGGTGTTGTCAGACATCCAAGTCAGCAGCACCTATATAAAATAAACAGCGAGCTATGTGAGAAAAAATCTTTGATCTGTGCAAGAAAATGACCCAGATTATGAGCTATCAGTACAATATCATAATGAGGCAGTAAATGAATAAGTGGTTGGATAGTATCTGATGCAGCTGCGGTGTTTAATGCTTTGAGTGGGTCATATGTGGAGTAACACTTGTATGTGGCAACAGAGTGATATAATGAACATTTATTTTGGTTTTGTTTAATTAAACAATGCTTTAGCTCATATAATGTTAGTTTGTTATATGATTGTTGAATTAAACTAAGAGTACACTGTGATTTTTCTTTACATGTTTACTTTGGAAACAAAGAGAGCTATTCTCTACATGTGTACAAAGAACACCACACATCTGCTTATGTTATGAAAAATTGTGTCCCCGCTACAGGGTTAATGTAATACAGCAGGTATCAAAAAAAGGTTCATAGTAAAAAATGTAACTTTATTCCAAGACTTTGATAAAATACAGAAATAAAAAAGAAATTTCAAAATTAAACTTACAAAAATAAACACTTTTCCATTATTTAAGTAGTTCCTATCTGCAGTAAAATGATTACACCACTGCAGTCACAAAATGTTTTATCTTTTTGATCAGGTATACACAGAAATAATGTGATTACTATACACCAAATGCAACCTGAGCTAATATTACAGATATATAGTTAAGACACAGGAACTATGAATTCTCAGTCCATACAAACTGGGGCAATCAATTTTATGTAAGTTAATTTCATAATAAAGAAGAGATTCCTCGAACTGAAAAAATAATGTGTACTGTATTAGCTATATACCTTACAGCAGCAATAAACACGGTCAGAAAAAAATAATATATGTAAAAATCAAGTATTATCATTGATGTTTCAGACTATTAAAATACACTCATGTTATAACATAAGCAAATAATCAGAATAACATTGACATCTTTTTTTTTTTCATTTATTAGTTCCCACATGCACACAAGCTCATCCTCTGCTGTACACATATTGTATGCCCACTTCTGTCAAACATTGAATATAATTATGAGCTACATACGCTACCTCTTCTATTATATTTAATAGCTGATTAACAAGCACTGCAATCATGGTAGATAATGCAATAAGTGGTATGAAGAAAACTGAATACTATACATACAATTACTGTAGCTTCCAAGCTACTATACAAACAGTTTGAATGAAAATTCTATCTGTAAATAGTCTTCATGGCTTTACCGCTGGATGACATTGCAAGGCTGAACCACATGAAGATGTCAGACAGTTGCTCAGAGGAAATATTGTGGAATTTGCACATCATCCAGCGGCAAACTCGTGAAGACTAGCTTGAAGCTGGAAAGCTTGAAGAGTCACAAAATATCTCTTTTAATCACAATGAAATATTTGCAGTACTTTATAATGATGAAAGGAAGCTAACAGGGGATATAAATATGAGTATTAAATAAAATTAAAAATAAAAATCTCCCTTATTACCAAGCCTGTGTCTTGAGTTGCAAATGAGGAAGAAGAGAAAGGAGTAAGAGTTGGGAACAACCTTCTTAAAATGTAGGATCTATCTACATTCTAGCAAGCAACAAGAGGTCCTTGAGCAGTTATAAGACAGGATCACTGGTCTCAAAGGCAGAAAGTAGGATATATTTCAGTGATACATAAAAAAGGAGCGAAAGATGAGTGTAAAAATTATAGGGGAATAACAGTGACCAATACCTTCAGTAGAGTATATGGAAGAATTATTAAATATTTGTTAGAACAAGAATACAAAGAAAAGGAGGCTGAAGAACAAGCAGGTTTTAGAGCTGGAAGATCAACAATTGATCATATCTTTTGCCTACAACAAATTATTGAAAAAAAAAATGGTTCGGGCACAACCTATACATTTAGTATTCATAGATATAGAAAAAGCCTATGATAGTGTGCCTTTATCCAGTTTATGGAAAGCTTTAATATCAATAGGAATAAATCCAAGAATAATTAAAGCAATTCAAAATTTATATCAAAATTCTATTTCAAAAATAAAAATTGGTAAATATCTATCACATGGATTCCAAGTCACAAAATACATAATACGTCAAGGATGTAGCATCTCACCTACATTGTATAAAATATATACAGAAGTAACTTTACAGAATTGGAAGAAAAAATGTCACGCTATGGGAATACCAATAAATGATAGAACAATATACTCGTTACAATTTGCAGATGACCAACTGATTATAGCCCAAGACTATGAGGACATAGAGTATATGACCAGAAAATTGATTCAAGAATATAAAAAATCAGGTCTAAATGTAAACATGAATAAAACAAAGTACATGGCAATTGGTGGAGTGAATGGAGACTTAATATTAGAAGAAGGGATGGGAACAATAACAGCTACTGAGGAATATAAATATTTAGGTGTGAAAATTACAAATGATGGGAAACAGGACAAAGAAATTAGATCAAGAATAAATTCTGGAAAGACGACAATCTGTTTACTGAATGGAATTCTCTGGGACAAACACATAACAACTGATAACAACATAAGGATTTTTAAAACAATAGGTAGGAGCATTATTACATATGGTTCAGAAGTGTGGACAACAAAATGGCACATGAAATCAAAATTATTAGCCACAGAAATGGATTTCTGGAGACGTTCAGCAAGAATATCAAGACGAGAAAGAATAAGAAATGAAGTAATCAGAGACAAGATGAAATGTAAAAATTCAATTATTGATTTCATCGAGCACAAACAACTTAAATGGTATGGGCACATCAGACGAATGGAACAGGAAAGGCTACCAAAATGCATAATCGACTGGGTACCAATTGGAAGAAGAAAAAGGGGACGACCACCTGATACATGGAAACAGGGAGTTCAGTCAACAATGAGGAAGAACAACATTCCTGAAGATTTATGGACAAATAGAGAAGAGTGGAGAACAATAGTTAGTGACTTACTGTAATCTAGAATAGGTGCTGGAAAAATGTACTCACATTGTAAATCCAGAATAATAATAATAATGAAACTACATGATAACCAAAGGGAAAATGGCCATCTTATTTATGCAGGAAAACCACTGAGAGGCATTATTTTGAAATTTCTCATGTGTAATAAAAAATTATCTCCCCTCATAATAAGAAGAGAAAAATGAGAAAGTGAAAGTTCAAAAAATGTAGTACATTATGCTTAAATATGAGGGTGGATCAAAAAATAATGCCTCCTGTATCATAAATAATTTGATAATGAAAATATAATAGTGGAATTAGTACAGATCATAGCCAGAACTCCTCTCCACATGATACTATCATTCAACATAGACACCATGCATTTGCACTTTTGCCCCAGTATTGAGCCCAGGCATCCAAACCAGTTTGTAAAAATTCAGAGTTTTGCTTCATGACTCAAGATTTTAAAGTTGTTTTGATCTCGTCCATGAAGGACGTGTATGAGGATGCTGTAATGAACATCAGCAACGTGAGTATTTGGGTGAATTAGTTTGGCAACAGAGAAACGGACATTGCAGATGAACCACACAATGGCTGGCCCACAGCATCCGTCACAGATACCAATCGAGGACGTGCTGATAAAATGATTCAAGGAGACAGACACATCAGAGTCCACAATCAACAGCGAAACATATGCAAGTACATTTAAGAAACTTGAGGTGGAAGTAACACACACACCAAACATAATTTTTCACAACTCAAGTGATAGGAAGAATTGGCTGGTGTCTCATGCACTGCACAGCTCTGATTTGATCCTGTCCAACTTCTACCTGTTTGAACCTATGAAAGACAACCTACATGGTTACAGATTCAGTGATGTGGATGAGGTTAAAATAACTTTAAAATGTTGGTCAAGAAGCAAAACACTGAATTTTTTGCAAACTGCAACAAGGGTTCGATGGCCCAAATGTGTACAGATGCAAGGTGACTATGTTGAACAGTAGTGTTGTGTAGAAGACATTTAAGGCTATCATCTGTATTTAATCTGCTATTATGTGTTCATTATTATTTTTTTATCACACAGGAGATATTACTTTTGGATCCAACCTTATAGAAAATGAAGTAACAAAAAACACACAACTAAATATTATAACATAATTGGAAAATTTCAGAGCACATGTAGACATTATAAAAAATATTAAATAAATTATGAATGTTAAAGTAAACAACAAAAAGATGAGATTGGCTATCATTATTACCTGTACTAAATTCTAATTAAATCTATGTCTTAAGAAAGCACACAATTATCACAAAAGTTATAAAATACAATACTTAGGCAGACTTAAAAGAACACAAAAAGCTAATGAAAATTTTTAAATAGAATGAAATAATCAAAAGCAAAAAAAAGGGAATAGCTCTTACAGGAATAAAAATGAGTGCAGAAAATAAATTATCCAGTATATAAACAAATGATTATAGTAATAAAGTGCAATGAAAAATCACATTTTGTTGCAAACAAGAAAAACTCACAAACATTACATTAAGTCATTCGTGTGAGAACCGTAATAATAAATTTTATAGTTACCATGAAACAGCCATTAACTTTTACATATACGAAGACAAAACTACCATAATTTAAATAACATTAAACTAATAATACTTATCTTATGAAATGCTAGAAAAAGTTTTAAACATTTAAATTGTCCAGAACTAATGTGTTAGATTATTTTCACAGCAATTAAATTTTACAAAAAATTGCCACTTCCATAAATTCTGGAAGTAATTAAAACACTGAAAATAATTGAATTACTTTTCAAATCATCATAACCAAAGGCTATAAAAATTACAAAAGAATGTAACTGATAAAGCTATATACTTTACCCAGGCAAAAGAACAAAATATTTCAATATCTTTACAATAATCCCTCTCAGCTGTCTCTAAAATGCTTAAAATTTTTTTAACAAAATTTAATTTAATAAATGCCGTATAGAGAAGTAAACATCAAAAGGGATTTAATGAAAATGGCAGATCTGTTTCAGAATTAATTAACTTAAATAACAATGTTAACTTAGGTTGACTTCAAAATTGTAACTGTATATAGAAAAATAATCTAGTTGTAGCATTAAATCTAATCCACAAAACAGATTCACACAAAACCATTAAAATAATGTTCATGGAAGCAATTTCTCAGCCCTTTAAGAAAATAATTCACATATAAGGCCACATTGGCTGTGTCCTTTGAAAAAATATATACAGGAAAGGATACAAAATGAAAAAAATTCAACAATGCAAAATGTTACCAATAATGTCTGAAAAAAAAAAATGCAACAAAGTACACAGTTAATCTTTCTACATTTTCCAAACACCTGCATATGTATAAAACAAATAAATCTCTAACATAAAAATATTAGGGAAACGTCCCGTGTGGAACATAAATAATGATACGAGGCGAGACATCCCATTCACCAAAACAAGAGGCTTTGAGCAGCAGACAGTCACAATAAGAAAGAAACAAGTACACAAATACACACACACACACACACACACACACACACACACACACACACACACTGACATAGATCATAAATTTGGTAGCTAAACAATGGTATTCAAAAACTGATTTCTATGAATAAATGCTCCACAGATTTTCAATCTCAAGATTTTAATGAAATGAAGGTCACTATGAATGTTGTTCTACCATAGCTATCGACATAACATCCAGTAGCATATGGAAGTTATGCAATTTCAAGACAGCTCCATAATGTAATCCAGCCCACTAAACAAAGAACTTTGTGGCCTAAAGACAAATCTGGTCAATGGCACTGAAGAAAGTTGTCAATGTGGCAAGAAATCTATGAAGGATTCATCCAAGAATGTCACCATGAAAATCTATGTTCTCAAACGTGTTTTGCATTTATTTATTGTGCAATGGTTCTTCAGCACTAAGAAAGGATGTCTTTTATCTTACTCTTGTTCTTAAAAATGACAGTCGGTAGAATAAAAATAGAAAAATCTGCAAAAGAAACTAAATTTAATATCAAGTTCACAGATCCACCAAATATTTTAATAAGGTACTAGAAAGTTCAAGATGGAATACACAGGATGGAAGAAGATAACTACTCACAAAAAGCTGAGTAATTGAGCAGTAGGCAGACACACAAACAAAACTGAAAACATTGCTAAGCTAATTAGGGTAAAAAGAAAAATCTACATTAGTGGTATCCCAGTAACTAATACACAAACATAAATACGCTACAATCGTCTGGACCAGGACAATCAGACTGTACAAGTATGTGTGATTTTGGGAGAAAGGAGAGGCAGGGAGGAGGGGTATTAGATCAATCAATTGAACAAGATTGTCCAAAAGATCTGTAATGTTTTTAGTTTTATTTGTGTGCCTGTCAACTGCTCAATGTGTCGACTTTGTGATGAGTTGTTAGCTTCACTCATTTCATTGTTAATATTTTTTGTTAAAATAAAAGGAATGTACTGAAAATAAGAAACAATTAAGGTTAGTAATGTTAAGACTAAGCTTTATTAAAAATGTGAATTTCTTAATAACAGAAAATCCAGCATGGAAACATCAAACACAATTACATAAGATTAATGATGAAAGGCAAACAGACAACCAAATAAAATCAAACAATCCTCTAGCTCTGAAGCCAAAGCACCACACATTTTCCAGTATAAAATATACAAATCCACATCTCCAGCTGCATTAGCACATACTGTCTATTACTGGTTGTCCAGCTAAGCATGGGAAAGAGGGCGAGGGGTTAGACAAGAAAGAATGTGGAGTGTAGAATTGGGAGATGTATAGGAATTATTTAAAATGGCTTGTTATAAAATACAACATTGGTGGATGAAGATAGGTTTTTGGGTGGATAATCCTCATACTTCATTGTGATAACAGATAGTCATCAAACCACTAAAGATGGATGCAGTTGAGGTATGTTTGTATGAGCTCAAGCAATATCAGCCAATTTGGTAACTTCTGCTTCCAAATGCGTATGGGACACAAATTGATGCTTGGCCCATAGTGGAAAAACTTTTCACATAGGATGGATAGAGGTTCTGTTTTCAGTAGGCCTGTTTGGTGTGGAGAAAGGCATTAACACAGAGGTCCCTCACCTCACAAGGTAGGTTACGGAGCTAACAAAGACCATCTGAAACATGTTTGTGAAGAGCTGCAGAGCTGTTCTACATTTTCAATATCAAAATCCTACATTTTCAATATCAAAACCCATGACAATGAAATACCTTGCTCTTTCCATCAGAACCTCAACAGCTTCTCCTAAATCCTCTTCACAATGTCTCCTCAGTGAAATGACCAACCTCCCCACTTAATGTCTGTATGAAAATATTTATTTAATATACCAATACAACCTCAACTTTGGCAGAAGTCAGTTGTTATACATCACCTGTGTGTGCCCATTTGCAGTGAGAAGTAAACAAAATATCCAATATCCAAATATGTTCATAACTCCTCAGGAACTTCGGCGGACAAACATGATCCTATACAGTCAGTTCAGAAACAGATTTTCGGTGTTATTTGTTCTTTAATATCATAATCTCATAAGTAGTCTGTGTAATCTCTGCAAAATAGCTACTGACAGTACAGTACTCTACCCAGCACCTATTTCCACACAGGTCTTGAATAACTTATACAAGTCATGTCATGGCTTAGACTACTACTTGTCGTGCCTTGATATAAAAGACCTCCTATCCAAAATCACACCTGCAATCCACAGCTCCTGAGAGACACTATTTGCTACTCATATACTTCCATTTACTACTGTAAGCCCACAATACCACACAAAACTTTGTCCTTCTGCCCCTTCCAGATGCCCAATCCTTACCTCTCTCCCAAACCAACCCGCTCAGACAGCTGTCCATGAATAGTCAGGGTTACCATTGTGTGTATGTGCATGTGGGTTTTGCTTTTAGCGGACTGTTTGTTTACAATCAAATATGTATATTGGAAACTAGGTGACAGACCATAAGCTTTTATAGTAATTGTAATATTATATCAGTCTTTATATCTTGTAAATTTTCACACAATCATCTGAAAAGCCTGTCAGTTGCCTCCTTCAGGCCAGAAATGAGAATAAAGTGAAGTTGGTGGAACCGTCCTCATGTGCTCTGTGGTGAGAGCACAAGAAAACTTCAGATTAATACTACAAACAATGTAGGGAAATGATAGATTGCTACTGATCATAAAGATGACATGTTAAGTAGCAGACAGGCAAAACCAAAAGGCACTTATACATTAGCTTTTGGCCACAGCCTTCATCATAAAAGGAAACAAACATTCATTCATACAAGTAAGCACACCTCATGCACACAACTACCATTTCTGGCAGATTGGACCGGAATTCTGGAATTCCAGTCCGAGCTGCCAGACATGGTGGTGATGTGTGCATAAGGTGTGCTTACTTGTGTGGATGAATGTGTTTTTCTTTTTTTGATGAAGACTGTGCCCGAAAGCTAATGTATAAGTGTCTTTTGGTTTTGCCTGTCTGCATCTTAACATATCATCTTTACAGAAAGTAGCAATCTATCTTTTCCTTACATTACTGATATTCCAACCTGGAGTTTCCACTGTTAGATTAATATCATAGTAATCCAAAACACCCTGTAAGTTACACATCAAAATTTTCTGTGGGCAAGCAAAAAAATACCATCAATGTATTTTTCTGATGAGTACTCTACATAGAATACAGTATTATGGTATATGACTTCCATCTCTGGTACAACATTTTATTTATTTTACATTGTGTTTTGGGACAATAACTTCTAAAAACTAAACAAGAACTAAAATATTTAAGATTTCATTAACAAACCACTGGTCCACTGTATCATCCAAGATGTAACATAAAATAAAAAATGGGAACTAATTAATTGTCATATTTTGTACTAAGGTTGAGACTTAAATCTAACTGATGTGACTTAGGGCTACAAAGAAGATCATGTTTTGCAATACACAAAATAATGTCCTAATTTACCTAGTTCAGAAATATCATGCTGTAAAATGGCAAGAGGGACAAAATAACTATGAACAACCAACAGAGTTCACTTTGTCATAGTTTTTCTGCTTGGAATTCAACATCAAAGAAACGACCATAAACTTTTGGAAAAAGTCTAAAAACTAAATCTGTTAGGCTATACATAAAATACTGGACTAATTATAGAAAATCTACTGGCAAAATCTTAAATGTATTCCTTTATATTCCTTATTACCTAATTACTATTCAGGGCTGGAAATTTATCATATCGCTTAACCAGATCACAAATTCACTTGATGTGAAATTCTACTTCCTGGTATTATAAACATGTCCCATTCGAGCTGACATCCTGGTTCTGGTTGGAAAACACAGGAATTTTAACGTTATCTTAAGCAGAACTTTTTTAATACTGTCCCTATTGGCCAGATTTGGGTCCAAGTGATTTCGATCTTTGCATGTACATGAAAAAGTGCATAGACTCCTAAAGCTTTGATCCAATAAATAGCTTCAAGATGTTACTGTGGATTAGCAATAAATTCAGATGGCACTAAATTTTCAGAGAAACATTGTCAACTAGTAGAGATATCATAAATGGTAAACTCTTAATTGACACTGTAGAAAAGTAATACAAAGATGATGGTTTCAGATTTTTCTAACTACATATTTATTTACAACTGCAGCATTTTATTGATAGTGTATTGAAGGTAACTTCCTGGAACTCCTCATAAGAAAACAACAAACAAATGTTAGTTGCTCTCATTGTTATTTTCTAAAGGAGAATATTTGTAAGATAGTTATCTCTTATGGACATTTCTAAGAACTGCATAACAGTGAGTTATGAAATTATAAACTAATTATTTCTAAAAGCCTACTAATGAATATAAAACTATGAAAACCATGTAGTCTTCCTCCTCCCCAACAAATAATTTTAGTTGCTTTTTAGTTCCTCAATACACTATGCCACCACAACTCATGAAATTAGTGCGTGAATGTTATGTATGAAAACTAATTACTATTTGGCAAAATACCAAAATGTGCTGTGCTGACATGACATGAAGTATTTACAAGTTCAAGAAAAATAAAAAACATGAATACTGAAAAAGTCATTACACTATTCTTGCTAGATCACTTTGATTTTTTTTTTTTCACTATACTAACAGAGGATACTGAATAAAAAAAAAACAGCATTGTGGGAATGTTCACAAAAGTAAACATTAGATGCTCCCCAGAAAAACAACACATACAAATTACCAAGTTTTGCAAATTCCATTTTATGAGGGAAATGAGAAACTTAAACTTGAGCCTGGATACATTCACTGTTTACTAAAAATACTACTGATAAAAAGTACTATCTACCAGTTGATGGAACTAAAAACACTTTATCATGGCCAACACATGCATAATTTTAAAAATTAATTCATCTAGAAAAAAAATACTGATATGAAAGAAAGAAAAGAAAGGGCACCTAACAGGTCACATTTGTCAGCCGAAATTAAAAAAAAAAAAGGGCAGAGAACACACATGTAAGAAATGAAAAATATGGACAAAAAGATGGTACAGGTGTGAGTGGAATTGATGGTGGAAGGGGAGCTAGTAGGAAAGCTATTATTGATGGCTCATTATTAGTAGTATGAATATTTGCTGATAATCTAGCACCACTGTCAAACTCTTTTCTACAACACATCTTTTACCAGAGAGCTTATGACAATTGTTACTTTGCATGAGTACCTGTAATCCTTCCTACTTTTTTTCTACTTTGGTTGAACTACAGTCATGCTTTATTTATGAAACTGCAACATTTTTCCCAGGCAAAGGAGGAGACTTAAATTCACTCACTAATTTCAGAAGTGATATACACACAGCCATTGGAGATGCACAATATAATGGTGACATGTAATACCTTGAATTAGAAAAAAAAATCACTAGCACAACATTATTTCACATGAAAATGGCAGAGGCTGATATTTCAATAGTGGGCTTGTAAATACAGTATTTGTACAGCTAAATGTGATGATCATGCCTTTTGAAAAGAAAGGATGCCATCTCTCTTCTAGACTTTTAGAACTATATTTAGTGACAGAATGTGATAATAAAAAAGAATCAAAATTTTACTAATAAACTTACATGTTGATAAGAGACAAAATAACATTGTTTCCTGGGCTGAGACTAATAGCTGCCTGTTTCAGTTTAATGGATAACTTATTACCAATCACTCTATCCAAGCACATCTGATGGGCTGACTCAAATCTCCAAACTGCCGTAGGCTTCTTCCCATTCTCTGTCATTTGCAGTTAGTACAACCCATAGTGCACTGCTTGAACAAGGCAAATATCTGATTTAGATTCAATGTGCTTCTTGAAAAAAGGAACAGCTAGGGATGGTATACCAGCTAAATTAAAGGCAGCTGACTCTCAGAACAACTGAAAAGTTACTTTATAACTATTAGATATTACAGAAATCTGGAAAATGGTGTTGTAAAGACACCTGAAGACAGAAGATGATACATGAGCAAGAGGATGGGCACATAAAGACAAAGTATCATTCTGATAAAATTTTTACATCTTCAGGGGAAGTCTGGAGGCAGCTTGTGAACATGACAGTTCTACTATGGCCATGTATTGAAAATCCAGCTTATGGAAATATAAAAACTATGTTATGGGAATGATGCTGAAAATTTCAACATTTCATTCTTTAGAGCAATACAATACACCAAGTTCTCTGCTCAATATTCCTATCAAATTCCTACACTTAATCCTATGAGAAAGTAGAACTAGCAGATGCATACCATAAAATTATTGTATATCTTCATAAATTTGTTCCTTAGGAAGATGTAACAGTGTGTTAAAAAAATTACACTGTAGTGCACAAAGGATATTTACTGATAAAACTGGCAACTGACTGGTTCCTACAGTAGATAAGAGAAACAATGAAGTTGAAGCATTTATCAAATCCACTGTATGAGGCACCAAATATGTAAGGTCTTGTTCACCATCTTAATACAAACAATGTCACAAGTGTCTGTCAGAAACAATAACCAGTCAGGACAAAAAATATAAAAGAATACTAAAGGAAATATCTGCTACACTTGACTGATAACACATAAAATACACCATTTCTTGTTATCTGAAATACACAGTCTTCAATGTAACACTGCCATTTTTAAAATCTGTCTCTTTTCAGTTGACATTATAAACCAGAAAACAATAGTTTCATCTATTAGAGAATAAACTATAGTGAATTTTGCAGATTAGAAAATGTTACTGATAACAGAAGTGCTTTTTCACTTATTTAATCTGTCAGACATTGACCATCAAAGGAAGTTGTACTCTCCAAAACCATATGTCCACAATTAAACTTCAAAATGCAATTTATCATGAGTAATATAATAAATATACTTTACTCTAAGGCAGCACATTATGGTAAACATTTTATTGGACTGTTGAGTGTTTTATGAATACTGTAGAAACCACCTGAGAAAATTCCATAAATGAATAAATCTCACACTTCTTTCTTCCTGTGGTATTGATAATAATGTACTCGCAAACAACTCTGATTTTTCATTGTTCTACCACAAATGCTACATATGAAACACCCTTGTGCACTGTGTGCATCGCGCACATGAACTTTCAGGTTGAACTTGTTTGTAAATTGTTTCTCGCACCACTGACAGCTATACTTCTGTGGCCACACTAGAAAGAAAATAAAAGAAGGAAATTAATACAATAACTAAGGGGCCAACACTAACAAATAAAAGTAATTGTATAAACAAAAACCATATTTAGACAGAGATAGAAGAGTACAGGAAAGTATGAATCTATCACAGTTCAACCATGCAGGTCCAAAACCAACATATTTTTGAATGTAAGAGATTTCAATATTTGCAGTCAAAAATGAATGGAGACAATTATTTTCTCTTGTCCAATAATTCCACTGATCTAAATGCTCAAGATTACTAATCACCCTGAACAATCCTCACATTTTGTGTTCAAAAGTTATCACTGTTTGCCATTTATCTTCCAGTGACTATCTTTCATTGCAAATCTATAAGGATGCAGAATAAGGACAAACAATGGAAATGTTCAAGGGACATTAAAGATGGACAAGAAGTCTACAAAAAAAGGTTTTATTGAAGTACTCACTGTTATACAGGAAACACAACCAGCAATAGGAGATTAATTTTAAATAACTTTTCATGTCTCAGATTATTACATACTTTTAAACTAATCTCTACAAATACACAGTATCTTTATTTCATTAAATACATGTCAAACTCATAACACTATTACAGTAAAGATGAAGAAAAATAATATTGCAATTTGTAGACATAAAATATTTAAAAGTGTGTTCTGAAGGAATGAGACACAAAATTCAAAATCACTAGAAGCAAAGCAGCTATTGATGTTCCTAATTTAAAGTGTATTTTAAACATTTGTACATGGCTGGAGTAGCAACCATAGAATGAAATCTTCTCACAGAAATAATGAACAGCCAGTCAGTTGCAAACTGGAAGGTTTATTAAAACCATTTTACCATGGTTTCAATGTTTATAAAAACACCTTCTCAGAAGGAAATATTGATATCTGTACTACATGTTGTGACAGAGGTATGTTAAAATATAGCCAAAATACATCAGTCAAATATAATATTAGAATTAAAAATATGCACTTGGTTTTTATCATTTGATATTTCCTTACCAATGTAAAGCTAGTGCTAGTGCTCTAGTCAAATAAATGACAACAGCCATGTTGTGCATGTTTTAATTTATTACAGAGGTGAAATTTCATATTCGAGTGACACCTTTCAGCTATACTTTAATGGACCTCTGCCACGTTGTGTAATCCAGTTGTTAATATGTCCTTCTGAACAAGACATTTTGTTAAATGTTGAAACCATGGAAACGGGTTTTAATAAACCTTCCAGTTTGCAACTGGCTGTCTGCTTACTATTTCTACAGAAAGATTATACAGCGTAATGTGAACAATAATCCATGCATTGAACTGGAGGGACATTTCCTTCTCATCTATAGGAGTGGATTATCTTTTTAAATACATATTTAAAAATGATCAACACCATACAAAAATTCAATCACTTTATTTAGTCTTCCATCATACTAGCAATTAAATTACATCTTCACAAAAGACATTTGGAAAAATGCGTGTTTTTTGAATTACAGAAGTCTAATGGTCTTACTCCAATACACTAGTGGTGAGAGTTTTGGAAATTACATTTGTTCATTACATATAAATAGACAGCTTTGGAAATAATCATTGTTACTGTGCTTTCCTATGTAAACTACAGCACATGATGAATCATATATATGGACATACCACAGAGAAAATGAAGGCCTAAAATTAATATTGTTCATTTTTGGTACTAAAAATGACAGAATAAAGAGTTTCTGAGATAAGCATACAATAAATAAGATCATGTTACAAATACTATTACAACATTTTAGGAAAGAGCGTATCAAAATTGAAATGCTGCACTATTGCTGTTCTTCATCATAAAAATGTATAATTCTGAGACATGAATTACATGTCAGCACAAAAAATATATTTTACATTAAAATACATACATAAAACAAACCATATTAAATCATATTATTGATTCATTAAAAATTTTTTCCAACATTAGCAGTTCTGCTTGCAAAGCAATACTATAAAAATGGTCGTAGCTTAAAATATTTTATCAGCCACCGAACACTTACCGGTAGATGTTAATGTAGCATTATGTGAAGCAAACCTTAATTTCTTGTACAAACACAGTATCCATCCAACAAAAGCCATGTACTTATCTCATATTGACAAAGAATCAATATAAAAGAGACTACAATAGTGTTTGAAATAAATAATAATATATTACTGACAATATATTTTATTGGCATAATTATGATTGTAACTTTTTCAAGATAGCGCTCTATTGTGTACAAGTGTAATTCCAGAAGCAGAGTCATTATGCTTCTCATGAAATGCTGATTCTAGACAATGTATTACGTTTTTTTTTTTTTACTTTTTGATTCATGATAATCTTAGAGTAA
The DNA here is from genome assembly GCF_023864275.1 of Schistocerca cancellata. NCBI lineage: Eukaryota > Metazoa > Arthropoda > Insecta > Orthoptera > Acrididae > Schistocerca > Schistocerca cancellata. The sequence goes on along the minus strand of NC_064626.1, from coordinate 622,628,178 downwards.
CTATTTATAAGAGTAACCATTATCCCTGAGAAAATACTTATTATAAAAGGATAAAAATGAGAATGATGTGGCAACTAGTCACAACTGTGTTGAATGGATAGCTTATTTTCCTGTTATTTATCTGCTGGACAGCAAAAATTATTAATGTGTTGGAGGTGTGACTGGGTGTCGTCGTTGTATTTTCATATCGTAATGGTGTCCTCAGGCCATCAAGGATAACACAAAAACTTGAGCACTCTCAGTGCTCAGCGCATGGTATTAGACCAATCATCTTTCTCTACTTTACATTAAGCACAAATTGAACTAGGCAAAAAACAATGTTTGAGGTATGTTCAAACAAGTTTTCTGTGAGAAAGTTCACAAAAATAATTTCTCTTCATACTGGATTGCTAAATACTCTTAAAATTGTTGGCAAATTATTTTTGCTGTGTACATTGTCACACTAAATGTTCATGTACAATTATTGAATGGATGAGTCCAATGTAATGGAGAACAATCAGAGCATACGTACTATGAACAAATAACAACAGAATACCACAATAAATAGGAGACATGAGAGGAGACCAATCTACAGAAACAAGTGGTAGAAAGTTGCAATGTTTCATGGTCCTAAAGCAATTGATTCCTTTCATCTAATTCTCCACTTAATATGGTGTAGTTATGAGTGTCTAGCAGGTTAAAAATACCCTTATGCTGTTTTAGCACACTAATTCCCATGTTGTTCAGCCGGCCACTATCTTAAAATAATGAGGGTGGTTTGAGAAGTTCTTGGGATCACCATGAGAGGTCAGTGCTAGCAAAATGAGTTGTTCACATGATATTCATTGGACTGCTGCCTGTAAACATTTGCCACCTCAGTGCTCTTGGAAGAGAGCTGTTGTGGTGATGTGGCTCTGTTGTTGTTCCTGTGTAGTGATTTGTGAAGATGGAAAAAATCGAAATTCGAACAGTGATTAAATACTTAATAAAGAAAGGTATGAAAGCAAAGGACATTCATGCTGATTTCCAGAATACACTGGGGGACTCTGCTCCTTCATATTCAACTGTGGCCAAGTGAACAAACGAATTTAAATTTGGTCGAGGGAGCTTAGATGATGATCCGCGCAGTGGTCAGCCAAGATGTGTCACTACTCCAGAAATCATTGCAAAAGTGCACAAAATGGTCATTGAGGATCGCTGATTGAAAGTATGTGAAATTTCTCACACTTAACACGTCATCTGAAAGGGTATATCACATTTTAACTGAAGAATTAGAAATGAAAAAAATTAACTGCAAGATGGGTGCTGCAAATCTTGATGCTGGATCAGAAATATGTGCCATCGCTATGGCAAAATTACACGAACTAAGGTATGAATTGTTGCCACACCTGCCTTATCCACCTGACATGTCTCCCTCAGATTTCCACCTTTTCCCAAAACTGAAAATGTTTCTTGGTGGATGAAGATTCACTTCAAATGAAGATATGATAGCCAGAGTTGACAGCTATTTTGCAAGCCTGGAGGAAACTCATTTTCGAGATGGGATCAAGGCACTGGAACATCATTGAACTAAGTGCATTAATCTACAAGGAGACTACATTGAAAAATAAAAAAGTTTTAGTGATGTACATTTTTTTTTTTCTGTTACACCCCGAGAACTTTTCAAACCACCCTCGTAAAATTAAACTAATACCCCACTGGAAAACAAAAACAATCCAAAATAGTTGCGCCACTTTCAGCTAAGTCTGTGTGCCTTGGTTACTTCAGTAGGAGTGCTTCTAGTTGCAGCTTCTCTTGTTTGGACTTAAGGGAATGAACTGAGAGATGAATGGTAAAAATGCAATAGAAGAAACAATTCTGTACAACCCCCTCCCGCCCTCACATTGCATTCTCCATATCCACTTATTAAATTTTCACATAGGTTTTAAACAAACTACTTAGTATACAAAAACTCAAAATTCTAAATCAGCATCAGTATCTTTGGTTTGCGGAGACAATGCACACCGACAAGATGCAAGTCATAAGACAACATTGGTGATACAATATCACAATTTCTTTTTGATGTGCAGACCTGTCTCACTTGGTTAAAGAATTGCATGAACATATTGAACTTAATACAGTATGCGCCCAATCCAAGGAAAGTAAGCTTCAAGATAGGTTTCATGGACATTCTGGAAAATTTAGCACAATTGTCCAGCAAATCAACTGAGCATTTATGAAACATGGGAGAAAGATCTGTCTGCAGCCAAGATTATCCAACAAATTTCATGGAACTTTGTGTGGGTGATGAAATAGTATGACTTAGTCTCTCTCCAGTGGTTTTCTATCACCCTGTTTTTGAGCCAATCAAAATTTTTGCAATTCACTGAGCTAAGATGGAGTTATAGGAATTATAAATGAAACTAGTAATCTACCCTCACATTTTTTATGCTTTCTGTTATTTTTGCATCTGTTGTCTCTATCTATGGCATTTTAAATGAAAATCATCATAAATATCAAAGACACTTTGGGAGTTCACAACACATGTGTGCTGACATGGACCCTATCTGCATAACAATGTGTCATTTTGATGGCAAGGTTTGGACACTTTGAAGAAGAGAATTTCAGTTCTTGACACACACACACACACACACACACACACACATTTACAAACAATATCAGAGTAATGATCTGATGGATAACTTGAAATGGTAGTCTACCATGAAAATGACAGGTAACTGAAAGAGGACATGGGCTATGGCAAGAAGCTAGTAGTTGATGAAAAAAGAAAGGGAACAATGTCTCTAGAGAGAATGATGGTGAACAGAAGATGGACAGAGTTGTAAGAAGTTAAACAAAGGGATTAGAGAAGCAAGGAATGTGATACCTCATGTAAGACAAGAACTGGGTGTTGTAAAAGTGAAATGAGAAAGGAATGGTTAAGATATTTTGGAAATTAGTATATACATGAGGGACAAAAAAAATGTTTTAGTATTATTACTCTCATTATATTTACCTTAACCATAGCTTTGATGTCATTTCTTTTTCTGTTCACTCTAACATATAAGGCAAACTTCTTCAGTCTCTTGTTGAGTTTTTACACCAGTCCCTTCACCAAAAGTGGTTCTGTACACCATCTATATCATGTCTACAGTTTCTGGTTCCATCTCTAGTTATCTGCCCACATCCTCTGTAGTATTTCGCTCTCCTGCATGCTGTCAATACCCCCTCTCCTCACCCTTTTTACCATCTACTCGCAATTCTAATTTACCAATAACATATGAGTGGAATACTTTAGATGAATTATTCAGATAAGAAAAATATATGTCTATTGGCTATAGGTGAATTCAACTTTTCCAAAATTAGAAAATCCCAACAAGTGCTTGATGCACTTTTCAGAAAATAACATACATTTTTAATTTTAACTTCTTTCAACAACCAATGAATAAGTGATTTACAATTATGTACATTTTTGTATAAGGAAGGGCAAATGAAGTTAGGATTTATTTTTACAATGACAAGATAATTAAGACAGAGCATAAGCTTATGGTAACGAGTGCATATGAAGATTGGCCATGTTCAAGTCAAAGGACAATTATCTCATTCACCAAAACTGATTTATGACAAAGCAAGATGGGGATTTGAACTCTCTTTATTATCAATGTGGATCTTGTGCCTTTTGCCACTCCTGTAGAAGTCACTCTTAAATTTATAGTTATCTTTGATGTGTTCACTGTCAAAGGGACACTAAAGCTTTCCAACTTGTACTGTGCTATTATCACTGAATGGTAAATTTAAATATATAACATGAGTCTTAACTGTCTTCATATTATATAAATAAAGGAAGAGAATATTATCTTAGAAATACTGTATCTCATATACAAGTAGATACTACTTATATAAGCATAATATGTTTTATTACAAGCAAAGATATACCTTTCAGCAGAAATAAACAGAAAAAAGATAGTGCCAGTAAGATGTCATGATCAGTAATTAAAACATAAACAAAAACTAATTAAAAATACTTCTGTTACTAATAGGAGAAATACTAGTTTCTTTTTTAAATATCAATGGCATTCCCTCCTCCTAATCCATAAAACAGAATTTTAATTCTGATTTTTTTTTGTACTGTTGTTAGTTATTCTTTAGCCAAGGATTCCCTTTGTTGTTTCTGTCAGATCTCACTCCTCATGCTAAGCATTCAATACACAACCAGCCCACCTACTGTGTGTTTCATTAGAAGCAATGTGTGCATTTGTTACACACCATATAGGGCATTTTTCTGTTGTATTTATTTTCTTCAGGTACTTTTTTTCTATGACACGAAAACAAAAAATAAATCTACAGTTGTGAACAAATATTTGATTTGCACTGAGTATTTTGAATCTAAAACTGCTCATGGAAGCTAAAGATTTAACTTCATTTTACAAAATCTATTGTCATCTATGTGACGGTTCTATTACACTATTGCTATATTATGGGAGTTCATTCTTCCCCCTATAGTCTATATTTTTTCGCTCTCTACTCTCTCCACACACACACACACACACACACACACACACACACACACACACACACACACACACACACACACACACACATTCATTTTGTTTATATATTGAACAGATACACACATATATTTAAATACAAGCATACAACTTGATTGTAGAAATATTAAACTTTTTGCCAGTCTTCATTTGTTGCCACTGCCTACAACTTTATCATATTGCAGTCTACATTGTTCTTCTGCTTGTGGCATTAGAAATCTTTTCCGGTTCACATTATCTTTGTTATGATATCGATACACATGCATCCGCAAACAGCTCTTATTTTTTACTACCCGACCACACTCTTTACATGTAAATGGCCCTTGCTGAGTATGTGCATCACGCATGTGGATTGTAAGATTCCACCTGTATGTAAATAGTCTTCCACACAAGGGGCATCTGATCTGTCTCATAACACCATTATACCACAGAAGATCTGGAAAAAAAGAAGATCTGAATGTAATTATCTACTGTGATCTGTAATGATGTTTAATTGCTAAACAAGACAGAAAATCTTGGTACTGGTTTTGGCAATAAATCATCCATGATGAGGATATGGTGATTTAACCATGTACTTTGATAATCTGAATATACTAGCAGAACAAAGGCACTGTGCACCACACAAAATATTGTCATGATAAAACTGATCCAATTCTTTCACAGTTACAAGAGCTTATCCATAAAAATATCAGTCTCCATCTTTATGATTTCTGTATATGTGGAATACACAGAGGAAATATATACTACTACTTCTTTTGCAGTAAAAAACAATTGCTATGCAACATGCTCATAACCCAGCATTTCATGCATCATTCATTCTCAGTAAATTTATTGACATTTGATTAAGCTAACTACTCCATCCTAAGATATTTGCTTATAACACACACTCTATTAAATCCACAAATGAGTAAAAATCATGCCACATACAATGTGCTCAAATGCTACTTGTTCATTTAGCAACAAAAGGAAACAATGTTTACACATGAATAATGTAATATCACATATTATCAGTTATTCTGCTGCAGAATACACCCACAAACAGAAAGTTGGCAACAAGGCAAGAACAATAAAACAAAACTGTACCAAGAAAGAAAATCACCTTTTAATTCATATATTGTTATGGTGTGTGTGTGTGTGTGTGTGTGTGTGTGTGTGTGTGTGTGTGTGTGTGTGTGTGTGTGTGTATTCTAATGTGTTTAATGCAGAATTTCTCACAAAAACAAATACAATGTTTCCAAATCGAACAATGTTTGTTTACAAAATTAGGACATTTCCTTTATCGTAATTTAGTATTCAGAAGGTGGTCAGCCCGCGCTCCTCTTCTGCCAATATCTCAGCTTCTTAAAAACTTTGCTTCTTCTTTACTTTACCCAATGATAATCTTTTGCAGTTCATAATACATTAAAACCACAGAACATACATATCTGAGACTAAACTGGTCAGCTGCAGGGTGATATTTCTTGTTTTCCAGTTGCTAAAGTTAAGAGATTTCTACTACATGTTTCCTCGGCTTTTTTATTTTCCTTAGTTCCACTATATTCAGTAAAAATATGTCTCATGTACACTAATAAAGCATTATTGTCTGTAACATAAGAATATTTAACAGCACTTTTCATCTGAGCAAAGCAGATATAGAAAACATCCATACAAAAACTTACTAGTACAAAGAAAAACAGAATTTTGATACATACCCAGATGGGGTATAGTAATTTTAAGACACAGCATTTTTTGTAATTGCATATCAGACTCTCGTCTCTCCCCTCCCTATAATAATAATAATAATACTAATAATAAAGAGGTCATTAGGATATGAAAGGATATTGAAAGGGAGCACTACATCATTATCCTTATCCCCTGTGGCCACATGGGAATTTGAGCCGCACTCCTGAATGCAAGTTCAGTGTGCTAACAACTTTGCAACCTTACTTTCACTTATAATCAAGTATGTCTACAGAAATTCTCTGTTAGAAAAAATGATAAGCCTACTATCTTAACAATCTAATTAATCTTTCCTTCCCATCCCGTACGGTAAGTCTCCCCTGACCTGTGGTTCTGGGTGACTTTCTTGAAGTCTACGCCTTTCCCTAAACCTCTCCAGTCCTTTTCCTTCACCCCTCTTGCTTCATCTTCAACCCTTCTGCCTGAAGAAGGATCTACTGGCTCCGAAAGCTTGCCGATTACAACTGTCTTCTATGTCTCTGTTCTGCCACCATTTGGTGAGTAGATTTTTTATCTGTCCAGTTAAATAATTGATCTTAGTGTTTTCTATTGCGAAGGAATTGGGTATGTTGATTATTTCTTCTGAAGAAACTTCAAAAAGGTATATATGACAAGTTAAATCTTTAATTTTCATATGACACTGTGTCTTGTGACATCATTTAAACTAATTTATTCAGAAATAAACTGTAATGAAGGCAGTCACAGATTTCTATGGATTTTCATAAACACAGTTTGTAACTACACTACTTTCCATTTTTTTTCCTTTTGTTAAGAACATATTGTCGGTGTATTGAACTTGTCTTTATCCATTTCTAAGAAATATATGATGCCAATAATGTAATGTAGTTGTAAATAACAGCACATTGCATCTATTTGAATGTTTGTTCAGTACTATTATGAGAGTAACACTTCACAACAGTTGTGCTATTTAACAAAATTTCGCACTATTTCACAGAAATTTGTCAGATTTATCAGCTCAGCCTCATTAAAAAACATTTTCCTGATTTGTATATAAATTATGTTGTGGATTTCTTTGCTGGTCATGATTCTATCATTACATTAGCATCATAATATGAAATTTCCATTCTGGTACAAATCACACTCACACATTACCAAATACTTGTACTAATGTTAGATTTATAATATTAAAATAATAAATGTATTTTCTCCGCTTTCAGCTCTCCGGTTTCCTGTCATCTCAAGAACCACTGGCAGTTGAAGCACCAGGCAGTGTACCATAGTAACAAAGATCATATTTGCAGTTTCTTAACAGAACAAAACTTTTAAATATTATGCAACCACTTATGCACTCAATAGTTGGTAATCACTTAAAATTTGTTCAAAATATTCTTAATACTCATACAAGTGTACCTACGGTTGAGTCATTACATTTCTTTCTCCACATCTTTCACACATGCATTTTATAGGGCACTCACTTATAAATCTGAAGTACTTTTGTAACTATGGTTTAGGAAGATATTACACTATTTAGAAGGGGGAATACTTGTTCAAAGCTAAGCAGATTGTTAAGTAACTGAAGTTACCAATTCCACAGACAGAAAAATTCTGTTCTACATTTAGAAATTTGTCAGTAACTGTTCAGCATTCTGTTACTCAATTTTCAAAAGTGTGCATCCCCTGTTGCGAATATCTGGTAGACAGAAAGCACCTATATACATCCATTATTTATCCTGCATTACATTGTTACATTCTTGTGTTTTGTTTGGAATGATTTAATATTTGAGAATGGTTTATTAAAATTTCATCATATACCATTTAAAAGAAAAAGCATATCTCTTTCAATGAAAATCATAATTATAACACAACAATGTTTGCCTTGGCTTTTCAATACACATTCATTACTTTCCAAACTCAATGTCGATTTACAATAAAATATTACAACTCAAAAGTACAATAATAAAAAGCCAATAAAAGCAAAAGAGCTTTTAGTGATGATATAAAGGTTGTTACCTCAAAGTTACAAAACTGAAGTACCAAGAGCAGCACAAAATCTGAATAAGGTGATATATTAGAATGAGAAAATACTCTTCATTGGGAGAAACTGGCTTCAAAATCTGAACCAGTTGATTTAATTTAGATTCTGACTGTACTTACAATAATGTCAAGTAGAGTCTGCAATGGGTTTTTCCAAAAATGGTTACCACTAGGCCATTAAACTACTGTTAATTATCCCCTTTCAATAACATAAGTGTTTCATTATTTGAAATCACGAAGAAACCAAAAGAGAGCAACTTATGATAAAAGAAAGATTGGGTTTTTGAACAAATCTTCAATTCTTTGAAAACAATATGAGAAAATGGAAAACCAAAGGATGGCCGTCATAATATGTTTGATGTATAGTGATTTACCTATCGGTAAATAACAACTTCCTCTCTTTACTACACTGTATCATTGGAAATTTGAAAGGTGCTTTGACCTGATCTTACCTGACTATATGGTGACTAAGTAAACTATTGAAAATTTCACCTCAATAGGTTTGACACGACTCACTAGTGCATGTCCTTTGATCACAGAAGAGAACCCGACTTTTAAACACATACATCCCAGTGACATTTTCAACAAAACGTAATTCCTGGACTCACAAAGAAAGATATTGTGATGGAGAAAATAAGAGAAGTGAAGTGTACTGAATTTGGAGTATCACCAAGATAATATCAAGTCTTAAAAAAATGAAACTAGTTTTAAGAATGAAGAGTAAGATGGAGACAAAGCAAATGAGAAAATGACAGGCAAGTAAGAAATAAAACTGCAGGAAAAAAGGTTTAAGCTCTGTTGCACACTGAAAATCATCCACCTCAGTGGTTAATTTTGATTTACTAGGACCATTACCAGTAGATGACTTCTAAATGGGGTGGATAGAGATTTGATTCGTAACATACAACCTATGACACCAGTAGAAATGATAGAAAGAGAACACATTAGAGAACTAGAATGAACAGGTGATGGGATTGACTGTGACTGAAGCACATATGTTGAAAATGCTCAAATTCCTGATAGTCTATGCAGTGCAAGAAGGGTAGAGAAAATTTCAGTAAGCTGTGATACACAGGTAAAAACTCATGGAGGAATACAAATACACATTGTACATGGTAACTGTGTGTATTATTTTACTTTTTCTGGAAGTATACTTTATTTTACAATAATGAAGAGTGAATTAAGAATAAAAATACATATTTCTTCTGTACGAAAACAGTGACCATGCTTACATCACACTTTCTTGAGTCATTCAGTACAGATCTCCATGAGTCATTCACTGTTTTGTATCTTCTTTGTTGTTTTCTCTCTTGCTCTAATACATTATGCAACCAACAAACCATGTGCTACTGCTTCTTTTTCCATCCTATCTTTGTTCACTTCCATGACTTTGAAGTTTACTTTCTTCAATATGTTCAGCCACTTTGTGCAGAAACATACACAATAAATTAACCAAAGACTTCCCTATATAGTCAGTTTCATTTTTGGTTGGAGAATTGAAAACACTGTCTGAAACAGTTATTAATTATGACACATTACTGTGTGATCAATCTGTTGAAACCCATTTATTTTGCAATCAGTTTTTGACTGGCATAAATATGCAGTCAACTGCCATGATAGTATCAATAAATGTATACTATTCTGCAAATGTAAGAAGTAAAGCTGTGAGGACGGGTCATGAGTTTTTCTTTGAGTAGTTCAGTTTGTAGAGCACTCGCCTGCAAAAGGCAAAGGTCTTTCAAGTCTTGGTCTGGCACACACTTTTAATCCACCAGGAACTTTCATATCAGTGCACACTCCACCGCACAGTGAAAAATTCTGTGTACTCTGCTTCTTTGGTGTAGGCTGTACCAAGTAAAACAGAACACTTGGAAAATTTGACCAAGCTGACACTCAATTTTTTACTGCAGCCGTTACTTCCAAAAGAAAATCTATACTGCACTCTCAGGCAGAATTATATCTTCTGCCACAGGAAGATCCTGAATTTCTGGACCACACTTAGGGTTCCACATCACGTTGCTGTTGTTCCAAAAAGGAATTATCACTAAGCCATTTTATATGCTCTTTCACAAATTTTTGCAATTGGTAATAACTTTGAGTTCAATATATCGCAAAAAATTTCTTCTTTGCTAAAGAAACACCATTAACAAATCTGCCATTGTCTATAGCTCCTCGCACTCCTATACTGATAAAACAACTGAGGTGGCTTATGAAACTGCATGTCATGACTCTCTTTTATTCAGTTTTATTAACACTAAAACACAAGTCCCATCTTGTCAGCAGAGGGGAAGTCATGTTATGCAATACATGCAACATACAAGTTTAATGGTACAGAACTGAGGTGCAGCTCAGAAAATGCTGCAAGTCACATTAATTGGTAGTGCCTATGGTGTCAGTGTTGAGATTATTAGAAACACAGCACTAGTTCAAAATGCAAAAGACAGGAAATGAAGTCAGCAGTGTCCTTGCTGCAGAAACTGTCTCAACATTCACTTCAAGTGATGGAGAGGAGCCACAAATAACCTAAATCTGGATAGCTGATTGCATCTGAATCCTGCTCCTTCCCATACTCAGTCCAATATCCCAACCACTGTGTTACATTCCTTAGCACAAAATTCCAAGTATGGAAAGAAGTGTGAAATTTTGACACAAGAGAATGTGTTACAATACATGGGTAAAATTAAAATAAAACATTGCAATACAAAGGCAAAGGAAATGCTTAACATCATTAAACAAATAGCAGCTTTAACTGAAAATACAAAAAAATAAAATATAAAAGAAAGAAAAAAGATAATGTTGGGACATAAGAAGAAACAGCATGTTTCAGATAGCAACACAAAGAAGGGATGTTATGTTGTTTTTGCCTATCATTAATAATGTTGGGCACATGACTTATTTTCAGCAGATCTAAAAAGCTCATTTTATTTTTATCTTGTTTCGCTCTTTTTCTACATAATTCTTGTAAGTTTGACACACTTTTTGGTTTTCCATTCTCTTATACTTAATGAACAGCTAGCACACATATTTTAACCAGACCCCTACCTATTTTCAGCTCATCATTTACTTTTTGATTCCATACCAGAAGTTTTTACTCTTCTTGCTGTGTGTAAGCTTTTTTGCATTGAAGGTGAATGCACAAGAGGCTTCAACTCATTTAACTTCATCAGCAGATATTAGATCAAATTTGTGTTTTAAACTTTTGCTTTTTTATTAAATAATGTAACATTTCTAAAATTTTAAAATTACTTTTATTTCTTTTGTTATTCTTCAAACAAAATAGCAGATCTCTGATGAATAAGTGGGTTTTGAAATCTTTAATTTGAAAACTGGTAGGGGATTGATTTTCTTAATTATGCCTAGATTTGCCCTATGTCATATTGTTCTATAGGGTGTGGCACAGGAACTTCCTTATTTGAAACGTGCAACACACAGCAGCTGTTACTCATTGTTGCGTGGGTTTCAGTGCAATCAAAAGTGTGAGACTTAATGTCTTTTTTAAGATTAGTTCAGTAACAACCATGTAGTGGGCAAGAGAGGAGCGCGTGTGTGCATTGCGGCCTACTTTTCAAATAGATGTTTGGTCGTCAGAACTCAGCGTGCATTCAGGAAACAGTTCAACATCACACCTGCAGGTCATGTGCCTGATGGAAAATCAATCGATATGTGGGTAGACACCATTATGGATACTGGAAGTGTGCAGAAAAAGAAACCAGAACTTTCAAGAACGACCAGAATGCCTGACAACATTGAGAGGGTAAGGATGCCGATTTTGAATTCCCCAAGCGATCTGCACACAAACATGCAGCTGCCCTTGCAATTTCTGAATGCACAGTGAGACAAATTCTTCATGAAGAGTTGAAGTTTCATCCATATAAGCTATCAGTAGTGCAGACACTTCATCCGCGTGATTCTTTTTCATGAAAAAATGCGTGTGAAGCCTTGATGAATGAACTGCCTCATGACGCCTTACTGTTCTTCAGCAACAAGGCACATTTCCATTTGTCTCGCTGTGTGAATAAACAACATATGATGCAGATTTGAGTGACCCGAACACCCGAGAACTTCATGAGCATATAGAACATGTGAATGTTTGGTGTGGTCTATCTAAAGTTGGCATTATTCGCCCATGGTTTTTGAAGAGAATGATAAGGCAGTGACGGTCACTTCTGAGCATTATGTTCAGATGATTGAAAACTTTTTTTCTTGAACTTGAAGAAATGGATGTGGGTGATGTCTGGTTCCAACAAGATGGCACCACAGCTCACACATCATGAACATCGATGATCATGTTGTGTGAACAGTTACCCAATCATCTCATCTCTTTGAGGGGCAATATCCAGTGGCCAGCACACTCCCCAGGTTTAGTGCCATATGACTTTTTCTTATGGGGCTATCTCAAATCCTTGGTGTATACCAATTGTCCGCAGACCCTAGCTGAGCTACGGAACAATATTCGTGTTGCTATTGCCGAGATCAACAGAGACATGTCAGAAAAAGTGGACCGAAACTTCCAATTTCGATCCTCCAAATGCATCAAGCAGAATGGAGGCCATCTTCAAGATATTCATTTTCAAAACTTAATGGAACAAAACTTTAGATGTTACTCTTTGTGGAAAAAAAAATTAAATTGATGTTTCTAATACTTCTTGATTAATGATTTTTTTTTTAAATAAGGAAGTTCCCATGCCATGCCCTGTATTTGAATGATTAAGAGGCTCAAATTTTCTGAGAAGTGAACAAGTTCACTAAGACCTGACAGTGAAGAATGTCACCTATCTTCATATTAATCCTTGAGGAAGTGTCACAGGATTACGAAATAAAGTTGTAATGCAGTAGCCTTTATGTAAAAAGAAAAAAAAAACAATGTAATTCAAAAAAGAATCACAGTTTAATTAATTTCATTTCACATCAAAGGAAATAATACAATGATCAAGAGAATATAAATATAAAAAAGTCAGAATGCAACAGATTTTACGGTAAGATACTATGAATGCTCTGATTACTATGGCAACTAAAAAATAAGTACATATTTGGGGTTACCACAGTGTTAAAAATTTCCTGCAATTTTGTGATGATAATTTTGTATCTACTAAATACAAACAGTTCCACACATCATACTCATCTACATACTCCAACTATATCAACGTGAAACTGAAGATTACAAAAAAATGCTTCCTACAGCTGCCTCCAGACAAAGGGAAGTTGGCAAAAGCACTTGATTAAATGATATGTTGTTCTCAATATGTTTAGGCAGTATTTTACAGTTTCTTCTACATAAACATCCTGTTACAGAAAAGGCGCAAAGGTCATTATATCAATTCATTTGATGTAGTTTCATTCTTTTTACAACTTGATGGCTCAGTTAAATCCTTATTGTGCTGTCTGTATAGATGAGTTCGTAAACTACTCTTGTTCTTCATTTTCTTGCCACAGTGAGGACATATATGAGGTCCTTGGTGACTGTGTACATCACGTATATGGATTGTCAAGTTTCCTCTGTAGCCAAATTGACGATGACAGTAAGGACACGAAATGTTGTTATTATCAAAACCCCCGTATTTCCATTTTACACCTGCAGAAATGCATAAGAAGCATACAGTAAAACAAATTATGAAACAGTTACAGCAATAACACTATTTACAAATGTAAATGACAATTACTTTATCAAACTTGTACACAGAAAGGTGAGAGACAGGATAAAAAAATATTGATCACATCAAGACACAAAGTCACTGCAGCTCTCATAAAAAATCATAAGAGTTACTATGTTAATTGTTACATTCAGAATTTCATATTAATTGTAATACAAACTAATATTGTAAAAAGAGATTTTCCTTTCTTAAATACACAAATGACACTAAACAATAAAAGTGGTTCTAAACAATGATATTTAAAATCCATTAATAGCTAGCAAATTTTGCAACTGAAGGTTTATTTGATGCCTTCACACCTACAGCAGAAAGTTAGACCGTCTGAAAAGAAAATATATAAAAGAAATATACACACAAGCAATTACTTGAACTCTTGACATACATATTTCAGTGCGTTTGTACATATGCAGTATGGAAATATGAAATTCCAGATGGAAATATGAAATTCCAGATATCACTGTTGTACCATTAATATTAAACACCTAACCAGGTGGAATCAGGATGGATGAGAAGCAAAGAAAATACATAGCAATGGACGAACAAAAGTTATTTCCAGGATGAATCAATGTGGCAACACCAAATATACAAAGTACTTCTGAAAGAAAAAAATGTACATGGTGGCTGGATTACATGGAGGTGAAATTCCACCATTGTTTAGTGTTGCACGTTCACCTAGAGCACCTAAGTATGCAAAGTTTCCCTTTTTGTATATCAGTGCAGTGTGACTGAACATAGGTAACAGGTATGTATAAAAGGGAGTGCATTACCTACTCTTATGTATTATACATAACAATAGTAGAGAGTGAGGGGGGAGGGGGGGAGAGGGATGGGGAGGGAGGGAGACAGAGAGAGAGAGAGAGAGAGAGAGAGAGAGAGAGAGAGAGAGAGGTGTATATGATCACGCAAATTGATTGCCAAGAGGTTTGTTGAAGTATTTTTGAGACAATGTTTATGGAATGGATAGGAGGTGTTGCTAAATTTTTAAATTACTTTTATGTGAGTGTTTGATGATTTGATAAACTGGGGAAATATAGAAAGTCCAACCAGATGTAAGTCTGCAGTGGTGAAGATGACTATTTATCCAATAGAAGTTTAGCTGCTATTAGTAGATTCAAAAAGTATATATTTATGATAATTTTTAAATATCTTTATTAATTTGTTGAACATCACAAAATTGATGTGATGGAGGTAAAACAGTAGCAGCTGGAATGTAAAAAGGAAATCAGCCTTAAGCAAAATTTGTACCTTGCAAACTTTCCAAGAACACTTGCAGTTTTCAATTAACCTTACAACCAGGATGTGGTGCTGCTTCATGGACACATTTACTTTACTAACCTTTTATAGTATTGACATTCATCTAACACTTAACAATGAAGGATTTACAAGTGGATATATGCATCAATGCGGACTATTATCCTCAAATACAATTACTACTACTACTGGTATCTGCAGATATATGTACATCTGGGCACATCTGTACCTGCGGATACTATTAATTGCTTGTTGTCCTAGCAGAGACACATCACATTTATCAGCATGGTACATCAGTTGCTTTTTGGTATAATTTGCAGTCACTGTGGATTGTTCTTCTAAGTCATTATTTTTATGATTTGTGAATACAGATCTGGCTGACAACTGTACTATGAATGGTGACTGGTGATGCCACAAGCTCTGCAATACTACTGGTTATGCTCAAAATCTGTAGACTTTAAAATGGGATATTGTATTTATTTGGCATTGCAAATTATGTGGGTTAATGCAGTTTTGTCGGGAGCAGTACAGTTTATCATTAATTTATGTAAACTAATTACTGAGGTGGGTGTTTACCAATGCAAGCTATTAAAACCATTAGATGCTGTATACTGGGAGTTTCAGGAGGAGTTAGCGTATTTTAAAAGATTATGTATAGCCATGTGTTCTGTTTGCAATGTTTTTCAAAATTCAAGACAATGAAGGTGATTAACATATTGTTACTTGTATTTATTGTCCATTTCTTTTCACAACTCATCTTAAAAAGGGTGCTCAGAACCTTAATGCATTTTGCCATTGCTTTATTGGCAAAAAGAAATTCTTTTTAATTTAGTCAAGCGAACGAACATTTCTCTAGTGCAGTAATGTAGAGAGCCAGAATTTGGCTGAGCAGCAACAACATTTCAGTGCATCTGAAGTCTGGGCATGTTTATTTGTTGGGTGCAGCATACATTGCAATATTGATGTCAATACTGTTTACTGATGAAAGACAAAAGATATCAATAGTTGTCAGACCTTTTTATTAATAATTATATTGTTATTATGTGTCTAATTAAAATTGCAATATATTGTATATTATTCAGGAGGTAAAAAAGTTCAGCAGAATCTGTATCATATTGAATTAGTGCACTTGATTGAGTTAAAGCAGATTCCATGTAATAACAATATCACCATAATAAATCTAATATTAATCACATGATTCTTGTGTAGAAAGTTCATTACAGTTCATAACAATGAAACTGAATGTCTGTTACCACAATGACTTTCCACAGCTCAGTGAATATATCAAACATGAAATGCTACAGGACAAAATGTCAGGTGTGTAACTAGTAAGGATCAGTCCTTCATGGCGGAAGTCACAATTTGTTACTGTCAAACTCCACCTCCTCCTCAATCCAATTCTAGATTGCTGTCACTCCCTCTTGTAACATACCTCATATGCCTATGAGAATGATGATAATTTATATGTACCAGTGTTAAGTACATTGGTTTAGCATAATTTCTAAGATATTTTGTGCCATGCAGCTGCTTTAAAAGCAATAAGCAATAACAACAACAAATTCTCATAACTTTAACAGAATCTGTATTTATGCAATGTAAAATCAAAGTGTGCATTCATCACTATCAGTACTGCACTTAGTATAATGACTGCAAACGCAAGTCTGCAGCCTAACCATTCATCATAGCAGAGGTGTAGAGGAGTCAACAGGAGAGAATATTGTTTCTTTGTTATTTACTCCTAAGTTGTGAGTCTGATATTTTCTTTTACTTTTCTTTTTACTGGGGAGTGAAGGGGTTCTGTCTTTCCCTATCACATTCCATGGATTGGCTGCTTCTATTGGTTTACTCCTGAACTAAGTCAAAATTGTTGGCAGGAAGTGCAATCAGAATATTGGTTTTCATGCCACATTATTCTACAAAATTTTGTTTACAAATGGAATTGACACATAATATAAATTCTTTTGTTAAAATGTTTTTATTTCTTTATTTATTGGGTGGTTATCAGTTCACTTTCTCTATTATCGCCAGTCTCCTCAAGCCACTACTTCAGTTACTTCACGTCTATTAAATTTTGACTCTGTACAATTATTTATTATTATTATGCGGTCACTATATCATGGCAGTTTTGGATGGGGAGTGTTTTGAACAGTGGTTGCGTAAGGTATTAGTAGAGGTTTAGGCTAAACTACCACTGCCACCCACTGCAAACAACTGCACAGTAGCCACTAACGAATAATTTGTATACTCCAATTTACGTTGCCTTATGGAGTGCTTGTTTTCTTTTCTCATTTTCAGACGAGTGAAAAGACTAATAGCATAAAGAGATTCAAATGCATCTCTCACCACAACAAAGTAATTAGCAAATCCTATGATCTTTACATTAGTTCTGCTTCTGTGGAAGCACAGAACACAGACATAGGATGGCAGCCCTTCAAGAGGGAGGCAGGGCTTATTATCCCACACTGCTCCTCACCCCTCAGGCAGTCCCAGTTCTCATTTGTTTATGGTCACTCCTGACTGCCATGATATACTGTCAGCATAATACTTCCCTCTTATTGTAAACACACTGAGCAGGAAAAGTATATGTGACTTCAAATCTTTTACCTTAAGTCAGCATTTTTCATTGTATTTTTGTCACAGTTAGTTCACCAAAGGAATAGCATCAACTACTGTTCTGTAACAGTTACTACACATCGTAATATTCTTTGTCTGTTAACAAATGTATACATCTGCAATTAGCAAAAAAATTCGATTGAAAATTTTGTTATTTTGTGTATATCTGCTATTTTTAGATACACTTTAACTGCAGTTCTCCTACCACATGCCTGTACATAACATGCCCCTCTACAACAAAATGCTTCTGCCATAGCCCTCACACTGGTTTGCACACTATAGATGCAGATTTGAATGTAGTGGGTGCAATACAAATAATGGAAGACGAAAATAACCATTAACACAGCAAAGGTGTAGAGATGTTGACGCGCACATAAACAGGATTGTAAATGTTGCTGAACTTTCCAACAATGTCCATCTTCACAGCTAACTGACTATCTCATACCTTGCCTCACACTGCTACCTGTCCATATTTCTTATCTCCACCCCCTTCTTGCCCTCCCCACTTTGTTGTCTTCTCTTCGCTCCAACTGACACTATCGCTCACCCCAGCAGAGCTGCAGCAATGGGACAATGTGGCCAGCTGGTACAACATAGCTTTGTGTGTGTATGAATGTGTGTTTCTGTTGGTAATTTAACGCTGAAGAAGGACATTGCCCAAATGTTTATCAGTGTTTTCAATCTTGCTTTATGTGCTCATCACCAAGTAAATGGTGAGTTACATTTATTCCTTCAATTAGTTGATTTACAGACCCTACCAACATTATTTTCTCTAACATATCAAACTCATATAAATCATTTCAGGGCTCAGTGCTGGAAATAGGTACTGAATAAAACATGAGATTATCAAGAGTGGAAAGTAACAATGAAAGAAAAAATAAATATGGGATAGTGATAAAAGAATTTGCGAGGAAGAAGAATACTTCTGTCCTCAAGACATTTTTCCAAAATAAACCAAATAGACTTCAAAAGATGCAAACATGCAAAAATGAAATAACCTATATTTTATAAAATAATGAACATATTTCACAGTAACTGCCAGTCCTTAACAACTTTCAAACTGCAAATGATCATAAACTTACAAGATGCAGAATAGAAAGTAGAAACAAAAGTTGAAAGAAACACACTCTTCAAACAGAGTGTCAGAAATGTAGATTATGAATATTTATTATGAACAGTGAAATACACTATATTAAATTAGACATCAAATTCTACATCTTATAGAATGAAGATATACATGAATAGACAAAAATGCCAATTATTTAACATATGCACTACCACAAAAACAGATGTACCTAGAAAGAAAAAGATAAAAATCTCAAACAGAATAAGGCAACTATGAAAGAGAATGTAAGAGTTTTAAGTAAATCATAATAAGAACATGAAAGAATATACTGAATTTATGAAAATCATTTAAAAATGATTTCAATAGTGTGTGAAAAGACACAACAAAAATTTGGTAAAAGAGACAAGTGCGTGCAATAAAAATATAAAGAAATGGAAACAGGAACAGAACCGATAAAGAAGTGAAGTAAAGAGGATCCATATATGAAAAATTATTCTTAACAGTCCTAGGTGATTTTTTCAGATAGCTTAAACTGGCTAAAAGGAGAAGCAATGCACGTTAATGCAACATACCTGAGCCACATTTGTTTTGCTGAAGGCATTATACTTACTGCTTCTAGCACAACTGACTTTCACAACAAATGGAAGAACTAAGTGGAACAAGTTTGAAATTAAGACAAAAATCGTTTATAATAAGATATCAACTGTCTTTCTATGGACATATTAAAAGTATGGAATCAGAGAGGCTCACCAACAAGATTCTTCTCTTCCAGGAGAACAGGAAGACACAAGTTCCATGGGTGAAAGAAGTACACTGGGATCTAGAAAAATGTGATCATGGCAGAAGAAATTGTGACAGGCAAATCTTTAAGAAAAAGGTTGCAGAGGTGAAGGATTTCTTCGAGGACAAAACGAGGAAGAACAGAGTATTCTTGGCAGAAGAACGTGCACGAGTGAGCCAACGGATGAAGGAGTACTGGCGAAAGAGGAAGGAAGAGAACTTTAGAAAGTGAGGGAAGTTGTGTAAACGCACTCAGGGAATTAAAGGTTTTAAGTTCTGTCTTTTATTTCCTTTCAAAATGCATAAAGTACATATCACACATAAACAACCTTAGGCCTAATTTTTCGGGTATACAAGTTTTGATTTTTTAACATTAGTTTAACTGCATTAAGTTACTATATTAAGAGTATACACATATACTGGTGTTCCACATAACTTTAGTGACTCTTGTGATCTGCAGTTAATAGAATATTACTGTTATTGCCTAGATAAATTTTGTAAAAATATTGTAAACAACCATGAGCGAGAAGTGTTTGAGCTGCTGTAGGAAAGTCAGTTCTGGGGTTCTGTGCAGCTGTAGTGACAGATGGTTACACTGGGCTGAATGTAGTGGAATGGGAATCGGGGAAGTAAATGGGTCTCTTCCATGGTATTGCAGATAATGTTCAAGGGATAGGAAAATAGTGGAACAGGAAGGGAACATTAGAGCCCTTCAGGCTGAACTGCATAGTGCTAGGGAGGAACTGTTGAGGTTAATGGGGGAGAAGGGTGAAGACAGGTGGGAAGTGGTAGCAAGGAAGAGGGGCCACAGAAAGAGAACAATATCTAACAGTTTCATCATTGGCACAAACAACAGATTTGCCTTGCTACCTTAGTCAACTAAGGAAGAGGCTCAAGTAGATGCAAGTGTAGTCAGCACTCAACAGACTTTTACTAGGAAACCAACTGTTGCAAAAAAGTAGAAAGTAGGAAGAATGTTTTGTTGTTAGATAGTAGCCATGGAAGACATGTGGGCCAGATCTTGCAGGAAAAATTAGGTGACAGGTACCAGGTCACAAGTATTTTCAAGCCCAGTGCATGTCTTAGCCAAGTGATAGAAGATGTAGGATCATTGTGCAAGGGTTTTACAAAGGATCATGTTATGGTAGTGGGTGGAGCAGGAAACTGTATTGATAGGGATCAGGGCTACAATATTGAGCGTGACCTGGTAAAAAAAGCATCTGCAATTAATGATACAAATGTTGGCTACGTTCCTGCTTTCTTGCAGTATGATCGGCCCCAACTGAACAGCTCTGTCACGAGGGTCAATATGGAGCTAGATCAGCTGCTTCAGGCAGCTACTTTTTCAGGCATAGGTTCGGTTCCTGTTGATGGTATTAGTAAGTAGGTGGGACTTCACAAGACATGACCTGCATCTCAATAGGAAAGAAAAGGGTAAACTGGTTATGACGATAGCAAAATTTTTAAGGGGGGGGGGGGCACTGAAACTCATGGGAGTACTTTTTGTAGGCTAAGATCAGTGTCCAATCATCCTACATTGATTGAAATTAAGCTTAACGAGAAGTTCAGACAGGCGGGTACTAGAGATGTGAAAATATCACGATTCCCACTACAGTACAGTGAAAAATAATGTTAGTATGTCACAAAAGTCACATAAAAACACATTGAAAAATAATGTTAGTATATTGCATTAGAATATCAAGGGGTTAAAAAACAAAGTAGATGAGCTTCTTGTTTGTTTAGAAGATTTAGAAACTGCGGGTGGAATAGGTGGACTATGCCTGTCTGAACATCGTACAGTCACAGGTATGGAAATGGAAAATGTAGGTGGATATAAGTTTTCAGCACATGTAAGTAGAGAGACTATGGAGAGAGGAGGAGTTGCCATATATGTTAAAATCTGTCATAGTGTGAAAAATTTGGAAACTAAAAAAAATTGCATAGAGCAACATACAGTAGTACCTATGTAATTTGCATGTGAGCTTAAACTAAATAATGGCACTTTTATAATTGTAGCCGTGTATGGGTCTCCATTGGGAAATTTTCAAATATTTTTGAAAAACTTGGATTCTTTATTGCGGTATCTGTCAGACAGAGGAAAGCAAATTATTATCTGTGGGGATTTCAATGTACATTTTCTGAAAGAGTCTGATATAAATCTTGACCTTGGAGTATTACTTGGTTCTTTCAATCTGATATCAGTTATTGATTTTCCTGCTAGGGTGCTACAGGAAGGCAGCACACTGATAGATAATGTATTCATAGACCAAGATAAATTTAATCAAATAAAAACTGTTCCTGTTAAGAATGGTCTGTCTGATCATGATTTACAGTTAGTTACAGTATACGATATAGCTCCAACCGAGCTAGGTTAATAGTAGGCTCCTTTTACCAACCTCCCGACTCAGCAGCATTAGTGGCAGAACAACTGAGAGAAAATTTGGAATACATTTCACGTAAATTTTCTCAGCATGTTATAGTCTTAGGTGGAGATTTCAATTTACCAGATATAGACTGGGACACTCAGATGTTTAGGACGGGTGGTAGGGACGGAGCATCGAGTGACAATATACTGAGTGCACTATCCGAAAATTACCTCGAGCAATTAAACAGAGAACCGACTTGTGGAGATAACATATTGGACCTACTGATAACAAACAGACCCGAACTTTTCGACTCTGTAAGTGTAGAACAGGGAATCAGTGATCAAAAGGCCATTGCAGCATCCCTGAATATGGTAGTTAATAGGAATATAAAAAAAGGTTTATCTGTTTAGCAAGAGTAATAGAAGGCAGATTTCAGACTACCTAACAGATCAAAACGAAAATTTCTGTTCTGACACTGACAATGTTGAGTGTTTATGGAAAAAGTTCAAGGCAATTGTAAAATGCGTTTTAGACAGGTACGTGCCGAGTAAAACTGTGAGGGACAGGAAAAACCCACCGTGGTTCAACAACAAAGTTAGGAAACTACTGCGAAAGCAAAGAGAGCTTCACTCCAAGTTTAAACGCAGCCAAAACCTCTCAGACAAACAGAAGCTAAACGATGTCAAAGTTAGAGTAAGGAGGGCTACGTGTGAAGCGTTCAGTGAATTCGAAAGTAAAATTCTATGTACTGACTTGACAGAAAATCCTAGGAAGTTCTGGTCTTACGTTAAATCAGTAAGTGGCTCGAAACAGCATATCCAGACACTCCGGGATGATGATGACATTGAAACAGAGGATGACACGCGTAAAGCTGAAATACTAAACACCTTTTTCCAAAGCTGTTTCACAGAGGAAGACCGCACTGCAGTTCCTTCTCTAAATCCTTGCACAAACAAAAAAATGGCTGACATCGAAATAAGTGTCCAAGGAATAGAAAAGCAACTGGAATCACTCAACAGAGGAAAGTCCACTGGACCTGACGGGATACCAATTCGATCCTACACAGAGTACGCAAAAGAACTTGCCCCCCTTCTAACAGCCGTGTACCGCAAGTCTCTAGAGGAACGGAAGGTTCCAAATGATTGGAAAAGAGCACAGGTAGTCCCAGTCTTCAAGAAGGGTCGTCGAGCAGATGCGCAAAACTATAGACCTATATCTCTGACGTCGATCTGTTGTAGAATTTTAGAACATGTTTTTTGCTCGCGTATCATGTTGTTTTTGGAAACCCAGAATCTACTCTGTAGGAATCAACATGGATTCCGGAAACAGCGATCGTGTGAGACCCAAATTGCTTTATTTGTTCATGAGACCCAGAAAATATTAGATACAGGCTCCCAGGTAGATGCTATTTTCCTTGACTTCCAGAAGGCATTCGATACAGTTCCACACTGTCGCCTGATAAACAAAGTAAGAGCCTACAGAATATCAGACCAGCTGTGTGGCTGGATTGAAGAGTTTTTAGCAAACAGAACACAGCATGTTGTTATCAATGGAGAGACGTCTACAGACGTTAAGGTAACCTCTGGCGTGCCACAGGGGAGTGTTATGGGACCATTGCTTTTCACAATATATATAAATGACCTAGTAGATAGTGTCGGAAGTTCCATGCGGCTTTTCACGGATGATGCTGCAGTATACAGAGAAGTTGCAGCATTAGAAAATTGTAGCGAAATGCAGGAAGATCTGCAGCGGATAGGCACTTGGTGCAGGGAGTGGCAACTGACCCTTAACATAGATAAAAGTAATGTATTGTGAATACATAGAAAGAAGGATCCTTTATTGTATGATTATATGATAGCGGAACGAACACTGGTAGCAGTTACTTCTGTAAAATATCTGGGAGTATGCGTGCGGAACAATTTGAAGGGGAATGATCACATAAAATTAATTGTTGGTAAGGCGGGGTACCAGATTGAGACTCATTGGGAGAGTCCTTAGAAAATGTAGTCCATCAACAAAGGAGGTGGCTTACAAAACACTCGTTCGACATATACTTGAGTATTGCTCATCAGTGTGGGATCCGTACCAGATCGGGTTGACGGAGGAGATAGAGAAGATCCAAAGAAGAGCGGCGCATTTCGTCAGAGGGTTATTTGGTAACCGTGATAGCGTTACGGAGATGTTTAGCAAACTCAAGTGGCAGACTCTGCAAGAGAGGCGCTCTGCATCGCGGTGTAGCTTGCTCGCAAGGTTTCGAGAGGGTGCGTTTCTGGATGAGGTATTGAATATATTGCTTCCCCCTACTTATACCTCCCGAGGAGATCACGAATGTAAAATTAGAGAGATTCGAGCGTACACGGAGGCTTTCAGACAGTCGTTCTTCCTGCGAACCATACGCGACTGGAACAGGAAAGGGAGGTAATGACAGTGGCACGTAAAGTGCCCTCTGCCACACACCGTTGGGTGGCTTGCGGAGTATAAATGTAGATGTAGATGTAGAATGTGACACAGTCCTTCCAGAATAGTGCATTCAATTAACAATTTAACCATTCAAAATTTTAGGGAAAGCTTGCAACAATTAGACTGGGACGAGGTGTACAGGGAAGAAGATGCTAATTTAAAATTTAATCTATTTCATGATACCTTTGTGAGTATATTTGAAAAAAGTTTCCATAAGAGAACAGTGAAATATAATTCTAAGAAACCATGCAAAAAGCCATGTCTTACTAAAGGGATAAAAATATTTTGTAAACGGAAAAAGGAAACGTATCTTATAGCTAGGAGGAGTAATGATCCCAAAACAGAGAAACATTATAAAAACTATTGCATTGTATTAAGAAAAGTTATTAAAAAGTCCAGGAGTAAGTGCATTATGTCTGAGATTAGCACATCTGATAATAAAATTAAAACAATTTGGAATATTGTTAAAAGGGAAACAGGGCAACCGAGATCACAGGAAGACTGTATTTCTATCAAATATAATGAAAATTTTGTTAACAAGAAGTCAGAAGTAGAAAACATTTTTAATAATCGTTTTTTAAATAAGACTCCAGCTATTCATTAGAAAATGTAAGACAGTATATGGAAGAGGCAGTACCTATGCAATTTGATAAAACTGAAATTCAACCCACCTCTCCTCCTGAAATTAGGAAAATAATAAATTCACTCAAAAGTAAAAGCCCACATGGAATTTATGGCATTTCCAACAGAGAATTAAAAGCTTGTTCCCAAAAAATAAGTAGGATTCTCAGCCACATATGTATTAGCTCCCTGAAACAGGATAGACTGAAATACGCTATTGTTAAACCATTGCATAAAAAAGGGGATAGATCTGATGCTAACGACTACCACCCAAACTCACTTCTGACAGTTTTATCCAAAATTCTTTAAAAAGTAATGTATTCAAGAGTAGCATCATGTATTTGAAAAAAATGAAGTACTAACAAAATGTCAATTTGGCTTTCTGAAAGGCTTTCCAACAGAAAATGCGATATCTGCTTCCACTGGTCAAATATTAAATGCTCTGAATATCTAAACATCACCCATTGGGATATTTTGTGATCTCTCAAAGGATTATGACTGAGTGAATCATGAATTTCTCCTAGATAAGCTTAAATATTGTGGTATGAGTGGCGCAGTGCACAAAACTGGAAGAATGCAGAAGTTTGAAATTAACAGTACAGATAGCATTCAAAAACCAGCAGAGTCCTCTAACTGCGGAGGTATCAAGTATGGTGTCCCACTGGGTTCACAGGGTTCAGTCTTGGGTCCCTTATATATCAACAATTTGTCACTCTATATTCATGAAGATGCAAAGCTAGTTCTTTTTGCTGATGATACAAGTACAGTAATTACACCCAACCAGCAAGAATCAGCTGAGGAAATTGCAAAAAAACGCCTTTCAGAAAATTATTAAGAGGTTCTCTGCAAATGGACTCTCACTAAATTACGAGAAAACACAGTTTATACAATTCTGTACAGTAAACAGCATAACATCATTGATAAACATAGACTATGAACAGAAGTCTGCTGCTAAGGCAGAATACTCAAAATTTCTGG
The DNA here is from genome assembly GCF_023864275.1 of Schistocerca cancellata. Lineage (NCBI taxonomy): Eukaryota > Metazoa > Arthropoda > Insecta > Orthoptera > Acrididae > Schistocerca > Schistocerca cancellata. The sequence continues at coordinate 622,602,173 of NC_064626.1, read as the reverse complement.
GTGTGTGCTTTGATGAGAAATTTAATTGGAAGAAAATTACTGAAGACACAGCTTGCACAAATTAATAAGTTTAATAAAATTTCAACTTTATTTTCATCTCCTGTCTTCTATTTATTCCTTCTTTACTGATCCTCCAAATATATTCATTTAGGCGAAGTTTTTAGTGATATATCAATGCAATGAAATATTCTCACATTGTGTGACAAAGCCACACTGAAAATGTGAGGTGAGAACATTTCTCCCAAAACATTGTGGACACCCTACAGATTGACATTGTAAGGAATCCACAAAGCTATTATTGCATTTTTATTTAATTCATAGGAAGGTACATAAGGTATTTTTAGCATGCAGCTGAAGATGTTTGACAAGCAGTGTGGAACAAAAGCAACCTTTGGCTAAAACATTTTGAACATGTAATGCCAATGACTAAGCTGTTGTATGTCACAGAAAGTTCTGAAGATTAAAAACTGTTTTATAGGAGGATGCTCACACAGACTGAAGAACGCAGTGACTTGATTTATGATTCATTCCGAACTGCCTTCACATATTCACAGAATAGAAGAGGTACAAGTAATAAATGGAGTGCAGCAAAGCAGGAAAGGAAGAGCATGAAGAAAGTGAGTTTAAAGGAAAGAAACAGGATATCATTTATACTAGGATTATCTGCAAGATATTTTATTGAAGGGCTGCAGTCTTTCCATTTCCATTATTTTATATGTTGTAACAAGTTACAAACATATAAAAATTTTGTGCTGAAAGGTATTCAATTCATAATTACAACAAATAAAATGTAGCCACAATAAGCTAACTCATACCAAGTCTGATAGGTGATGTAACCTGCAAACAAAAATGTGCAGACAGATATAGGAATGCAAATATGCATATTGTTTGACTACTGCAGTTTCAGAAAAATGATGACTACCATAAGTATTAAAATCAATTGATCTGCAAAACAAATGCCTCCTTTTCTAAATTAGTGTCCTTGAAGTATGAAATACACTGACAGAAAAAAATCACAACACAAAAAAATAATTAATGTATAGTAATGAAATTTTGGGAATATATTTGTCTAGTCATATTGAAATGATTAACATTGGAAGATTGGAGATTAATGTAAGTGTAAGATAAACCATTGCAAATGTGAAATTTTGGTATATTAATAACTGCACTAACCATCAGAATATTGAATGCAAGCATGCAAACATACATGCATTGTGTTGTATAGGTGCTGGATGTTAGTTTGTGGCATGGAGTTCCATGTCTGTTGCACTTGGTCGGTCAATAGAGGAACAGTTAATGCTGTTTGTCAATAAAGCTGGAATTGTCATCCGATGATGTCCTATGTGATCTCCACTGGAGATCAAAAATACACACACACACACACACACACACACACACACACACACACACATACACACACGCGCGCGCGCGCGCGCGCGCGCGCGCGCACGCAAACGCAACTCACACACAAACGACCCCAATCTCGGGCTACTGAAGCCAGACAGTGGCTTCAGCGGCCAGAGACTGTTGCCGTGTGTGTGTGATTTGCGTGATTGTGTGTGTGTGTCTGGTGCCTATTTTTGAAGGAGGCCTTATTGGCTGAAAGCTCATTTTCTGACAGCCTTTTCGTTGTGCCTAGTTATGTTTAGTAGTGAAGTTGGACCATAACCTAAACTATGTAACTGAGGATGATAGATAGATGAGAATGCTCTTTGCACTAACTTGACAACTTCGTCGGTCATAGAATAATAGGGCAAGCCTTGGGTGACTCATTCTGTTGAATGTGTAAATGTAAACTTGCAGGATTTGCTCATAAGAATGAGATGATCACAAATAGGTGTCACTGATGCATTACCCATCATAGTTACACCACACATGGTGTGTCCTACATATGAATGTTTCCTGCAAAGCTGATCAAACAGGCTTCAGTCACCTGTGAGTTTGTTGCCATAGTGTTCAATACTTGCAGTCACAAATTGGAATAGGCCAAGAACTAGCTACAGACATCTGGAACAAGTCTACACATTTACTCCATTATCGTACTGCTCATAAGACTCATTGACAGTCAAATGCCAATTTTCACTCCCACAACAGTGGTTAGATAATAAAGGATTATGTTTTATGATGTTAGGAGATTTCACTTAAAGAAGAATCAATTGCTAAGACACATACTGAGACATCAGCAGATCATCAACTTAACAACAGAAACAAGAGTGGAAGGTAAAAATTGTAGGAGGAGACCAAAACTTGACTACAGTGCACAGGTGTAAATGGATATACATTGCAGTAGTTACACACACAGACTAAACTAGCATGGAGAACTGCATCAAACGAGTCTTTGGATTGAAGACCACAACATACATTCTACAGGACATGTCGAGAATGAGCCAAAGTAGTTTCAGATAGAATAATTTCAAGGTATTCGTTGTTTAAATATGTTAGGAATTTCAGCTATTTCATGAATGAAATGGCTAAGTCAACCTTATTTTGACAACTCTTTCGGTTTATGAACAGTAGCGTAACAAAATTATAAAAAATGATATATTTCTTTCTCTTACTATCTTCTGTAACTTAGAATATATCTGTTACACACAAATCTAGAGAGACAAACTTTGGATCATGCTACAAGATGTCTAATTAGAGAGAGAGGTGGAAGGGGGGGTGGGTGGGGGTGGGGGGGGGGAGGGGGGGGGGAGAACTGAACAGCAAAGAAATACATAAATAAATAAATGACATATTTAGAATAGTGTTCTTTTGATTTCATCAAATAATTTTAATAATGTTCCTTATTTGCCAAAGGAACTGTGAATCATATTTCAACTTATGGCTTTTCTGAGTCATCAGTCTTCTGACTGCCACGAATTCCTCTCCTGTGCCAAAATCTTCATCTCAGAGTACCACCTGCAACCTATGTCCTCAATTACTTGCTGGATGTATTCCAATCTCTGTCTTCCTCTACAGTTTTTGTCCTCCACAGCTCCCTCTAGTACCATGGAATCATTCCCCGATGTCTTAAACAGATGTCCTGTCATCCAGTCTCTTCTCCTTTTCAGTGCTTTCCACATGTTCCTTTCCTCTCTGATTATGCGCAGAACCTCTTCATTCCTTACCTTATCAGTCCACCTAATTTTCAAAATTCTTCTGTAGCACGACATCTCAAATTTTTCAATTATCTTCTGTCTCGGATTTCCTATAGTCCAAGTTTCACTACCATAAAACGCTGTGCTCCACATGTACATTTTCAGAAATTTCTTCCTCAAATTAAGGTCTATGTTTGATGCTAGTAGACTTCTCTTGCCCAGGAATGCCCTTTATGCTACCGCTTGTCTTCTTTTGATGTCTTCCTTGAACCATCCGTCATTGGTAATTTTGTTGCTTAGATTTATGATTTCTTAACTTCATCTATTTTGTGACCATCAGTCCTGATGTTAACTTTCTCACTGTTATCATTTCTGCTACTTCTCATTACTTTCGTCTGTCTTCGATTTACTCTCAATCCATATTCTGTACTCATCAGGCTGTTCATTCCATCCAGCAGATCATGTAGTTCTCCTTCACTTTCACTCAGGATAGCAATATCATCAGCAAATTGTATCACTGATATCCTTCCACTTTGAATTTTACTCCCACTCATGGAGCTTTCCTTTATTTCCATCCTTGATTTTTTGATGTACTGATTGAACAGTAGGGGGTGAAAGATTACAGCCTGTCTTACATCCTTTTTTTAAATCCAAACACCTCATTCTTGGTCTTCCACTCTTATTTTTCCCTCTTGGCTCTTGTACATATTATATATTACTTGTCTCTCCCTATAGGTTACCCCTATTTTTCTCAGAATTTCGAACATCTTGCACCATTTTACATTGTTGAATGCTTCTTCCAGGTCTACAAAACATATGAATGTGTCTTGAATTTTTTTAGTCTTGCTTCCACTATCAACTGCAATGTCAAAATTACCTGTCTGGTGTCTTTACTTTCCCTAAATCCAAACTGATCATCATCTAACACATCTTCAATTTTCTTTTCCATTCTTCTGTATATTTGCTTGTGAGTGACTTGGGTGCATGAGCTGTTATGCTGACTGTACAATAATTCTCACACTTGTCAGCTCTTGCAGTCTTCGGAATTGTGTGGATGATGTTTTTCCGAAAGTCACATGGTATGTCACCAGACTCATACATTCTAAACACCAATGTGAATATTCATTTTGTTGCCACTTCCCTCAACGATTTTAGAAATTCTGATAGAATGTTATCTATTCCTTTTGCCTTTTTTATTTTAAGCTCTCCAAAGCTCTTTTAAATTCTCATTCTAGTACTGGATCCTGTATCCCTTTTAAATCAACTTCTGTTTGTTACTCTATCACAGCAGATAAATCTTCCCCCCTCACAGAGGTCTTCAATGTACTCTTTCCACCTACCCACTCTCTCCTCTGCATTTATCAGCAGAATTCCTGTTGCACTCTTAATGTTATCACACACTTGCTTTTGATTTCACAGAAGTCAGTCCTTCTGATAATCATTTCTTTTTCAATGTCTTCACATTTTCATGTAGCCATTTTGCCCCAGCTTCGTTGCACCTCCTATTTATTTCATTCCTCAGCGACTTGTATTTCAGTATTCCTGACTTTCCTTTAACATTTTTGTACTTCTTTCTTTCATTGATCAGCCGAAACATTTCTTCTGTTACCCATGCTTTCTTCACAGTTTGCTTCTTCATACCTATGTTTTTCTGTGACTTTAACAGGAATATTCACAACAATTGTGTGTTTGTTTATTTCTAGCATTGTAGTTTCAAAAAGTTTTTGCCATTATTTTAATAAAGGTAGGAGAATGAGATAATAGCAGTATCTGACAGAACCAGTCAGTATTTATTAATGCTATTTTTAATTTCAGATAGTAGCTAAAAAAGGTATTGGTTGTCCTGGGGTTATATAGGTTGCCAAAGACAGGGGTTCAAAGCACTACTCATATATTTAGAGCACAAGCACAATAAAACATCAAATGTAAAAATATCAAATATTTTATATTCACAATTATTCCTATGAGTGATAGAGGGATGGGGAATGTATGTGCTAATATGTGTACTTATATGGCTTTTCTACATTGTCTGTGGTGAAATTTTTATTAATCTTTCCCTCGCTGAGTGCTCAAGAGATTTTGCCTTCTCCAAGAACTGTGTGTCAACCTATTTAGGATATAGTCGCTGAAGTGAGCTATTGATAAGAATAAGAGTTCTATGATGTGTGATGTTTGCTCTCACAATTACCACAAAATAGATCAGCTGCACAAATATTTTAATTTTGTTTTGCTTGTTTCAACAGATTAATCTGTCATCTTTAGAAGCCTACAAAATTTGGGATATTATAAATAATTAGAACTTAGCCGTATACTTACGCAAAGTATAAAAAGTGAATCACAAAAACTTTCTTAATAGTGGTTCAGCAGAATTGATTATCTTCTTCACAGAAGCATAATGCCATGATACATCCAAAAATTTATATATGTGATAATTATAAAAACAAATTGATAATTTACAATAAATGAATCACATTTATGTACATAGTCAAGTTGTTGTGCTAGGAGCAAGAAATATATAGAAGAAAGCATATGTAAGGAGTGTAACAAATGTATATAAACAAGTTATATATAAAACATCTGAAAAACAAACAATGCTAAGTCCAGGATGAAATTACAATAATATTATAAAAAGGATAAATTGTTACTCACAATACAGAGGTGACGTTGAATCGCAGACAGGTGCCACAAAAAGACTGCTGTACATTTAAGCTTTTGGTGAGAAGGTCCTCTTCTGGAGTACAAAATACACACACTTTCACACAGGCAAAACTCAATACACACGACAACTGTCTCTGCCCACTGTGTCTGGACTGCAGCCCCTTTACGCACAAATTGCCTATCTTTCATGCTGTGATGGGCTATATACTTGAGGCCCCCTAACCTTTTCAGCTATCGCTAGTGACCTTAATAACCTAAAGTAAATTGCAGTCAAAAATGGATATCAAGAAAGCCTTGTACAAAAACTTTACAAAAATAAAATCAATAAGAATATAAGTTCCTCTACACTCAATAAAAATAGTCTTTCTGACACTACAATCCCATTGACATTTCATATCATATAGATAATTTGTTTAAAAAATATGACTGTGTCTTTCACCAACAGTAATGTCACCAAGCTGCTCTTTATACAAAATAGGAAACCACCAAACGACAAATTTCTCAAATCTGGGGTACATAAAATTCAATGCAATATATGTCCACATTTTATAGGACAGAGGCATTGTCATGAGCACTTCCTCAACAAAGATGGTGAAAATTCATATAAAACAACTTCCATAGAACATCTCAGAGTTTAGAAACATGGACTTCCTCTTTCATATCGCTCAGCACGAAATTTTGTGTAACTGAAAAACACTACAAAATGAACCTCTTATAAGATTTTGAAATTTATAAACATTCCTACCCCAGTTCCAAAGATTTGTTGAACTATCAGCTTGCAGTGACATATAGACAAAATTCTGATTGTATAACATCTTACACAATGGTGAAAATTAGCCCATTCCCTTTAGGTATTGATGTCAGCAATAGGTTATGTGGAACTATGTGACACATTTTTTAAATATATTATGTATAACTTCCTTTATATAACTATGTTATACTTCTAATACATGATTTTACATACGTTCCTTGCTGCTAACACAACAACTTGACTATGCACACAAATGTTATTCATTTACTGTCAATTAGCAATCTGTTTTTATAATTATGACATTCACTACTCGCATATTTGGATGTCATGGCATTACACTCCTGTGAAGAAGATATTGACATCTGTTAAACCAGTATTAAGTATGATTTTATAATACACTTCTTTTACTTTACATAAATATATGGCCACATTCTATAATATCCCAAATTTTGTATGCTTCTGAAGATGACAGATTAATCTGTTGAAACTGGTAAAGCAAAATAAAAATAATTGTGCAGCTGGGAACTGAATTTAATTCTGAAACAAGACACATTATTTTATCACATCCGGTATTATTAGATTCTGACGACAGACCTTACAAAAATGACTTGACACTTTCCAACAGGATTATATGACAAAATGTAATAGCCACTCTGGAATTAAGCTGTCAACATCTGTAATGGATCAATGTCCGAACACAGAAAAAGATCTTCAGCACTGCTAAAGTCTGCATTACACAGTGCATAGCATTAAGGTGCAAAATGGATAAAAGTCCCTTACTGAGCAGCTGTCTCATATTTATAACTCCATGCAAACAGTACAAAGACCAGTAGGATATATGAAACAATCTAGTTTGATGGCAAAACTAGAAAAAATCTTACACCAACATGTTCTATTTAAATGGAATACCACCTACACAAAGATAGATCCATTAATCTGCAACAAAATAACACTTAAAGCCTGCTATTTCAGTTAAACACGTGGGAAATGGTATACCATGTCAACCTGATGTAGTGAACAACATAATTAACTTCATGAAAAGTTTTAAGGAGACCTTGAGGATAAAACAAAACCAAAGCTGTCTTTTGTAGTGCCTTGGATATTTGGTTCACTATATTCATGCCAAAGTGAAGATGACAAATCAAAACCGATGTTGCTGCAAGTACATGCGAAAACTTCCTAAAGAGAAAGTCATTAATGAACTAAAAGGTTCTCATTTCTCGAATACAACTTCTTCATTTCAAGGAACTACTCATCCTGAGTGAGAAGAAAGAACATATTCACCCAAGATTTTGTTGGAGGCTAGAAAGCATAGTTGTGGTAGAAGTAAAATAACATTCTATACGCTCTCCTACAATGAAGTTTTGGAGCTGCTGTTCATCAACTTCTAAGCATAAAGATGAATCTGAGACGTATCTGGACACTTCAGAATTTTGCTGTCTTGGTTGAATGCCAATTCCTGTGCTTTCCTCAAACTCTCCAAAAAGTTGCAAAAGAAGTCATACGAATTCCCTCCAGTACTATTGTGCATAAAAGAAATTTTGTAATTGTATAAGGTAAGTGCAGCTGTATCAATTTATGTCATGTTAATGACATTTTGTTAATGCATAACAGAACTAGTGGCAAGCGAAGTATGTGATGACACTTATAACACAGGGCACCTATTTAATTGTCATATAATTTCATAATGTACATTTAATATTTAGGTTAGTGTTATGAAATTTATAAGTACATTTTTTAAGGCACATAGTTGGCTTATGTTACTTTATCTTCAACTGCTACTGATTTTAAAATCTCTTATGTAACCCAAATATTTTGTATTTTTAGTTTGAGCTACATTTAGATATCTTAAGGAATATTATTTCTTTAAATGAACAGTCTGAAACACTTTCATACAATGAGTGTGGTTATAGCAGCCAGGATTTTGTATCTGGGCACATGCTCAACGAAGGAAAAAATGGCATTATTCTGATATAATAATGATTGGAAATTAGAGAGTATGAAAAAAGGAAATATGAAAATATTATGATGATGAAATAATCTATCCATTGAGCACGTACTTGTCATGTACGCAGTTTTTATAGTGGGTCAAATATTATCTAACTTCACTGGTAGCCTCCAGCTGTGAGTATAATAGAGTCGCTTGGTTCATGAGCTCTTGTACTTGAGCCATGAGTTTCTTGTTACCCCACACCTGAACGACAGCTGATGCCACAAGTAACTGGTGCTGACTGCCTCATTTTTCCAGTAAGAGTTTACTTGGATGACTAATATCCAGAAGTATTTAGTGCAAGCAGAACACTGTAAACTGTATCTCAGTGATTTATAATATTAACAATAGGCCAATTTTAGAGTAATTTACAATACACAAAGCTGCTAGATAACTATATAAACAGTAGCAGCAATTAGTGAAAAAATAAAAAACAGCAGCTTGGACAGCACAAATGATAACCATCACATTTTCGGACTGTCAAATAAGAAATATTAGCATCACAGATCACTACAGGAAACAGAAAAATCTTAAAAGTATTTCAGTATGTGTGCTATGCCTAACAGAACTTAATTTAGAAGTCACAGAAATTAAACAGATGCATCTAGAGTGAGACAAGTTAGTATGCCATTACTGTCTGCAGAAATGGAGTGTCCCAACATACACAGAAGGTGGAATAAAGTCGGAGGTCATAGAGCTAAATGAGTACTTCATTCAGTGACTCTTTGAGTTCTGTAATTCCTAACTTGTTAATCAAGCTAAGCAACTATGACAAGTGAGAAAACTCTGCCATATAAAGTAAGTTTTGATTTTCTCATGCGAATTGGAAGACAAAACATGGACATTTCTACGTTGTTTTTTTTTTTAAATTTACTTTTTTATCTGTGAGTTTCAGTGCAATTAATGGAACATGGACATTGCAGACATGCATTATTAATACACTGCCTCTCAGTATACCTGCAACAATACTTTCATAACAAATAATGTAACCCTAAAGAGGTGCAAAACAAAATGCCTAATAATAAACAAATTAGGGCATGTTATGCATCATCACTCAAGTGTGAGAAGCACAAGCACTGTGACAATAGGTGATTACAGCATACATGTATGTTCATGGTTACTTAAACAGTTCAACATTTCATTTAGAGATGTCACATTGGAGAAGGAGCATTTTAAATTGCCTTGGTTGACAGGGGAATGGAACTATTCCAAAGGCTTGTAGTCTCCTTTTCCCGTCATTTTTATTTGAAGAAACAGAACTGTGAAACTATGTTCATGATTAATTATTTGTTTTCAGATATCAACAGAATTTTTAATTATCTCCAGAGATTGAAGGAGAGCTCAAGTTAAGGATACTGGTATAAAAGACAAAAATAAGTATAAAAAAAGTTAAGCATTAAGAAAACAACCCCCCCCCCCCCCCCCCCCAATTCCACACCTATTCAACAAACATTTGCAACTTTCAATATGAGAAACATTGCTTACTGATATTGTGCATAGCTTGAAATAAATCACTAAGCATGGGATCTTCAGAAAATATGCATTATTCCTGTTGCCTAGCACAGAAAATGTAAACATAGACATATTGTTTTAAGTACAAGACTTTTAGATTTTTATTATAATTATGAATAAATGAAAACTGATATTTATTTGAAGTATTCATAGATAACCAATCATTAAAAAATGACACAGATAAACATGACATTTATTACAAAACAATAAATGACAATCCAACTCCCACAAACAGTTACAAAATATTAGCATCATTTTACAAGATATATTGTATACAATACTAAGATCTACGTACAATTAACACAAAGAAGTCCAAATCTGTACTAAAAATTAACAATTTGTAATACATGCTCTAAATTTACATTCTTGTATGCTAACTAGGTTGACTAGTTCCTGTGTTTGTTCTGTGATATCGATACATATGAATGCGCAAAGAACCCTTATTTCTGCTGCCAGCACCACACAATTCACAACGAAGACGCTCCTGCTGTTTATGTAGGTCTCTGATGTGTACTTTCATGTTTCCTTTTGATGTAAATGTACGATCACACCATGGACACAGCCATAGGGAAGGGCAGACAGTTGATGAAAACTTCCCTACAAGAATTTTTTATACTTAGTAGCAATGCCTACCACAAATATAAAATATACATCAAAAATTTAGAATGAGTAAAATATGTATAGTTCATAAATATTTCATCATGAATTTCATAAACATTCCACTAAAGAAGATTGTAAATAGTATGCCATTTAAATCAACCATTACACACACACGTGTGTAACATCAAGAAACTGAAAGTCAGTTCAATATACATGACATTATTAGTGGTAATAATGATGTAAAATCAGGCCATAACTCACAAGCCAATGAAATGAAATATTCAATAGACTATAGCTCAAATAGAATATTATAATATATTCTGCCTCCTGTAATGAGGTGGTGAATAGTTAAAGAGAATGTCATTTTCCTTATACAGCACCCACGTATTTTGCCTCACAGTACAAAAGAAAGTGAAATTAAGTATGAACAAATAACATCTCTTGAGAAAATGGCACTGATTCAACCCCATGTTACTATACTGAAGAATGAATCCTATCTTTTACACTGGATTACATCAATATAGTAGGAAATTCAAAATTTGAAAAGAGCTGGGGCAAGGAGTCTTCATATAACTGAAATTATTCTCAGTAATTGTAGGGGAGGTTTTCAGATCCTTAAACTGGGAAAACATGGAACTAAAGTCTGTTGATGTAACGTATTTGAATCACCTTAGCTCTGCTATTGACATTGTAAGCTTTACCCTAATGCAGCTATTTTTGAACAATGAGTGCTAGAACATAAACAGTGATTTTGAAAATAAGACATAAATCCAAAATGAAGTTTCACTCAGCAGTGGAGTGTGCACTGATTCAAAACTTTCTAGCAGATTAGAACTGTCTGCCAGATCAGGACTCAAATCTGAGACCTTTACCTTTTGCTGGCAAGGGCTTGACTAAGCTCTCCAAGTATGACTCACAACCTGTCCACACAACGTTTGCTTTCATTGGTACCTCATCTTCCACCTTCCAAATTTCATCCAACCCCAGGCTGTTGTTGGGCTACATTTCCACAATATCATTTCTTCAAAGAGTACTAGTCCCACAAGTACTTCTGTTAGGGTGATTCATGCATCGTTCTGGGGTAGCTCAACTGGTAGAACACTTGCCCACAAACAGCAAAGATCCCAGGTTCACATCCTGGTCCTGCACATTTTCGTCTATCAGAAAGTTTCAAGACATAAATCAATTACAACTATACAGAAATAATACATAACCAACACACAAAAAATCAAATTGTGGAAGCTAATAATGCAGTCACAGATGCAGTTGATGAGTGTTTGCATTTAGGGCAGTTAAAGAAAATTACTGGATGAACAGGAAAAGAAATAAACAGCAGGGGAAAAAATTGTTTCGAGCAGGGATTTTTAAATTGAAGAGGGTTCATAAAACTAAGTTTTGATATGTTTCACAAAGAAAGTTTACAAATGCCAGTGAGGCAACGACTTTTGAATGAAGTTGTGCAATCGGGCTACGAGAAGCTGGATGTTTCTTCTGCAATACTGCAGAAAGACTTGGCAGGAATATAGCCACTGCAAATGAATGCTGGCAAAGGTGGTCACAGGAATGTACAGTCGCAAGAAAACTGGGTTCCAGATGGCCCTGTGGCACTATCGAGAGGGAAGACTATCATGTTCGGTATATGGCTCTGGTGCATTGTACTACATCTGCAGCACCAATTTCAGCTGCAGTTGGAACCACGGTAACAGAATGAACTGTTACAATCAATTACTTCAAGGAGCACTCCAAACCAGATGCCCTGTAGTGTGCATTCCACTGACACCAAACCACCATCATTTGCGACTTCAGAGGTGTCAAGCAAAAGCTAGTTGGAGGGCAGGATGGAGGTCTGTTGTGTTTTCTGATGAATGTTGCTTCTGCCTCATTGACAGTGATGTTCATCTCTTGGTTAGGAGGAGGTAGTTGAGAGCCTGAAACCAACCTTTCTGCGTGCTAAGGCGCACTGGACCTAAATCTGTAGTTATGGTCTGGAGTGCGATTTCGTATGACAGCAGAAGCACTCTCATGGCTATCCCATGCACCCTGACTGCTAAGTTGTACATCTATCTGGTGATATGACATGTCATGCTACTATTCATGAACAGCATTCCAGAGGGTATTTTCCAACATAACAGCACTTGCATTTGTAACCCAACATGTTCCACAGATCGTCAACATGTTGCCTTGGCCTGGTTGATCACCAGATATGTCTCCAATGGAGAACAGAGGGGACATCATCTGACAACAACTACAGGGTCATCCACAAACAGTATTAACCATCCCTGTATTGACCGACCAAGTGCAACCCGCATGGAACTCCATCCCACAAACTTGCATCCGACACCTGTACAACACAATGCATGCATATTTGCATGCTTGAAATCCACTTATTAATGTACCAGCACTTATTTGCAATGGCTTATTTGCACTTACATCAATCTGTGATCTTGCAATGTTAATCACTTAAATATGTTAGCTAGACAAATATATTCCCAAAATTTCATTATTCTACATTAATTATCTTTTGGTGTTGTGATTTTTTTCCATTAGTATATTTACTTGTTTGGTTTCCCGCTATGATTGTTGCAAAGAAACTGCTATAGTGAGCCATTATCATAATTACAAGAAACTGTACAAAAGAAATCAAAAACTTGTAAAATATTTCTGCAGCAGAATTATCTGCACTAGATATAAGTCACAACTGTTACCAATCCACCTTGATTGTACATAATTCACACCAGCAAAATTCACGACACATTCTATATCCATCTACAGATCTCAGAAATATTCAACCAAAAGTTTGGTGAATACATACTTCTAACACAAAGACACTATAGCAATAGGCAGATAAAGTTACCTCTATTTTCAATGATAACAGCTACATTCAAATTCCATAAGTATTAAATTATCCAATATAATGTACTGGAAATATATGGATATATGATAAGCTATTCCATTTGGTTCATTTAATCCTGAATTAACAATAATATTATTCTAGGCATACTACATATTCAACTGGTTTGGCATAAATCCTTATATGTCTCAGAAGTTGATTTTGAGACTTTTCAACTACTTCGCAAAAGTCTCAAAATCAAACAACAACAAAGATATTGACAGCTATTCATCAACTCAAATAGTAATAATATGGCAGTCTTACCACTGTAAAAATCTGTGCAATTCTGTGTACGTCCTTTTTTGAAAACTGACTTGTATATTTAAACAATTACAGAAACCATAATAATAAGTGATAAACATTTTCAACCTTGCATACTTTACAGATGTTCTCCTGCATACCTTGGGAGACGCGCTCCTGTGAGGAAGGATGTTGTTGTTGTTGTTGTTGTTGTTGTTGTTGTTGTTGCGGTCTTCAGTCCTGAGACTGGTTTGATGCAGCTCTCCATGCTAATCTATCCAGTGCAAGCTCCTTCATCTCCCAGTACCTACAACAACCTACATCCTTCTGAATCTGCTCTGTGTATTCATCTCTTGGTCTCCCTCTACAATTTTTACCCTCCACGCTGCCCTCCAATGCTAAATTTATGATCCCTTGATGCCTCAGGACATGTCCTACCAATCGATCCCTTCTTCTAGTCAAGTTGTGCCACAAACTTCTCTTCTCCCCAATCCTATTCAATAACCTCCTCATTAGTTACATGAGCTACCCACCTAATCTTCAACATTCTTCTGTAGCACCACATTTCGAAAGCTTCTATTCTCTTCTTGTCCAAACTATTTATTATCCATGTTTCACTTCCATACATGGCTACACTCCATACTATTACTTTCAGAAACGACTTCCTGACACTTAATTCTATACTCGATGTTAACAAATTTCTCTTCTTCAGAAACACTTTCCTTGCCATTGCCAGTCTACATTTTATATCCTCTCTACTTCAACCATCATCAGTTAGTTTGCTCCCCAAATAGCAAAACTCCTTTACTACTTTAAGTGTCTCATTTCCTAATCTAATTCCTTCAGCATCACCCGACTTAATTCGACTACATTCCATTATCCTCATTTTGCTTTTGTTGATGTTCATCTTATATCCTCCTTTCAAGACACTGTCCATTCCGTTCAACTGCTTTTTCAAGTCCTTTGCTGTCTCTGACAGAATTACAATGTCATCGGCGAACCTCAAAGTTTTTATTTCTTCTCCATGGATTTTAATACCTACTCCGAATTTCTCTATTGTTTCCTTTACTGCTTGCTCAATATACAGATTGAATAACATCGAGGAGAGGCTACAACCCTGCCTCACTCCCTTCCCAACCACTGCTTCCCTTTCATGTCCCTCGATTCTTATAACTGCCATCCGCTTTCTGTACAAATTGTAAATAGCCTTTCGCTCCCTGTATTTTACCCCTGCCACCTCTAGAATTTGAAAGAGAGTATTCCAGTCAACATTGTCAAAAGCTTTCTCTAAGTCTACAAATGCTAGAAACGTAGGTTTGCCTTTCCTTAATCTTTCTTCTAAGATAAGTTGTAGGGTCAGTATTGCCTCACGTGTTCCAACATTTCTACGGAATCCAAACTGATCTTCCCCGAGGTCGGCTTCTACCAGTTTTTCCATTCGTCTGTAAATAATTCGCTTTAGTATTTTGCAGCCGTGACTTATTAAACTGATAGTTCGGTAATTTTCACATCTGTCAACACCTGCTTTCTTTGGGATTGGAATTATTATATTCTTCTTGAAGTCTGAGGGTATTTCGCCTGTCTCGTACATCTTGCTCACCAGACAGTAGAGTTTTGTCAGGACTGGCTCTCCCAAGGCCATCAGTAGTTCTAATGGAATGTTGTCTACTCCCGGGGCCTTGTTTCGACTCAGGTCTTTCAGTGCTCTCTCAAACTCTTCACGCAGTATCGTATCTCCCATTTCATCTTCATCTACATCCTCTTCCATTTCCATAATATTGTCCTCAAGTACATCGCCCTTGTATAGACCCTCTATATACTCCTTCCACCTTTCTGCTTTCCCCTCTTTGCTTAGGACTGGGTTTCCATCTGAGCTCTTGATATTCATACAAGTGGCTCTCTTTTCTCCAAAGGTCTCTTTAATTTTCCTGTAGGCTGTATCTATCTTACCTCTAGTGAGATAAGCCTCTACATCCTTACATTTGTCCTCTAGCCATGCCTGCTTAGCCATTTTGCACTTCCTGTCGATCTCATTTCTGAGATGTTTGTATTCTTTTTTTGCCTGCTTCATTTACTGCATTTTTATATTTTCTGCTTTCATCAATTAAATTCAATATTTCTTCTGTTACCCAAGGATTTCTGCTAGCCCTCATCTTTTTACCTATTTGATCCTCTGCTGCCTTCACTACTTCATCCCTCAGAGCTACCCATTCTTCTTCTACTGTATTTCTTTCCCCCATTCCTGTCAATTGTTCCCTTATGCTGTCCCTGAAACTCTGTACAACCTCTGGTTTAGTCAGTTTATCCAGGTCCCATCTCCTTAAATTCCCACCTGCGGGGATATGGCTTAGCCACAGCAGGAATGATTGGTTAGAACATTTTGCTGCGGAATGCAAAGGTCCTGGGTTCCAGTTCTGCTCTGACAGTTTTAATTTGTCGGGGAGTTTCATATTAGGGAGCACTCCACTGCAGAGCAAAAATCCATTCTGAATCAATCCCCCAGGCTGCCTCTGTGATATCCTTTCTCCCAGGAGTGGTAGTCCTGCAAGTTATGCTGGAGATCTTCTGTGAAGTTTGGAAGGTAGGGGCAGAGCTGCAGAGTGGGTCAAAGGCCACAATTGGATAGCTCATTTAGTAGAGCACTTAACAAAGATAATGGTGCGAGGTTCAAGTCCCTGTCCAGCGCATAGTTTTGATCTACTAGAAAGTTTCAAATCAGCACACACTCCACTGCAGAATGAAAATTCATTCTGGGCTTTCAACATTCCTCGCAAATTCTCCTTTAACTAACTGTTATGACTTCACGGCTGAAAGCACTTTTCTAATGATAACATTCTGCTACTTATAGGTAACAAGCTAATATGCTGGAATATTCTCTGATGATTAAATGACAACAGTATTTCCCTATCTTATACATGTCTTGCATGTGTGCAGAACAGCTAAGACATTCTTGCTTTTGGTTTTACAGTTTTCATAAATGACTTTAGTCTGTTGCTGTGGCCAATTCTTTTCTGTTCACATATCCAACTAATCAAACAAGCCCAATACTGACTGACTTAAAACCTAATCCCCCCCCAACATTTTGCTGTACACAGTCAGTGCTCAATACCCAACAGCATCAATGTTGAATCACTTAAAGCATAACATTTCTCCTCCTCAACTTAACACAAATGTTGATGCATGGTGTCTCACCCATTCTCACTTTCCTCTTCCTGCCCACCAACGCCATTGCTAAAAATTATGAGGATATAAATGGAATAATGTTAGCTCTACGATGGGTAGTCATACGATTTTGTTTGCATGTAAATGTCTGCAGTCCTGGTACATACTGAAGTACCTGCACCACAGTACCATACCATACTGCTAGAGAAGACATAACAAAATGGCATAGTCCATTAATATAGTGGAATATTGAGCAATCACTTACTTTCTATGTTTGAGGAGGAACAATGTTGCGGAAATGCTTGCACAGTAGGTGGAAGCATATGGTGACAATGCTCCATCTTGTGACACAGTGGTTTTGTGGCACAGGTGCTGCCAGAGGGGCCCAAACAAGTACGAATCATGGAGAACAAAGTCGTAGATGATCTCTCTGTGAAGAAGCAGAAATCGCAGGAGAAGTGGAGGTCATGATGTTCAAATATCAGTGTATCAAATTGAGGCAACAGTGAAAAACTGAAAATTTGTCATGGACCAGTTTCCAGCATCTTGCACAATATTTTGAACATGACAAATGTCACTACCCACTGGGCTCCACAACTGCTCACATTAATTCAAGCAGCTTGCCAAACCGAGGCAGCAGCAGAAATGTTGGAGCTGTGTCAGGCCAATCCAGCAAGTTAGAAGCATGTAGGTTCTCCACTGCAGAAAAAGACGAAGACCCCAACCATCATCAGGTAAGGTGTGCTGAATGTTTCTTAAAACTGGTGTGCTGAGGTGCTAAACATTACAGGAGCATTCTATCGAAATCTCCTCACCAGCTTATAAGAGGCTGGCAACATGAAGCATTTGGGAAGCTGACTGAGGGCACGTTTTTGCTCCACAACACCGAAGCTCATGCTGCACAGGATCAGCCAAACATGCTGCTTTTTTTCAGCTATCAAATTATGCCTCCTCCCCACGATATTTCTCCAATGTGGTACCCTTTGGCTTCTACCTCTTTTTCAGATAAAAAATAAACAATTGCATGGGAGGTATTTCCTGAATGGTGACAAGGTGATTATTGAGATGGAATATTTCCTGAAAAGCATAAATGTAGAGTTCTACAACCAAGGCCTGTGCCAAATCTTCCACTGTTGTGAAAAAATTCTTGTAGTGAAGAGTAAACACATAAAGAAGGACTAACACCATCACAATGAATCACGGTATAAGATTTTCTTTCCTTTGTTACTTCTCAATGACTGCACCTCATATAAGAGCTTCAAAGAAACAGAACACTAAATATTCAAATAGAAAAGACTAAAGCCTAATCCAAATGGTGTAATGAATAACAAATGTGTACATTTAGTACATGATATAAAAATATTAGAGATATATCTGTAACATGTATGCCATTTGTAGTTATTTATATGACTATGAGTTAATACCAAATTCTATTTGCACAAAATTTCCATTTGATAAATTTGCAGTTCACTCAAAATGTGGTTAAATGCAAGGCAATCGATAAACAATCCCCATATTATCCTAGCCTAATGTAGCTACCATCATCTGTGCTTTTTTAATGAAATATGTAAGGATTTTTAGAAGTGATTTGAAGTGGAAACAACATAAAATCAGTTGTACAGACAGTAAGTGGGTTAGATTTGTTAGGAGAATTATCTGAAAGTGCATAGTATTTGTAACCCAGAATTCACACAAGGCTTGTCCAATCCATTCTTCATTACTGCTCCATGTTTGGGAAGCTTATTATATCAGCCCAAAGGAAGAAGTCAAACAAATTCAGAGATATATTGTTAAAGCTGTGAATGGTCAATTGACACACTCCACCATAAGATGACTACAGGAACAGCATAACACATAGCCTCTCTGCTGTTAGAGAGTCAGCATTTACCTCCCAGTGCCAGCTACTCATGGTTCTGTTCCAGTGCCAGCTGCATACTCTTGTTTGCACTGCCATCAAATTGATTTTCTAACCACCCTGACCTACAAGATCTTTCAAGACGCCTGTGAAGCATTTCATAGTATGATGCTTGGTGCAGGCCAAGTATGAAACCTAACCCAGGGGTAAAACTGGTAAGACATCCTGGTTACTGAAATGGCCTACTATTTAGAAACCTGTGACTTCAATTTCATAACATGTCGTCTACCAAGTAGTTGGAAAGAGCACGCTTAAAGTAATCACTTTTTGAGCAAAGAAACCTACTATTTCTGTATACTTCCAGGATGACATGCTGTCAAGGTAAATAATAGTAGCAATTATTAATAAGGTTGATATGATATTTTCACAGAAGTGTAAAAAAAACCAGAGACATTAACATTCTCAGTTAAAAAATAATTTTAAAATACTGCAGTTTCTCATAAGCTGTAATTTTATATAAATGAGTTAAATTACTCATTCATGATGTTTTTTCTGCACCCCAATCCCAAGAGCAGAATATGTACGTTACGAGATGGATAAATCACAATTCACTTGTCAATATTTCTTGATGTCAGAATAATTTCTTCTAGTTCTCTTTCATCAAAATACAGTAAATGAACATTTATCCTACCACTTATAGTGCTTTCCCTTCATTTCCCAGTACAAGTACTGTCATCAACTAAAAAATATTTTCTTTTATACAGTCTCCTGAATAACCTTTCGTATTCTTGTGAACTAGAACATGATTCTTTCATTTTGCAATATATGAGAAGGAAAAATGCTACTCACCATATAAAGGAGATGCTGAGTCGCAGATAGGCACAACAAAAAGACTCTCACAATTAAACCTTTTGGTCATTAAGGTTCTTTGTCAACAATAGATGCACACACACACACACACACACACACACACACACACACACACACACACACACACAAGCTAAAGCAACTTACACAGATGACTGCAGTCTCAGGTAACTGAAACCACACTGCTAGCAGCAGCACCCGTGCATGATGGGAGTGGCGACTGGGTGGAGGCAAGGAGGAGGCTGGGGCAGGGAGGGGGAGGTATAGTATGGTGGGGATGGTGGACAGTGAAGTGCTGCAGGTTAGATGGAGCACAGGGGAGAGGTGAGGTGGGGAGGGGGGAGTTATGCAACAGGATAGAAATAAAAAGACTGGGTGTGGTGGTGGAATGACAGCTGTGTAGTGCTGGAATGGGAACAGGGAAGGGGCTTGGTGGGTGAGGACAGTGACTAACAAAGGTTGAGGCCAGGAGGGTTATGGGAATGTAGGATGTACTGCAGGGAAAATTCCCACCTGCCTGTGCAATTCAGAAAAGCTGGTATTGGTGAGAAGGTCACATATGGCACAGGCTGTGAAGCGAAGCAGTCATCAAAATGAAGGATATCATGTTTGGCAGTGTGTTTCTTGGCCACAGTTTGTCGGTGGCCATTCATGCGAACAGACAGCTTGTTGGTTGTCATGCCTACATAGGATGCAGCACAGTGGTTGCAGCTTAGCTTGTACACCACATGACTGGTTTCACATGTAGCTCTGCCTTTGATGAGACAGGCAATGTTAGTGACCGGACTGGAGTAGGATTGGGAGCAGGGGTTATGTAAGTATGGACGAGTATACTGTGTAGGTTCAGTGAACGGTGGAATACCACTGTGGGAAGGGTGGGAAAGATAGTGGGCAGGAGATTTCTCATCTCAGGGCATGACGAGAGATAACTGAAACCCTGGTGGAGAATGTAATTCAGTCCTGTGTGGTACTGAGTTATGAGGGCAATGCTCCTCTGTGGCCAGATGGTGGGGCTTTGGGAGGTGGTGGGAGACTGGGAAGATTCCACCACCACACCCAGTCTTTTTTTTATTTCTCTCCTTTTCTGTTACTCCCCCTCCCCCCCTCTCCCCTCCTCACCTCTCACCTGCCCTCCTTCTAACCAGCAGCACTTCACTGTCCACCAGCCCCAGCATACTATTCCTCCCCCTCCCTGCCCCAGCCTCATACTTATCCCCACCCAGTTGCCACTCCCATCTTGCACTGGTGTTGCTGCTCGCAGTGTGGTTTCAGTTGCCTGAGACTCGTGTGTGTGAGTCACGTTTGCGTAAAAGTGAGTGAGTGTGTGTGTGTGTGTGTGTGTGTGTGTGTGTGTGTGTGTGTGTATTGTTGACGAAGGCCTTAATGGCCGAAAGCTTTCATTGTGAGAGTCTTTTTGTTGTGCCTATCTGCGATTCAACGTCTCCACTATACGGTGAGTAGCAACTTTCCTTCTCATATATTGTTACATTCCATCCTGGATTTTCCATTGTTTGATACTTTCATTTTGACATTATTCGATTTGTATTCTTTAGTCACAAACCTTCACAGGTGTCATAGCTTTTATTTAGGATCCATTTTTTAACAACTCTACAGTTTAGGTAATACACTGATACAACTGATTTTACATAGGCATGGATCCCTCACAACTGTGAGAAAGTTTTACCATTACTTAAACATATTCACAAAACTTCACAGGATTTACTACTGTGTTGGACAAGAGAAAACTATCTTTAATTTTTCTCTTTATCCACCTTCCCCAAAGTGTTCTTTCAAAATTTCTGAGTTCAAAGAAAATAATACTGACGTTTTCAGATAAATCAATTGTTAATGTAGATTATTATGAAAAATGTCTGGATCGAGTAGAGTAGGAAATTTACTAAAGAACTTTTAACAATTCAAACCACACACAGAATTTTCTTAACACAATAAAAATTGCTAAGTTAATATCTGAACTGGCAGCTTTTACCCCACTTCCTGTATTTCCTTCTAGAATTTATATTTCCTTTAACTTGACTGAACAGTTACTATGACAATTACTGTCCATTACTATTACCTGTTTTAACATGTCACCTCTGGGTAACACTCCAATTGTTAAATCCACAATTTTTCCAAAAACGATGCCCTCAGTTTAGCTGCTAGTCTTCAACTGACTAGGTGACAATTGACAGTTCACTATTGTACAGTACAGTTGCTTTGGCAATCAATGGCATATACAGAAAAAAGTTTTTATTCGCATCTTTAGCCATCAAAAATCACAGATCACAGTATTTTTGTTGATACATAGACATGTAAATGACACACAGTAATTTTATACCAATTTCTAGAATTATACATAAAGGGATATCTGCAAGTGTGCGAAAATCACTGCTTAACATTCAGTGAACACAAGGAATGATCACTAATGAATAACTTAACAATTAGCCTATAATGTTCAATCTCAATCTGTTTTATGTGCCATATCATGGGGGAAGCATTCTTTCTAACACAGCAAAATCTTAATGCAAATATTCTGATATTTCAAAATATTACTAACAACAAACTCCTTTCTTTCCTTCCTTAATGCAATCAGGGTGAATATCATTTCCACACTTCTGGAATAATCAGGATAAACTAAGTAATGATTTAAATATGATGTGTCAATCAGGGGACCAAACACTGTTAGGAATCTAGTGAAATGCATTGAAATTGGAGCATTAGAAAAGATAGCAAATAAAATTTTAATTATTGTGAATATATGTGGAGTAGAAAGAATACTCGATTAAATTTTATAAGTGTATAATGTGGAAAATGTAATATACAGAGCTGCTACCTTTGGAAGATACAATGACTTCAAACAGAGCTTGCATGACTGACCAGGGTGGCTTCTCAGACTCGAAGAAAAAAATCAACAATCCCCATGGACTGAGCATCTCACGAGGACTTTTCTTTCCTCTCAGCTGTAGTTTAACTTTAGTTTTCAAACAACAATAATTTATATTGATTAATATTCAAATTAACAAACTTTGAAATATCAGCTATTTTAAAATTTGTGATTTATAAACCTCAATAAAATTAAATTCCGATATTAGGTTAAAAACACAGAATTCCCTGACATGTAGCAAAATTACTGAGTGTCTGATTTTTCTAGGTAAAATGTAATTCCCTGAGAATTTAAGGTTTTCGAGTAGAAGTGCCAATCAGCTGACATGGGTATGTCATTCCATGCTACTTCAACTTTATGCCAAGAATTCATCAATGGTAGTGGCCAGTGAGTGATGATGAGTAGTCTCCAGGCAACCCATGACCTTATGCTTTCAATGGGTCAGAGATGTGAGAACATGCTGGCTAGGGCAACAGTTGACAGCCTCTGAATCACAGTAGGCCAAGACAGCATGGACAAGTCAGTCAGTCTTGCAATATCTTGTTGAAAGATAAGACTGCTGAGAGCTAAAAGACAGGGCACAGCCATAAGCCTTAACACGATATAAATGTAATGGCTGATGTCCAAAATACCAGCTATGCAAGGGTGCCCACACGACAGTTTTTGGAGGGGCAAGAACAAGGGGTATGGTGTATAACACAAATGGCACCTTGTTTCCTTTCCCTGTGAGTTGGCTGGGAGGGGGTTGTCGCAGGGGAAAGGGGGGCCTTGCCCATAGGTATGCATGCCCTTGTAGCTACGTGAACCAGGGGTGATTGTGTTTGGTACCTAATGGCATTCTAGCCCATCATGCCAGGTCTCCTGTAACAGTGACAAATTCTATATTGCAACATACAGTCTCCTCAGAGACCTACAAACAAGGCTACATTCATGAGAATTCTGTACACAGAACTGGATCTCATCTAAAAAGATGTCAAAGTTCCACTCCTGTGTTCAGTATTATCAGGTGCACCACAATCTGTGCATCAATCTCTGCCATCATGCTAACGGACACTGCAACAGTGGTCACCAAGCTGACAGTCCATGGTGCCTCACAGCTGCACTATTCATGTGGGTGCGTATCTTGCTGCAAACAAGCCCATATCCTGCCTGATTCAATATACTTGATGATCCTGTATGGCCGAGCAAATAATATGTCTGTCCTAGTTGTATGGGCTCTCCTGACCCACTGATTCCATATTTGAAGGACAGTTGTGGGATACCAACAAGAGCAGCAACAATGAGAAATGATAAAAGAGAGTCTTGATCCTTCCTTTGTCAAATTCCCCATGTGCTCGTAGATATTTTCTCCTCCTTACATGAGGCATAACAAGATTTTGCAAACAACCAAAATTCAAATGTAATTTCTGACTGATAAACCTGCTGCATATTATTTCCTTAGATACAGAACAAAAATGATGTAACAGCTATCTAGTTTGGCTGATTGCACTGAAATTCTAATCCCAGCATTCCAGGGCAATTTTAATGGCCACCTGTGTATTCTGTTTTCTGTTAATAGCCGAAATCTATATGTGGTGAATAATCTTAAAATTCTTGTTTTTGAAACAAGAATATTAAAATTCTTATATCCCCACATGAAAGCCCACCCTTCTCCCCTCCCCTCTTCCTTCTCTCTCTCTCTCTCTCTCTCTATCTCTATCTCTCTCTCTCTCTCTGTGTGTGTGTGTGTGTGTGTGTGCGTGTGTGTTTGAAATATTGTGAAATAACATGAATTAGTCTATCTTTAACATACAGGAAGCTGAAAGTGGCAATAAGGCAATATAATTTACCTTCAAAGAAACTAAAAATCTCCATGAAATTTTACACGTACAAGAAAAGTTACAATTACTCTACTGCAAAGGCAATGATGACTCTAGAATCACAACTATATCTTAATAATCAATGCGCTGTAGCAAGTTTGCAGTGACATTAACAGGGTATCAACTGCTTTTATGAAGGAAAACATTATAACAGTTTGGCCGTTCTGAAGATCAATAATAATAATAAATCTCCAATCATATAACTAAACTAAACAAAATACTTCATATATATTATCATTCATAATTATCACATAGTGAAAATAAGAAGTATTAACTGGAATCTCAATCAACTAATCAACATTCCCGTGTTCAAATTACGACACCGTTCGAAAGCTGAGATTCTGTGAAAAATCCAGTTCCCCAGAATAATAACTACACATAAATGATGAATGTTCTTGACATCACAAATGTTACATTCCTATGCTAACATTATTTGGAATGTAATTTGTTACACAAGCCCAACTTCAGGCGCGATGTTGGACACCAAAAAACTACATAAAATAGCAGTTCACTGTAACAATTCGACCAGTTAAATCGCTTAAATAAGTGTACTGGCATTACACAATCTGTACTGTGTTTTTCAGCGTCGACAGATCTATAGCACACCGATTTCTCTTTAATGAAGGTATTCACATAGTAAAACTGTCACTCACTACACACACAAATGCTACAGATTTGATATTAGTCAATCCCCCATGCCGAATAGTAACAAAACTGTCATATTTTTGAACAAAACATTTGGACTGTCAAGTTACATTCACTTGTTTTTCATCTCGATCTCACTGTTACCGGTAAATATCCTCACTCTTACTCAATGCAGCTAAATTATAAGAACAGTGCAACATGCCAGCCTTATGTTTTCGAAACACGTGCATTCTCAAAGCACTTTTGCTAATTACTTGTAAACCACAGTAGTTGCAACTGAAAGGACCATGTCGATTATGAATATCCTGTATATGTACTGACAGATTGAACTTTCTTGCAAATTTTTGCTGGCAGATCGGGCAGCTGAATTCTCGATTTTTGTTGCAGCAGGAAGTACCTGAAAACAAACACTGTAGATTGATGACATATATTTCAAACAAAGAAACATGAGTCTGCAACAGAAATTATACTTTACACAGACTGAAACCAATCAACTGAAGATCCTTCTGTTGTAGATATTTCAACACAGGAGAGAGAGAGAGAGAGAGAGAGAGAGAGAGAGAGAGAGAGAGAGAGAGAGAGAGAGAGAGAGAGACTACAACTACGGGTGTAAGGCAAATTGGAATGAAAAAAAAAAAGAGGTGCTTCAACAGTGGCAGACCTTAGGGTACACTTTCAAGGAACAATATGCTCATGTGAATCCCAGGTGTCATTTACTACCAATGAACTTTTACAATTAGAAAAAAGAGTCATACAACCTCATTTACATCCTGTTTCTTTCACTTATGTGTGGCTTATTCATTCTTGCAATTAATAGTTAGAATGGAGGTTGGAAAGCTATAGCACTGCTTGGCAAGGGAAGTAAAACCGTCACGACTGGCAAATTAATGTGCATTTTCTCCTAATAATACATAGAAATTAATGTGGGATTCAAATTGACATTGAGGATGACATATGCTTCAGTGTTCTTTAATGTTCTGGTTGGTATTAAAACAAAACAGAATGCTTCTTATTTAGTAATTATCATAAAAAAAATTAAAGTCAGAATGTAGTTCTTTTCTGAAAGTAGGTGTCATTAATTCCACTCATAAATAGCAGATCTTATAAGAACAAATCTGCATTTGTAGTCCATGTGCCACCCTACACTGTAGGGAAGAAGGTATTTGTGCTATCACTGTCATTCCCCCCCTTCCCCCTCCCCTTTGAAAACACTGTGCTAACAGATGACTGTTGGTAACCTTCACATGAACTCAACTCTTTATGTACATAGAAGGAAGGTAAAGTGATACCTAGCTCTTCCTGGAATGTACACAATCAGATTTTCAACAGTACACCTCTCTCTGATGTACAAACTCTAAGACAGAAAACTGTGCTTACTAAACACATATGTGATGGAAAATGCTATTCTTCTCTGGGTCTTCTCTATTTCCTATATTATTATTTCCTGACAAGGCTCTCAGATTGGAAAGTGGTTACAAAGGAGTTTTGTAATATACTTCTTTTGCAGGAGTTTTGTATGTGCTTAACATTCTTCACAAGAACAGTCTAATGCCCGTTTTTCCTAAAAGTAATTTAGACATCCCTTGGGCCTTCATCATCTCGTGCAGAGCTCATTTTTAATTTTATGTGGTTATTTGGCTTTAGGGTTCTCTGGATGTATGCTCATAAATCTTTACACTTTTTGTTTACATAGATTAATCACCAATCACATACTTGAACAATAATGACCGTGACAAATTTAGTTCGTAGCACTTTAAATAAATACAATACAGATACTATATGATTCTGAAAGCCCCGGCATTTCATACATATTTTTGTTTAAATCTAATCTTATTAGGCCTGATTTCATTTACTAAAGTGACAGTTATTACTGGCATTCTGGATAAGCACCACAAAACCATGAAAACAGATGAGTAAATGTCACAGTTACTGTCGTTCACTTTCTTTTCATTTAATATACTTAAATCTCTCCTACCACCTGCTATAAGTAGCTTCATATGCTGAGGCACAGTCAATAACACAAAGACAAATAAAGGTAAGATTATCACCAGCCATCTACTGTAAGTGTATATATTGAATTACTTCATTTAAACTGATTGTATAAGAGCAAAAGCAAGTGCATAGTTCTCTTGATATTTTACAAGACAGTACAAATAACAAAAACAGAGGTATCTTTCATTCACATTGGTCATTTATTGCACGATTTTCTGAATAAAAAATACATCCAGTTCCTGTATAGTCAATACAAAGCATGCCAATATTTATCCTATATGGAAGAACTGTAAAACGATAAACACCACACTAGATTAACCAATGTTTTCCACCTATAAAATGGATGTTAGGCATAAAACATAACACAGTCTGTCTTTAAAGCATTTTGTTATTTATTAATTGCCTCTTCATTAACAGAATATAACACTTCATACTGCATACTGTAATAACAGATCTGAGGCTACAATCCTTCATGTTTTACATCAATAAGCGTAAATACATTGGTATCAAAGATAACATTTTGTAACTGAATAAAACAAAATGAAGTAGCCTGTTACAAATACTCTTTATTCCGCTGCTACTTTTATTTGGCGAGAAAAAGAAAATTTGAAAAATATATATTTTATTGAGACCATCACTTCAAAAATACATGACTAATTGTGTTCCATATTAAATTTTAGTGTGTTCTATTGGCATTAGCATTTATTAAATTTCACAATTATTGTAGAACTTCACATAACACAGCAAGAACAGTAACAAATAATAATAATAATAATAATAATACCACAAATAATAAAAATAAATTAACAAACACAGGAACTTTATCAGGTTTTATCAAGAACTTGCAGATTTACAATTAATTACGATACAAAAAGGAGTCTGACAGTCAATGAAAATTTCTATTTCTCTTAGTCAGTGAAAAATGATCAGTTATAATATCTTTCAGAGAGTTGTATAGATAGAGATATATAGCTACAATTTAAAGACACTGATTCTCTCATACTGTAATCCACTTTCTAAGTTTACATAGGCTTTCATCAATTTTTGCTGAATCTTTCCATAAAATTACTTTTTTCTTATACACAATACTGTGTGGTTCTCATCATTACACGTGAAAATATTACATCTCCAAGCATTGTGCAAATCAAATGCACTTATCAATTTGTAATAGTGAAGTTGAAAATATGAGAGAAATGGACACATAAAGGGACTAGGCCATATCCAATGAGTTACTTAGAACAAGAAGCAAAAATGACTTAGGGAAATTACAACATTTGTCTAATTTCTCATTCTCGAGTAACCTCGAAAAACTTTTTTCAGTTCCACAAAGTGCATCTGAAACGAATCACAAAACTTCACTGAAATAATTTGAGTAGTACATCCAAAGCCCTCTTCTGGCTTGTATAAATAATAGTAACAAACCTATGAGGGTGAGTCAAATGAAAACCTTAAATTTATAATAACAAATCGAAATTTCGCGCCATTATCCAGTAAGGTGGTAAGCGTGCTACAAACAGCGTGCAGAACGGCCTGTAGGTGGCAGCATAGAGCAGATGCACACATACCACTGCAGTATCAGTATAAAGATGGCTGCCCCACTTGCGACTTGCACCAGGGAAGAACAGTGTCCTGTTATTCGGTTTTTGCGTCGTGAAGGTGTGAAACCTATTGAAATTCATCGATGAATGAAGGTTCAGTACAGTGAATGCATGTTTGTCATGGCAGCAAGTCTACAAATGGAGTAGGAAGTTCACAAATGGTGTGGCTTCAGTGGAAGATGCTCCTTGTCCAGGTCAGGCACAACGAGTTGTGACTCCAAAGAACATTGCAGTTGTTGAAGCTATAGTGGAGGAAAACTGCCCAGTGACGCTGAATGACATTGCAGCATGTTTACAGATTAGTCATGAGTCAGCACACCACACTGTGCATGATGTGCTCCAGTTTCACAAAGTGTCTGAAAGATAGGTGCCATGGCAGCTGACTCCTGAAATCATAGAACGACGTGTTGATGCTTGTGAAGAACTTCTTCGGTGCTTTGAACAAGAAGGTGATGGCTTCCTTGCAAGAATCGTTACTGGGGACGAAACCTGGGTTCACTTCCACCAACCGGAAACGAAGGAATGGCGCCATTGCTCATCACCAAAACCAAAGAAGTTTCGAACAGAACCATCAGCAGGGAAGGTTATGCTGACTCTCTTTTGGGACGAAAAAGGCATAATTTTGGAGCATTACATGCCTAGAGGGACCACTGTCACCAGTGCATCATACACATATCTCCTAAAAAATCATCTGCGGCCTGCAATCAAATCAAAGTGACGTGGATTGCTGTCAGCAGGTGTCCTTTTGCAACATGACAATGCAAGGCCCCACACTGCCCGTACAACAGTTGCAACAATCACATACCTGCATTTTGAGTGTCTTCCTCATCCACCATACTCACCAGACCTTGCACCAAGTGATTTCCATATGTTTGGACCACTCAAAGATGCAATGGGAGGAAAGAAGTTCTGTTCTGGTGAAGAGGTACACCACGTGGTGCATGAGTTGTTGCGCGGACTACCAAAACAATTTTTTTCTAAAGGAATTTATGCACTTTGTAAGCATTGGAGGACTTGCATTGAGCATGGGGGAGATTATGTTGAAAAGTGGTACAGCTTTGTACCACTTCTGCACAATAAATAATATTTTTTAAAAAAATTTAAGGTTTTCATTTGACTCACCCTTGTATTGAATAAGGCAACAGATTGATACAAATGATAATGCAGAATGTAAATAGGAAAGAGTTGGAAGAATGAAGAGAGAAACAGCTGATGAAAAATATGCTGTAAATTACAATCAGGTGAATGGAATGAGCGAAGAATCAGCTAGAATGAAATTTCTCATATCTGGAGGACAGAAACACTTGTGGATGGGACACTCAAATTAGACCAATTGTGAGTTCCAGTCTTTATGTTTCATAGCACTCAGATAATTCCAAAAGCTATAAATGACCACATTTTTACACCCTTGTTTGTTGGTCCTGTTATAGTTACTTGTGTTTTAGCTATTGGTATGTATATACTATTCTTATGTCAAAAACTGTTAGTAATTGATTTAATTATCAGTATGAGTATATTATTGAAATCTATCAGCACAACTCCTACTGTATTTTATTGAATCCCCATGAATGAAATTTTAAATTTCTATACTTCCCAATAAAACTATTAATATAACAATTGAAAATTTTGGCGGAAAGTAAACTCTGAACAGAGGAGAGACACGCAATACAGAGGAGACATTTCAGTTTTTTCTTGAGACAAAAGGTGTACCATCTGGATCAGGTCCTCTCGTACTACCAGCACCACAAGTATTCCCTCAAGAAGCACAAAATTTCTAAAGCTGAATTACAGTAGTCTACTTCTTGTGCATGTACTTATCCAGTTCTTGGCATCACCTATGTACAATGAGTGGTTGCTTTTACTCATTCAAGTGTTCTACATACGAATTCTCTTGTTTACAAATATATAAAAATAATAGAAATTCATGGGTGGAACAAAATTTAAAATTCACACTCACTACCTTTCAAGTTCTTGTTCTTTTTCTAGTAAAAGTACACACCTTTACACACACAACCACACAGACACCCAAATGTACAATTCAGTGGTCACTGTGTTTGAATGTGTGTACTTTTACTAGAAAATGAGCTAGAGCTCGAAAGATAGTGTGAATATTTTTTTCTGTCATATATTTTTATGCTCCACACATCAGTCCGCTATAGGTGAGTGATTGCCTTTCACTTACTTTACATCATGATAACTTATTTTAGATGACTGTTGTTTTGCCTATAACTGCAAGAATGGTGAAAAACTTGATCTCAATTTTAAAACAATTTTTAACATGCTGTAATGTTTCTCATGTCAGACATCAAAAACTCCCCATTTAAAGAAGGGACAAAATCTAGTGATTATAGACAGAACAGCAGCTGCTTTCCAATTCTTACAGAACTGACTTGATCCTCAAAAGTTGGTCTCACTGTTTCAGCTACACCTACTTCACCTTTAGATCTTGTTTATGATGATATCTTTCCATTTGGTATGTACAAAAAGTGGCAGAATACAAGACACTGTCGTAGTCTGAGCCACACATGAAGTTGCCAACATATTATTTGGCTTAAACTTACTAATCACAATATATAAATTCCAACAGGTTACAAATATTTAACCAGTATATGGACCACAAACACACATCTTCCAAATGTAACTGGATTTAGTACAGTGAACTGTAAAATCTATCATCAAAGGCATTATACTAGGGAGAAGTGAAAGCACTAATGAAAAGCTCTCGATCTAGCCCAGCTTGGTTCATGACTCAAAGCCCACACTGACGGCACAGTATCATTTCTGCCACAGCTGCAATCCAAAGAGTGTCATAAGACGCAATGACAATCAAATGAACATCTATAGTTAACTGTGTTAATGAGGCAATATTGTGCTTCATTCATGCTGCTGTCAGCATAACTTTGCTACTTTGGTGCTATCCAGCATTTGCTTATGTTTTCACTGTCTGGGACTGTTGCACATGTGTGAAGAAATCAGTGATTTTTATCACACAGTATTGCAAATTTTGTTTTTGAGATAAGATGGCTGGGTGTCAAGACACACACAATCAAACAAAGGAAGTCATACACAAGGTACGCAAATTTCTGAGATTCAGTTGCAGAAACTGCAATGATGGAAGGCAAATTCTGATGGAGGGATCTGACATGGTAACAGGTATGGCAACGTTTCTGAGTAAAATGCACAACATCAAAAAGAACTATCATAGCAGAGTGATTTGAAAAGTTCTCGGAATCACCATGAGAGGTCAGTGCTAGCGCAATGAGTTGTTCACGTGATATTCATTGGACTGTTGCCTGTAAGCACGGAACACGTCAGAGCTCTTGGAAGAGAGCTGTTGCGGTGACGTGGCTCTGTTGTTGTTCCCACATAGTGATTTGCGAAGATGGAAAAAAGTCGAGAATCAAGCAGTGATTAAGTACTTCGTAAAGAAAGGTATGAAAGCAAAGGACAGTCATACTGATTCCCAGAATACACTGGGGAACTCTGCTCCTTCATATTCAACTGTTGCCAAGTGGACAAATGAATTTAAATTTGAGCTTAGATGATGATCTGCGCACTGGTCGGCCAAGACGCACAAAATGGTCATGGAGGATCGCCGATTGAAAGTGCGTGAAATTGCTCACGCTTGCCAGGTGTCATCTGAAAGGGTACATCACACTTTAACTGAAGAATTAGAAATGAAAAAATTATCTGCAAGAAGGGTGCTGCAACTCTTGATGTTGGATCAAAAACGCATGAGACTGGACATATTGGAACAATGTTTGGCGCATTTTAGGAGAAACGAAGAAGATTTTTTGTGCGAGCTTGTGAACACAGATGAAACTTGGGTGCACTATTATACCCAGAGACATAACAATAGTCAAAGCATTGGAAACATGCTGGTTCTCTGCCACCAAAGAAAGCAAAGACAATTCCTTTGGCGGGAAAGGTCATGGCATCAGTGTTCTCGGATGCGAAGGGGATTCTGTTCGTAGATTATCTCCCCACTGGACAAACAATTACTGGAGAATACTATGCTAACCTCCTCGACAAATTGCAACAAAAGATGCGTGAAAAAGGCCAGGTTTAGCAAGGAAGAAAGTCGTCTTCCATCAAGACAATGCGTACTCATACACATCTGCCATCAGCATGGCAATATTACACAAACTAAGGTATGAACTGTTGCCACACCCACCTTATTCACCTGATATGGCTCTGCCAGACTACCATCTCTTCCCAAAACTGAATTTTTTTCTTGGTGGATGAAGACTCAGTTCAAACAAGGAATTGATAGCCAGAGTTGACAACTATTTTGCAGGCTTGGAGGAAACTCATTTTTGAGATAGGATTAAGGCACTGGAACATCGTTGGATCAAGTGCATTAAATTATAAGGATACTACATTGAAAAATAAAAAAAGTTTCAGTGATGTAAGTACTTTTCTCTATTCTGTTCCAAGAACTTTTCAAACCATCCTCGTACCAACTTATTATTTATCTTGATGAGACCTGTCTAAATCAAAATCACTCCAGAAAGCACACCTAGCAGAATTCAAAGGGTAATGACAGTTTGAAAGTACCAGTTGGCAAAGGAAACATACTTACTGTCTGTCATGCATGATCATCTGAATATGGCTTCATCAAAAGTGCAAAGCTAATATTTACATCCTGCAAATCCAGTGATTATCATGAAGAGATGAAGAGTGGTGTATTTAAACACTGGTTTTTAGATTTATTACTTAGTTTATAAGAGAACTGTGTAACTGTTACAGTTATCACCAGTCATCATTCAAGAAAAAAAGGAGACAATTCCTAAGTCAGATATAAAGAAGCAAGAAATTGGACACTGGCTAGAAGAATTTTGGGCTACTATGCAAAAGCAGAAATGTTGGGAGGAAGTCAAGCACCACAAGCACATTCACAGTCAATTTGAACTTGACAGCTTAGCAACAGAAGTGTGCCATGAGATTGTGAAGCTGATCCTTATCAACGCCAATACAATCTGATAGCAAATGTATGGACCCTAGTGAAAGGAAAGGTCATATCCAGAAACTGCACATTCAGAAAAAAATGTGTATAGAATTTATTTGAGGAATCCATTGATGATGTCGCAGTGAAGACAGCGTTAAGTGTGTATGCCGTGCTGAAAATGTGCAAGAAAACAACTTCCTGAATCAAGACATCTGAGAAATGCTTGTTGATAGCATAGTCATTGCTTCAAATGTGAAAGGAAAGGTTGTATCCCAAAACTGGACATTTAAAATGAAAGATGTGCAGAATATACTTGAGGAAGCCATTGATGATGTCACAGTGGAAGACTGAATTAAAAGTGTATACAAAAATTATGCCTGTCTATTGCGAAAGGGTGCTATAGCAACCAGTTTTAAATTATTTTAGAATAATAACAGTCTTGGTTGCAAAATCATTTAATATCTACAAGAACATAATTTCGCAAACAAGACTGTTTTTGTTCTAAAATGTGTATGCCATGCTGAGAATTTGCAGGAAATCGATTTTCTGAAGGAAAGAGTCCAAGAAAGTCCATTGACAGCATTGTCGTTGCTTCAAATGCCTCATCAAACAGAGTGTCTTCAGAACAGGACAATTAAACAACTATAAACTTTTCCTGTTCCTTCCTCTTCCCAAAATTGTAAACACTATTCCCTCTCCCCCCTCCCTTTCCAGTCACCTTGCCTTTCCACTTTCTCCCAAAATAATAATAATAATGTAAGACACAACAGCTGCCGGACATAAACTGCCTGTGCTGGCATGTTTGTCACTGTTACTTGTGGGTAGCAGAAGACTTGTTTTTCCTGCTTTGTAGTGAGGTTAAAATTAACAGGCAAAACAAATGCTTAAATGTTTGCTTAATCAAAACTGAAATAGCTTTACAATTTAACAGATGACCAGTAAAAATGTGTTTGGCTGTAATATACCTCCTGAACCACACCAGAATACATTAACATGGAAAGGCTGCTGTTTCACTACAGTATTTTCTAAACTTTTCTTGACATTTGGTTTTACAGTCGCAAATTATTTTAAACAAGTCCATTTCTGGCGAGAAAATCTTCATTGCAATCTGCTGTCTGCCAAGTACAGCTTTCATATCATTTTCAAGTTAGTGCCTTGTAATGTATGTGCCAGACAGTTTAGTTTGCCAGTTTAGGCTCTACACATGCAGGTCACAAGCTTCTGACTAGTGACAACTGAAGTGTGTCGTGAGGCAACTAGTGGGGGGAGCATGCAGAAAAGGTAGTGGGGCTACCTTCTGCACTTGTCCCTCCAACCTGCAGTTTCACTGTTCCCTTGTGTAATTCAATATAAGTCACACTGATAAATAGATATGTCGAAGTTAGAAAGATTGGGAATATGTGAAGTAAGATGGCAGGAAGAACAGGATTTCTGTTCAGGTGAGTACAAGATTATGAACACAAAATGAAATATGTGTAATCCAGTTGTGGGTCTGATAATGAAACAGACAATGAAAGTACATGTGAACTACTATAAACAACGTAACGAATGGACCATCATAGTCAAGACAGACAGCAAGCCACAACTTATCACAGTGCTGAAGTATACATGTCTACTAGCTCTGAAGATGATGAAACTGAAAACAGTTTGATGACACAAAAGAAATTTGTTAGTACTTTAAGGCTGATGAATATTTAATTGGGATGGGGGACTGATATTCAAGAGTCAGAAAAGGAAGGGATGCAAAAACACCAGGAGAGTATGAACTAGAGGAAAGGAATAAAAGAGAACACTTCTGGTAAAATCTGGGGAGAATACTGTGTAATTGTTTAAACCCTTGATTTAAAAATAACGAAAGAAGGATGTATATGTGGAAGAGAGCTGGAGACTCTGGAAAGTTTCACACAGAGACAGAGACACAGAAACTAGATTTTAAACTCCAAAGCATTACCAGCACCAACTGTAAAGATCCACCATAATTATTATTTATGAAATGTGGACTCAAGCTGAACAAATTGGAAAAGGGTAAGAAACTAAGGTGAAGGGGCCAGGATAAGTTGAAATAATCTGGATTTTTGAGACCTTCAAAGGGAGCATTAGGTAATCACTAACTGAAACAGAGAGAAGGAATACAACAGCAGATAAGTGAGTAGCTTTGGAAAATGAAACAGCGAAGGCAACAGAAAACAAAATTAGGGAAAAAGAAAAGGCCTATCAGAAAGCCTTAACAAATGAGATAATAAATTATTTAATTTAATGGAGGAGAGATGTTTGATGTACCTTCCACCGTGCACTGTACAGTGTCTTGCTGAGTATTTATATAGATG
The DNA here is from genome assembly GCF_023864275.1 of Schistocerca cancellata. Classification (NCBI taxonomy): domain Eukaryota; kingdom Metazoa; phylum Arthropoda; class Insecta; order Orthoptera; family Acrididae; genus Schistocerca; species Schistocerca cancellata. The sequence goes on along the minus strand of NC_064626.1, from coordinate 622,566,318 downwards.
CAGAAAATATAAAAATGTAGCAAATGAAGCAACAAACAGGAACAACTCGTGACATGAAAGAATAGCTAAAATGACAATGAAGTGTATGTGGAGAGTAACAATAGCAGAGGAAGAAGGAAGGAAGGAATATTAGCGTCATGTCCACTTGGGAATCAACTCAGGATATGCCTTAAGAAATTTAGGGATACCACAAAAAATTGTCACCTTGACAGCCAGGCAGGGATTACCACAGAGCTACATCAGTTAGTGTATACTGGAAGACCAAGGTCTGAATACAGTAAGCAGGTTCAAATAGACGCTGCTTACAGCAGTTGCGATGAGACGGAAACACTTGGACACAACAGACTATCATGGAGAGCTACATCAAACCAGTCTTCAGATTGAGGAACATTAAGAATATGAACTATATAGCAAAATTATCTAAACATTATCAGATCTTATTAAGGAGTACGAAGAATTGAGAGATTTTGTCCCCTAGTAACTACAGGTCTTTACGAAATATATACAAAAAAGTGTTATGTGAACATTAATATGGTTGTATTATCAGCTCTACCATCACTAATCAGTTTATATTTAACACACAAAAGCTGCATTAGAGATAAAGGAACCTGCATTTTTTTTCTACACACAATGTACTCTGCCTCATATACTCCAGTTACTACTGTCAAGATTTGTACCCTTAAATTTGCCCATTTCAATAAAGTTTATTTCCATTTTGGTAAAAATCTCTAAAATTATCAGCATACATATGCCATTTTATGGTGATACTACCTTTCCATGAACTTCTAAATTCCTTCAGCTATACTTCAGTACTACTGGGCATAGTTACATATGTAAACATTTTCAGTAAGAGTTATAATGCTTCAATAACTGAGGCCATATATAGAAGTTGTGAATAGCTGTATTAGTGATCAAAACTTTTCTTCAGCATTGTACAACTAACATTTTGCCTTTTCTCAGAGATAAAGACAAAAGCCATAGACAGTTGTAAAAAGTCTTTACATTCACACATTCATTATCCACATCCATTTGTATCAAGGCATAATTTTCTGCCTAATATTTTGTCTTTCACTGCTGGAGACATCATCAGAGGCATTAATAACTCAGAAAGCAGTTACAATACTCAACAAGCTCAGCAAGCTGAATTGTTTATAGGTAATTACACAACTCTCGGCTTGTGACATCATCAGACTGTTGTCTAAGATTGTGGAGCCACGCCAGTGTATGATAAAGAACTTGTAGTGGGGAAAAGTTGTCACTGTTTGTTTAATTAGCAATAAGCCCCACAGCTTGTCTAATTTCAATCCTTTTTATTTTCTGTTGAAAATGTTGTTATGTTTATGAATTTCTATGGCCTGTTTGTATATTGTAGTGTAATAATTGTTAGATCTCACTACAACCAAAGTGTTAGAGAAACAAATTTGATTATTTCCTGGTCCTAGTGCAAGCTCTGCTACTGCTGATTTATCCGTCTTGCCTAGGTGACAATTGCCCGTGTTCCGTAAGGTGGTGTCAGTGCTTCCTTTTTTAGTTCCTATGTACACTTGGTCGCAAGTGGAAGGGATTTTATGTACTCCCACTGTAGCAAGCATCAGTGTTAAAATATTCATGCACCTTTCTTGTTGGTTAAAACACTGTATCAATAGCAAGTTTTTTGCGTACTTTTCTCATACGATCTATATCACTTTTTACAGATGGAAGGAAAATTTTCCCATTAGTTGGTTTAGAATTTCTAAATTTTCTGAATAATGTTAATTCTAAAATAAAGTACACAATGGAAAATGAGGTAGACAGTCAGGTTTCATTTTTGAATGTGAAGGTACTTAGAAAATGTGATGGAACTTTAGGGCACAAGGTCTACAGAAAGCACACTCACATGGACAGATACCTTCACAGAAATGTCAGTCATCATTCTAGGCAGAAAAGAGGAGTGATCAAGACATTGGTGGACCAGGTTAAACGAATATGTGAACCACCATACTTGGAGGATGAGCTTGATTATTTAAGAACAGCCCTCATATGAAACAGCAACTCTGACAAAGAGATAAATATGGCACTAAATCCAAAAGATCTAGTCTTACAATGAAAATGAACCAACCAAAGGGAATGACTTCCTTCCATTTGTAAAAACTGCCACAGATTGCATCACAAAAGTACTTAGAAAAGTTGGTATTGATACAATATTTAAACCAACAAAAAAAGGTACATGAATATTTGCACACTGAAAAGGACCTACACCGGTCACTTCCCCCAACAAGAGTATATAAAATCGCTTGCACTAGGGGTCAAGTGTACATGGAACTCAAAAAGAGGCATTAACAATTGCATTAAGAAAGATAACAGCAACTGTTGCCCACGCAAGATGGATAAATCAGCGGTAGCAGATCGTGCACCAGGACCTGGCAACCACCAAATTTGTTTCTCTGATACTGTGGCTTACAAGATCTAGTAATTATTAAGCTATAAATTCCTAAGCACAAAAATAATTTCAATAAGAAATAAGAAGAATCAAAATGAAATACATTGTGGGCCTTAGTGCTAAATAAAACAAACAGCACCAACATTTCCCCACTAGAAACTCCTTTTTAGAATTGAGGGCTATTTTCACAAAACTCAACAACTGCAAAATCTGCAAAAGTGTGTTATACACATATCAAAGAAAGTTTTGCATCACCCCGGTTCCAAGAACTCTTGAAGAAAGACGCTGACTGTGGGTATTGTATCATAGACACAGTTCCTTTGACTATTCAGAGATGTCACTAAACCATGACTGCCATCTTAGGCAGCGGTCTGTTACCATTAAGAACCGACCATTGCATGGATTTATATGAATAGTTCAGCTTGATGAGCTTGTTTGAGTTCTGTACCTGCTTATTGAGTCATTAAAGCCTCTGATGATGTCTCCAGTAGTGGAAGATGAAATGTTTGGCAGAAAAATATATATCTCGGCCTATGGCCTTATGCTCATAAATCATATATCAGCAATAAAGCAATTACGGTTGTGAAAGCCTGTATTCAATAAACAATGACAAGTACAGTCTAACTACACATTTAAGAAATGTTTGGTTAGAAAATTCTTGCTACTCTAATATTGATTTGTGCCTCACTTTCAACCTAGAACTACACAAAAGCTCTAAACATATGTGAATATCAATGACCTCATATGCCACGTGTTTTTCTTTCTCACACTAGCATCCCAAAGATACACTAACAACTGCTTTACAGATATATCAAAATGTGACAGCAAGCATATCTCCAACAAACAAATAATGACATCAAGTTGTGAAATATTACATTATGTAGAAGGAAGTATCTACTTTTACTGATAAAGAACATGTGCAAGTGTGTGTGTGTGTGTGTGTGTGTGTGTGTGTGTGTGTGTGTGTGTTGTGTAATAAACTTCCAAAATCTATTTACTGTTGCTAACTCTAATTACCTACACAAAGAGAATGTTTCAAATTCTGCATACATAATGGAAAAATCAGACCTGGTAGATCTTTTAGGACTAGCATAAAACCAAAGACTTGTCCACAGAAACTAAGTAATACACTATCATTTCAAAATTATATTTCCTTACACTGTAACAGACAATTATTTAGTGCAGAGGTCATCAGTAACAGAAAAGTTTCATATTTCTGTAGTACTTTTCTGATACTTTATGCAAAATTAATATGTGACGAGAAGACAATTTTAAATGATTGAAGTGAAATTGCTGATGAACAGTGGAGAAATAAACCAGGAAATGAAACATAGCAGCTCAATATAAATTTACGTGCAAGTAAATATGGGTGAGGCAAGTGGCCTGGATAGAAAAAGGAGATTATAAAGCAGGAAACTATAATTGCTAGAAATTATAAAAGACACATAACAATGTCAATGATGACAGAAAGTGTACCGAAAATATGGGTGAAATATAGAAGGGCGTAGAACTGTATGACACTCCAACATCCAATTACCATGGCTCTAGAAGGAAACTGGGAATGGGTATTGAGGTCAATAGTACTACTTGAAATCTGTATAAATCTTATTAATTTTTATTAGAACGTATAACAACGAAATGGTAGTCACCTGATTGTTACAGTTGATTTTTTATGACACGAAGATTTCACAACAGATCAATGGAATTTGACCTATGTTTCTTCCTGGTGACTGTATCCTTTCTATAAGCTTGAAAGATCTATCACAATCATTTTGCTAACTAAATATATGTCTTTGCAGTATCAAGCTCACGTCATGTAGTCTACATACAAAAGTTTTCACGTAAAATCTCTTATTGCACTCATTCTGCCAGTTGAAAAGCAAAATTCTTCTTTGTCAAAACTGGCACACAAGTGTTATTGCTTTAGTGATATTCCATTTGCATAGATGAAGGCTTACAAGTGTAGAGGGCCTCATTAATAAATTGTCTCACAGGCAGTGGGGGAACATAACATGTTGGGTCCAACAAGGACCAATAGTGTGGGGTCACACCTTTTCTTACTCTACATAAATGATCTTCCAGAGACACGTGCAGTTTAAAAAATATAATGATTGCTGATGACAGAAGTATAGTAATCACATACAATCACAATACAAGATAGAAAAATAATTTTCATGTATACTTTTCCTCCTTGTCTAGGGTTAAGAATGGTGTTACAAAGTATGAAGGGGAGGTATTCCACACCCTCCCATACCATGAAGCAAGAAATTGGAAATCTCTACCAGTTCAATAGAAAATTAAGAACATACTTCACTAACCATTATTTCTACAAATTATCTGAATTTCTAGATTCAAGGATTGAATAGTTCTGTTAGTTTCATGCCAATTTACAGTGCTCATTATAATAGGGTTCAGTATCTACACCTAGTTTCTTTGGAAAATGCCACTGTAGTCAAGAAAACATTACACCTACTCATACAGTGCAACATACAGCACTCTGGCTTGCGAGACAGAGAGAAGAGCCGAACCAAGATCGAATCCAAGCAGCAAATCAATGACCATGTGAACGAGGAACTTACTTACATGTCTGAAACAACGGACACTGTTGACAACCCACAGCTGTACAAAATATTTCTGAAATTAATTCGCCAACAGCAATTATCAACAGTGTCTGTTCTTTCAGGCATATACGCAAGTTCAGGTTAGAATACAAACAACTATGGAAGGGACAGATTGCTGCTCACAACACACGACACATTGAGTTGCATACAGGCACAATGAGAAGACTGTGACACATTAATCTTTTGGCCAAAGCCTTCATCAGAAAAGAGAAACATACAAGCATTCACACAAGCAACCACACCTCAAGCGCACCCCCCCCACCTGCTATCTCTGGCTGCTCACCCCAGACTGTAATTAAAACACTTCACATGGGAGAAGCAATCTGACGATTGCTCCCTCCAGCATCCTGACACTACACTGGGTAGTTTGTCTGAGAACTCTTGCCACATCTCCACCAGGCAGCACTTCTTCTTCTCACCCACCCTTACCTTGTCATCCCCTCCCTTTCCTGCTACACTAAATATTTTTGCTTCCATTTGACGCATTTCAGTTCAGTCTGGCCTGAGCAGCCAGATATAATGGTCATGTGTGTGTGAGGTGTGCTTGATTGTGTGAAAGCATGTGTGTTTCTCTTTTCTGATGAGCATTTTGGCTGAAATCTTAATGTTTAACAGTTTTTTCATTGTGTCTGCCTAAAACTCAACGTGTCACCTTTATGGTGAATAGCAATCTATCCATTTCATAATTGTAGACATGTAAATAAATATTACAAGCCTAGGCAGGTACACAATGATAACAACATTAGTCTCAATTCCACATGGTCTCATTCTCTCTGTTGCAGGAACCAAGTAATGTTGTAAGCATAGGGTGATGAATTTAGTGGGCTACAAAACGTGGCTGGAGATAGTGTGACACCTGGAAGTTTGTCTGATCCCGGAAGCATGCACAGAAAGCTGAAGTCATTAAGGCAACAGCTCAATGTAAGTGGGAAGTAAGGTTTTGAGTCCCAATCCGTAACAAATTTTCAGATGTTACTACTGGGTAGTAGTTCTATAATACAGTTGATGTTAACAATCAATGAAAAGGATAGTTGCTACTCACCATATAGTGGAGATGCTCAGTCACAGAAAGGCACAACAAAAAGACTTGGAAAGTTAGCTTCGGCCAACAAGGCGTTTGTCAAAAAAAAGACTACACACACAAACGCACACGGAACTCACACACACATGACCACCGTTTCTGGCAGCTAGAGAGAGAGAGAGAGAGAGAGAGAGAGAGAGAGAGAGAGAGTGAGAGTGTGTGTGTGTGTGTGTGTGTGTGTGTGTCCACTCACATGCGTAGGGGTTGTCTTTTTTTTTTTTTTTTGATAAAGGCCTTGTTGGCCGAAAGCCTTTTTTTGCCTTTCTGTGACTCAGCATCTCCACTGTATGCTGAGTAGCATCTATCGTTTTCATTAATTGTTACATTCCATCCTGGATTTTCCTTTGTTTGATACAGCTGATGTTAAGGAATTCACAGTCCGCGAATAAATTTTGCATGTGTTTTTAACAAATTTCCTGAGTGGAGATAGGACATGGAAGGAAAGAAGCAAGCTCAGAATCAGGAAGGTTGAGGAATGAAACTGGTCGTGTCCTTTTACGCAGAACTGCAGAAAACAGTAAGACGAAATTTAGAACTGTCAGAAAGTGAATCCACTGTCTTAACCACTGTGCCACCTCGATCATGACAGACATGAATGGTGCATAAGACCAGAAGTAAAACAGTAGTCCATGGCATGCATTGTTTATGACCCCTCAGAAACCTTGTTACACATTATTCTGTGGCAATGTAGACTGACCTAGAGACTAACGCAATTATCAGTGCCAAAACCTACTGTGACAAATCAATAAATTGTAAAGTGCAGTTTAAAAAGAATGATGTGTCACCTAGCAGAATTGTGTTATTTTCATCCAAAACAACAGGGATCTCTAAACAGCAGCTTCAGCTTCAATGCAATCAATATTAATAACAGACTTTGACAGCAAAACATTTTTTCATCATATGGGTCTTGCTTAGTCCCATATATTTCGCATCTATATCCGCTCCCAAAAACTTTCCTCGCTTATGAGAGAGTCCAAGATGATGATGGTGTCAGACAAACTGATTGATTATGATTAAAGCAACACCACTCTTCAATACAGGAATACAAAATATGGTATCCAATTGTGACAAGTGTCTCAGCTCAGATGGTAGTAATATTGAAATATTTTCCAAGGTTTATACTTCAGTTTACAATAAAGTTGTTTTTCCTCATAACATTTTGTGTTCTAGCAATTGGCTTTTGGAATTTACTTCATGGACATCTTTGTCTTCAATAATACATTACTGTAATGCAAAGTATGAGTTGAACATCATTCCAATACAGGTTCTGATCATACTAGTGCTGTGTAACTGTACTTATGAAATCACTCTCTTCATATTTATAGTCAAATACAACATTCAAGAACAAAATATCAAGGCAGATTTGTAAAAAGAAAAATTCATGTTGGATCTACAGAATCACGGGAAAGAAGCAGAACAGACAAGACAAAGGAAAAAGCTTGCCACTCTTTCCAATCTGCATACAGTCTGACTTGTTCATACATTTGCTTACATCTTAATCAGTATCTTACCTCAAAATTATTTTTTTCTGACGATATTGGAATCTTTCTGCTCAAGATTAATATTTAGAATTTCTAATCTTCTGTCAGCTCCACCACAATTGCCTTTTTCATTTGTACTGAATAAACAGTGCTATCAATATGCAGTACTGTCAAACTGAAGGCAAAGGTAACAAAATTAAGGAAAAGATTTAATAGAAGCAGAGGCCTTATTAGGAAGACTATGCTTTTCATATACATGAGAGTTCAAACTTCTTTTGTTTTTTGACATTTTACCACAAATTTGACATCGAAAAGGCCCACGTAAGCGACCATGTATGTTGGCTACATGAGATGATAAGCAGTCTTTCCTAGAAAACACTTTTTCACATTGGTTGCACGGAAACATCATTTTCATTGTGTTACTCACACTCTCAGTTATATTTCTTCGGTGGTGAAAATCTGCAACAGTGTAATACATAAATTAACATCAATGTACGAGGCTCACAATAACAGAAATTTACAGTACAGGCATAAAATGGCACATGTACTTTAATAAAATGTGTTATGTAACCCTATGAGTGCGTACAAAATCAACATATACTACTGCTGGTGAAAATTGCAATGCCAAGGAGACACATAATTACAATGCAATTTATTCCAAAGATTACGTACAATGACAATACACAAATGACGAGAATCACAGAACTGTATATGAACTTATACTGTAAGAATGCAGTACACTGTGAAGCCACCACGTGTTGAAATCAGAGCATCTAAACATTGTGGCACAGAATCAAACAATGTCTAAATTTGCTACTGGGGAAAATACTGCCACATAATTTGTAGGTGTATAAACAAAGCACTGACAATGATTGCAGGATAGCCATAATGAACAAGATGATGACTGACTACATCCGATGCATTTCCAATGGATCTCGTGTCAGGTGAAAGTGCAGGCCAGGGAAAAATATCATGATGTAGTTGGTGCTGTTCAGACTGCCCTCAATACATAGGAAGTGAGGTCACATTACAGCCAATGTTGCCACAAAACATTACATCTGATGTTTGTCTGCTATGATGCTTAACAATGCAGTCTGCACGATTGTGTTCACCACAGTAGGGTCCAACATATTCACAGCCATTACTGTAGGGCAAAATGAAGGAGGACTTGTTAAAAACACTAAATTTTTGAACTAAGCTTGCCAATAAGATGTTCATGTGCCCATTGCAGTCTGACGTGTTGATGTCTTCCGGTAAATGTAAGTCAATGCAATTGCATGTATGCCACTGGCACAGCACTCAGTAGACATTGTTGACTCACTGATGCAGACATGTCATCACTGGCTGCAGTGCTGTAACATTGAGCCAACACTGTGGAAAAAATTGTTCTGTCAGTTAGAGCCATGTATATAAGATAGTGATCATCCTGCACTGTCGTTACATTGTGTGGTCCAGTACCTGATTGTTGCTGTCTACAACCCTGTCCTACTGAATAGTCCCACATCCTCAATCCATAATGTCATGGTATGACAAATTCATTTCCCAAAGACCAATCATTCTGTTCCATTAAAACTGAATCACATGCCAATGTTGCACCCCTTGCAATCAACAAGGCATATCAGAATTTGCTTGTATATTTACACTTCAACAGACAAGGCTGCACCAACTGAGCATAGTGTAAAATATTGGCATGTCTGGTAAAACAAAGAGGCTGCTGCTAGGCCTACATGCACTCCATATCTCTGTAATCTTAATCAGTTCCACTTTTCTACAAATCCTCCACTTTTGGGGTGATTCAGCCCAATCGTCCTGGGTGTTGCAATTCTTACACACAGTTGTGTGTAATAACATCACATATCACTAGAAACTGAACAGCTAGTTTGAAAAGTTTTACTTTTAGCATCTACATATTGAAAGCTTAATAACTTGCTCCAACAAATCTTAATGACACCTGAAGATACAGTGGAATCTCGCTTAATAAGTACCTCCCATAACACGCAATTTACATAACGGTCAAAACAAATTGTAAAAAAATGACTCACTTAACAAGCGATGTTTCACATAACGAGTGACAATGATTTAGTGTGACATTACAAGCCCTTCGTGTGCGGCGTCTTTAGTATGTACTGCAGTCTGGGTTTTGCGCTCTTTCTGTTACCATCTAATTGCACCTTGTGTTCACACATTTTCCTAAACTTGTGTTCACACAGTCTTCGTTTGCAAATTTTAATAACCTTCGTAAAAATAGTTCTGAAGAAAAATCAGCAAGAAGACGACCATAAGAAAAAGAAAATAACCTTAGAAATGAAATGTAAACTCATTGAAAAATGCTAATGTGGTGTGAGCATTGCTGATTTAGCATGCACATACAATCGGTCTACATCAGCTATTTGCACTTTCTCATGAACAAGGACAAGATTAAAGATATAGATGCTTTAAAGGGATTGACTAGAGTATCTAAACAACGTTTTCGTGTTCTGGATGACACTGAAAGGTTGCTCCTTGTACAGATAAACAAAAAGCAATTGCATGGTGACACTATTAATGAGAACATCATTTGTGAGAAGGCATGAATAATTTTTGCCAACCTGGTTAAGAAGAATCCAGAATCCTCAGAGGCTGAAGAAAGGTTTAAGAGAAGCTGTGGGTGATTCAAGAAGTGTAAGAGAAGAACTGGCACTCACAGCACTGCGAGGCATGGTGAAGCATCCAGCTCTGAGACAGTGGCAGCAAAGATCTTCATCAGCAACTTCAAGATGCTCATAGATTCTGAGGGTTATCTGCCACATCAGGTTTTTAATTGTGATGTAATGGGTCTATTCTGTAAAAAAATGTTGAAGTGTACCTTTAGAACAGCAGAAGAGAATGCATTGCCCAGTCACAAGCCAATGACAGACTGTCTCACACTGCTATCCTGTGCCAATGCAAGCGGTGATTTGAAAATTAAACTGCTGCTTGTTTACCTTTCAGAAACTCCATGAATCTTCAAGAAGAGTAAAGTCCAAAAGAGCAGGTTAAATGTGGCGTGGAGGTCCAACAACAATGATGACATGTGATCTTTTTTGTGATTGGATAGATGAAGTGTTTGGTCCTTTGGAGAAAAAATATTTGCTTGAGAAGAATCTGCCACTCCATGCCTTGCTTGTTATGGAGAACACTCCTGCCCATTCTGCAGGCCTACATGACCATCTCTTTGCAGAATTTCAATTCATCAAGATCCAATTTCTGTCTCCCAACAGCACTCCGTTACTTCAGCCTATGGACCACCGGACTATTCCTAACTTTAAGAAGCTCTGCATTAAAACATTGTCCGAGCCTTGCTCTGAGTTGACTGAAGCTACCAATCTCACTCTCAGATAGTTATGAAAATATCATTTCAACACTGCTGTCTACGTCAAGATGATCAAAATGGCGTGGGAAGGTGTTACCAAGAGAACTCTCACTTCTGCTCGAAAGAAGCTTCGGCCGGCATGCATTGTCAAATGTGACTCTTAGCCATTTGAGTCAGTACCTGTGGAGCCGGTAGTAACAAGATTGTGTCGTTGGCCACGAGGATAGGACTAGAAATGGATAACAATGATATCGGTGAGCCTGTGGAACATCACAGCCAAGAAATAACCACTGAAGAACTTATGGAATTGCAGTGTGTTTCAAAGCAGGAAGTTGTGGAAAGGAGTTCTTCACAGGAGGAGGAGGAGGAGGAGGAGGAGGAGGAAACAGCAAAGCAGTGATCTTCTGGTGCAATAAGAGAAATGCTAAAAGCATGGGAATCGGTTGCACTGTACATTGAAAATCATTATCCGAATAAAGCAGTGGCTAGGCGTGCTACAAATTTATTTGACAAAAATGCTGTGTCACATTTTTGCCAAGTGTTGAAGCATTGGCAGAAACAAATGACTATATACAGCTTCCTAGTAAAAAATAATTAGTTACGTATTGTGAATAACAGAGTTCATAATATGGTATGTATAATTTTCTTTGAATAAATGGCACGAATAAGATAAAACTTTTAGTACTTGTCTGCAGGGAATGCATTATCGTATTTCACATTATGAGTAATATTCTGGAATGAATTATGCTCATTATGCGATGTTCCACTGTTTTAACAAAACAAAACTGTCCACAGAATTGTGGCCCAAACTTTTTGATCATTGTATTGTGAGTAATACCAAATTATTTTGGTTAGGTGATGAATACTGTCCACCCTATGGGTTCATCCATCTTCAGGTGTTGCTTGAAGTTATAGCACACATATTAGCTTTTAGTAATTCCTGTGTCTGTTACTAATTCACTCACATCAAAAAAGTTTTGCATCATCTTGGTTCTGAGAGTTCCGGAACCTGTATAGAAAATGCACTGTTGCATGCCTGTATTTGTCATGGCATACTATCCCCAAGTTCATTAAGACACTGTTGGTCCAGATTGTCCCACCACTCAATGGCGATTCGGCGTAGATCCTTCAGAGTGATTGATGGGTCACGTTGTTCATAAACAGCCCTCTGCAATCCATCCCAGACATGTTTGATAGGATTCATGTCAGGAGAACATGCTGGCCACTCTACTCAAGCGATGTCATTATCCTGGAGGAAGTCATTCACAAGATGTGCACGATGGGGGTGCGAATGTCATCCATGAAGACGAATGCTTCGCCAATATGCTGCCAATAAGGTTGCACTATCAGACGAAGGATGGCATTCACATATCATACAGCCATTACGGCACCTTCCATGACCACCAGCAACATACGTCATCCCCACATAATGCCACGCCAAAACAGCAGGGAGCCTCCATCTTGTTGCACTCCCTGGACAATGTGTCTAAGGTATTCAGCCAGACCGGGGTGACTCCAAACACATCTCTGACAACTATCTGGTTGAAGGAATATGCGACACTCATAGGTGAAGAGAACATGATGCCAATCCTGAGCGGTCCATTCTGCATGTTGTTGGGCCCATCTGTACCGCGCTGCATGGTGTCATGATTGCAACAATGGACCTCGCCATGTACGGAGGAAGTGAAGTTGCACGTCAGGCAGCCTATTGCATACAGTTTGAGTCATAAAACGACGTTCTCTAGCCGCACGAAAAGCACTATTCGACATGGTGGTGTTGCTGTCAGAGTTCCTCCGAGCCATAATCTCTAGGTAGCGGTCATCCACTGCAATAGTAGCACTTGGGCGGCTTGAGTGAGGCATGTCATCGACAGTTCCTGTCTCTCTGTATCTCCTCCATGTCCAAATTACATCGCTTTGGTTCACTCCGAGGGGGTTGGACACTTCACTTGTTGAGAGCGCAAAGTAACAATGCGAACATGATCAAACCGCGGTATTGACTGTCTAGGCATGGTTGAATTACAGAAAACACAAGCCATGTACCTCCTTCCTGTGAGGAATGACTAGAACTGATTGACTGTTGGACCCCTTCAGTCTAATAGATGCTGCTCATGCATGGTTGATTACATTTTTGAGCAGGTTTAGTGACGTCTCTGAACAGTCAACTTTTTTTTATGTGTGTATTATTAAGTTTTTACATTTAATTTATTCACATCAATTTAAAGCATACTTTGCAGATATTTGAACATATAGCTGAAAGTAGACTACCTTTAAAAAAAGAGCTAAGGTGGATTTTATTCGGCACTGAACTGTCAGATACAGTAACACCCTTTGTAACAATTTGCCTCACAGATCAGATGAAACAAAACTGTTAGGTTCTCTTCTGTCCTGTCCTAATCAGTAGCTTTCCTGCCCATCCTTTCTCTATCCCTTTTGATGGATGGCGAAATGTACTCAAAATTGCATCGCCCTGAATATAACATACATCACACACAAAAGAAATTTAGTCTGTCTAATTTTTTATTCTACATTGGACTCATAAGATGCAGAGTAAAACAAACACAACACTAGAATGAAAGACTCATCATGCAGAAAGCCAGAAATATTGACTATGGGAATTTTTCAAAGAATACGGAGGTATACGAGGTTTAATTAAACAATGAGTTCAGCATCTTAGCCCTTGAGAGTTCTACTAATATAGATGAAAGGCATCATTATTTATAAATGAAATTATGCAAAAAGTAAAAGATGTTTCAGGTATGAAGAAAGCATAAAAGAAAATCTCAACTAGAAGAGGCAGATATTGAAGGGAATGTGATAATTTCAGGTAAACATAACAGGTATGTTGGAGAATTTGCACAAATAAAATAAAGTTATTCATAAATGCCTACAAGAAGACCTGAGAAAACAGAATGAAAATCTGGTCCAATAAACAACTGAAAATTATTAAAGTATGAAAAAGACAAAGCCTTATCTTATGTTGGGTTGTCACTACATTTCACCAGTTCAAATGGCAAAGTAGTAATTGGGCTAGTGTAACACAAGCTTTCCAAATGCCTTCAAAATATTTTTTTCTGTTACGCAGTAAGCACATATGCACTAAAGTAGGTCTTGAGGCTTTCCTGGCAAGACTTTCTCATCTTGGGAAATAGGGTTTTCTGGCAGTAAATCTGCATCATGCTTGCACGATTTTTTAATCGCATAACCCGCAATCTTCATCAGGTGCTCCCTGTGGCTGAACCCAGTGTGGAGCGAGTCCAAGATTTATGTCTATGTTGGGATAGGCAGTCCATCATCCATCCATGCCATGTCAGGCGTTCCGTCCAAGGTACACACCAGTCAGCAGCAACCATAGTATTTTCTAACCGTAACTGTTCTTAATACTGTGTGCATACATTTTGGCTATTGTCAGTTGATAATTTTGTTATCTGATGTTCTGTTCCATATCCATGTTGTACTGGGCATGCAGTCTTCTGACTGCCATCATTTAAGATTTTCTGTGGACTTTACTGTCCTATTACCATAGCTGGCCACGTCAGGTGCTCTGTACGAGGTCCAAAATTGCTAGAGGTGGCCGTCAGATTATTTTTGATGCTCAAACTGCCATTCATTCTTGAAATGAACATCTTCAGGTACTGGATTTGCAATCTGAAGTACCACCGTCTGTGCATCCTGGGTTGGTTGCACTGGGTTATTTGCTCTGTGACCATTTCCAAAGTTATTTCCGCCTGGAGTTTAGATGTTGCCTCCATTGGGTTTTGAAAAGACCGAGAGCCAGGTTCCAGGAGGAGCTAATCTGATATCCCGTGTCATAACTGATAAAATTCTGTGTGACCTTTATTTCTATGGATCCTGTATGTACTGCTTCCTGCACCTCTTCATTGGAAGTGAATTAACGGTCCCTTCAATCATCATTAACTGGACCAAACAAACGGAAATCCAATGGATCAGTATCATGACTGTATGGAGGACGTTCCAACACTTAAAAGCATATTCCAAAGAACATATAGGCAGCAACATATAGACACGTGGTGTCAAATCAAAGAAAGAACACCGTTGGACAACACACTTTGTTGTTAATTTTGAATCGCAAGCTTTGACTCACAAAATAATCACCATATTAAAGCTGACTTTTACTGTTGATCCTTTTTCCAAGAACTGATCCAGAATTGGCCCCTTATGGGTGACAATATATGCAAATGCATGACAAATATGTATCTGGTTTGCCACTTCATCAACAATCACTCGTCTGTTAGTCGGTTACATCATGGGCTTGTTCAGTTCTCACATGAGTAGTGCACATGAGTGGATGTCCCACTCTTTTCTTGTCTTTCACACTTGTTTGGGTGCTTTTGAATTTTTCAATCCATTAGTAAACACATTGTCACGCTACAACACTGCCTCTATGTTGCACTCAAGAGTCTTCGATGGATTTCACCTTCCGATACACATTCAGGCTATAAAAACCGATTACAGAACACTTTTCTTCATTGGTGGTATTGGAAAGTGGCACAGCCACACTACTTCACGAGAGCAGAAAGCAAATTGATGTGACAATGCTGAAACCTACCACAAGAGATAGGAATGGTACCATAAAGACAATTAGAACAAAAGTTCAGATACTTGCTGATTCAATTCATATAGTTTCAAAAAAAAACAATATCATCTCACAAAATCTCACTGACATTAACGTGGTCAGCCAGCTGTCACAGGATGACTATTAAATACAACATAAGGTACAATGAACATACAAAGAAAAAAGTAGCACAGAATATAGTAAGCTGCACTTCATTAGAAGAGTTCACTTGACAATGCAAGAAGTCCATCGTATTTCTAGATCTTTGATAACTGATTTTCTTTGCAATGTGTTATTCTTCACAGGAGAAGAAAAAATAAAAAAAATTCACAGGAGAAAAAAAAATTAAAAAAAAAAGAAACTAAGAAAATTTGAACAGAAGCTGTATGATTTGCAGAAGATGGGTGAACCAGGAACAGTAATACACCACAGATGCCTACAAATTGGTTTGAAAATACTACCAGACATATGCATCAAACTCATCATTTGGAATCACAGACACTAAAAGAATAAAGGCTGCAAACAAGTAGTTATTTTTCCCATGTTATTCCACAATGAACTGAGCAGCTCAAATAGATTTCAAAATGTTCTGACGGGTTCTCTCCTCCTCCTCACTCTTTCCATCGTTTTCTCTACATTCCTCCATGCATCTCACCACTCAATCAAACACACACACACACACACACACACACACACACACAAACTAAAATGTGTCGAATTTGTTGCATTTACAAAGCTAAGCAATAAGAGAAAATAAGATAACAAATAAAGGATACTAAACACTGTTTTCATACCAAATGCAAGCAGAGGCAGCTGAAAAATCACAATGATTCTATACACTGCAGGTTCAGTTTTTTTGAATGATTGCCACTGATATCATTTGTTGTTGCTCCTTTTTAATTTTTTTGATCTGTGTCAGTTCCCCACTTTTCATATCAGCAAGCTAAATTCACTATATAATTACGAATAGATTGAACATGGACCTTACCACAGCTCACTGAAAAATGTTGTTATTACAAACAGGGGCAGTGGCAAGGGGGAGGGGGGCTATGGGGGTATAGCCCCCCATATGGAGTATCATATTACACTGGATAAAATGACTTCAGAAATCAGCGAATATATTATTCCAACACATCCAATCATTTTTTTATAATTAACATAGCAATATAGGTTGCAATGTATTCCATTAAAAAAAAAATAAGAGCGGCAAATAGCTTACTACCTAAACCAATAAATATCATTTAACTTAAAATAGGCGTCTTATTACTTATTAATATTCATTATTTACCCTGACCTCCAAAACAGTTACCAAAAACTACTTTAAGGAACACCAAATTTTACCAGTTTGTCGGTAGAGGACCCCAACTCTCCTTTTCTTAAGCCATATTCCATTCCCCCCCTCCCCTTGATCAATTTCTAGAACCACCCCAATTACAAAGTGCAATGAGTGGCAAGGGGAAATAAAATTTGACTCCAATATTGAACAACTAGCCCCCCCCCCCCCCCCCCCCCCCCTCCTCTAAAGAGACGGCTTACACTACACTCGTTCGTCCTCTGTTAGAATATTGCTGCGCGGTGTGGGATCCTTACCAGGTGGGATTGACCGAGGACATCGAAAGGGTGCATAAAGGGCAGCTCGTTTTGTATTATCGCGTAATAGGGGAGAGAGTGTGGCAGATATGATACGCGAGTTGGGATGGAAGTCATTAACGCAAAGACATTTTTCATCGCGGCGAGATCTATTTACGAAATTTCAGTCACCAACTTTCTCTTCCGAATGCGAAAATATTTTTTTGAGCCCAACCTACATAGGTAGGAATGATCATCAAAATAAAATAAGAGAAATCAGATCTCGAACAGAAAGGTTTAGGTGTTCGTTTTTCCCACGCGCTGTTCGGGAGTGGAATGGTAGGGAGATAGTATGATTGTGGTTCGATGAACCCTCTGCCAAGCACTTAAATGTGAATTGCAGAGTAATCATGTAGATGTAGATGTAGATGTAATGCAAATGGATAGATAAAACGTCTACTCACCTAGCAGCAGCAGGGGAACACACACACAAATAGGTGTGCCAGTGGTTTCTTCTTCTATGCATAAGAACTGAAGGGGAAGGAAGACGTGTGAAGGAAAAGGACTGGAGAAGTCTAGAGAAAGGGGTACAGTTCGGAAAAGTCACCCAGAACCCCGGGTTAGGTAAGACTTACTGGACAGGATGAGAAGAAAAGACTGATTGTTGGGGACTGCAACAGACGAGATTTGAAAACCTTAGAGTTTAAAGGTGGAAGGCAGCGTAATAAACAAGACAGAGCTTACTACTAAAACATTGTGTATGAGTTAATAGGAGTGAAAACCTAGTGCACTGTATGTAACAGAGGTGGGAAGGGGAGGCCAAAATTTGACCAGTTGGAAAATGAAAGATGTAGAAAACTAAAATGGAGTGAAGGAAGGAGTAGTTACTGTGAAGAAATTCTGAGACGGAAGGAATTAACATATATTAAGGCCAGGTGGGTGACGAGAACCAAGGACATACTGTAGTGCTATTTCCCACCTGCAGAGTTCTGAGAAATTTGTGTCTGGGGGAAGAATCCAGATGGTGTGAATGGTGAAACAGACATCGAGGTCATGACTGTCAGGTTGTACAGCATGCTCTGACAACGATATTGTGTGTTGCCTTTATACACTCTCTGCCTAAGCCCATTCATCCTGGCTGATAATTGGGTGTTAGTCATGCCGTTGTAAAAGGCCAAACAATGTTTACATAAGAGCTGGTATGACATGTGTTTGTTTCACAGGTGGCTCTCCCTTTGATAGTATATATTTGACAGTTACAGGCCTGCTATAGGTGGTGGTAGGAGGGGTGCATAGGGCAAGTCTTGCAGCAGGGACAGTCACTTGGGTAGGAGGCATAGGGTAGGGCGATGAATGCAGAAGGAGCATAGGGTCTGACAAGGATATTGTGGAGACTAGGAGGGCAACGAAAGCTGTTCTAGGTGTAGCAGGAAAAATCTCAGAAAGAATGGATCTCATTTCAGGGCACGATTTTAGGAAGTCATGGCCTTGTGGAAGTAGCTGATTAATACATCCAAGACCAGGATAATACTGGGTGACAAGTGGTGTTCTCCAAAGTTGTTTTTTGGGGAGATCAGTATTGCCAGGATTAGATTTGATGGCCCGGGAAATCTGCTTTCTAACTAGACTGTTGGGATAATTATGTCCAGTGAAGGCTTTGCTAGTAGATGATGGGTACAAAACTCATTGAAACGTTGTGATAAGACGATGCCTCCACTCGGCTGATAACCCGAGAAGAATTCCTCAGTGGAATAGGCCAAGAAAGACTGAAATTGCATATATCACACCTCTACGGGGATGATGGTGTATTGCTGTACAGAGTCTGCATCCGAACAAATATGTTTGACACAGAAATGATGGCAACTGTCAAAATGTAAGTACTGTTGTTTCTTAGTAGGTTTGATGTGGACGAAAGTGTGTAGCTGGCTTTTGGTGAAGATGAGATCAATATCAAGGAAAGCGGCATGGGATTCGGAATAGGACCACATGAAATTTAATTGGGAGAAGATATTTAGAGATTCCAGGCATTGTAACAGGTCAGCCTCATCATGAGTCCATACAGGAAAGATTTCATTAATGTATCTAAACTTTTAATTATTAAGTCTGATATTCCAAAGCACAGAACAATTTTATGGCAGACTCTACTTTTCTTGACTATTAGAAAATTTTCGTGCCATTCTACAGAGTGCCGATTACAAAATGCAAACGATGGTTTTATAACTGATTCAGTTTGTGATCAGAGATTAATTTTTAGGTTCAATCCAGCAGCAGTCCTGGATGGAGAATGGCCATCATAAGCAAACACAATATGCCACATGCTCAGTGAAATATTTAGTTCACAATATAACCAAATGAAATTGTAAATAATATCACCAATTCTCTAAGGCCAGTCACAGAAAATACTGTCATTTACTAAAGAGCTACATACTGACAATAAGGAAGATTTGTAGGAAAATGATGTTTGGTGCTACGACAGGGAGAGATGCATGCCATTTAACTGAACATTAATGCACACAAGAAGATGAGAATATTGTGTTTTTAACACATTCAGTGGTTTTGCATGAAGAAGTGAACCACTCTTGTGTTACTGATAGTATTTAAAAATGGCAGTTCACAGCACTTATTGAGATTTTATATTATTTTTGTACTGCTTAGTTCTGAGATGTCTAATAACAGTATGAACAGCAATTCACAAAGCCCCAAGTTAAAGTTATTTTTAAATCCCCACAAGTCAAGTTCATAACAGTGCTCCCAAAAAGTTATTCAACCTATCATTCTGGTACACAGATGACCTTCCTCAGTCATCTTGGATGGCATTCTGATTGTGTGCCAGAAATGTTAAAGTCATACCCACATGAATGTCTGGATGGTTACCATTGGCTATTGGTTGCAGGCATAAAAGATGTCAACATCCCCAAAGTAAAGCATAAGAAAATGACAGAAACTAGGACATAGTCGTTGAAGGTCCCATAGAAGAAAAGAAACATGCATAGTGGCTAAACTACCAAAAACTGAAAAGAGAGATGCTAGAGAAGAATGAACAATATTCAGAGAACACTAGTGAAAAAAGCCCACAACATCTCTGGAAGAACAAGTATCACACACAGAGAGAGACAGTATCATCATAGTAAAAGGACCAAGTTAAGACAGCAGTAAAAGAAACAAACATGTTAAAAAGGAATTTCGATACTGAAAAACAGAAAACAAGTGATTCACAAAATAAAGTAGAAACTGAACATAAAAGATGAACATCTATCACAAAAATACTGGAAGAAAAGCTGGCCTTGAGACAGGAAGAAAAACAAAAGTGCTGGAATTACTTCACTATAAAGATAGTGGAAGACTGCTAAGAAATACGACACTCATACATAAAGTAATAAAGAAAGGGAATATGTAAATATTGTTGCACTGGAAACTGATGACGCAAACTTAATAATAACAGAAGGAGGAATCAGAGACATTATGATTTGTTGGTAAACGTAGATGGGGACAACACCACCACAACCGAATTGCAGTAAATGACACGCAAATTGAGAAACATCCTCTAAGCTGGCTTAAAGTTGAAATTTCACTAAAGCATACACAAAATGGCAAATCTAGATGTCGTGATGATCAAAGCTCAGATGTGATGAAGTCAAGCGGAATAACAGGCTTCAATTGATTATATAAACTGGGAAGAAAATAGAATAGCCAACTGGAAAAAGGAGTCATCATCCCACTGTTCAGAACCTCTACTTGAGGTGGAACAACATGAGTTTGGGAAGAATTGCAATAGTGTGTATTTCATTTT
Source organism: Schistocerca cancellata (assembly GCF_023864275.1). Taxonomy (NCBI): domain Eukaryota; kingdom Metazoa; phylum Arthropoda; class Insecta; order Orthoptera; family Acrididae; genus Schistocerca; species Schistocerca cancellata. Next base: position 622,545,450 of record NC_064626.1, on the reverse strand, counting down.
TGCTGTAAGAATGTTGACAGAAAAGTACTGGGAACATAGAAACAATACTGTGGTTACAGTTTTGGACATTGAGAAAGCCAATGAAGATGTTCCTCAAAACAAGATCCGTAAATACCTGGAAATCTCAAGGTGCCCAAGTATTTAATTGGAATAGCAAATGTATAGGCAGTGGACGATCAAAATGGTTGAAGGTAAAGATAGGTGCCAAACAAGGAAGGGTCCTATCATCAAATTTGTTCATAATAGTACTGGAACTGATTATAAAATCCATCAAGGAAATGAACAATGAAGCCAATGCCCCACGATTTGCTGACTATGTTCTGCTATGGCGAAAAAGAGAAGCTAAAGTGCAGAAAAAGTAGGCAGAATGGAACAGTATGTTTGAAAATTTTGGACTGAATATAAGCAACACCAAGACCACAGCATTGACAATCAACAAGAAAGGAATAAGTTCAACTAATGTCTGGAAGGGCCACAGTTAGAATCACTTCCCAATTACAAATAACTCTAAAGTAAAACTTCTGAAGAAAATGCCATTAACTAGAAAATACTCAGTAGGACACAGAAAACATTCAATTTTCACAATCAAGTCAGAAGCCTTCTATGCAAATGAAAATACCACAAAAAGCAAAAACCACCACGTGCCACAAATATTGTGCTTTGTGCCAATTCTCACTTACAGTTTAGAGACATGTACTCTACTGAAAAAAATACATCAGAATTCAAGCAACAAAAATGAGATTTATAAGAACTGTGAATCAAACTACTAGAAAGAACGACATCAAAAATGAGGTGAACAGAATGTAGTCCCTGTTACTACTAGAATAAGGAAATGTAGACTGCAATGGTATGGGCACATTATGAAAATGAATGAAAAAAGACAAGCCAGGAAATATTTTGAAATAAATGTCCAAGGTTACAGACTGTGCAACAGGTTTCGAAAACGATGGGTAGATAGAGTGAAATCAGAGGTAGAGGAGAGAGGATTTAATGGGAAGACGTCCTGGAACAAAAGATCTAAGAAGACAGGGGAAGATGGCAAACACTTATACTTCACACCCAGAAAACTGAATCTGGTAAATGATGGTTCCATGGCGGTCAAACAATATTTTTCCATCCTCCACTGAAAGCATTGTAAAACCTTGAATTTTTATGTATCTTGAGATGAAATTTTGCACAACCCAATTTTACCATATAGCAAACACATAGAGGATCTATACAGGGGAGATGTACTTGAAGACAGTATTATAGAAATGGAAGAGGGTTTAGATGAAGATGAGATGGGAGATATGATACCGAAAAAGAATTTGACAGAGCACTGAAAGACCTAAGTTGAAACAAGGGCCAGGATTAGATGACATTCCATCAGCACTACTAACAGCCTTGGGAGAACCAGCCATGACAAAACTCTTCCTTCTGGTGAGCAAGATGTATGAGACAGGTGAAATACCCTCAGATTTCAAGGAAGAAAGTGCCAACAGGTGTGAGTATTATCGAATTACCAGTTTAACAAGTCATGGTTGCATAATGTTAACACAAATTCTTTACAGAAGACTGGAAAAACTGGTAGTCTTGGTAAAGATTAGTTTGGATTCCAGAGAAATGTAGGAACATGTAGGAACAATACTGACCCTATGACTTCTCTTAGAAGGTATGTTAAGGAAAGGCAAACCTATGTTTATACCATTTGTAAACTCAGAGAAAGCATTAGACAATGTTGACTGGAATTCTGTCCTTGAAATTCTGAAGGTAGTAGCGATAAAACATAGAGACCAAAAGACTATTTAAAATCTGTACAGAAACCAGACAGTAGTTATAAGACTCGAGCGGCATGAAAGGGAAGCAGTGGTTGAGAAGGAAGTGGGACAGTATTGTAGCCTATCCCTGACATTATTCGATCTGTACATTGAGCAAACACTAAATGAAACCAAGGAAAAATTTGGAGTAGGAATTAAAGTCCAAGGAGAAGAAACAAAAACCCCGAGGTTTGCCAGTGACACTGGTTTTTTGTCAGGACATCAAAGGAATTGGGGTGGCCGAGCGGTTCTAGGCGCTACAGTCTGGAACCGAGCGACCGCTATGGTCGCAGGTTCGAATCCTGCCTCTGGCATGGATGTGTGTGATGTCCTTAGGTTAGTTAGGTTTAAGTAGTTCTAAGTTCTAGGGGACTGATGACCTCAGAAGTTAAGTCCCATAGTGCTCAGAGCCTCAAAGGAATTGGAAGAGCAGTTGAAAAGAATGGACAGTGTCTTGAAAGAAGGATATGAAACAGAGATCAAAATAAACCAGGTGATGCTTAGGGATTTCGATTAGAAAATGAGACACTTAAAGTAGTAGATGAATTTTGCTATCTGACAGCAAAATAACTGATGATGGTTGAAATAGTGAGGATATAAAATGTAGACTAGCAATGGCAAGAAAAGCGTTTTGAATAAGAGAAATTTGGTAACACTGAAAATAAATTTAAATGTTAGGAAGTCTTTTCTGAAAATATTTGTGTGGAGTGCAGCCATGTATGGATGTGAAACATGGACAATAAACAGTTTTGACAAGGAGAGGACAGAGGCTTTTGAAAAGTGGTGTTACAGAATAATGCTGAAGATTAAATAGATAATCATGTAACTAATGAGGGGTACTGAATAGAAGTGCGGAGAAAAGAAATTTGTGACACAAGCTGACTAGAAGAAGGGATCAGCTGATAAGACAGTTTCTGAGACATCAAGGGATCACCAGTTTAGTATTGGAGAGAAGTGTGGGGGTAAAAATCATAGAGGGAGACCATGAGATGAATGCAGTAAGCAGGTTCAGTAGGATGCGGGTTGCAGTAGTTATTCAGAGATGAAGAGGCTTGCATGGGAGAGAGTAGCTTGTAGAGCTGTAACAATCTTTGGATTAAAGACCAATCCCACACCAACATGTTTGGTGGTGGTTACTCCTAAAATGAGTCTACTTGATGTGGTATGGCCCAGTATATAGTGAGGAGGAAATGCATTTTTGTTGACTTGAATCTAATAAGGTACACACTTGAAACACTAAAGAACAAGGTACTGTATTTTTTCAAGAAAAACTGTTATAAATCAAACGTTCACTACAATTTCACTAACAATACATCTTCAATCACACTGAATACCATTCTGACCTAGTAAACACAGCATCAATAATGTCACTCACCTCCATTTGATGGGTAACAAAAGCAGTAGTCAAGAAACAAGGCTGACAGGAATCAATTGAAAGATAGTGCCATCTCTACAGAAGAGTATTCAGGGTGTACATAAAGCCTGGAAACAGTTTCAACTATATATTGCACAAAAACCAAACATTGTACAGATATCATACATATGTCATTTTGAAGAGAAAGCCTGCCAATAGCCAGCACTAGTCACAAAAATGGCGAGTTCAGGTGTGGAGCGAGCTTTATACGTGTCTGAGTTCGACAAAAACAAGTCTGTTACAGCTGTTCAACAGATGTTTAGAAACAAGTATGGTAAGAAAGAAGGCCACTAACCACTGGCACAACAAATTCGTTACATGGGTTGCTTGTGCCCAGCAAAGAGAAATGGACGTCCCAGTGTGAGAGAAGTGAATGTGGAGCGCATACGAGATACATTCATAACGAGTCCAAAGAAATCGGTGTGTCATGCATCCCGTGAACTTGAAATGGCTCCTCCAGTGACAGTGTGGAAAGTCTTGCAACAGAAGCTGTCTATGAAACCATTCAAATTGGAGCTAGTGCAGAAACTCAATGCTGCCACATTGATGGATCAGCCCTGCTACAGAAGAGGACAGCTGATTCATGAAATGGCCTCCCCGATCACCAGGTCTCACTCCGTGTGACTTTTTTCTGTGGGGACACATTAAAGATCCACCACAAGCCTCTACCACGTGATGTAGCAGAGCTCTGGGAGTGAATACGGGAAGTGACTGCCACAGTCAATGATGCCATGCTGGGACGGGTATGGCAAGTATTTGATTACTGTACTGACATCTGCCTGGTCACTCATGGTTCGCACATCAATTGTTTGTAAAAAAAACTTTCAGAGTTTCTCATCAAAATGCAATATGTATGATATCTGTACAATGTTTAGATCTTGTGCAATAAATAATTGAAAGTATTCCCAGACTTTATGTACACCCTGCATATAGACATATACCTTTCACTACATGTTAGAAAATGAATTAATGAGAGGATGCATGGCATTTCAAGGCTCACAACCCTTAGTATATAAATTATAATGGAAAACAAAGTTATTGAACAAGTTGGCTCACAATCCTTAAGATATAAATTCATATTAGAAGACAATGTTACTGAACAAGTTCTCGGGCTTTGACATATCCTATCTCAGCAAAGTAGATTATTAAAAAAAGATTGAGTGATCCAATATAATGTGTGATGTTCACTATGTTTTAATCATAAATCTGATGGACGCATGTCATACGTTCTTCACTTCCGACTTATTTATTTTTTATTTAAATGCACGTTTTACGTTTGTAAGTGGTGAGACTAATTGTTTGGCTTGTCATAAGTACGTTGTTGATGGATAGCATGCACCAGTCTCTCGTGAATGGTATCAGTGCCATGGTTAACAGACATTACTTGTCAAACTTAGAGATTGAAGAAATCTTGAACAATGGCTCAGAACTTGATGATCTTTCAGATGACATTGGTGATTTTTCAGAAGACAACGATGACTCACGTGAGCTGGAGAGCGAAACCTGTGCTGCTGACAGAAACGATGATAGTGAGTATGAAGAAGCTAATGCACAAGTTTGTATTACGTTTGTCATTTAGTTCAACAGACTGCCCTTCATAATTAATGGTGTCATTTTGATGCACTCCCTGAATTACCTGCATTTGAAGAAATGAGTGGATTTCAGATTCCTGTCGATACATTATCAACAGAAATAGACTGTTTGTTGCAATTTTTTGATCACAGCATGTTCCTAAAAGTAAAGTCAGAGACAAATATACAGGGTGTCCCATTTATCTTGACTAAATAACTGTTTGTCCAGATGCAAATTACAGAATATTTCAAGCAAATGTTCTTTAGCCATCAGGGGCACATCAATCAGCATGATTGCCTTCATTGTAGCTTTATTTTTACAAAGATATGAAAAGCGGTATGACTTTCTTAAATGGTTCCCTGTATTTTTTATTCAGTAATTCATTTCCTCTCCTAAAGACATATTCAAAAATGTATCACAGTGTACCATTCACTGAAACACAACATTATTAATTACATAACACAACATTCACTTTGAGCCCGGGATCACAAACTCGGCACTTGCTGGAGTTGTCAGAAAACAAATGAAAACCTAGTAAAAACATAACACAAAATTGACTTTGACTCTCCTGTACCACTGCCCAGGAGTAGAACATTCAAAGGTGCTTAAAGTCGTGACCCTGGACACCAATACACTGGTGCAAGGCACTTGTTGAATGAAAGAAATATTTATTGCTTCCAGTCTTGCCTGCTGAACAGAATTACAAGCAAGCATAATATGTTCCTGTATGGCCTCTGGAGTTGTTGGAATATCACGATAGACAACGTCTTTAAAGCATCCCCAAAGAAAAAAGTCCAGAGGATTTAAATAGACCTAGCTGGCCAAGTAACTGTTCGTCCTTGACCAATCTATGTGGCAGGATACCTTTGGTTCAGGACATAATGTGCACGCAGGGCATTATGTGCTGGACATCCACTGTGTTGATGCCACATAAGCATTCTGGTTCTCAGCAGCACTTCTTCCAGAAGAGGAGGAAGAATTTGTCTGAGGAAGTTGGCATACACTGTGCTGTTCAGACTGCCATTGACGAAATAAGGGCCAATACCAAGCATCCCACTCCAGACGTTAACTCTCCATTGACCCTGATGTTGCACCTGTTTAAGCCATCGTGGGTTGTCTCTGGACCAATAATGTACGTTCCTTGTATTTATCTGTCATTTGTTTGAGAAGGAACATTCATTAGTAAATAGAACATTGGAGAAGAAGTTCGGGTTGGCGAGGATTTGCTACTGTGCCCACTGCCAGAACTGTATATGATTCTGGAAATCATTCACATTAAATTCTTGATGTAGGTATACATGGTAAGGATGGAACTGGTGACATGTAAGAATACAATGTACACTGGTTTTAGGAATGCCAAGCTTGTGTTCAAGCTGTCATGTGCTCACATGTGGATTCATAGCAATGGAAGCAAGAACAGTAACTTTGGCAGCTTCATCTGTGCGAGTGCTACAACAGTTGTGTTCTCATGGGTTGAAACTCCCCGTTTCCTGAAGCATCAGAACAAGATGAGAAAACATCTGTCGGGAAGGTGGGTTGCTGTCAGGATCGCTCTCTACACAGTTCCTTTGCCTGTGTAGCATTTCGCCTACCTTGAACAACAACAACAACAACACTAAAACAAACGTTATGGCGATGCAGTTTGCAGGAAGGACAGCCTTTAATGTACGCCTACTCTACACAACAGTATTTAAAAGGACTAAACTACTGTACTAAATGTACCCGCAATAAGAAAACAGTATTGCAATTACTGTTCTGCTAACTTACATTCCCCATAGAGGAGTAGCATTTCTACCTTCTCTTCATTGGTGTACATTCTACTCACACAACTCTTTAACTGACGATGGTTGATGGAATTATGGGTGTGCATTCTATTTATGTTTACATTTGTTCTCTATCAACGTCGGCACGTGAATGTCTTCCATTACCCCGAGTACCTGCACTAAGCGCAGGGAACTTCAACATCAGTTTTGTGTTATGTAATTAATAACATTGCGTTTCAGTGAATGGTACACTGTGATACATTTTTGAATAGGTCTTTAGGAGCAAAAATGAATTACCAAATAAAAAATACAGGGTGCCATTCAAAAAAGTCATACCGCTGTTCATATCTTTGTAAAAAACAAAACTACATTGAAGGCAATCATGCTGGTTGATGTCACCCTGGTGGCTAAAGAATATTTGCTTGAAACATTTTGTAATATGCATCTGGCCAAATAGTTATTTAGGGTGGCCAAGATAAATGGGATACCCTGTATATGCTACTGATACTATTTCTGAACTTAGTTGTCAGAACAGAATTAAACCAAAATCGTTATGGAAGAAATGGAGAGCAGTGAGGATACATGAAGTATATCAATTTTTTGCAATATTTTGCATGTGTGTATGTGGTAAAGAAACCTAAACTTAGGGATTACTGGTCATAAAATTAATATGTAGTTTCTACTTTCTACATTAAGATCTCAACAGCTTTAAACTTAACATAATCAGTAAACAAAAGAAAAGACATTTCAAATGAGATAATGACGGTGGGAGACAGGGCAATAACAAATGATTATATGTTATGCCATGCACAAATTTTTAATCTCAGAAAAAGTCACTTGATTACACCATGGATAGCGACATAAGCTACTTACAAACTATTAGGCACACCTGCTAAGGAATAGATAAAGCAGTGTATTGAACAAATCATAATGCATAACAACATAGTATAAATAAAGTAGAGAGAGAAAGAGACCACTAAAATATGTTTAATATGTATGACACATGCTATTTTTGATAACATATGTAATGTTAATAGCCTTTTCTGATGAAACTTTCATGCTTCTGGTTGCTTACAAAAAAACTAACTAGATAACTGCTGCTGTAACTTTAAGCATCACATAAAGCCACTTTCAACATTTTACAACCTGGTTCTACAGTAAAAGTCGGTGACCCCAGTTGTGCGTAATGGAGCCCTGGTATTAATGTGTTGAAATACCATTTATGTTTTAGAGTTTACAAACAAATGTTAATAGTAAATGAACACAATACATATGTTTAATTTGGTATATCTTTGACATACATGGAAAATAATATACACAAATGCAATAGTACAATTTAATTGACCTTTAATTAAACAATGAAGTCTGCCTAAAATGCTTTACTTAATTACTTCTTTGGTACATGCTGTTCCATTCTTTCTCCCCTATACCAAAATTAACCACTGGAAAAGAATTTTTGGTGTATAACGCGTCCTACAATGAAGCTGGGGTATACTCATAGTTCAAACCCACTAATCCAGTTACTGGCTGACTCTTCACATGTTGACCAACCTATTTGTTCTCTTAACTTAGCTCTCCAAAGAGCATATAGTAAATGTGGCCTCATTCATCATTAAGCGCCTATGTCGCCGAGAGAACATTAAAAAAAAAAAAAAATTAAAAAAAAATAAAAATTGCAATGTGCACGCACCTTTCTGCCCCTCTTCCCCCCTCTCCCACCCCACACACATACGGACACACAATTACTGTGGAATATATCAGAATTATGTTGCTCTTCAGAATAATTTTGTGTCGAAATCACCTTTTAATAGTGTGTCACATCAAGTCCAAATCTGAAAGCAGTGATACCAACGAAATACAATACTTAGCACTGAAAGCATATTTCTCACCAACACAAACATACAGGCAGAACAGAATTGTCCTCCTGGACTGGAAGCACAGCTATTTATACAAACATTGAAAATTCCAGAAATAGAAAAACATTACAAACATGAAAAATTTCGAGAACCTTCAGAAATGATATGTAGTGAATAGCAAATAATTGCTAGTGGCCAAATTTGAACGGGTAACCCACAGAATGCCAGTCAATGATGTTAACCACTAGGTCACACTGCATGCAGCACAGTTCGCAGCAATATAATCTGGCAATCTTCTTCATTATCATGAGTCACCCAGCAAATTCATTACCTCACTTAACTTGTACAACCAATAAAACAGCACTCAATTGGTTTTTTGGCAGACTGTAGTATAAACCTTGCTCATATTTCAATGTAAAATCATTTAGAGTATTCCATTAGCAACAGAAGAACATGGCACCTCCTGTTCTCTTTCTGTCTGTCTGTCTCTCTCTCTCGCTTCTTTCATTTCTGTTTTCTTGGAAGGCAATAGAGAGTTTAAAAAGTTAGACTGGTTAACGGGAAGAAGATGTGGACTTCCGAACATCAGGCTGATGATCTAGGCAACCTTACAGTAATGAAAACACTACCAATAATGAGAAAACATTGTGTTTATTATCTATAAATTTCAAAACACAGCAGGAAACATCATTTTTTGGATCACTGAGTAAGATTCATATGAAAACAATGCCCAGGTTGATGCCTTCTTCGTTGACTTATGGAAACTGTTTGAAACAGTATAGCATTGTCACCCAATGAACAAAATACGAGCATATGGAATGATGGACCAACTTTGTAATTACATTTAAGACCTACTAGCAAACACAACTCAGTGCATTAATTTTCATGGATAAAACCCCTCAGACGAGAAAGTAGATAAAAGTGCAGAGACCAGTTATCAACTGATAACATAAATGGTAATCACTGGAAACTGTCACAACATTCAAATATCTAAGCTTATTCAACTGAAGGTGTAACAACTACATAAAAATAGTTGTAGCAAAAGCTGATGCCATACCATAATCTCCTGGAAGAGTGATAAGAAAACTTAGTTCATCCATAAAGGAGGTAATACCACATTCTTTCATGATACACACAGTGTTAATTGACTAATACTCCCATAACTGTATAAAACAATTTTATTTTCGAGATTCACTTTGACAATGGGGGGGGGGGGGGGGGGGGCAGACAGCAAGGTCATCAGTTTCATCAGATTACGGAATGATGGGGAAGGAAGTTGGCCATGCCCTTTCAATGGAACCATCCCGGCATTTGGCTGGAGCGATTTCGTGAAATGTTGGAAAACCTAAATCAGGATGGCCGGACGCGAGATTGAACCGTCGTCCTCCCAAATGCGAGCCAGTGAGATAACCAATCTGCCACCTCGCTCAGTCCATTGTCACAAGTCAAAACTGTCCCATAGTAGAGTGGAGCTCCCAGGATGTCTGGGCATTTCCAATGAAACTGTCAGTCTGCTCTAGTATAAGCTGCTGGTATCTCTGGTGATTTTTGTGGACTTGTTTGCTGAGGCGAGGGCGACCCTCAGATTGAGAGACTAGGTCGACTACTGGGTTTGTTTGAAGTCATTGAAGTGGAGGCCCAGATTTCCTGTCATTGTGATGGGGTGTCTCGTGTGTGCAAATACGTCATTCTGACCCCTTCCAGTGCAATCATTAGAGGTCTGCCATTGCACATTATTTACACCACATGTTCACTGGGTTTGAGTACTTGGAAAAGTCAAGAGTATGGCAGTTCTAATGGTGGGCGCACTGCATTTGTTGTGAGAAACTTGGTTATAACGCACTGCACGGCAATGATGTTGCGATTATCACTAAGGAAATGATACAACAACGTTCTAGCTGGAAACGAAAGCAACAATGAGCAGAGACTGAGCTGCTCTCCATGTACAAAGAAGTGTTTTTCACAAACCGTTTTGTATTTGATTCCTCCTCATATTAACTGTATTTGCTTCACCTAGAAATCAGTTGTGAATTGCTTCATAAATACTCCTGTAGTGGTTTGGTTCTGGTTTGCACTGCACTGAGATGATTGTAATTTATTGTATAAGAGATGGCACCAATCCTGGAGAAAAAAATCAGAAACTAAATTTTTTGCCCCTCTTATACGCCTGATGTCCATTGAAATAGAACAACGAATTCTAGTTTACCAAGCTGTTGGAGAGAACAATCCTCCTTGAGCTTCTTAAAAGTGAATGTAATTGACTTAACCACCCAAACAGACTACAAATGGTCTGGCTTCTATATAAGGGTAAAAGTGGTGCACAGCTTCATAGGTGGCCAACAGTGTTCAGTCTTAAGCACTTCCACTGGTTTCTGTCTCCAACAATTTAAGGGAGGAAAAAATCTACAGGTTTCCAACACTTCTCAACATATTGATCAAGAGCTGTTCCGACAGTGCACTGGCTAGCTTCTACCACTACTGCAAACAGCACAACTTATACCAGGTGAGGCAAGAGAACTGCTTTTTGTGAGCTGAATTTTACCTTTTCAGAGGAATACTGCATCATTGGTGTCCATGGCAGAGAACATTAGCCTGTGGAGTTGTTACCTGTCAGTGCTGCTGTCAGTTGTGGCTGAATCTCTGGTGCATCGGTAGATGTTGACACTAGAGGTTAACAATTCCCTGAATCTTCTTAAGTGGTGAAAATCTGCACGGCATGCGATATTTTTAAAAATCTCTACCTCGTCTCTGAGTGGACAAATGAGCCGCAAAAATTATATGGCCAAGGACTATTACTTGTTTTTGGTCCTGAACACATTTTATTTCATTCACTATCAAACTTAATTCTCTTGTTCTGTTGAACACTGCACTGACGTGTTTCTCACGCTGTGCTGCTGTCTAGAAAAACACCAAAATATCTTCTAGATAGATGAAACAGAAATTCAGTTCCTGTAGCACTTCATCTATAAAACTCTGTCATGACTAGATACTTGAAAAAACGGAAATGTGTTATTACTGTGGTCTTGGGGATTCTTCTTCTGCCACTGGAATCTCGTTATAAGTCTATTTACAGTCAATCCCACTAAAAATTGTAACTCCGGCTAATACATTTGCAAAATCCCTTATATTAGGGGACTGGGTAGCAGTTGGGGATGGTATATGCACGCAAAGGATGATAATCTCTTCAGGATCTCCAGGTTCTTATTCATCGGATGTAATGGTGATGCCCATGGAATGTCAGATCTGCATACGACACCCATTTTTAACATTCTTCAAATTCTGCTTTTGCTGCAGAAAAACAAGCAGGTGCCAAATTTGATACCGATTGAGAGACTGGTCGGCTGGGTATTGTCTTAATATGGTGCACTGTGGGATACTGTACTTTACTAGCAGCTTCCTGTCTTGCTTCTGTACAACAGAATTATATGGTGAGATGATGGTGTTGCCTATTTTATCTGTGACCACCTAACTAGTCATCTCAATCTGTGCTGTTCAGAGGATTATTTCCACATCTCAATGGTGTATGAATTCCATTCCCAATATTGGCTCAATAATATCTGCTAACATGAACCTCCATTTGGACTTTCAACTGATGCCCATATCAACTGTCACTTCACGTACACCGTATGTTGTAATGGACCAGTTGTTGCTGCAAAAATTTGGAGAGGTGTGCCCAAAGGCACAGTTTCATTCTGTCTGTCTGGTGTGCAACTACATCTGAATCTGAGTCAATAAGATAGCAGTGGTTTACTTGACTGTCCATCGCACACAAACAGTGCGATGTTATAAAGAAACATGCTGGATTCACTGTGTGTGCAGCTGTGGTCAATTTTGTCACTGGTAATTGGGCCAATTCTCTGTATAGTGACTTGGTTAATTTTTGTTATGTGGTCGGCAGTGCCTCCAGGACTAATGATGGTCTTTCAGTTGTGATTTGGTGCTTTTGTGGAATAGTGCTGCTTGCTATGCCTACTGCTGACACCTTTCGAATGTGGATAGAAACATGCACCTTGTGGCATGATCACCAGGACACCTGAGGTGTCACTACATGCGGTGATATGTTCCTCTTGTACTGGTTGATTGTTCATTGGGTTCTGCCAGTGGAACAAGCGACTATGTTCTTTACTTTGTCTGATGTGTGCTCGCTTCCTTATCATCAGCACCAGTAACTGCTTATGAAGTATACCCATTTGACACTGCAGACTTCAGTGTTTATTAATGTTATGTTGTTGCTCATGTGTAGTAATGACCTCATCCAAGCTGATGTCATTACTTGCTTGCGCCACCACCAAAATGTTTGCCTGTTCCATCATCATGCGAATTTCATCAGCTACTGATAATAAAGAATTAATATCACTTTTTTACACATCACCACAGCTGTTTTCACTGATTAACAGTAGTTGTGTTAGCCAAACATAAAATAGTGTTGAATCTGACATTGTTTCTTCCTCTATGTTTTTCAGGTGGCACCAGATTTCTGATGGTGAACTATCGCAGATACATTCAAACTGGAATAATTGTTGCATGCATTGGTCCACTGATTTACACATTCAGCTGATTAAGGTGTCCCTCAATTGGGGTTATTTCTATTGTGAGGACAGCTTTAATTTAAAGCCTAATAAATTGTTACAGCTTAGGTATGTAAGCTGCTAACTGCCATGCCATATTTTGCGAGATCACTATCATCATGCATTTTCACAATTGCAAGTAAACAAGGAACAGCCAAAAAACTACGAGAAAACAAAAACAGCAGCAAAGTTATAATGTAATGTCATTCGACCAAAAGACAGCATATGCACTTTTAATTGTTGTCAGAAGTCAGTGTTTCCCACATTTAATTGCATAGTCTTCATTTGATTGATTCTTAAGTATTGTTATCAGTCTAGCAGACTTACCAAGTAGAATCAATACTGAAGTTGCAGAAGATCCAACGAAGTCCAGCAAGTTTAATCTTGTACCCATTTAATAAACATAGAAGCATCAGACAGGCAAGTTTCATCTTGTACCCATTTAATAAACACAGAAGCATCAGAAAGATCTTCATCCAACCCCTGTGGCATATTCTATAACATGGGAGTAATGTATCATTGAGTGATTGACTGTTATAGCTCTGTAAGTGTACGTTCCATGAAAATTCAAGCAACTTATTACTTAATTTCACATAAATCTTGCAAAATTACCACAGTTGAAAGCTCCTGGAACATAAACTCTTAGAATTGCAACAGCAAACCTCTCTATGATGCACAATACCTCTCTTGTCCTTCTGCCATTGGAGTTTGTTGAGCATCAGTAATATTCTTGTGTCAGCTAAGCAATCCCATGACCAAACATGTCTCTCTTTATTATATCTTCCCTAGGATTACTAACAAGCAATACTCAAGAATTTGTCAACAAGTGTTTCTCCAAGCTACTTTTATGTGGATGAAAGATTCTCCCAATGGTTTTCCTACAATGTGTGTTATGAGGTCATTCCACTATAAATGTGGAGTGTTCTGCTCCCCAGTATTAAAACAGTAATTACTGTTTCCAATAATTTGTCACTAATGGTTTAACTGAGCAGTAGCAGATTACATTTATTAAACAATAACAGCACTGTCACACTCTCTTAGCCACTAATGATAATAGCTTTAGATCTGTCGATTTTGTTCAGTTAAAAGCAATGTGTTGAATTCCATACAAAAGACTTGTATTCAGTCATAAATGTTGTTCCATATTCAGTAATATTGTATTTTGTTAACTAAATAACAGTGTGAAAATGTATCAAATGCCTTCTCAAAGTTGAGGAACATGGCATCAACCTAGGAAATGTTGCCCAGATTTGTATTTCGGAGTTCACCAAACACAATTTCCTCTCTTATGTCACTCTCTCCCCTAATATACATGTCATTGTTTCATCGAATCAAATAATCAGGTACATCTGTTTCTTTGCCAGTCACTCGCAAATTGTGTAAGAACTGTTTGAGGACACTTCATGGACATAAGTGTGCTTCTGTGGTCCACAAGTTATATAACCTCAATACCCTTGTGCATTCCTTGGACACCATCAAGTGATTTATGGATATCTTGGACTTCCAATTAGTTGCGTTTGACAGTTGAGGAATCATGCATCAGCAAGGAGGGAAAGTATATGTGAACATAAAACGTGTTCTAATATAGATTGAGGCCAGGAATATAGACCTATCAGTTTTTGCCACTTTACAAAGATCATTATTGAATATATGAGTGATTTGGTCTTTTTTCTAATCGAGAGGGACTCTTTGTTGCTCCAGTGACCTACAATAAATTATGACTAGAAGAGGGAACAAGTCCTTTAGCATAATCTCTGTAGAATCTCATGGGTAACTCATCCAGTCCACATGTCTTTCCACTATTTAGTGGCTGACGCTGCTTTTCTGTTCCTTCATCACATATTTCAATATCTGTATTTTTACAGTTTGTGTGATGACTGGAAGGAGGAACCATCATATGATATTCCACAGTGACACAGTTTCGAAAGATTGAGTTCAATATTTCAGTCTTCTGCCAGTTTTCTTACATTTTGGTCCCAGTATGTTACTGAATAACGAACAGATGAGTTTTATCTGCTTACAGACTTAGATGACACCAGACTTCTTACAATTATTTTGAATTCACTGAATCTTTCTTGCATTGCTCTTCTTAAGCTGATTTCATCTTGATTCAGCTTTTGTTTGTCATCTAGGCTCTGACTTTGCTTAAATCTGTGATGAAGCTATGACAGCTACTGAACGAACATTATCTTTCTTGTCCCTTAAAATCTCACTCAGCACTTACTGATCTAAAGCATGTTGAATAACACTTTCAAATTTTATCCATTTGTGCTCCACCTTTTGGTCCTCAGAGTTTAATATTTGATTTTGACTACTAAGATACTTTGTACTGTGTCGCCCGAACAACACACAGCCAGGGCAAAAACACTACAGGCGCAAAGATGCTAGCCAGTGTCAGTGCCATAGAGACTCTCCACTTGTGCAAGTTCCACCAGCACCTTGGGCGGCACTGAGGATGAAGATATCGACTTCGCCTCGGCCATTTGCCGGCCGAGTACAATCTGCCAATGACCAGATGAACAATGGACAGAAGCCTACTCGGAATATAGAAGAGCAGCTCTCGCGCACTTGGTTACAGATCATCGTCCAGGGCTGACTTACACAGGGAACAGTGTTTAGTGAACTCTTAGATGTGAACAGACAGTTGTAAATTGCATTTGCTATGTACTGTGAAGTTTACCTACAATTATTTTCATTTAGCCATTGTGGGCCTTTATAAGTGTTATATTACGTGCAGTGTTGCAGACTTCATTGTTCGACAAGTCACAAAGATAAGTACACCTTTTTAACTCATTTGTGTGATTTTGTTCCTTATTTGTTGGACTGTTGCAGAACCTTTGTTCTCCATACTGTTACCTGACCCTGTAGCATAGCTGTGTAATAGTGGCAGGGAGAAACTGTCTTAGCTGTGTACTGCACCAGAAGCCATTTCACGAACTCACAAACTCAGCCTACCGTAACAACAGTGGCAACTCAGCCTCCACAGCAGTAGCGACGAGGCCTTTATACAACTGGTGACGAGGGTTTACAAAACTCTGCAATTTGTAGCCTGTTATTCTTGCTAAGCAAAATATTTTATTACTTTTCTTAATGTTCCTTGTGACACCCATATTCATTGATGTTATAACAGTGTTATGATCTCTGTTGTTCTTCTCTGTGTTAACTGATTCAAAATGCTTGGTGTGTTAGTTAGCAGGAGGTCTAAGAATGGCTCACAATCAGTTAGAAGTCATTTTCAGACAAGAAATTCAGAACAATCTTGCACAAATCCCTTTTATTTATGTAGCTAGCAAATTAGTCTCTGCCTATTGCGAAAGAGTGATCAGAAAACTTAGTTGCAATATTTGCAAGTTTTTCTCTGACATATTCTACCATTAAACCTCCTAAAGCAGATGGTGTATAAAAGCATGACCTGCCTTTGATGCTTCAACTCCAACCAGATTATTTCATCATGGAATCCATAATAATCCAACTACACATTATTAAGTTTACAGCAATAAATACACTGCCAGCATTTCATTTAAATATGCAGTAACAATATGGAAATGATACATTGCTACTCACCACATACAGGATGTCTTGAATCGGAGACAGGCATAATGAAAATGAATGTTAGAAATATTTCACCTTTCAGACAAAGTTCTTCTTCAGGAGCAGAAAATTCAAACACACAACACACATATACAACTCATACATGGCCCCATGCACTAAGACCTGACTGTGGCTGCGACTGATGTGAGCGGCAATCTAGCTGTCTAGCTGGGGTGGGTAATGGGGTAAAAATAGATGTAGATCAAAGAGGAGGAGGGATAGCAGGCATGAGGATGATGGGGGAGGGGGGGTAGAGGCAAGTTCTGGTGTGGGAGAGTGCATACAGGATAGCACTGCTAGGTGCACACTGGGAAACTGTTAATGGGTGGGGCAGGATAGGATGGTGGGAGAAGTAGAGAAGGTGAAAGGACTATGCAGGTGCGTTGGCAAAATAAAAGATGTTTATAACATTGGAGTGGGAGCAGGGAAGGTGACAGGCAGGTGGAAGACAGGGACAAGTGAAGGCTGAGGACAGAGGTTTTACAGGAATGAAGGATATGAAGTAGGGAGAATTCACACATGCACAATTCAGGAAAGCTGGCATAGATGTGAATCAGATGTTAAACCGAAGCACATCATGTTGGCCAGCATGTTCACCAACAATGTGGCAGAGCTGTGTCTTAGCCACACTTGGCAGTGGCCATTATGCAGACAGACAGCTTGTTCTTGATAGTTGTCAGGCATACAAAAAATGCGGCAGGTGGTGGCAGCTAAGATGGTAGATCACATGGCTGGTTAGACAAATAGCCAGCCCTGTGTTTGACGGAGCAATAGATGCAATTATGACAGGACTGGAATAGATGGTAGTAGGACCATTTTTCCATTTAAGGGTTGAAGGGAAAAGAAGAGGGGTGAAGGAAAAGAACTGGAAAGGTCTAGGAAAAGGTGTAGATTTCACGAAATTCCCCCCTTTTCCTAGACCTTTCCAGTCCTTTTCCTTTACCCCTCTTCCTTTCCCTTCCACACTTCTGCCTGAAGAAGGAGCCACTAGCTCAGAAAGCTTGTCTAATTTCAACCCTCTTTTGCATGTGTTCTGTCGCTGCTTGGTGAGTGGATTTTTTATTCATCCAGTTAAATTATTTTGTCAAAAATTGATTGTTTTCGCTTTTCTTCCATTTAGATCCATTGTAAGGATATGGGGCAAGGAGCAAGGGGTTCAGAGGAGGGGTGCAGTAGGGGCACATAAGGATATTGCAAAGATTGGGTGAGTGGCGAAATACCACTGTGGGAGGGTGGGGAAGATATTTCTCTTTTCAGGGCACAAAAGAGGTAGTTGAAACTCCAGTGGAGAAAGTGATTAAGTTCGTCCAGACTTCGGTGGTACTGATTCACAATAGGGGCGATCCTTTGTGGCCCGACAGTGGGTATATGGAGGATGAGAGATGACTGGTGAGACAAGGCACAGGAGATCTGTTTCTGGACAAGGTTGGGAGGCTAAAATTTCAGTCTGTAAAGGCCTTAATGAGACCTCTGGCACATTTGGAGAGGGACTACTTGTCACTACAGTTTCAATGATCACAGATGGCTAGGCCATATGGAAGGGAGTTCTTTGTGTGGAATGGATGGCAGCAGTCAAAGTGGAGTTATTGTTGTGGGTTGGTAGGTCTGATGTGGAGGAGGTGCTGATGCAGCCATCCTTGAGATGGGGGTCAACATTAAGGAAAATGGCTTGTTAGGTCAAGGAGGACCAGGGGAGGATAGTGCAATCTGGGAAGTTAGGAAGGATTCCTGTAGACGGCCCATGAACAGATTAACATAGGATGGTGACATTTGCGTACCTACTGCTGTACCACAGATTTGTTTGTAGGAGATACATTTATAGGAAAAGTAATTCTGGGAGGCAGTATAATTGATTATGGTGACCAGGAAGGTTGTAGGTTTAGGTTCTAGGTTTGGGGTCAGTGGGGCATTGGGAAAGGTGATGTTTGATATTGGCAAGGCCATGAGAACTGTGAATCTTAGTGAAGAGGCAGATGGCATCAACAGTGACAAGCAGCCTGCTGGGTGATAAAGAAAGAGGAACTGTGGAGATTTGGTGGAGGAAATGGTTGGCATCATTTATATAGGAGGAAGGTTACAGGTAATAGGCTGAAGGTGTTGGTCCCATGAGCAGAGATTTTCCCTGTGGGGGCACAGCATTCAGTGACAGTGGGACATACTGGGTGGTTGGGTTTATGAACTTTAGGAAAAATGTTGAAAGTAGAAGTGTGGGAAGTGGTGGGGGTGAGGGGGGAAAGAGGGAGAGGGACGGAGAGAGGGGGGATGGGGGAGAGGAACGGAGAGAGGGGGAGAGGGAGGGAGGGAGGAGTGAGGTGAGAGGGAGACTCCAGGAAGAGGTCTGGGATGAATCTACAGATTTTAGGAGGGGCTGGAGATGCTGTTGGATTTTTGAATGAGGTCACTACTGTCAGGCTTGTAGGTGGACATATCTGACAGCTGGTGGAGTCCCTCTGCCAGGTGATCCCTACAGTTCATAAAAACAATGGTGGAGCCTTTGTCGGCACATAGGGTTATAAGATGGCCATAAGTATGTGAGATGTGCTTGTGAGAATGTAAGTGAGTTTTTTGTGTCTGAAGAAGGACTTTGTCCAAAGGCTGAAATTTTTTTCATTGTGACTCCATAATGTGGTAACTAGCTACCTGTGGTTTCCATATTGTTATTCCGTCCTGGACTTTCCACTGCTTGATCAATCCTTGCAATATAGATTCCAATCTGAATTCAAGATTTTGATGCTGTTCACTTTAGTTTTCTGCTGCTTTCTCTTCCTAATATTATGTGGGCCTTATTATCTTTAATAAGTAATATTAATTCTGGAACATTACAATGGATGCTCTTCCAGTTTATTAATATCACATTAAAATTTTTTATTTCCATTCTGCAAGGACAGAAGTTCTATGAGTGTAGTGCAACTTATCTATTTCAAATTTAGCAGAAACTTTATCATTAACCCTAAGGAGGGATTTCTGTAGCATGAAAAAGAAGTATTTCATCACTGACAATAGAGAGAGGTTTTTCTCAGCTAAAAAAGAACCATGTGCATGAATTTTTATTTTATTTATTTTACTGCATCAATTTCACAAATATTACTCATATTCGTAGCCTTTCAGATACCTTTCTTCTTTGTTTGTCAATAATGATTAAGAAATAATGCATCCAAAAATTCCAATGCAATATGAGAAACCTCAGATAGTGGTAGTTTAGTAGCAGCACATAAAAAATAAATACTAATTTAACAAATTTCTGAAGCCACCAGTAAATCCAGTTACTGCAGTAAATCTGGTTTAAAAATATATGAATGAGTATTAATAACAACCAATTTCTTTGATTGGTACAAAGTAACAACATGAAAACATGAAAGTAGAAGCTGAAAATAACATTTGTAGCAAAGATTAAAGGAATCTTACTCACCTAATAGAGGGAGGATCAGCATCAGTTTTGCAAATATATATCTCATCTGATGTAGTCCATTCTTGCATACTTTTCACTTCACGCACAATTTTTCTCTTGATTTTGGAATGTTGCCCACCTTATTCTCTTCTTTGTGATCTCTGGAGGTTTATTTTTCTAGTGCTCTTGTTCTGCATAACAGCTGGAACAATTCTCTACCATTTCTTAAAGTTTCAGATTCCGTGTAGTTTTGTAGATGAGCTGCTCAATTGCTTGACAATTCGTCCTACATTAACTGAATGTAGCGTCTCTGTACTCAGAATGTATTTCTATTAAAAAGAAGAGGTGGATGCTAAGGATTAACTCTCTTCTTAAACAAAAATTGTTTACAATACTCAGTTTTGAAGCTTGCAAATTATTTTTCTCCAATAATCTGCAGACAACAGAACACATCATCTTTGTCAGATCTGACTGCTGAGTACCTTTAACCAGGGTACAACTGTCAGTTAAGCATAAAATTACGATCTAGCAGAGAGTCAGTCTACAATAAAGTACTTATGTACATAATGAAATAGTGATATTGACACATCTGTACATTAAGAAGGTCTCAAGACACGGTAAGGGAAATAGTTCTGTTTATGCACCTGTTCACGAAAGTATCACATAAAAACAACTGCATGGATTTTTATGAAATTTTCACTGGTGCATTCAATGAAATTTTGAGTACTGTAAAATCTTTGTTTTATAATGATTGGTCTGCAAGAAGAAAAGTTACACTTTTCTGAAACTGTCCCAGACAGATCCAAAACACTCCTTCACCTTTAAGAAAAACATACAGCACTCTATGTTTGCTGTCTCTTTAAATGAGATGTTAGTTTACCTGTGTGTAACTCTTCAAATGTACAAGCAAAAGTGTCAACTGAAATTATTTACTAAACCTGAATACCGGTGTCAGGGTTGCCACAAGTTTCCCCAAGTGAAATTCCCTGATATTTTGCTGATTTCCAGGCAAATTTTAGCATTTTTCCCTGACAAATTTTGACATATCAAAGGTCAGTTAAGAAGAAAGTAGACAGTCTGTCTTTGCAGTTATGATAAAGAAACAATAGTGCAAATAAAGAAATATCTAACAAAAACTTGCAAGCAGATGATGTTTACTGATATGAGCAAACATATATATAAAGTACTAACCATCAACATCTTTTGTAATGAACTGTTTTAGATGGAGAAAGCATGCCAAATGGTGTATGTTTTTAATTTCACTAAAACAAAACACATTTGGTGACAAAAATATGGATTTCCTTGGAGTCGCAACATAGATGTAAAATACTTTCACTCATTTCAGAAATACCCCAGAAAAAAGTATGCCTCTTGAAAGAAGAGTATAAGGTAGGAAAGAATTGAGTAAACCAACACTGTAGGTGACCACAGTAAAATGTTGGTTCTACTACGTTCATTATTGTCAGTTATTACTCACTATGTTATATCTATTATTTTACAGGTATTTTGTGATCTTTCTTTCAAGAAATCTAGGAGTACATAGTGTACAAACTGCCAGCGACTGACACAATTTTCTTCTTCTTATAGTCCACACTTTCCAACATATAAATTACTTTTGAAGTGCCAAAATGTACTAGAACAAATAAAATGCCACACAGTACAGTGTACTTGTGGCAAGACAGTTTCAATTCCTGATGGCGATGGCACCCATGGCCTCTGGGATGCTGATGAGCACCGTAGTCCTGGGCCCATGGATAAGCCATGAAAATCTGCTGCTTTACGCCACACACAAACAGACCCGGCCTGGAGAGTTATCTGTGAGACTACATCTGACGCGCAGGGTTTGCACATTAATGGGAACCGAATGGTTTCAGATCAGCAGGCACGATCCATTACAGATACCCGTAGAAACAGTCTACAATTTTGGCCTGTCTGGGAAATCCACTCATGTGGTCAGCTATTCATGAGCCACAGACAACATATTGATGAAATGAGACCACAGTGATCATTCTGTGCAACAGATAACTTGTTCAAATACGCTGAGAATCAACAATAATGAGGATAGGTAGCAACTCACCATAAAGACTACTGCTGAGCCACAGACAGGCATGTAGAAAAGACAATTACACTCTCACAACTAAATTTTCAGCCATAGCTTTCATCAGAAAATGAGAGCACACACAGGTTCATACGATCACTTACACACAACTCATGCACATGTGACTGCTGTCTCCAACTGCTGCATCTACAGTCTCTGAGGATCAGATCCAAACAAACCACTCCTCATGCCTCCCTGTCTCTTGTCAGCAGCTGCTAGGCTAGTGGCAAGAAATGGTGGCAGCACTGACTGCAAGCTGAGGGGAGTGGCAGGAAGGAGAGAAACAGTAGTAATGAGGCAGTAGGCAAGTGGCACATGAACTCAGCTGCACCCAGCTAATGGTGATGCATGACACATCAGCAAACAAACCATTTCATCTACTGATGCAAAAATGAGATTTTCCGGTCCCCCCCCCCCCAAATTTCCCTGACGTGTTTGAAATTCTGATATTCCTCGATTTCCAGAACCTGTGGCAACCCTGAGCATGTTCTTATTCCCATTAAACAGAACCTGTGGCAACCCTGGGTGTGTTCTTACTCCCATTAAACATTAAAAGTAACTTCCAGTCACGTGATTCTTACAATGTTTTGACAAATTCACATGGCTTTTTCCATATGACTCTTAACATGACTGCTGTAAACCTTTTGAAATAACATTCATTATCATTTATCAATTCACCTTTATATTCCGCATGATAGGTGCACAAGTAGAAACACCCCAAGCAAACTAAGAAGGGGACATCAGAAGTGTAAATAATGGATTTTGACGGGTCTCAGATATGTTGTAGAGGGACACGCCCTGAGTATGGGGCTATCCGCTTTTTTAACGATGGGCCTTGGTTTTTGAGACAACTGATTTTGAAGTTCACTGTGAATTTTAATACGCATAACATTAGCATGATGCAGCAGTTAAGGTATATAAACAACAGTCTAAATCGTGTGAAATTGTGTAGGCTTGGTCAAAAAGAAAGCGGACTGTCCACGCGGACATCCCGTCCAAACTCCGTGTATTGTGACAGTGTATTGCCTTGGTCACCGCCTTTTATTTCACTACGGCGACATAATTTCATACTACACAAAGTTCGCACAGACTGTCCTCTGTGAATTATGAACATGTATCGCCATGGTCAAACAAATGCCGGTGACCCAGCTCCTAAACTGCTAGTTTACATTTGTGTTCAATGTCCGTTGCTTGCAATGCGTTGTTAGTGCCGTGCGTGTTCGAAGCATACAGTGAAATGAATGACCCAAGCGTGTCCACAGAAGTGCAGTCAGAAGAAGATACATCAGAGGTGGAGGAGTTGAATGAACAATTGAGAGGCGAAATCACTAATGCCATCAAATACGCCGAAAGTTGCTTCATGATTTAAATCTTCTAACAAACGCACCACCCAGCACAGTCTCTGCTAATTCAATTGCAATTGGCAATGACATAAGTCTCACAATACAAGACCTGTTGGCCAAAAGATGAATCATCAATAGCGATGAATTAATAAACATCAACTAAGAAGACAAGGTGCACGAATACGAGTTGGTAAGTTTTCCTTTGTATAGTTGTTCTCCTTCTTGTGGATGAATCATCATAATATAAAGCTATTTACTTTGCAGCATACAGGAGTAGAGGGAGTTGGTGATTTTGTCGTCGATGAATTCGCACATGAATCAGCAAATTATGTGCCTCTATCCTACAGAGAATGAGCAGTCGCTCTTGCAGTAGCTCATTCAAAATGGAGCCTCAAGAGTGTATAGTCCCAGGTGGTGTCTCTCAATTAAAACATAAATCAATGCTATATTGATGGAAGAGGATGTGAAATGAGGTGGAACTCGTCGTGATAAGTGCACACTATCGATCGTGAGACGTATGAACGATTTGTCAATGTGAGACACAATTTGGAACAGGTAAATCATATCAAAATACATGTCAAATACATTGTAAGAAAGAGACTGGCTTGTGAAAATAATATATTTCTTCCACAAGCAGGTGACAGCCAGAACTTTACAGCAACGAGCGATGAATGCTGCTGTTCCACTTTTATCTGATACCTTTCACTTCGTGGCCACTCGGCATGGGTCAAACGATTTAAACAAAAGCATAAAATCAGGCAAAGGAAGATTATGAAGTTCATCAGTTCTAACGAATGTGCAACAATGGAAGAAGTATTAGTTGCTGCGGAAGAATTCCGCACACAAATGAAAATATTTATTGGTAAATTTTAACCTTGACTACATAATCAACACCGATCAACCGGGCTGTCAATATCAATCAGCTTTAATTAGATCCCTCATCAAGAAAGGGGGCGAGTACCATTCACATGCAGAGAAAAGGTTTAAAAAAGATAAGTCATTCGTACACAGCACAGTACACACTGCATCACGAAATGTGATACTGTAAGTTGTTTTATGTATGCAGGAACTGTCGGGAAAATTTGGCCCTCATGTTCAGAAAAGAGTAGATGAATTAACCCTCAAATTTAAAAATGTAACTGTGTCCTACATGGAATTAGGGAAGTTCACAAAACTAGTGTACATACACTTTTTAAAATCTGTGATTCTTCCGTATGTGGGACAAGAAAAATTTCTATACATCATTGATACATGGGGAGGGCAGACTGATATGACTGTATACGATCACATCTTCATGGATGAGAGGAAAGCATGCACCTGCACTGTAAAACTTATCCCTCCAAAGTGTACTCCACTTTTATTGTATATTTATGTATTATGTATATTTTTAGTGACAGATTAAAATTTTCATTAAGAAAATTCAGAATGCTCCCGATTTGTTGAAGACCAACAGAGCAATCGTGTCCAGGGAAGATTCCATAAAACTACACTCATTAATTTTGCATCAATCCAGGGCACCAGCTTTTTGGAATATGATAAAATATGCATGGTTCGCATCAAAGTTAACGGATGAAAGAGAAATCTTTTTGAATGTAAATGAACAATGTTTTCTGGTATCACTCTTAAAAACTCGGTGCCCCTGCAAGACAGTAGCTTTTATGAATTGTGCTTGGTGCTGTAAACCACTGTGTTTCGGTTGCTTTTACGATAAATATCATCCAGATTTCTGTTGCAGCAAAGCAAGTGATGCAGGTGATAGCAAGTAAGATTTTGTAATAATAATGTCAAAATTAAATTACTATGGCAAAATTGAATATTTCTTAATAATTTCACACAATGTACACTGCCTGTCGATATTCTGTAAAATAAAATGGAAAAATGTCGGACTATTCTGATTAAAAAAAGCAAAAACACGGAAATGACCCGAACATGGTACCTCCAATGTGGTAGCTGTAGACCTTAACTGCTGCGTCACGCTGACTTGGTTGGAACATGGCTAATGTTATGTGTATACCGCATGCGGTGAACTTCAAAATAAATTTTCTCGAAAACTAAGGCCTGTCGTTAAAAAAGAGGGTAACTTCATACTCGGGGCATGTCCCTCTACAACATATCCAAGACCCATCAAAATCCGTTATTTACACTTCTGATGGTCTCCTTGTATGTCACAAGCAGAGTTAGCTAATTATATGCTGAATCTTATCAAAATTAAAAGTTGAGATCAAAAGTGAGAGGAATCAGGTAAATGGTTGTCAGCTTGGTGTACTATGCTACTTGAGAGCTGTAGTAGTTAACTTTTTTACAGTGAGGGCACAGCATCATGAAGAACCATACAGAAAGTTAACATATAGAAGACGCAGAGTATAGGACAACTACTACATTGTTAATACTCGGTATATGATAACGCAGAGTCTACTAAGTCCAATTTCCACAGTTTCAACTGAAGACCGTATTTGTAATACCCAGACACTATTTCAGCGGTAGAAGAAGGGCGGCAGTAATGTTCCCGGAAGTGTTAACATGCCGCATGTCCATTTAACACTGCCTAAATTGGTCATGGGCTGGAACAGGACTGCCACCCTTCTTCCACCAATAGATCAGTGTCTGAGTACTACTAATACCTAAAGCAGATATCGTGGAATTTGGATTTACATCCTTTACATCTCACATATGAATATAATTTCCCAAAACAAAGCAATGAAATGCCATAAATTGGTACAGCAATGACTTGCTTGCAGAGCCAAATACTGATCACAGGCAATGACAGCTTGAATGTTATGATTTGTTTACCACAGTGCAACTGATGTTGTAGTCTTCTCTCCCCTCCCCTCTGTGTCTTCGATTCAGGATAGACGGGACTAACAAATGCTTCTACTGTGCAACACTTCAGCATTACTTTCATTCCCCTTTCCTGATGCTAAAATAATAATCTATATACAACTAGTTGAAAATGATCCTCCACATCCTTATAAAGAATTGGTTTGAAAAATTTTTATAAACAAGTAATGCAATTAATAACTTTCATCAAAGTATATCCAGATGAGACAACTCCCTGTTTTCACAGCTCTCTAACACAGTTTGTGGATCCTAACTGCATTACTTAACATGTACTGCCATTGACAGTTCACCACATGCTTTCGCAGTAATCAAGATCAGTAAAAATATTTCTTTCACATTAAATGTGACCTTCCAGTTAAGTGACAGAAGATCTGTAGTCTATCAATAATCCATTTATAGGCATGTTTTCCACATGTAGTCAATTTTCTGTACAACTTATGCATTACACTTAGCATCTGAATGACACAGCAAAATTCATTTGGAGAATATTAAAATGGCAAATACACTGTTAACACAAGTAATTACTAAAATACAACAATACATTTCTTAATCTCTATGTCTGCTGTCAAACATTATGGATATTCAGCATTCATGAGTTTAAATTAGATATTTAAGATGCAAGAATGCTTGTCATGATTGATAAACATTAAGCATTCACTTAATAGCCTGTGCCTCTAGTATTGTGGCCTAGTAAAAAATAGCTTGCCAATTTATGTCACCTACAAGCTTTTTCTTTCCAAAGACGTATCTGAGGATATAGTATAATAGCTCAGCTTTCACATTGTGCCGTTCGCTTCAGTATTTGAATATTGAATGGCAGACAAAGAAATCATCTCCATTATAAAATGATTTTCAGATGAGATCACTAATTTTTTCTTGTTTTATGGGGAAGGATATGTTCTAGCAACAACTGCAATGAAATTCTGAAGAATATTTGTATTTTATTGTGAGTAATTTCCACCTTTCAATTAGTCTAATCTTTATGTTAAATGAATAACACAAATACAAATGAAAACCAAGCAAAAAGTTAGATAGCTTTACAATAATGCACATTTAACCAACAATTAATTTGAAATAATTATCCAGTACTTTATTTAAAGTATTTGATTACAAATTTGGTATAAAATAAATACATGTACTATAATAATATAAAATATAAAATATTGTGCAACAATAAATTTTAAACATACTATGTTGTTAAAAACTATTAAAACATGAAGCAAACAAGTTTTGATTCAAATGTAGTAACATGTAACACTACAGCAAACTGAAAACTACAATTACTTTTGCATCAAAAATTCTATCAAGTGAATCACAATGTACCTCACTGAACATACTTAAAAACATACGACAAGTTATAAATTTTGCAGTAAAGTTCTTGTAGAACATAAATACTTTAGTATTAACAGAGACCACTCAACAAAAAGTAGAAGCATTGTCCGTAAGTCACACACAGAAGGGAGAAAACTTACTAGATTTCAGATTTTATCTGCGCACACACATATATGCTTATGTAGCTACATGATGCTAGGCTGACAGTCCCAACGCTCCTTTGTGGTAGGTGGACTAATAGTGTTGGAGTTGGTGTCAGGTGTCAGGCTGGAGGGAGAGGGAGACAGGCATTGTAGCTCAGGTTCATTGATGATATCTTCATGGTCTGGACTCAGGGCCAAGATAGTCTATCCACTTTCCTTCAAAACCGCAACACGTCTTCTCCCATCCCCTTCACTTGGTCCTCCTCTGCCCAATGTGCCACCCTCCTGGACATTGACTTCCATTTCTCTGATTGTTCCACACACACCACTGTTCACATTAAATCCAGTGACCAAAAACATTATCCTAATTTTGACAGTACAGCCAAGGCACCCTTGGACGACATATCTTCTGTGATGAGAACTCCCTTACTCAATGTGGTGAAGATCTCTCAAATGCCATCACAGACAGGCAATACTCTCAAACCTAGCCCACAAACAGATTTCTCGTACCATGTCATCACACAGCCCCATTCATCCCATCATCTCCAAGAACAAGCTACAAACAAGCACCCCCCTCGTCAATGGGTGCTGATGACCACGCAGTTGAGTGCCCCACAAACCAAACATCATCATCATCATCATCACCCCTCGTCACCCAACATCGATCCAGACTGGAACAACTGAACCATATCCTTCAGCAGAGCCTTATCTCCCACCCTCTCCTGAAATGAGGAACATCCTACCCAATATGTTTCCCATCCCTCCTAAAGTGGTGTTTCGCCCACCCAACATGATTCCTAAGGCAGAACAAGGTACAAGACCTGCCCAATCCACTCACCCAGCACCTACTACAGTCCTGTCACAGGCTTATCCTACCACCATCAGCGGCTGGGCCACTTGTCAAAGGAGTCATGTCATATAGTCTACCAACTCTGCTGCAAACAATGCACAGCCTTTTATGTTGGTATGGCTACCAGCCACAGATGTCCACCAGAATGAATGGCCACCGCCAACCTGTTGTCGAGAACAAAGTTGACCAGCCGGTGGTGTAACATGCAGCTGAGCACAATGTGCTCAATTTCAATTGCTGCTTCACAACCCAAGCCATCTGGTTCCCTCCCACCACCACCAGCTTCTCTGAACTACGAAGATGGTGGATACACTTACAACACAGTCTGTTCCTGTAAGTGTCCTGGCCTCATATCTCGTGTAACCCACTGTCCCTGCACCCTCCACTCAACAGCTTCCCCTTCCTCCATCCTGTCACCCCCTCCCATTCACATTCTCATGTTGCCTTCAGCGTGTACTGTTTCCCACCAGCTGCTACCATCATGCCAGCCCATAAACCTCCCACCCCTCCCTCCTGCATTCCTAGCCAGCAAACTGACTGCCTCCCTCTGAACCACTAGCTACCCACTGCCAGTCCTTCTCCCTACCTTCTGCCACTGTCTCCCTCCACCCACCATGCCTGACACTACCGCACCACAACTAGTCCACCTGCCACACAAGAGCATTGGCACCATCTGTGTAGCTGGCACCATGTAGTGGCATACACATGTGTATTTTATTCTAGCTCATCAAAGGATAAAGCCCAATAGCTAGCAAGTTTTCTTCCTTCTGTGTGTGTCTATTGGCAATTCAATGGTTCTGCTATTCGGTGAGTGGCCTCCTTTAATGCTAATGTATTTACAGATGACCAAGTTATAACAGAAATATACTATTATTGGCACTGGACTGTCATTTCCAGGTTACATGCCTTCTATGAAGCAGTGTATGTTATCTTTTAGTTGACATAAATAGTACAGATTCACAATATGTACTTATCATACACATTTTCTTATTTATTAAGATAGAGGGATGTAACAGTGCAACATTCTCACTGCAAATTACAAATACACTCTTTTACCTATGCTAAGGCACTGATCAACAGTTTGGAATACAGAATTTCAATTAGGAAAAGCCTACTGAATGAAATTATGTTGCAACAATAACCTCTAAATCTATTGTGATTCTACAAAACTGACACTTTTCTTTCTTTCTGTCAGTATTTGAACTTTGCCAAATATGTATTTATACAGGAGAACTCCAATTATCTGATCCACAGCTATCCAGGCCACCAATTATCCAGATTAGAGAAAAAAGAAAATTTTACTATATGACTAAAACTGTTGGTTTTGTCTGATAGTTACTATAAAAACTGTATCAGTTTAAAGCCAATCCACAGCAAATGTATTAAAAGACAAAATCTTCCAGTGAACTGTGAACACAGTACATGCACTGTTGTGTTTCTAGTACCTCGTCATTCAGTGCAGCCTACATAGAGTATACATTGATTTGTCACGATAAATTTCATCTTCTGTGTCTTGTTTTGTCTTGTGTGTTTTAATGTACTATGCAGCATATGTCTTCTAAAAGGAAACATGTTGTCTTATCTAAGGCAGAGAAAATAAAAGCCCTTGAACAATTAAACAAAAGCATGAGTAGTTAGCAGTTAGCTGAGATATTTAGTGTGGAAACATCAACAGCTTCAGACATAAAAAAGTCCTCTTTTAAACTTGTGTGTCTTCCTTGAGCATGACGATGGGAGTTCATCAAGAAAAGCAATGAAAACATCAGAAAACAAAGAGTGTGAACAGGTTACATTCAAGTGGTTTTTGCAGCAGCAAGCATTGGGAAACCCTCTTTTAATACTAACTGTTCATGAAGAAGCAAAATTTTTAGCCAAGAAGAGCAGCAGTTTTTTCATTTAAAGTGGTGAATGGCTAGCTCTGGAATTACAAGACAAGACACTTTATTCGTGAGTTGGATTTAAGTGGTAAAAAACTATTCGTGAGTTGGATTTAAGTGGTAAAAAACTATAAGTTGACCCAGAGACAGTAAACAATTTTTACTGAAAAATTCAAAATTGAAGAAGAATTATTTGGAAGACACTGCCGGAAAGAAATTTACCTTCTAAAAGAAAAACTAATGTTCTTGGGTATAAGGTTAGTAAAGACCATGTTACCCTGTTGAATTATGCTAACTCTTTGGGGAACATAAAAAATACCCTCTCCATTGATGAGAAAATCAAAAACCCCAGGCTTTCAAAAATGTTAAAAACCTCCCATCTTTTACAAGAATCAACCAAAGGCCTGGGTGACTACTACTTTGTTTTGCGAATGGTAGGATTCAATCTTCATAGCTTAAGTAAGTAAAAAAAACACATAGTGCTAAGAAGGCAGTAATGTGATGTTAATTCAGGACAATGCACCTACCCACCAAACAGAAAGGCTTATTGACAAAGAAGATGGACATTTCAAAACACTCTTCCTGCTGCCAAGCATAACAACTTTGTTGTAGCCAATGGAGTAAAGGTTACCTAAACTATAAAGCGACATTACAAAGACGACTGTTGAAGGAACTTCTGACAGAACATGGAAATCAAGAAGGCATTATGGCTCATCACCAAAAACTGAACCTAAGGGATTGCTGTTGCATAGCACTTGAAGCGCAGAATTAGGTGTGGACAGTCACATTAAAAAGATCTTGGAATAAACTGAAAGGCATTTCAGTCAGGGATGATGTATAGAAAGATGAAGATGAGAAGAAGAAATGTGAAAAGGAAGAGTAAGAGCAAGAAGTGGCAGAGGACAAAGTATTACTTGGGGACATAAGAAAGATCCCCTGGATGTCCCAAATGCAGTACAGAGGATACTGGTGAGTGGCTTGTTTGTAATTCTTTAGACATTCTCAGTGATGAACTCATTCAAAGTGTGATAGAATGTAACAGTATTGCGAAAATGAAAGTTTCTACTCACCATATAGTGGAGACACTGAGTCACAGATGGGCACAACAAAAAGAGTGTCACAAATAATAGCTTTCGGCCAGTAAGGCTTTCATAAAAATTAGATGATACACACATGCAGTCTCAGGCAACTAAGGCCGTGAGCAGCAGCACCGGTGCATGATGGGAGGGGCAACTGGGTGGGGAATAAGGAGGAGGCTGGGGTGGGGAGGGGGAGGGATAGTAGGGTAGGCATGGCGGACAGTGACATTGGGAAGCTCCCCAACAGCACGTCACTGTTCGCCATGCCTACCCTACTATCCTTCCCCCTTCCCACCCACCCTCCTTCTTACCCCCAGTCAGTCACCACTCCCATCATGCACTGGTGCTGCTGCTCGCAGTGTGGCCTCAGTTGCCCGAGACTGCAGTCGTGTGTGTGAGCTGCATTTGTGTGAGTGTGTATGTGTGTGTTTGCTGTCTAAATCTGACAAGGGCATTCTTGGTCGAAAGCTATTATTTGTGAGAGAATTTTTATTGTGCCTATCTGCGACTCAGCATTTCCGCTATATGGTGAGCAGCAAATTTCCTTTTCACAATATTGTTATATTCAATCCTGGATTTTCCACTGTTTGAAAGTGTGAGAGAAGAAAGTGATGGCCAGGAGGGTGACATTGTCACTGAACCAGATGTAGGACCATCAACTAGTGAGGCATATGCTGTCCTGACTCCGCTCCTGGCATGGATGGAGCATCAGCCTGAGTATGACCATATACGGCTTTAAGTTAAAAGAATAATTTCACTAGCAGCAATCACCTTGAAAATACAGTCCTGAATTTGTAAATCTGTAATTACAAGAGGAGTATGTATTTGAAAGATCTTGTTCATCAATCAGCGTTCTCACAATATAGTTAAACAAGCTAAGAAAACGAAGTTCCATGAAAAAAGGAATAAATTAATAGAGAACATGATCCATCAACTGTGTTGCTTCAGTTTGTCTGGAAAGTAAAACTAAAACTCATGGTGACATCTATACATGATAAACTTAGAACCATTACATAACTGATAAACCCCTGGGTTCATTTTCAATTCACTGAGAACAAGACACAACTACTAATTTAACACCGCGAAATGCTTAATGTTATGCATATGTGGTCGTGCAGAATGAAAAATGTATGATCTTAAGTTTTCCAGATGAATAAACTGTTTGTATTGCTCTCAAGTGTCAAGCTGAGTGCAGTCATTTACGAAACAATGCACCTGGCTGGACACTCAAGAGCGATACAAACAATGAAAAGTATGCTGAGGAAATAACTGCATGGCACTGATAAAAGCCAAATTAAATACAATACAAAATATAGACCCCTTCAGCCTGCTAGGGAAAAGAAACTACGATATACTGATCAACAACAAGTGTATCATTTTCGAAAACATTCTTTCAGTGCAAAAAGGTGATTTTCTTGAAAGACACTGTAATCCATTGGTGAGTCATGACCGATTTAAATAAAGAGATACTGAAACAATAACATATTTTTTCATGCTTAGCATAATGTGTTTTGAGAATTTACTCTCATTGCCAAGTGCAAATATTTACGTAAGTATTCAGTGTTTCTATGTGCAGAACAACACACATGTGAACATTACACAGAATACTAATGTAAATATTTGCATTAGGTAACAAAAATAATTTCTCCAAACGCATCATGCTATGTGTGAAAAAATACCTGGCTGGTGCAGTATTTCATTATTTAAGTCATGCATAATACAGTTACAGGCTTGCCAAAAACATCGTTTGTGGTGAATGAAATTAAGACGATTCACAATGTTTGCCTGTGGTGGAGTGACAAAATGATAAATGTGAAATGGCAATGAGATACAGCCCTTCCAAGCCTCCAATATAACAATCTAAAAAATATGAGTGAAGAAGTACTGACAATTATGATCAGTTCTTGTTTTAGAGTTACAACGATTAAATGATTCTAACTAAATAGATGACAGTATATGAAGAACTTCATTCTGCATCAGTGATGGAAGAGATTTTGGCTAGTGACAGCAGCCTAGTTATAACTCAAAGAATATGTGCCTTTTCAAGTTGGTGAACGACACAACTGTAAAGAACTTTTTGATAGTAGATTAAAGCTCTTTACTACCTCCAGCTTTATTCATCAGATCAAAAGCACAACAGTTGTGGTTTCTGATTTAAAGCACTAAAGCAAATTGACGATGTAATCACAACAAAGTTTTGCAAAATATTTCAAGAATTTCTTCACTACAGGAAAAAATAAGTCAAAGGGTCACACAGTCAAATGTAAGAGACATGAATGAACATTATTCAAAAGATAAATGATAATGTTTGAAAACTAACACCATTTCAACGTTTTAGGATAACATGTCATAGAAGTGTCTGGAAAGGTACTGGGCAATGATAAGATCACAGTTTATTGACATAGTGTTATGTTACTGGTATATTTTAGTTTTGGTTGAAACACATCTTTTTGGCATTAACCATATGATTTTGGCTTCAGCTATCTCTAAGATACATGATACAACAGCAATTCATGCTTTTTTACACAGAACTGCTTAAAAAAATATGGAAGATATCACTAGAGCTTATGCTGACTCTACATCTTCTACACTGCACTTCAGCTACTGAATAAAACAATTAAAATGGGATCTGTCATTTGCAAGGTTATGAGAAAGCCCATACCATCACACTTACTAAGGTTGTAATCAATGCCACAGGTAAAAACATGTACTTAAACAACTGATTTCCATCAGAGAAATAAAAAACATTCTGAATAATCATTTATATATTTCAGGGGTGTCTTAATAAATGGTGAATCCTAGATGAAGAGGTTTACCAAAGAAAACAAATATGCACAATTTTGAAATTGTTTGTATACTGTTTCAACTCATAAATGATGGCAAGTAAACTGATAAAAAGTCTGCTGAAAAAGGCGTTCAATCACAATACAGCTCACAACCAGAACATGCAAATAACATAGTGGTGTTCACAATGTTCTGCAAACAATGGAATAATATTACCACACAAGTCCCTAAAGGTTCAATATATTCTTATCACTACATTTGTGTGTCTTTTCGAAACTGATGTGAGGTCACATCCACTGAATGAAAATAAAATTAATAGGCAAAGAAAACCCTGTGTGACAATCCCCAGTATGATATGTTTTACAGTGGTTATGTTTCTTGTCCAGAAAGATTTCTAACAGCCACAAAAACATTACATCAGATGGTGACAGTTTAATCTTTAGAATAATAAGGTGAAAGTGTTAAATCCGACTTTAAAGCACTGACTGTAATGAATTTGTTTATTACTAAATTTTTATGGCATTAGTTACTGCAGCCTTACTGAACATACCTTTTACAGAAATCTGAAATAAGCTTATTACTTAATAGAAAATTTTACTAGTTCAGGTTCTAAGTGGGGCTTTCAACGTAATTTTACTACACAATTTGTGTTATGGAGAGAGGGGGAAAAGAAAAATAAATCAGTGAAATAAAACTGGCTCCCCTCATTTCTAAATTCAGGAACTGCTATAAAAATATCTATAAAGAGTTGCATTGTCATTATGGAGAACTCTGCTTCTGCAAAATATATATATATAAAGTTCCAATCATTCAATATAAAGCTATACAAATAGGAGAACTCTCCTTCTTAATGAGTACAGCAAGAGCATACTTAACTTCTGTACAGCAAATCATGTAGTACTTTATCTGGTGTGTGTGTGTGTGTAAAAATATATAAAATCAAATCTTGTACTGCTGTACACCTATACACTCTGCAAATATGACATACTAAAAATAATGTAGAAATGTCTAAATTTTTATTTTTTTAAATGCTTAAAATTTTCAGTAATACTGCCTAGCCATGTCATTGCTATTATTACTATCAGAAAAATCTAGTATCTCCCACAGACCTGAGACATTTGTCATGTTCTTACAATCCATCTACTACTTGAAGATTCCAGATAAATGTGTAGTTCACCTTTGTTACACAAGTGTAACATACACAGATGAGTCACAAAAGTACACAGAACTTACAGCACCATCTCAGACTGGACTAAAAATGACCTGATGTGTTGTCTGTATACGGGGAACTTAACAGTCCATTATTCTGCTGAACACATTCCTTCAGAGAAGGACGGGGCTGTCTAGCAGATCTGTGCTTGTCATACATGTGGGCGTTCAAACTGTTCTTATTTTTAAAAACACCTCCACAAAACTGGCAATGAAATGGGCCACAAGCCTTGCCATGGATATTTGCCACATGTGATGCCAGAGATGATTTCTTATTAAATATTTTTTCACATTTTGTGCAAGGAAATTTCTCTGGCTGAATACTGGAACCCATATCTGGAAAGGAAAATAAAGGATGAAATAAATTTTCTGATTTTGAAAGTGACACTTCCATAGGTAACAGTGAAATAATTGTATCACTGTTTATATAGGCTTGTTATCAAACTATACTCCATTATTCACTGACTTCTTGTGGTAAAATTAGTTCAGTAAAAGCAATTTATTGGAAACAAATACAATCTGCCTCACTTACACTGATTAACATAACAATCTGATAATTAATTGTGAAATAACTTATTATGTTTGAGGACACAGGCAGACTCCAACACACTGAAGTCAAAGCCATGAGAATTAAGTCTCTCTATAATACTGCATTGATTATATGTGACGGGTCAAAACTGTGTGCCACAATGGGATTCAAACTTGGATCCCTGCCTTTTGTGGGCAGTGAGTAGCCAATTATGCTGAGCATGCCTCATTGGTTGATTCAAAGCTTTAACTTCTTACACGCTGTTACCATTTCCTTTCAATCTCTGCTGTGGCTCTCCCACAGTGTTGCGTGACTACTAGCTGGTGAGAGAAAGGATATAACAGGGAGGATACAGATACATCAAAACTCATTGCTATATCAGTTCTCTCAGAGGTGTTTGTCTTATGGTACCATGGGATAGCCTCTGCAGAGATCAAAGGTAAAAGTGTGACATGATGGAGCTTTGAGCTTATCCCTGAGAGAAGCCTGAATGGTGTTGATTAGTGGTGTGGACTGCAAACAGGTACCTATGTTCAAATCCCAGTCCAGTACAAAGTTCAAACTTGCCACATATAACCTGTTCCTTTTTAGTAACATTTAACAATCTCATTCACAACACTTGTTCTCTCTCATGCACACACTCTGTGACTGTGATGGTGTTGGTGGTGGGAGAGAGAGAGGGGGGGGGGGGGGGGGTGCCTGAAGAACCAAAGCCTCTAACAAGCACACCGACTTTTTAGATCACTTCATACCTGTTAATGATTCGCTTCAATTACACTGATTCTCAACCAATGTTGTATGCAGTCAAGTTACAAGCCTTGGCAAATGACGATCAGCCCTAATGTAAATTGTGAAGAGTTCTACTAAAATCAACAGTCTCAATCTATTCCCAGTGGCAAACCGCACAAACTAATACGTTGCGTAGCCAGTCAGAGCACTAGAATTTACCATATGGTCTAACCAATATAGTACCTGCAATAATCATAATATTGAGGCTTTTGAAGTATCTAAAAAAGAAACCTGATTTTGATACTGAAAATGTCACAACGTAAAAATAGTTAAAATGAAGAAATTCTAATCAATAAGTTTGTTACTGCACATTTTATTTTTCATGTTTTCTTCGTACGGCCATTCCCACAGGTGGTTCCAATTATATACATGAATACCCCCATTTCTCACAAAGACAACAATTTTTTGATTGTATGTTTGTTATATTTAACATATGTTGACACTAGTTACTGCAGGTACGACAGAGAAATTAAGTATTACAAAATTGGATATTATGAAATAGTGAAAACTAATAGAAAGACTTGCTCATACAGGGTGCGGCACTTAAATCTGGCCAACTTCAACTCCAATTTCCCACCATGTTGTAGTTCCACCAGAGGTTGTGATTGGCATTCTTGAAAGCCATAGGTGTGTAGTACATAGTCAGAACCTCAAAATGGCTGAGATGTTATGGACAAGTGTGAAGTACAACCGAAGAACCGCAATTATTGAAAGTCTTCATGTGCGGCGTTCACCCACTGAAATAGTTCGATTCTTCAGGTACCTGAGATCAACTGTTTAGGATCTTGTGGTCAAGCATAATGGTTCGGAGAAGTCTGGGGGAGGTTCTGCTAACACAGTGAGGAAAACTCATTCAAGGAAACATGTGTCACAAACAGTGGCAGTCATCGATATGTCTCAGGCACTGATTTAAGAGGACCTGGAGCAATTGGTGAGGAAATTGGCTTCAGTATCAAACGTCAGTGAGCAAACAATGTGGCGGATGGCAGAGGAGGACCTCATATGAGCCATTTAGACCGAAACTGGCTCTCGGATAACACTGACATGTTCTGGTGAAAGGAGTTCAGGCCCCCGAATACCCCAAATTTGAACACCGTTGACTACTATGTTTGGTGCATAGTCGAAAGAGTTACCAATAAGATGAGGCACCCTAACGTGACACATCTACACACTGCTATCAAAGCAGCATTCACAAGTATGAACAGCACTATTTTAAGGAGTCCATGCAATCGTTTCAGGCCAAGATAGGAGGCAGTCATTGCGGCTGAAGGGGGTTACAGGGAGTAATGTTACTATTGAAAGATACTACTACTTATATGTGAACAGATTTTCAGTTTCATTTGTATTTTGTTTTAATAAATTTGTTTCTAAAAAATGTTTCATTTGTCTGGATTTAAGTGCTGCACCATGTACAGCATAATGTATAGCTCAATAGCTTGCCAAGTGAGCCAGACCCGGACTGAATCCATGTGGTGTATTAACAACTGTGGGCTCTCACACCAGCCAGCCTTAGTGTGCTTGACCTGTTTTCCATGCCCAATTAGGTAAATGTTGGGCTGGACCTCAAATTCCACCTCAGTAAATACGAACAGTTAAAATAAGTTTGCACAATTCAAAGGAAAAAAAGATGGCTCACATAGCTTCCCTCTCTTAGGTTAAAATGATGACTGGTGTAGGGAAGGGCATATGACAACAAAGTTAAATAATAAAATAAACTTTGCTAAATACAAAGTGAAAATAAATAGAGATGAAAAGTTAAGGTAACACTGAGAAGTTTATTGCACCAACAACTACCACTTTAAAATTTCTGAGTCAATTTATGAGAAATTGCTATCACAACAGTAACTGTGCCCTTAGAAATCTTTGCCACTAAGAGTATAAAATTAATATTAATGACAAAGCAAAAAAGTCCTTTGAAATTGTTTCATAAAATTTTCAAGTTGCACATGTTCAATCCACATTTTTACCTATCTGTGACACATCATACTTTGTCTCTACAGCACTAAGCAGATACGTGAATACATTAACTCATATCAAATATATCATTCACTATATGATGCCAAAAATCTAAAGCAAATGTACCTTTTGCAAAATCCACATACATGTAAAATAAATATCCAGAAGTATATATTAATGAGTTGATTTGACAGAACTCCGTGTAAGGATACCTCTTCACGATCTGTATTTTAGCTATCATCCTGAGTGACTTAAATATCGACAGGTTATGGTATCATCTGTCTTACTAAATTATTAAAAGCAGGTTTATGAAAACCAATCCTACTTGACTAGAAAGTTGATAAGACACATTTGCAATGTCAGGTACTGTGAATTTCCCATGTGTATTAATCTTTACAAAATTTACATTGTGCTCTTTAATTGGAAACAGTATTATATCGATGATATATGTGCATATGGACACGAAGTGTATTTCTATTCTTCACACGCCGACCACATACTGTGCAAAGAAATGGTCCACGATCGGCTCCATGTGCATTCTTCACATGGACTGTCAAGTTGAATTTATTACAAAAACTACGGTGGCACAGTGCGCAGTCCAGTCTTCCTGATTCTGGAACGTAATGGATTCATTGCAGTCTTCAACTCCAAAGCCATAAGACAAAATGTGGTGGGAAAAAAAAACAACAACAACGTTATACATCATAAAATAATGAAATTCGGAAATTTAAGTCATTCTCACAGTGTTCCTGAATTAAAGGATATGTTACAACAATTTACACAGCAATAAATTTTTAAAAAATGCAGCACAATTTTTATTGTGCTTATTGTATTGAAACAATTCTGCATTTTACTATAATAACCATACTAAGTAAGCAACACATAGGGAGATACTAACTACTAAAAGGCAGAAGTAAATTGTATAACTCCATTTTAGCTCTTAGAAATGGCCTGTGTGGGGGTTTTGTTTGTTGTAAAACAACAGTTGCTGCTGCC
This sequence comes from Schistocerca cancellata, assembly GCF_023864275.1. NCBI lineage: Eukaryota > Metazoa > Arthropoda > Insecta > Orthoptera > Acrididae > Schistocerca > Schistocerca cancellata. The sequence goes on along the minus strand of NC_064626.1, from coordinate 622,505,679 downwards.
AGGTATTATTTTCCAATATTCACTTTTGGCACTTTGGAAATAAGTCCAATTATCAAGTGTGTTTTTATGTTTTTTTAAGACATTTTGAGCATGATATTAACAGTGTGACACAAACATCAAACCTAAAAAGAGTCATTAAACTTCAAAAACATCCTTAATAATGGGAATTATCTGCTTGCCTCCTAGTCAACAATGCATATGATCATTTCATTTAATTTCATCTGCTTATAAACAGAAAATGTTATAATACAACAAAGAAAACCATTGTATTACTATGCTGAGTCCATGTGTTAGAAGAGTTGTGTCAGAGACTGTACAGAATGTGCAACTATGCATCATATCAAATGAATCTTCCATAAAATAATGAAATGATAAGATGACAGATTATTATACCATTAAAAACTCTTTAACAATTCACAAAAATGTTGTTAATAAAGGCAAATCCATATTTTCACTTCCCATCACACTTCATGATGAATAACTATTCTTTGGCATTATGCTACCTAAGGATTTGAGGAGGTAATGGATGCTGTGCTCTATTTATGGAAAGAGGTCTCTCTCTCTCCCTCTTCACTCCCACCTCTCCTGGCACCCCTACCTCTATGTGCTTTTAAAAGCTATTAAAATGAACACCCAGAATGCCCCATTGTGGTTGGTTAATGCGTCCCCAAAGAGAGAATCTCTGCTCTCATGAATGAACACCTACCTTCAGGCCATTTCATGTAACCTGCCATCCTATCACAAAAGCCACCAACCATTTCCTCCACTGACTCTTCACCGTTCCTGTTCCTTTACCACTCATCACACAGCTCATCAATGTTGATGGCACCTCCCTCTACACTAACATCCCTGAAGACCATGGTGTCACCGCTACTAACACTACCTTTCCCAACACCCAACTGACTCCATACCTTTAGCCTAAACCACAACTTTCCGGATCACTGTGAGCAGCTATACCATCACCCGCAATTACTTTTTCTTTGAAAGCATCACCTATAAACAAACATGCGTTACAGCGATAGGCATCTACATGGCACCACCTTATTCCAACCTACTCATTGGCCATCTGCAGAAATCCCTCCTAATCACTCAGAATCACAAACCCTCCCGTGGTTCAGATTTAGTGATGTCATCTTTGTGATCTGGACTGAGGGTGAAGACACTCTCTTCACATTCCTCCACATTCTCTACCACTTGCTTCACTCGATGATCCTCAATCCAACAAGCCACCTTCCTCAATGTCGACCTCTACCTCAAGGATGCTTACATCAGGCCTTCACACCAAATCTACCAACCACCAACAATACTTCCATTTTCACAGCTGCCACCCATTTTGCACAAAGTTGTATCATACATATGGCCACCCGTAGTCACCTGGAGTGACAAGCAGCCCCTCTTCGAATATGACAAGTTTCTCACTTCGGCCTTTGCAGACTGAAATTACTGCCCCACCCCTGTCCAGAAAGAGATCTACCATGTCTTGTCTCATCATTCATCTATAATTCTCCATATACCCACTGTCTGGCCACAAAGGAGCACTACTCTCATGACTCAGAACCATCTAAGTCTGGAGCAACTGAGTCACATTCTTTACCATGGTTTCAACTATCTCTCATTGTGCCCTGCAATGAGAAATGTCCTCCCCACTCCTCCCACAGTTGTATTCCGCTGCCCACCCAACCTACACAATATCCTTGTCCATACCTACTTCTCCCCTGCTCCGAACCCCTTGTCTTGTGGCTCACATCCTTGCAATAGACCTAGGTGCAAGACCTTCCCCATAAATCCTACCACTACCTACTCCAGTGCTGTGACATGTGTCTCATATCCCATCAAAGGCATGGCCACGTGTGAAATATGCCATGTGACTTACCAAGTAAGCTCCAACCACTGAGCCATTTTCTACATGGACATGACTAACTAACAAGCTGTCAGTCAGTCAGTTATCATCAAACTGCGGCCATCTCTACAACATATCCTTTGATTGCATAGCCCAACCAGATCTCAATCTTTGCTAGTCTGTGTCTTCCACCTATCTAGTATCTATTCCCTTCTCTGCTCCCACTGCAGCACTACACACCTTCTACCATGATAGTCTTCTCCCATCCTCAATTTGCCCTCCTCCTCCCCCAATTAAAATCAGTCAACTGAGTGGTAGTCTGAAGTAAGCTGCTCATACACGGCATTAAACAGTTCAAGGTAAGAAACCAGATGAGCACTAATACTACACCATGAAAAATTGTTCTTTAACAACATAAGCACTTTTGTTGCTTTTGGATTGCAGTAGGAATAAAGAATTAACTGACAAGGAATTCCACTGCAAGCTCATAGATTATAGTTCTCAAGTTACTTTTGATTCAGAGTACTAGTTCATTTAGAAAAGTGTGTGTGTGTGTGTGTGGGTCCTTCCTTCGGAATCAACAAATATCATGGAAATTGAGTAGAATGTAGCATTAGGAGAGAAAATGCATTATGTCACATATCATTTCTGAGTAATTTTCTCTTCATGCAGTACTTAGAATTATTTCTTTTAGTTCACAATGCATTTTAAGCCCTGTGTGCTTGTGTTTAGGTACTTGATCCGTGTAAATATTTTCTGGCATTCTGGCCTGAGACGCTGGAGTTGGTAGTCATGTGTGCATGAGGTGTGCTTGCTTCCTTGTTTGTGTGTGTGTGTGTGTGTGTGTGTGGTTTACTGACGAAAGCTGTGGCCGAAAGTTTTATGTGACTGTCTTTTAATTGTGCCTGTCTGCAACTTGATGTATCTTCTTGTGGTTAGTAGCATTCTGTCTTCTCCTACATTGTTGATATTCTTATCTGGAGTTTCCACTGTTTAATATATATATTTTACGTTAATACTTTTCCTGTTGGGATTAACAGGAATATTATAAGGAGGCACACTATAACTACAATTTTTACAAAACTAAGACAAGATGTAAAAATAAGTTTCTGTGTCCAGTGGCAGTTTTTACGAAGGGCATGAGAAGGTGCATATATATAATGAAAGCGCTGGCATGTTGATAGAAACACAAACAAACACAAACATACACACAAAATTCAAGCTTTCGCAACCAACGGTTGCTTCATCAGGAAAGAGGGAGGGAGAGGGAAAGACGAAAGGATGTGGGTTTTAAGGGAGAGGGTAAGGAGTCATTCCAATCCTGGGAGCGGAAAGACTTACCTTAGGGGGACAAAAGGACAGGTATACACTCGCACACACACACATATCCATCCGCACATACACAGACACAAGCAGACATTTGTAAAGGCAAAGAGTTTGGGCAGAGATGTCAGTCGAGGCGGAAGTACAGAGGCAAAGATGTTGTTGAATGACAGGTGAGGTATGAGCGGCGGCAACTTGAAATTAGCGGAGGTTGAGGCCTGGTGGGTAACGAGAAGAGAGGATATACTGAAGGGCAAATTCCCATCTCCGGAGTTCTGACAGGTTGGTGTTAGTGGAAAGTATCCAGAAAACCCGGACGGTGTAACACTGTGCCAAGATGTGCTGGCTGTGCACCAAGGCATGTTTAGCCACAGGGTGATCCTCATTACCAACAAACACTGTCTGCCTGTGTCCATTCATGCGAATGGACAGTTTGTTGCTGGTCATTCCCATATAGAAAGCTTCACAGCTTGAATTTTGTGTGTATGTTTGTGTTTGTTTGTGTGTCTATCAACATGCCAGCGCTTTCGTTTGGTAAGTCACATCATCTTAGTTTTTAGATATATTTTTCCCAAGTGGAATGTTTCCCTCTATTATATTCATACAATTTTCATCTCACTGCATACTAGTAAACAAAATGCAAACAAGTCAATGAATATCCAAATGTAAAGATGTTACAATTTGTCATATAAGCATGTGTTTTTATTTCTAATATGATACAAAGATGTTACATTATTATTTATGCACAGGTATCCTTTGCAAGACAATTATTTGTGTGGATATTAAATGTGCTTATGTTGTGAAATTGTTACAACTACTCAATATTTATTTCCTTAGGAAAAAATAAACTTTTGAAATTCCTGAAAACGCTGTGGCTGTTAAACGCTGTTATTCATTTAACACATTTTTAGAATTTTTCTATGTGACAGTATTTCTAATTGTTCTAGCAGATCAAGTTTTTTACACCTAATTTCCCTGTGGAGTAGAGTTCGCCTGTTGTGGATGTCATTTAGAGTGTATCTATTAAGGTACATATTGTTAGCTGCTGAGAATTTATCAAAGTGGTTGAGACAAGCATCATTGTGGTTGTTGTATCATATATGAAAATTTCTTCCTGTTTTGTCTCCGTATGGCACAGGGTCTATTACACTCTAATACAGGCTGGTCAAAAACTGTCTGAAAAGCCTGTTAGGGCCTTGCAGGGTAGGTTGTGCAGAGAAATAATCGTTAAGGAAAAAAAAAAAAAAAAAGAAAAAGAAAAATTCTATACCTTACAACATTTCTGAGTCAATTATCACTGAAGTTAGACAATCAAGCCACTGTGCATGCAAATTTAAGAAGCCCACCCAATACAATTAGTGTCAGTTGCGTGCATGATAGTGCATGAGACTGCTCAGCCTTTCACTCGGGTTCGATCCCTACCACTGTCCCATGCCAATTTTTGTAGCTCTTTCTTGTTCAGGTTTAGGAAACTGAATGAAGAACATATTTGGTGATTGTGTGCACACAATGATCTGACTGCGTAACTTCAATTCCAATTAACTTGGAAATGGTGCAACATATTGAATTTTTTTTCTTCTTAACATCACAACTTACCCTGCGATACCCTTAAAAGCAGACTGTTTCTGACCACCTTGTATATATTCCACTGTGTTCTATTACTGGGGTGTTTATGTCCTCTGTATGAGGGAAGTGACATCCCAAGTTTGTTGTTTATGGGAAAAAGTATTTTAATATTGGTATTTCTAAAATAAGTTGGCAATTTTTTTTTAATTTACTGTGTACTCATCTTTCACTGCCATTGATATTTCTTGTGTTAGTGGTTTCAATTTGAAAGGTAATGTGTGGTGCCCATGTTCATAATGGTTCTAAATGCAGCATGCTTGTGTGTGTGTTTGAATGGTGTGATGAAAACACCATTACTGAACTGAACCATGTTCCCTAAAATGCTTAAGCAATGTGATCCTACCATATGACAAACAAATAAAATGTTGCACACTGATGAACACCAATGCCCTCAAACACATATAAACACCAAAAAATCTACAAACCTGACTGCACACATTTTGTCAATTCCAAAAAAATACATCAACATGCAAACATTCTCAACTATTAAATAATATCCTCAGGGAACTTTACATTTTCAAATTCACACATTCAATAAAATCGAGAAATGGAAAATCAAGGATGGAATAATGACAATGGTCTGAACTTGGCAGCCAGAGACAGTGGTCATGTGTGCGTAAGATGTGTTTGTGCGGATGTGTGTATGTTGTTTATTTCAGAAGAAGGACTTTTTGCCAAAAGATAACATGTTTTAGTAGTCTTTCTGTTGTGCCTGTCTGCAACTCAACATTTCTGTTATTTCGTGAGTAGCAACCTACCCTTTTCATAAAATTTTCATATTCAGTAAAAAATACACAAGAGTTAACAACTTTCATCAGAGATAAAAAATCCCCAAATAGAAGATAGATTTGCCTCATTTGACATTATTAATCTGTTCACAAATGTACCTGTCAAATAGAAAACAGAAATTGTGACAAAATTCTTATCAAACACAGGAAATTGATCTTGCCGGAGATTTCAGAGTCAGTCCATTTACTTGAACTATTACTGTTTCACAACTATTTCTCATTTAATGATAAGATCTGTCAACAAGAAGTAGTCTCATCAAATGGTTAACAACATGGTGAGCCTCCTGACTGACACATTCATCAACCACTCAGAAAATAAAATTTTTAAAGGGAAAGACAAACTTATTGAAAAAAAAATAGTTTCTTGCAGGAGCTATGTCGATGACACTCTACTCCTATTTGATGCTACAAAAGTGTACTTGATGAACTTCTTGCATTATAATTCACTCCATGTCTGGTCTCAGCAACCAGAGACCGTGGTCGTGTGTGTGTGATCTATATGAAACCAACTTACACTGATGTCACAACATCCAACTCATCACACCATCCAAAGATATATAAGTAAGCTGAATTTAGATCCATTCTGAACAGGGGCACACACATCACATTTAAAACTGTAAAACTAACACAAGAAATGTCACTAGCAGTGAAAGATGAGTACACAGTAAACAACTGACAAACTGCCCAACAGGATAGAGGCCTATAAAAGCACAACAGGAAAAACACCTGACAACAAAAAATGTTCACAGGCATTCCCTACTTAGGTGCAGTAAACATAAACACCCTGATAATTAACACCGTGAATTATATAAATTACAGTGTAACAGTTATTCCTGCACTGTGCATAAATAAAAGAGAAAGCACTTTCCACACACACTACAAAGAGTACACAGATGCTTTCACGCTCAACCACAAATCCTCAGCAGCCCACAGTATGTACCTCAACAAACACAAACTAGATGACATCCACAACAGCCTAACTGCACTCCTCTAAAAAATAATGGTAGAACACCATATGCTAGAACAAATTGAAATACTGTCACACAGAGAAACATTTCTGAAAATGTTTTAAATGAAAAACAGTTCAACAGCCACCATTTTTTCACCAAGTTTATTTTTTTGCTAAAGAAACAAGTATTTAATGGTCGTAACTATTTCATAACATATTATCACATCTGATATCTGCACAAAAAATTGTTTTACAAATGACATCTATGTGTAAATAATAATGTTACATCTTTGTATCATCACCTACAACACCTATGTATACCTGGAAATGTTAACGTCTTTATATCTGGATATTCAGTGACCTTTTTGCATTTTGTATACAAATGTACTGTAAGGTGAAAAATGTGTTTTAAGTAAATGAGGTCCCCCAGAAGGCGTGATCAATATTCAGGGAGATGACGGCAATGGTCATATAAAGCAAAAAGTCCAGGAAAAATGGGCCCTAAAATGCATAACTTAAGAGCTATGAGCTCTTCTTCATATTCAGTACTTACTGTGACATGAATCTCTTTTACTGCAAGTGTTTTGCTCTCCATATTTTTGCAGGGTGTAGTATAGACCGAAACAAGAAAAAAAGTCCAGCAAATGTGGGCTCTAAAGTGCATTTCTGAAGAGCTATGAGCATTTGTTCATCTTCATTACTGTGAAACACATCACTTTTACTGAATAATGAATACTAACCATTTCTACTCAGGCAGCTTGTATAAATATGTCTCCACACATCCTGCTTGAAAATCATGTTACCGCCACTGGATACAGTAATTTATGGGTTTTGTCTTAGTTTTTTAAATTGTAGTCAAGATGTGCCTCCATGTTATATACCAATAGACTCTTCAACAGGATCAGTAATAACCTAAATTAAAAAAGATGAAGTAGACTGAACAAGCACCCGAAGATGAAACCAAACTCACAATCTGAGACTGGAGGCAGTTGGTTTTCTTTCTTACGAAAGTAATACAGTTGTGGAAGCAATACTGACAGCAATGGACAAAATTGAGTTTAATCAATTCTTTTTTCCAAATCAAGAACAACAATTAGGTATTAATCAATAAAATAATTCTATACTAATGCAGTATACTGTAGATGTATTCCACTTTTAGTTTTAATGTTCAAGTTTCTAAGTCTAAAACAACAGTTGATATCATCTTATGCACTTCAACATTTAATATTAACTTTAATTTTTCAACAATGAAATCAGTACATTGGTTGTTTTACCACTGCAGTAAATAACCAGCTTTGTTTCGATGGCTGTTATGTGTTTATAATTTTCTATCACTCTTCAAGAACAGAAGACTTCTTTTGGGGTAACTGTAAATATTAGGCCAGCAATCTGTATCGGCCGAACAATTTTTTTTTCTTTTTTAGCAACAAATTGCATTGGCTGTGTTTAGAATAAATTTCCCATTTACACAATGAAAAATTTGAAGCACGTATTCGATCATAGAACTTAGTAGACGATAGCAAGTCTAAAATTTCTTCTTAGAACATGGTGGAATATTCTAGAATCACTTAAACATACTCTTAAAATGATAGTTAAAGTACTTGTAAGTTGTTTACCCAAGAACACAATTTTTGCCTACTTTTATAACCTTTTTTATCTTACTCAGCACATGGCCATGTAACCCAAAACCCAACACTGTTACTGTTCAAACACTTTATTAATTGACATACAATAAGAAATATAAAAATGTTACACAATAAAATAATAAAATGGTTTCTCAAGACAATCTATACATCAATCACAATTATATATTTGTGTCTTAAGTTAGCATTTCACTTCTGCATAGCTGCAAACAAAAATCATGCTTCAAATCACAAACAGATGTAGTAGGCAGCAACTCATCCTGAAGCTACCATGTTAATGAGGATAACATATTATTTTGAACATTAATTTACATAACAAGCTTTTCATTTGATATCTGTAATGTTTTACAACTGTCTTAACTTTCTTTTTCAATTTAAAGAAAAAAATGTAGTCACTGATAGCAACATTTCAGTTACGGATCAACCTTGAAGTCAATAAGGGTAAAGTAAAATACTGTCAATATTTTAAACTGAAACAGGAGAACACAAATCAATAATTGTAATAAGTAATTTTTAAAAATAAAAGCTAGCCTCTATTTCCATCTGCAGATCTGAAAACACATAGAGCAAGCTATAAACGGGTGTAGATAGTTATACAACTTTTCTTCACAAAGAAAATAATCACATACTTTTCATAGTAATTTTGTGATATATCAACAGTTCTCCTGTGTTGAATACAGCTTCATGACTCTGAACTCCTTCACTATTAAGGTATATGTCTAAATTATTCCTTTGGGTGTACTACCTACCCACCAGAAACAGTTACAGCTGCTATGATAAAGTGCTCAACATAATATTAAGTATCCTACCATTTGTGAAAGAAGATCACTGCTGCAACAATGATGGATAGAAGAGGGTTGCACACAATAACTATGGCCATTGCATGGAATAAGCACAGTCTTGTCTGGACGATCATAATGACCTGGACATTTTTGTTCGAAGTGTTAGTTTGATACAACAGCATGGCAACAGATGTAAACCTGACTATCAAGGTAACTAATGTTCTATCGTGTGAGCTGGACTGGTGGTTCACAGTCTCTGCACCAATTACTATTGTCCACAAACCACAAATGCCTCAGTCTGCAACGGGCAGCAGAACACCTTATTTGATGTGTAGAGTGACAGTTTTTGAATTGTTCTCACCTAAATCTGTCATTAGGTAAAAGGATGCTAGAATGGTGGCTGCTTTCTGAGAGAGTGTGATGATCTGGGCTGCCACAGGAGAAGACATACAATCTAATCTGTGAAGTATCGAAAGCAATGCAAACCACTAACTTATGGTTGGTTGCATGTATAGGGCAATCAAAATTGAAGATTTGTACAAAACTAACATAAATTGAGGCAAACATAGTTAAAACTGTTCTCTAAAAGGTAAAACACGGAAATGAATTCTGGTCCACACTACTCCAGTCTCACACCTTCAGACAGAAACGCAAAATCAGTCTATACATCAAGATGGTTTAACAGCCAAACAACTTGTTCTAATGGTACCCTGCCAATGAGTTCTCTTCAAATGTCATATATTTAACATGTCTTGAATATGTTTTGGTGGCAACATTGTTCAGAATGGCCAAGCAACCATAGTTGCTGCTTTGTGAATTCTCAGGCAAACCACATGGAGGGGGCATTGCCAGAAACATATCTAGGTCCTCTTTGATGTCCTGTCATCACTGTAAGGGGTTCTGGTTACAGCTCACTGTGGGTTAACATCGGTCAGATGTTGATATACAGTAATGTAATCTTTTATCTGCATAGAGTTGTGCACCTAATCTATAGCATGAAGTCTATTTCAGCTACATGTGTTATTCTAGGTTATATATTTTTCACAAAAGTGTATCAATAGGGTAATACTGAATTGACAAGTTTCACCAAACAGATCTTGTTAAACATCTTCATAAATCAGGTAAAAAAAAAAATAATTACAGTTTTGTCGAATTTCCTTACATGGATATTTTTTTTTCAAAATGTTCATGAATGTAATGTACTCAAGAACAGTCACATTCCAGCAGAAAAGTTGTGCAGAAAAATTTGAACAGTACTGGAAGGAGAGAAAATTTTATTGCTTTGGGAGAAAATCATGAAGTGAGATTCACAAGCTTCAGTTTTGGGTTCACTCTCATTCCTTATATAGGGAATGATTCCATTACCATACATTGAGCAAAGTTTGTAATTTTTGAAGATATCCCACCTGTTATAATTACTGCTGTTAGACAAAAAGTGACAGAGGAAATTGTCAAAATCAAACAATGGAAAATCTGGGATGAAATAACATCAATATAAAATATAAAATTACTCAGCAAACTGATGAGGCACTGACAGAGGACACACGTATTGAAAGTACTTTCAATGTGCCTGTCTGATACTCAACGCCTGCTCGTTGTGTGAGCAACAAATTATCCTATTTCATATAGAAGAAGTTGTTAAAGTTTTTCTAATAATAATTGTCTCATCCTTAATTTTGAAAACTTCACATTACATTTTATTATGTACAAAAATAGAACATCATCAACCATTAATGCAGCATGTGTACAGGAAACAATAAACTGGATAGAAAGTTCCAAATTACAGGTGTAGATATCGATGAAAACTTAAAATGGAATAAATATATTACTGAGCTACTGCAATTATAAAGTTAAGCCACTTCTGCTATTTTTCGAAAGAAACAAGTCAACATCTTAAGACATTTATTTCCACTCATTAATTCCTTGAGGAATAACATCAATTAGAAAAAACTACTCATACAAAAGCCAACAAACAGCTCATAACAACACAACGAGACTTGAGAAGAATAATGATGCCCACAGTTACAACACTAGAAAAATAGATGGCTGATTTACTCTTTACTAATACTAGTTCAAAAAACAAAAGGAACAAGCAGCCAAAAAATTCTTTGCTCATATGTCCAACAAACTTAGTCTGTGAAAGCAGTTGTAATATACAGTGGTACTGCTGTAATTTTTGCACAGCATTTCTTGTGTACATGATGACCATCCAGCTGTCCACCCAAATTAATGGCCACCACCATACTGTGGCCCAGAGTGAAGTTGATCACCCACAATTTATCAGTAACTAATGCCTAACCATATAGTGAGTAGTTACTCTTACTCCCTTTATATTTATATTCCATCAAGAACTTTCCATTACCATAAATGAATCTGCAGACAGAATGTGGTTGAAGAGCACTGAGAGGAATGAACAAACTTTCATGAGAAAAGAGTACTTTGGCCACAAATTTCTGATCTTCAGTGGCATTTTGAAGTGTCAAGACACAAACAGAAGTAATTTACACTACCCTCCTATGCTGTATGCACAGTGATTTTCATAGGTAAAATAGACCACCTCACATTTCAAGCATCAATGGTGGGTAAAATTCGATAGTCTATGGCCTATTTCCTCCTCATATGTATCCAACTGAAACTTTTACTCCATCTAAGTTAAGAAATATCTTTCTTTTTTCATAATCATAATCATCATCATCAGCAGCAGCTTCTGACGCCCACTGCTGCATAAAGGCCCCTGCCATATTTTTTCAATACTGCTCCCCATGCCTGGGCCCCATCATATTTTACCATTCTCAATATGTGGCTTGCGGGCACACACTCTTGTCAAATGAGAATATCAGTGACACTAAGAATGATAACTTTGTATGGAACTAAAACACAACTATATTGAAAAATAAACATTGAGTCATGATAATTAGAAACATGAATGAACCTAAATGAATTGGCAGTAAAAAAAGGAAACAAAGAAACAAAACTTAAAACCACTATGAGGTGTTAACTGCAATTTAAAATCATGCATAGTTTCTAAACCATAATTTCACTCTCTGCACTCTTTTATTACAAAGAGAAAGAAACAATATATATCAAACAATGAAAAACAGACCACAAAACATTCCCCTCCAGACACATTTACTGATAGTTGACTAGCAAGAGACTATAAGTAATTCTAGAGAGAAACTGAAATGACCCATGATTTCACTTGGATTACACACGATTTTATCTAGTTTAAAAGATACTGGAGGACTAGCATGATTCTGATTATTTGGGATACGACTCTGAGGAACATACGTGAAGAATGTAACCAACAAAATCATAAAAAAGACCAATTCTGGCATGATTAAAGCTTGTAACGAAGAAACACATAAATGAAAAACTGAAACTACTTCACCTTTAACAAGAAATTCATTTATTCACATAAATTTATTTTGTACAAAAAGTTAAGCTGGATTCTAATTAACACTATTTGGAATCATCTGTATCTGACAATGTATGGTTTCCTAATGATATCATCACACATATGGGTCTGTCAGTTGTGCATGTTTGTGATGATATTGGTTTATATGAGTACACAAGCTGTTTGATGTTTTGAATATTTTACCACAGAGTTTGCAAGGAATATGTTGATTAGGTAGGTGCACATCCTTTATGTGCCTCCTTAAGTTTGTCTTGCGCACCACTTTACCACAGACATGGCAAGCTGCATCTTCAGTGAACTTGCCTGAAACATATACCCTTGCTGTGGGATGGAAACAAAACCATAAACACACTTCACAGCATAGTAAGCTATTAACACAGACACCATTGCTACATTACCAGAACATGGAAAACTTGTTTACTGAGTGTCTTACACTGTTACTTTGATAGCATATTATGTTCTGTTTGATGCTTCTGTTCTGTTACTTTGCCAGTTTTATGCGAGATGAATTTATGTGGCAAAATATTATCTCACTGAAACAGGCTAACTTAATGTGACTACGTAGGCTTTCCCGGCGTAATAAGTCTTGAAAGTCTCTTCGGGTTTGCTGCCGGATCCTAAAATCAACTTGACTCGATATTTCGGCAATCCAACTGTTTGCCATCTTCAGGAAATGCTGCTTCTGCTCAGTGGGACTCATCAGCAGAAGCAGCATTTCCTGAAGATGGCGAACAGTTGGATCGCCGAAATATCGAGTCAAGTTGATTTTAGGATCCGGCAGCAAACCCGAAGAGACTTTCAAGGCTAACTTAGTTTAAAAGCAGAAAAAAGACAGTGGAAACCATTAATGCCATTTACTACATTCAACACCAAAGTCTCAAAGTATCTTCATTACTCAACGTCAATGATCATTTGAGAATAACGGCAATACAGGATCATTTGAGGATAACGGCAACCTATTGTATGTATAGTTAGTGCATGCGAACTGTATGGATGACTGTCATAAAAGTAGGTGCCAAACATTAACAAACAAAGAAAATGGTCATCAGTAGAAAATTATGACCATCATAAAATTGACTTAAGTACTGGAACCTGAATCTGAGCTTTTAGAAATGGTGCTTCCTATGAGGGTCCAATAAAGAAAGATAATTCAGCACAGATATATACATAACAGAGGCTTCTTTATCATCCTCTCTCTTACTGTTCATTGATTTACCAACTGAGAGCTTTTTCTGCCAGTGTTTAACTACAGTACACTAATGCTCATAAATTAACGTAGCCAAAAAGTGTTCCAACAACTTTACTAATTTATTTCGACAGTGATGCTAAATCGAAAGCACCACTGAAACAAAGTATCGTAAAATGAGGTGAATCAGATCAGATGGTGTCAATCCGATCATTTTCTGGTTTTTCCATGTTAGGATAACAGAGCACAGCATTTTAGCAATTACATTGCAGCTGACCATTGTCATAAATTCTTAACTAAGCTATCAACAACAATGGTGTGTTGGAGTGTGCACAACCAGCAAATCGCAATGTCAGTAGGTGTGCGATTCTTGTGCTGCACTCATGTAGCCAACACAACAGTGCGAAAACTTCTGCTGGCGACTGTTACTTCTGAAGTGTAACTGGTAAGTTGCAATATTACTGATTGCATATGAACATCTTAAGTGATACAGTTTCATATTTATTTATTTATTTATTTTTTAATACTGCTTAGTCAGTATGCAGGGCGAATCTGATCATGTGAGTATACCAAAAGGTTCTGGGACCAACACGGAAATCTAACTACAAACCAGAATTTCTTCTAAATGCGGTGAAAGCTGTCAAATTAAGCATCTGGAAAGCTTCAGAGCAATATGTAGTTCCATATACCACGTTAAATGACAAACTCAAGGAAAGGTACCAGCATTAACCAGTAGTGAGGAAAAAGGCCTGGTTGAAGGATTATTTTGTTGTGTGAAATGAGGGTTTCCTTTGAGGAATAATAATGTTAGGGACATTGTACAGGCATTTCTCAATTGAGCAGGAAAGACTGAAAAAAAGATCTCATGACAATCGACCTGGGCACAACTGGGTAAAATCTTTCTTTGGGGGGGGGGGGGGGGGGGGGGGGGGGGCAGAGGAAAAATTAACCACCACTAGCAAATAGAGTAAGTGAAAATGTGAAGAGGGCAAAAACAGCAGTTGCCCGAGAAACAGTGATTGATTATATTAAAAATCTTGAAGTACCTTGAGTAGTGTCCCTCGCTACAACATTATAAACCAGACGGGCAAATTTTTATGATGATCCTGGACAAGTGAAAGTAATAGTGAAGCGAGGCACAAGACATCCTGAAAGAATAGTGGATAGTTCTAAGTCAAGGATCAGTGTGATGATAGCAGCAGCTGCTGATGGCTCAGTCCTCCCACCATACACAGTTTATAGGGCAAAACACTTCTACGATACTTGGACTCTAGGGGGCATAACTAGTGCAGGTTATAATAGGAATCAAAGTGGTTAGTTTGACATAACAATGTCTGATCATGGTTTGTTGAAATTGTCTTGCCTTATGCCCGGCATTTAGATGGACCTAAAGTGGTTATAGGTGACAATCTCTTGTGTCATCTGCCATATAACGTAATTAAACTGTGCCAGGAACAGGACATTCAATTTGTGCTTCTACCACCTAATTCTACTCATTTGTGTCAGCCACTTGATGTGGCCTTTTTTAGACCTTTAAAACTTGTTTGGAGAAACCTGCTAGATGATTGAAAAAGGAAGAATAAAGGAGTGGTGCCAAGATCTGAATTTCCTAGGTTGTTGGGAAAAAAAAAAAGAAAAAAAAAACTTTAAAAATACAGCTATCACATCCAAATAAAATGTAATATCTGAGTTCAGAAAAGCAGGAATTTTTCCTTCCTGCCCAATAAAGTAATTTCACAGATTCCACAAGCAGCCGATAACAATGCACATGGCACCAGTTCATAAGAGTTAGACACCAGGTCATAAGTGTTTCTTGAGCAGCAGCCTTCGAAATGCAATTGAAACAGGTTCGCTCTAATGAAACAACAGGAAAGCCACATCAAGCAAAGCGTTTAGCATTAACTCCAGGAAAAGGAATTGTTATCAGTGACTTCCATGAAAATGATAGTGATGGGGCTGCAAGTAAGGAGTCCCAACCCGGAACATCTAACAGTGATCTAGAACAGCACGAGTCAAATGAAAATGAAGAAATGGACAAGGAGAAGGATAAAGATTGACATGAATTTAAAGAAACTGATTTCACCACAGAAAAATTTCCTACAAAAAAAGTTCAGTGTTTTTTTTGGTAAAATTGAAAGCATCTCTAATGACACCTATGAAATGACATTTCTGAGAAAGAAAGTTGTTGATGGTAATGTTTATTTTGTCTTTCCAGAAACTCATGATGCAACTGAGGTAGAAAGAGCCCAAATTATTAAAAAAAATTTGTTCCAGAACACAGAAGGTGAGGTAAATTTATTTTGAAGGGATAGATGGTTACGACTTTGAGTAAATACTTTTCATATTGATTATGACATACAATAACTAAAATTTAATATCTGTTTTTCAAAATTCGTGAATGAAAGTGTTTGCTATAAAAACAAAAATTTCAAGTTCAAAGTGCTTGTAAATATTTGTTTAGTCTAGAAATTGTACAATTTTGTTGCAAATACAGAAATATATTTCTTTAAAATCAAAATAGTGATCAGATTCACTCCACTGGAAGTCTGATTCCGTTCCTGGATACAAGATACAATGGTGATCTTTGCCCCAACTGAGGAGGTGAAACCGATCAGTAATTAACTTAAAATAGTAACAGCAGTTATAAACCAAAAATTATGTAATACATGAATATATCATTATCAAGGTTGTGAAATTAACATACGCAAATTGTTCCAAAACCACAACAGTAAATGGACAATAAAAAAAAAAAAATGCCCTTTTTAATCGGATTCACCTCATTTTATGGTACTCCTCAAAGCCATTACTGTTAGCCCATAACACAAAATCATAACATACAAATAATTACAATCTTTCAATATATTGTGCATACAAGAAGTAAAATTGTTCATGTAATATAATTGTTGCAAGCACAGAAAACAGTGACATAAAGAATACCGGCAAGGGAAGTAAGGAGCTGTATATCTGTTGCATATCAACGGAATAGCCTTAATATCATTCACAGCTTTGTTAATTCGAACAATAATGGGATCTTCAGCTACCTTCAATGTGGGTTGCTTCATTTTCAGCTCTACTCGAAGTTGTGACAGCCATTACTTTGACAGCACAAATAAATTAGTCCAAAGAGTATTTTATTAAAATTTTATTAAATAACCACACCTTCCAGTCCAAAAAATAATAATCACACAGAAAATCATCATGATGAAGCAGCAAGGCTGTGAACCAGAAACCGCTTTCAAGGTGATCACTCCTACAAGAATTTGCAATCATTTGATTTGAAGTGTGTACATATACATATTGTGTAATTACATATTGTACTGACATACTGACACTGTCTGATTTTTGGCACAACAGGTGAGAAAAGAATATTAAAACAGAATGCTGAGTGTGGCAGTGTTTTTAGAAGTTAATGTGACACATGCAGCTGCGTTCTTCACTGGTTGCAGGATGAGGTACAGGAGATGATATGCTGCATCTACTGCACAGTTACATATGAGAAGAATGTTCATCCATAATTCAATGAATTTCTTACAAATTAAATAAGAGGTCAGCAAAGTCTAGAGATGTAAATTTTCAGCAGCTTTAATGCAGTTACAATTAAGCTTCACCTGAGTTAAATAGCATAGTGTCTACATAGTTGAGAAGGGCATTAGCATGGCAGATGTACAGTTTTTGTCTTTTTTTGTACAGATTTTATTTTCTTGAACTGGGTACCTTCTTGCTTCCTACTGAACAGACTGTCAGCATGGTCATCAACAAAAATATTATAATGATGTTAATAGACAGTTCCAATGAGCACCTCTGACTAAGAATTTGGAGACCAATGATAAATTTTTTTTGTTAGCATTATGGCCTCGAGCGAATTATGTAAATTCCATGCTCAATAAGGTAGGATTCTAGGCAGTTATTTCGAGTGGTATGTTCATAGCACTGAGGAAGGTAAGAGAGAAAATCAGAGGAAATTGTCAGAAAGGAAAATTAGCACAAATTTTAGAAAACAGAAGAAACAAGAAGCTTGATGATGTGAAAGTGTCAAACAAGAAAATTGACAGATGTGCCTGACACGCAACATGACTGGAGAAGATCTGTCATTAAAACTAGAATATTATGTAGCAAAAGTAGAGAGCATTTTGGAAGTCTCACTAAATTTGAAGTTAAAGGTTCTAGAATATTGGCATCAGATCAGTCCTCCAAGCCGGCATTTGGGCAGATATTGACTCAGTGGGCTATTGTTGGCACATCTACCAAAGAAATTAAATTGCCATGTGCAAAGACTAACTCCATGAAAAATCCTGCACATTTTGTGGAGAGTTCTGATATTACATTGTTATTCACAAACCTTCTTACACAATAAATTTTGTTGTATTCTTCCCGCAGTGCTCTTTTCGACATCACTGGAAGCTAAATTAGGGCTTATTATAAAGTGCTATTTAAAACATTTGGCATCCTACTTCACCAAATGAGTATGTTCCAATCTGTGGTGGATATTGGGGAAAATATTACTAAATACTACACAAATAATTCTATACATAATCATTGAACAAGAGCCAGTTTGGATTTACAGTTACCCAGGAAAAACCTCAAAACAGCATTTTATATCAGGGGATAAAATTGTATAACAAAATGCCAAAGGAAGTGAAAGAGATTACTAAAACACACTTGTTTAAAAAGGCAGATAAAAGGTGCTTCATAAGTAAAGCACATTAAACAAGTTAAATATTACATAGAGGACTCTGAGTAATGGGTAGTAATGAAAGGGGATAACCACAGCACATTGTCCTTTTTCAACATTACAGTTTACTGCCTTCACAAGGCAATCATGTGAAGATGTAACAAGCATGCTGGTAATGTCCGTTGGGTTAGTCTTTCAGGTGGACAATGGCCTACAGTTGGATATGGAGATAATGGACTCTGAGTTGATGCAAGGCCACATAGCAGCAGCTTCACAATCCAGGAGTCATCAGTGGGTGTTAGGCTGTGCACAGTGGAGAGCAGAACTATGTTTTACACTGCAAGTCACCAGAAACAATCCCAGAGTAATCAGTGGATGTCCTCAGTGTACTTGGCACTGAAGAATGAAACTATGTTTTATTGCAAGTTAGCTGAAACAAACTGTGTGTAAATCACGAAACACTGTACAATAGGGACTTATCGAATGAGACTGTTGCTATTAAAGGTACTGATCTAATATCCGGGAGGATGCAGTTGCTCTGTCTGGCCATCATGACCTGGGTTTTCCTGGATCGCTATGGCAAATGCCAGGACAGTTCCTTAATCAAGGCCATGGATGACCGCCTGTTCTGTCTGCATAAGCTACCTTCCTATCGTCATAAAGCATGTTATGTTTGTTGTATGGTGTATATTTGGTCTACTGGTTTGCATTGTATTACCCTGACAAATCCTGCATAATTGTGAGACGATTCTTGGATGAATAAACATAGATAATCAAAAATATATAAATCTTATCAGTAACTTCGTTTATGGCAATGGAAAGATTGCAATGGAACATAAATATAGGAGGAATACAGGCAACAAGTCACCAAATTGTTAAGGCACTGAGTTGTTGACAGGCATACAAAAAATCTTCCTTCAGAGTTATACATGGTGTCTCAAGAGGAATTGTTGATATTCAGGGATATGACAGGAATGAACATTCAAAGCAAAAACATCTAGTAAACAGGCTCTAAAATGCATACTTAAGAGCTATGTGCACTTGTTCAGTAGAAGAGATGTGTTTCACAGTAGCAAAGACAAAGGAGTGCTCAAAGCACTTAAGGTACGCATTTCAGAGCCCATGCTTACTAGTCTTTTTTGCTGCAAATGATCGTTCTTTTCATTTGCCTGAATACTGATGATTACTCCTGGGACACACTGCAGCATGCACCCCCCCATACTGTTCAGCTTATTTGAGCAGTATTTTGTGATTAACTGTGTGAAAACCCATTGGCAGTTCTAGAAATATGCCTGTCACGAGTATTGTGTTTATGCAGTCACATAGATTTATCTGCGTATATTTTTGCATCAAAATTCATGCTGACATATGCTCAGTATATGTTTTTCCATCAATGATGCTAATCAGATTTTACTTTTTTTTCCCCAAATACTTTAGATTTTATGATATTCTGTTTTTTGTTCATACCTTTTTTCTGATTTCTTTTGAAAACAGGAGTTATTCCACAATGCTGCTGGGAGTGTGACAGCAATAAAAGCATGAAGGTTGCTCTTAGCAATTTGTTCAGTAACAATGATTTAAAGCCTTTTCTGTACCAAATCCATCGCACTTGCTGAGAAAGGCCATTTAGTGATCTGTTGGCTTCACTATGCCTAACTGTGTAATCCACCGAAAACCTACCGTAATTTTTTATTTTTTGTGACTTAGCTTACCTATGTTAGTCCCTTACTTGATACAGCTGTAGACTGTTTGTCTCTAGAAGATTACACAGCACTTTTTAAACATAACTCCTTTCATTTCTCCAGTCTTTTCATTATATCTTTCTTTCTGGTATCTTTAGGTTGGTAGAACATAAAAAATGGTTGAATCAAAGCTAACAACTCACCTTGCAGTTAAGGGATTGGTTAGTTAACGGACACACAAAGAATACTGGAAATTTCGCTTAACTTTAGAATGATTTTTGCCTTCAGAGCTAACTACAAAATAAATATTCTGACAGCAGCTGCATTGTTGGTTCAATGCACTCACCTGGGATGATGTGCAGGTAGAGTTTGTGTGTGTGTGTGTGTGTGTGTGTGTGTGTGTGTGTGTGTGTGTGTGTGAAGGAGAGAGTGTTCCATGAGTGGACAAACTCTTTAGATTTGTGATTTCAGTTTTCTGGTCCCTTACTTGTTACAGCTGTAGACTGTTTGTCTCTAGAAGATTACACAGCACTTTTTAAACATAACTCCTTTCATTTCTCCAGTCTTTTCATTATATCTTTCTTTCTGGCATCTTTAGGTTGGTAGAACAAAAAAAAAAAAAAAAATGGTTGAATCAAAGCTAACAACTCACCTTGCAGTTAAGGGATTGAATAGTTAACGGACACACAAAGAATACTGGAAATTTCGCTTAACTTTAGAATGATTTTTGCCTTCAGAGCTAACTACAAAATAAATATTCTGACAGCAGCTGCATTGTTGGTTCAATGCACTCACCTGGGATGATGTGCAGGTAGAGTTTGTGTGTGTGTGTGTGTGTGTGAAGGAGAGAGTGTTCCATGAGTGGACAAACTCTTTAGATTTGTGATTTCAGTTTTCTGAGTGTCTCGCAGTATACCGACATCATTACGATACACACCACCATGGTACATGCTACAATTCAGAGTCCTCTAGTGGCACAGAATTCAGAGGGTTTCGACTTTCATCAGTGAAGTGGGAAAGCTGACCAAGTAAGATGCACAACATGTAACAGCTCAACAATATTAGTCCCCATGAAAGGCCACCAACAAACTGTGATCAAGAAACAGCTGGACCACCTGGTTACTGAGCATGCTGCCCAACACAATGTTCTTCACTTTAATGATGGCATCATAACCTGCACCATCTGATCCTTTCTACAAACACCAGCTTTTCTGAGTTGTGCACGTGAGAACTGTCTCTCCAATATATCCTACATTCTCATAACCCCCTTGGCCTCAGTCTTTGTTGGTCACTGTTCTTCACCTATCTATCCCCTTCCCTGTTTCCACTCCAGCACTACACAGTCTTCTATTCCACCAAAACACCCACACATATTATCATGATGCCAGAAGAAGTAGATAATATGCTGTAAGATGCAAAGAATGTACAACCATTCATGAGGTAGTTATGGCACATGATACCTGAATACATACGTTCTGAAAATCAGTACTCTCCCTTCCTTGCAACTTATTTTTTTTTTTTTTAAGTAGTATGCCTTACATTCAATGAGCTGGAAATTTTGAAGAAGTTCACGATTACCAAAAGGGGACACTCCTTGGAACCATAACTGACAAGGAACTTCTCCACTTCACAAGACCATGACATCAATTACTGAACATATAAAGGAAGATTTATTGGCACTGTCTGAATTCATTTTACAGAGCATTATGTGCTTCACAATAGTATTAGATCCTTTAACTTGCTCATGTAAATTTCTATTCATTCAGCTTTTTATTATTAACATGGCACATTATAATTTACATTATCCAAGTTCCATGGTTTCAAATGAGAATTGTGTGTTTTGCTACCAGTTTATACAACCAAAATTTCCTTCCTGACAAACATTTTTCGCTTCTCCAGTAACAATCTGCCTTTTTGGACATACATATTTTCCCACATCAATATCTCAATTGCGAAACTGTGAGGTGTATACCAATCTGTAACTTGAAAAATTACTAGATGAAGATAAGAAGAGGACAAAACATGCAAACAGCATTGAACAAATTAAAAAATCTGGTATTGTATGAAGTTTAAATTGTCCCATGGATAACTCTGTTGATGACGTTGTATCTATTAAAGTGTGTTGCTATCTACTTCTTAAGAAATTCTATCATAAAATTCAGTTTCTAATGTGAAATACATTCCTTTTTGTTAAACAGCTTAACGTATGATCAAAAACTTTATGAAATCTATGTATACAGACTACATCTGGGTGTCAAGTGTTACAGAACAAGTTCTTTCCTTTCACATCCAAAAGCCATTACTTTTTTCCTCAAAATAGAAAAACTGACAAACCTGAAACAACCAGCCTTTGTCAGGACTTACGAGAAGTAGGTGCAGCTACAAAAGGTCACACACGACTCATTACATTTCTAAACAAAGTTTGCAAGACAGTTGTATAAAACTACATATACATAAATTGACATCCATCTGATAAAAGAATAATTGAACAAACTTTGTGCTTGCATGTACTGACTTTTCTGAGGGAGTGCAAAACTTATATTAAGAATCAACACAGATTCCTTTAAATCTGCAATTGTGGAACTCAGTTTGCAGTATTCCTTCATGAGAGACTGTAGTCAATAGTATTCAGGTAGACACCATCTTTGTAACTTTTGAAAAATATTTATTATGATTACATTTTACCACTTAGAAAGCACAACATTCATTCTAGAATCAAATTATACAAAACATCATGATAGATACATAACTGGATTGACTAGCAACCAGAACTCAATTCATTGCTTCCAAAGGGGTGTGACACAAGGAAGTTTAGTACATAAATTACTAGCCATGATACATCACAATGCTAGACTTTGGAACACTGTTTGCAAAAAACAATTGATGAAGAATGGTTATAAAATGGGAGAGAGTTACTCTAGTCATCATTTGACACAAACAATTACCATACCCATATAACATAACACGTTTTACTGGGGAAAGATACTCTATAGTGCCAGATTGAAAGACTAAACCTTATGCGATAAATTGTTAGAGGCAGTCAAGACTGTCTAACGTATTGCTGTTACCAGCCACATCATTTCAGATGAAACAACCATAAACTTTTCCAGGGAATAAATGTTACTGTTTCTGCACTAAGATTCATTAGAAGAATTAATAGAAAATTTAACTCATAAAACCACTGCTCCCACTAGCTATCTTTATCCACAGCGGTAATGCAACGGAGACGGTTCGAAGGTACAATTTGTTACATGTATTCTGACAATAAGATTTTGGCTGGTATACATAACAAATGACCACAGCAGTCAATGAGAGCAAGATATGATGAATTCAAACATGCAAAGAGCCCATCTTGAAAGTTGAGTCAAGAAATATACCACTCAAATCAACATTTACATCATGTACTCACCACAACAGTAAATTTAGAAATATCCAAGTACATACGGAAGCCAATGGGAAGTCTTTCTTCTGACTAAAGACCAAAACAGTAACAACAAGAAAATTCTTGCTAATGGCAGAAATTCACACAGTAGAGGATTATAAAAACTGATGAACATGGAATGATGTAATCTCTTTGATAAAATAAGCTGTTTATGCATCATGAACAATACACATTATATGTAAGAGTTATCATCATGATAATGGAAAGCACATCTCTTCCCCAACAATACTGAAACATCATTAGGTGGTCGTATAGAGAAAGGTCAGCAAACTCCCAACATTTTCTGAGATGTAGATTTTGTTCAGTCAGCGACCTCAAGTTTTCATTTTTCTTTTCTCTTAGAATTTAAATCAATGAATCAGTATCATCTGCAGGGGAACAGGTTTTCTACACACTAGATCTGTACATTCTACACCTCCCCTTGCATGTCCTCTCTCCTTCACCATACTTTTCTACACAACGTAATAGATTCTTCATAAAGAACGTTTAAGTGAGAAAAAACTGTGAATCTTTTGCCCACTTTGAGTTCTTATGAAATACAACAAGGCTGTAACATAGAAGAGAAAAATTGTTTTTCCTTTTCAGCAGTGTTTCTGACTAATATTCCCATATCAAATAAAGCAGCTTCTGGGCCAAATAAAGCTTCACCAACTACATTATTACACTGTGTAAATGATATATTCCTCAGGAAACAGAACACAAAGCAGCAATTTTCTTTTAAGTGCGTCTGTTATATAAAGTGACAATCATATGAAGTAGAAGAATTCTAAAAGATTCACAGCAATTTGTTTTATTGCTTTTCAATAGCTAACTATGATAACACAATTAAAAAGTCACTTTTTTTTATACCCCTTAGAAATTTGGCTCAAAGGTGGCTATAACCTTCCTCTGTAATGATGATAAAGTGTGGTGACCTGCAATGTCACCCTTGGGCTCGGCAACACTTCAAACGAAAAGGTTTCAACACACGCAAAAAAGAAGACCAGAGCTCAGAAGTTCATGTGAGGTTTAAGGTGGGTGTGTGATGTCACACTTGTTGCTTGTATAGATGGGGAATGTAAGCTGGCTGAAGAGGTTGCCTGCCTTCATGTTGTAGAGCAGCTGTGAGTGCGACTCAGTTGAGTGGGTATTGAAGCCTCTGTACAAGTGCATTCTTAAAGTCATCAATGAAAGTGTGGCGATGGTCCTGTGAGGGTGTTGTCAAGATGATGGTGGTGGCTGGGGGGGGTCTGTGTTTAGATGGACTGTGTCACATTTTATTCTCACACGTGTCAATGTGGCACAGGAAGGTGCAAAACAGGAGGGTTGAAAAAGCATGAACATCCTTTGCTGTTTCGGATTACGTTAAAAAATTTTTGAATGATCCCTGGTGTTTCCACCCCGTGGGTAAAAATTGTGGTAATATACTCCAAATGGTAGAGAAGATTTGAACTGTCAGGGAGGAAGGGAGGCTCAGCAATGTCAAATGGTGTCAAGAATGTCATCTCATTGCTCATCACACTGCAGTAATTTTCAACTGTGAAATGTGTGGGAATCAATGCCACAAGGGAACAGGAGGTTAAAATACGGCCCTTTATGCTACCTCCTGAGGCCTTTTTGTATCAATTCTGAGTGTCAATGTGTTTGAAATATTTTTCTTGGCCACTCATATGGAAACGGTGCAATATCAACACTGGGCGTTATGGGTCTGATCTTCATTGCTATGACATCAAAAGAAGAGATGAAATATGGGTAAGATGGGGTGTGATGACCTTCCCATCGAGTGAGTCAACCACAGTGGCGTTTCACAGAACTGTGTTGATATCTGCTGCCAATGTAACATCATTAACTCACCTTACACCTCATGTAAACTTTTTTTTTGTGTTGACACCTTGCTGTTTGAAGCATCACCCAACCTGTGGGTGATGTTGCAGGGTGCCACACTTTTGCACAATTACAGAGGAAGGTTGTAGCCACTTTGCAAATTTCAGAGTTCTGCACCACAATGGAAGACAATTATGGGATTTCAAAAAAGTAACCCTTTAATGGTGTTGCGCATTGTATATGACTTTGTTAACTTCATTCCCACATTTGATTAAAACTACTGGGAGAGCGGTGTGCTGACCCCATGCCCCTCCTATCTGCATCCCCCACTGAGGATGACACGGCGGTCGGATGGTCCCGGTACACCACTCGTGGCCTTAAGACGGAGTGTGTGTGTGTGTGTGTGTGTGTGTGTGTGTGTGGGGGGGGGGGGGGGGGGGGGGGGGGGAAGGGCCAAGTCATCTGCGGATCCGAAACCATTTAGGTTTATATCATCTTTCTTTGTTACAATTGTTATGTTTTTAGGATTCTCTTTGTACCGTTCTCTCATAAAGTACTCAAGAGGACAGTTGAAGAGCAGTGGTGATAGACCATCACCTTGTCTTAAGCCTGTTTTAATCATAAATGGCTCACATAGTTCTCCTCTGAATTTTACTTTGGACTTGTTTGTAAGGGTTAACTTTATCGTTTTTATTAATTTGGGATGAAGTCCAAAATTTCTAAATATGTCCAGCATAGAAGATCTGTGGATGCAATTATACGCTTTTTTGAAGTCTGCAAAGGTCATTTATACCAAAAAAATAAAATAAAGAAATTCCATTAAAATATTAAAAGGTTAGACTATTGGATGCGTAAAACTGTAAAAGGGGATAAAATAGAAAATTATTAAAGTGATAAAATGTAACTAAAACAGAATTACTGTCTTAAAATATTAAAATGGTGAAGCTTTGAAGATAAAGGTCTCTAAACATGTACCAATGGAGTCACAAATTGGACATTTGTAGCCATTGTGACTGACCCACAAACTCTAAACATCACGTAGTTAGGACCACCTGACAGGTGACCATTCTCTCCAACAAATTGTGCTGTGTGCAGTACTGTCATGCCAATCACCCAACAAAAGTTCATCTTTCACCACTGCATATGGAATTATATGCTGCTCTAATGTACAATGTACGAAACTGTATAGACAGAACATCTTAAGAAATTTACAGACTGTAAATGTTTGTGGGACACATTGTGTGAGATGCACAACAACAGCGACGCAAGAAATGAAGCACTTTTTATTCATTTTTTTAACAAATTAATAATGAGAACTTGTCTGTTGGCTTCTGTCTTGGGCCCTTTGGCCCACATTTGTTTGATAACTTTAGTGACATTTCGCCAGCATGAGGGGTTGGCATTGTCTTAGCTGCACGTTCATTGCTGTTGGTGGGCTGGAGTCATGCTCAAGGCCGCTGGTTATATGTACCTGGTGTGCCAACACCCAAGGGTTTTCCCTTGGTCACTTCCAATGGGGTTCTCCCCCTGCTACCTGCTGCAACTGTCATTCTTTGCAGCACGGGAATCCAGAATCCATTCACTGTGAGGCTTTCTTCTTTCTTGTTGCAGCTTTTGTCATGTTTGTGTATTTTTATAGCTTCTCTGAACAAATGAGTGGTGCAACAGATCTTCTCTATAACATGAATGTCCATGTTGATGGTTTTCACTACGCTGTCAGTCTCACACAACATGTGCTCTGCCACAGCTGATTTCTCTACCAGCCCCAACCTGCAATGCTGGTTATGTTTAGTGATCCTGGTGTTGATTGATTGACCAGTAATACAGAGGAATCTGAGCAACACAGAAACGCTACCACCCCACCTGTATGTATCACCTAAGATACATATGAATACTATTCCATTAAGACTGACTGTCAGCACTCTTGGCTCACCGAGGTACAACCACTTGGTCTCTCTGTTCCAGCTGCACACAGGAAAGACTGAGACATAGCGGATTCAGGAGATTTCACTAAGAATCTGTTGAAACTAAAACTTGGTCCAAACGACATCCCAGTCAGCTTTGATGTTATTTCTTTGTATACCAAGATATCACTCAACGATTCTCTGGAGCACATTGTTTCCGTTTTCCCACAAGAGATCACCAAGCTCTTTCATGCATATCTCACCACGAGCTACTTCATGTGAAATCAACTTCTGGGATACAGCATACATCAAAAACCGACACATGTGGACCAATACCTGCACAAACTATCAAATCACCACCCAAGCCAGAAAGAGGCATGATTAACAGGCTCATAGTTTGAGGAAAACAAGTATGTGAGCTCCAGCAACTCAGATGCAAGATGCAACAACTGGAAAGTGCAATGGTTTCTTCACCAGTTACATAAGAAGTGTCACAGAATCAAACACCCAGCACACTGACACATCGGAAAAATAAATGTTGAGTATGGCCTTTCTACCATACATTCCTAGAGTGAAGGACAGATTCTGTCATACATTGCACAAACACATTGTAAG
Source organism: Schistocerca cancellata (assembly GCF_023864275.1). Taxonomy (NCBI): domain Eukaryota; kingdom Metazoa; phylum Arthropoda; class Insecta; order Orthoptera; family Acrididae; genus Schistocerca; species Schistocerca cancellata. Next base: position 622,478,009 of record NC_064626.1, on the reverse strand, counting down.
CACTATTTATAAAACAACAATGAAGAGCAAAGAGTGTCTCAGATCAGCAAAGGAAAAAAGGGGCCTATTACAATGTCAGGAATATACCAAATACCATGTACATGTGGAAAAGTCTATACTGAAATGAATGGACACTCCAACAATGATAGGAATGTAAGCAGTATTGCAGGCTGAGGCTCACAGAGAAATTGGCAAAAGTGTAGCACACGCTGCGTGAGACTGACCACATAGTGAAATTTGCTGATACGGACAGTCTTGCTATAGAGAAGAGCTATTACACCCTCTTGTTCACGGAAGCAATAGAAATGAGCAAACATGACAATAACTTCAACACAAAAGAAGAAAGCTCCACGTTGAATGGATCCAGGATTTCTGTGCTGCAGAGAATGACAGTTGCAGCATGTTGCAGGGGGAGAACCACAGTGGGAATGACCTCGGGAAAGCCCTTGGACGTTGGCATGTCAGGTACATATAATCTGCAGTCGAGAGCATGACTTCAGTCCATCACCAGCAATGGAGGGTGAAGCTTTGACAAGGCCAGCCACTCATACTAGCGAAACATCAGAAAAGTTATCACACAAACGTGGGTTAATAGGCAATTCGTCATTATGGATTTGTTTAAAAAAAAAAAAAAAGGTGCTTCATTTCTTGTGCCTCTGTTGCTATACTCCTCACATGATGTGTCCCACACTGCAGTCTTTAAATTTCTTCAGAGGCTCTGTCTTTGAAGATTCGTCTGCCACTCACTCTGTCACATACATTAGAACAGCATTTAATCCCAAATGCAGTGATGAAAGATGAACTTTTGGTATGCGTGGTCCTATCCACTCAACATGTGAAGTTCGTCGTCCAGTCACCACGGCTACACATGTCCAATATGTTGCTCAGTTGTTGGGTGTTTAAGGATCTTTACTTTCAAAATTTCACACTTTTAATATTTGAGGACACTAATTCTGTTGTAGTTATATTTTATCACTTTAATAATTTTCTTTTTATCATCTTTTACAGTTTTACACATCCACTGGTCTACCAATTTAATATTTTAATGGAATTTTTTTTACGTAACTGTTAAACTATTAACATCCCTGCCACTATCCCTCCCTTTCCTCTTTCTGCCTTCTTTCCCCTCCACTCTCATTCTCCCTTCACTCATTTAGTAATTTTACTATTTTATGCTGTTTACAGTTTACACAGCCACTGTTCTACACCATTAATATTTTGATGAGAATTTTTACATAACTATACTTTTTATAATTTTAGTAAGACCCGTCTTATTAAACTCATGACATCCCCAACACTCACCCTCCCTACTTCCCTTTCTGTCCTCCAAAAACTCTCACTTCATTTTCCCCCTGACCCCTCTTTTCCCCTTTCCCCTCCACCCTAGCTCCACCAGACACTTATTAAAATAAAATGACAGCTGTTGCAGGAATCTCATGCAACATTCTGAAAGAGAAGACAGGTTGCTAACGCCACTCCTTAGGTAAAATCTACATTTATGTACTTTCTTTTCTGCAGAGTAATCAAAACATGTCATGTCATAATGTGCAACTGAGACTGAAAAATAAATGAGAATTATTTTAAAAATTTTAATAAGCTCTTGGAAATTGCAGAAAACAGTATTTAATTAATGATTTGTAAGGTCAATGATAAGCATATTGTACAAAAGACAATAGCACAATAGAAGTGGTAAGTAAAAAGGAAATTTATCATGAACCTGAACGTTGGTTTGAACACCAGAGTTTTACTAGGCATGGTCCTGCTGGTTGTGGTATACCACGCCTTCCTCCAATTTTTGAAATGGCTTACCCAGCCAAGGACCTACAGTTTAATGTCGACTCTGAACCATAAAGCAAATTGGAATTTTTCACATTAAAAAACATTCCCAGAACAGTAACTAGTGATAAATAACAAAAATTCTTCAGACAGAATGGATAAAACCTGACACCTTCAAATATGCAGCTTGGCACTTCACTGCTTAGCTACAGAGGAGTGCATGCATTCTTTACGTCCAATTCATGGAGACAAATCATTAAAATTCTTTGACATGTGATTATAACAGTTGGTACCAGAGGTGTGATCTGAGAAGGTTAGTTTTCAGTCAGTGGTGGTTAGTAATGAATCCCTGCCAGCAGACATCATAATGAGCTGGCAGGGCTACTGTGGCAGAATAGTGTGGATAACTGCATGGCGGGGGTGGGGGGCTCACACAACATGTAGTATGGGCAAACCCACTGATAAAAGTGTTTATTTGCAGATGTCAGCAAGCCGGGTGGGGCACTTCTGATGCTGAGGTCGACCACCACACACCTCGCATTACGCTTCATGCTGTGTACCATGTCTGTGTGCTCAGTATCAGCCCCCCACACTTGTCTTTATCCCTGTGCACATCTGTTAGCAGTTTGACACTAACTGATTCTCCACAGACTGACTTGTGCCCGGTGAGTTTCACTTCCTTTTGGGGGGTTCTTTTGTTCCTTGGCTGGCAATCAAGCTACAGTTAGTTCCTTTGTTACCTTGTGCCAACAGCATTAACAACTGGCTTACAAGTAGCATAATCATCCAGTTCATACACACAGTTTTTTTTTAGAATAGAAATGTGCTCAAATGCCCTAGTTAAAGTACTGTGAAATAGATCATCATGCTGTAGTGTTAGTACTCAGCATCAATGTTTCACACAGTTTCTTTTCTACCAGAAACAAAAGTAAAATTTATTTCCTGGTACACCTTTTACCATTACGGATAACACAAGCCAACAGTTATTTTGGTGCTGTGGTATTTGGAGTGGATTTCAAATGAATTTGATGGCCTGAATTTAAATATGGCATTAACTTTTGCCAAGGACTTTAAATTTCTAAGATGTAACATTTTTGTGAAAGATACATTACATTATTTTAAGTTAAATCTTTGGACCAAAAAGTTTACAGTTTTTACTATTACGTTATATAAATATTATATGACCCAACAATAAAGGGAAAAGTCACTGATGAAACCAACTAGTCGGTGAACACTTTGGAAGCTTCTTTTGCCCGACATTCTAAAATGTATTTTGGAACAGTCTCTTCTTAAATTCCAGCATATCCGTATGCCATCCTCCTTGGTAGCAGTCCTCCATAGTTTTAACATCCTGGTGAAATCTTTCACCTGGTTCCTCATCAGTGTCTCCTTAGTTTTCAGGAAAATGGTCTAAATGGCTGTGTAAATAGTCCACCTTAATAGACATGTTGCAACCATGGGTTTTGAAACTATTAGGCATCTTGTTCATCAGTTCAACATAGTTTTCAGCTTTGCATTTGCTTGATAATTTATGACAAGTGCAACAAATATGTTCCAGGATTTTTACTCAGCCTCATTCATCGAATTTATGAGAGTAGGATCCTTAATGTGTTGTCTTATTTGTGTGCCATCAAATACAAATATTCCTACATTAATTTTTTCTGTACTCCATTGAAGAATTTTTCCCTGTACTTGCAAAGCATGACACATTCTTCTCAGGAGTCTTTAGAAAGTGTTTTAAAAGCCAGCTTGATATGCAGTGGAGGAAAGAAGATTTTCTCTCATTCAACTAAAGACCGAGTGAGGTGGCACAGTGGCTAGCATGCTGAACTCGCATTCGGGAGGACGACGGTTCAATCCCGCGTCTGGCCATCCTGATTTAGGTTTTTCGTGATTTCCCTAAACTGCTCCAGGCAAATACTGGGATGGTTTCTTTGAAAGGGCACAGCCGACTTCATTCCCCATCCTTCCCTAATCCCATGAGACCAATGACCTCGCTGTCTGATCTCCTGCCCCAAACAACCCAACTAAGGGGTCGTTGATGATGTTCTTTTCCCTGATGTCCACGTTTTCTAACCCATTGGTGTGTTTTGTCTCTGCTGTATCAAATGCAAAAAAACATGGATACTTGGTGTGGCCACTTTGCTGTCCAAGTAGAGTTCCATTTTCAAGTCCACACAAATCACCCAAAAGCTATGGCATTATGTTTTTCTTTAGTTTTCGTTGAGTGAGTAGTTAGTATTGAACCATATTTGTTCCCACTGTGTAGGAGGACATATTTCAAACTTTGTTTTGAGCTGTCAATAACTAGGTGCCAACCATCTGGGAAATATTCAGGAAGATATTTTTTTGTTTTACAGGAGAGTTCTAATTCTGGATAGAATACAAAATAGCCTTTTGAGAGAAGAGTAGCAGAGCCTTTTCTATAATACAGCAAAAATTAATTTTGGTTCCTAGTTCCAGTAAATTTTTTCCAACCTTGATGTCAGTAATTCAGAAGCGTCTTTTGAGAGTTTCAGATCTCTGGTGAGGTCACCGTGACCCATCCTGGTTGAAACAATAAGAAGTGATGACATCCTCTCATAATCACTGTCCCCTTTATTACGGGCAACATTACTCCCCACAAAGCTCCGGCAACCAGTGAAATGCTGGGATTCACACTCCCTCTGAGTGAAGGATTGGGCATCTTACAGAGACTTAATAAGGATAAGTCCACTTGCTGCGGATGTTTTGATTTAGGCAGAAATAACAGTCATCAAAAAGGCATTTGAATTCTCTCCAAATCATTGGTACGCCGAATTTCAGACTTTTTCTATTCCCAGTCTTCAACTGACATAAATGTTCTGTATGAGTTCTACAGACCTGATGTGGTGCTCAGCCTTTATACTGATCATCAAGGCTAACATCACAGTACCAATGATAGGATTTCTTTACAAAGCCACTTACATTTTTTTTTTCTTTCAACACGTATTATCTGCACATGAAGCAAAACACATCAGGATGACTTAAACATCTTCTACTTGAACTCATTTTATTTCTTTCCATCAACACAAATACAACGATCTGCAATATAGTATAAGTTTCAGGTTCATTTTATAACAACTCTTTCCTAAACATAGATATCATGTGAGGCCCATTTTGCTCTACCCTGTACGGTGAGAATTTACAAACCAATCTAAACTCTAGCACTTCTGGCATCCTTAAGATACCACATGCTTACTCTGTTTGGTGGATTTTCCTGGAACTAAATGGACAGCAGACCAACACTAGGGCAAATATACAGGAACCAATCCTTGTTTATGTGATTTATAACTGCACAAAATAGTTAGAACTGCACATTTTGTACAGCAGATAGAGAACATTTGATTTCATATGTAGCTAATATCAGTTTTAAAATCCAAGATTGAGAGAGAGAGAGAGAGAGAGAGAGAGAGAGAGAGAGAGAGAGAGAGAGAGAGATATTCTTGTAGACCTGTCTAATCTAACTGGTGCTACACTGCTGGGAAAAAAATCAACAACTGTGCTCAGTGTTTCAGCACGTTTTCTGCAGTGTGATCAAATGCAAACTGTATAACAATATACAGCAAAAATATCCATATTTTAATCAGAACTGGCACAACTGTTCATTCGGTTCCCTAATGCATAAGACATAAATTACATCACAATAATTTCATTACATCAGAGTGTAAAATCCAAATCAAGGCTGCATTTAAACACATACAAGTACTGAATAAGTAGGTAGGTGCTATACAGCATTAACCACACTACTCAAAGGAAATTGAGTATTAATACACAGTTAAAAAAAAGGCTACTTAATCTTTTAGTGTACACTAATTATCTGTGCGTGTATGAGTGTGTGTAGCTGTAGCTTTAGTTCTCAGATATTAAATACTGCAAAGATAAATGCACATTTTACTCTTTAGAAAGTCACAATAAAAGCAACAGTATGAAACTGTTATTTCTGTACTCTCACCAGCACAAGCAAATAATAGTATGCATTCAGTTGAAAAAACATTTTCATTACAAATACTTCAGCAGTGGTAATACACACAATGCCATACACCTTCATAATATGAGCTGTTCTTATGTCATCACTCTGTATTAGTCGACCAGAATATTATTTCACCTGGGAGTGAAACTGCTTCAATCAGCTTATCATGAGCTTTTATTGTGATATTTTATGAGGACACATTTAACCGCTTGACATTATATGAACAACTGCCTGGTGATCATCCACAGTGTGATGCACTTCCCTTAGTCACTGTATTTGTATATTGTACTGTCATTGCTTGTTTCTGATAACGGCCACGGGAGGCCATGCGTAATAATGTTGTGGTCAGGTATTTGTCACTATATCCAACCATAAAAAAACATTTTAGTTGTATACGGTCCTGTCCCGTCCAACCCCTCTCTTTTCCCACACACCAAACCTTCTCTTCTCTTAAGAAGTTGTGATGAAATCCCTTTTTACAGATCTAAGTTCTAAAATATTCAACATTATTATTTTCTCTATCCTTTGGATTTCTTCTCTCCCCACTGATCTCCTCGTGTGTGGTCCGGTGCATTCGCCATTGTTCATAATGAGAGTAAATTTAATTTTTTGGGTTCTCTACTTCCTTCTATCAACTAAAAGCAACTTTGACTCATGACATATTTCTGAAATGCATTGTTTCACAGCTGTAGTACTGACTTCTAACAATCCTGTAGAAGGTTTTGGCTAGAGACTATAGCCCGTTTCCTTTAACGAGTCATTGTCTTCAACTGAATTATTACTCTCAATGAATCTGGGTATCCTCCCATTACTTCATATGCTTTTGATGATTTATCTATGACTGCTTTTCAGCAGTAGGCACTCCCTTGACTCTTGTAAGAAATACTCTTGTTTTCCTCTTAATGTAATGTTAACTCAGCATGTGTGTGCAGGTTAAATGGTCTAAAAAGCATAATAAATACATACACCCTTTGTCACATAAAAAAAAAACAACTGTGTTGCCTGTGACACTCTACACAGATTTTTTAAATTTTCAAGGTAAAGTGTACATCATGTACTTATTTATCTGAAATTGTATGACTGTTTATTACGAAACACAAAAAATTCATAGAAATAGTGAATATTTGTAGTGTTAAATGAAATACGGAAAATGTTTGGAAGATATTCATAAACACAAGGCTCTGGTGCTGTATGAGTGAGTACACTTGCTTGGAAATTGCCTCTTCGAGAAATGTGTTGCCAGAGGCAATGACACAATAGACAAACAGCAGACATCTCATCGATAATGGAGCGATACCATGTGGTTTTCACAGTTGATGTAAGAGAGCAAATTGCAGATTAAGCATCCTTACAAACTGTTTACCACTTGAATAAGAAAAAAGATCAAGTAATAATAGATAACAAACACCTTTTCTGTCATTACACACAGGCATAATGCCTGGCCAAAGACTGTCTTCCTCCATGTGGAGTCAACACAGAACAATCTAAAGTGCGTACTCTTACATGATTCATAACCTTGACCTAACTTACCTTCTGTCAAGCTTTGGCACAGTGCTACTTGACATGGACTAAACACAATGCCCGTATATACAAGACGCAGATGGAAGTTCCTGTTTTATCACCGTTAAGCACTAAATTTATGTTCCACATAAAAGACATGGAAAGTCAATTCATGTCAAAGAATGTGGGTGACTCTTGCTGCTTTTTATTTTTGTGAATGTAATTCATATGAGTGGAGAGACTGTTTTGTGTTTTGAAAAATTTGCCACAAATTTGGCAAGGAACCTGCTGATTAGGCATGTGCCGATCGAAGATGTGTCTCCGTAGGCTCGTCTTGCGCACCACTTTACCACATACTGAACATGCTGCATCCTCACTGCGGTCTCCTGCAACATAGCACCTCTTGCTGTGTAGCGATCAGGTGGTATTCTTCACACAGTCTGCATACAGACAATATGACAACCTACAATCCTACAACAGAAGTACAGAACTGTAACAGAAGCAGCTTATCTAGACATGAGCTGCGTACAATGAAAACTGTTATCTCCTGAAGTGTCTAAATTCTCATTAATGAGTAAAGAATAAGTCCTCTGCTAAGTAAAGATCAAAGCACACACATAAGGTTTTTTTTATGTTGTGTACGTCAGCGTGAACGCATTTCATCCTGTCAGATATGAGACTCTTATTAAATAAATAATCAGATGTTGAAATTATTTGTTTCAAGTAATTTACGATTATATTATGAAATGCTCTTACCGTTTAGTAACAAGAAAATGTAACTCCTTCCAAAAATTGTATAGCCTCAATGTTTCTCTGTCCTGTTTAGTAAGTCAACTGTTGTTCTACTTTCATTCTAGAATCAGAAATTTACTACAGTTCATATTTGACTAACTCAGCAATACAGACCTATTTAGTCCTTTTTGCCATTATACTGCCAAGGTTAAATTGCAAAATTGCCGAAATTAATGGAAAAAGTTATCTTGTATGCAAACAATGAAATCATTTCTGACATTTTTGTACACATTGCATGGAGCTTAAAGATGCAACATATTAAAAGAAAAGGAAAAAAGGGGGCCATCAAGCTATTCAAAATGTCCACTGCAAAGATCTGACACGAAGAGTCACTGCCAGCCAATATGAGAGAATCAAGATTAACATCATATGATGGTTTCTATCATGTAGCAAATTCGATACTAGTTTAGTAAGAGTAACAGTAGCATTAGTAATAGCTGTTCTTGTTTTCACCTCTGTTTTTGTCATATTCATTTGCAGATTAATTTTTAATTGCACCTGCAGTGCTTACAACACAGCTTTCATAACACTTCGCATCATGCACAAGATGACAAATAGAGAGAGCCACAAACTGCTTGTACAGAAAGCAGTTTAAGAGTGTGAAGCAACCAATTGGAATCTGTAATGTAATAGAAATGTTCACTTAAAACACAGGAAAAAAAATGAAGAGGATCAAATTCAAGCCTGATAATTCATTCAGAAATAATAAATGCTGATGAAAAAAAAGGCCATTGACAAGCCACAGAGCAGTGATTAATGGTGATAGACTAAAGGGTAGATGGAATCTGCAATTTTAAAGGTAATGGGAGAAATGGGCAGAGGGGAGGGGGTTGTCAGGGAGAGACAGCCTGAGGTAAAGCCGGACATGAGAAGAAGGGAGGGTATGGAAAATAGGGAGACAGAATTAAATGTTGGTTGAGGGAAGATTGTAAGTGTGGAGGGGGGGGGGGGGGATATGATGGGGTCAGAGAGTGCTTATGTACAAATAAAGTCTATAAAAGCCATTTAAAATTATGAAAAAGTAAATGTAATCAAATGAAAATTACGTTAACATGAAAGAAAAAGGGTTCACAGAGACCACATCCAAGTAGGCTACAGAAATAATGAGGAACACAATTGACAGAGCATTAGGAGCATAGCCTGTAAGAATTAATCAATAAAAACAAAAGCTTTAACTATTATTGTATTTATCTTTAATAACACAGCATTCTTAATTCCTATGTTGTGAAAAATCAGAGACCGAATAAATATCATCAAAAATTACTTCCATTTTCTTCAGCATGAGAAAACTGACAAAATCTTGAGCCAGCAAGTGATCTGGACAGTAATTGCAAACACATCTACAAGTAGATGTGCTATTAGCATGTTCACAAGTTTAATGGTGAAAATAAACACTCTTCCTACAGCAGAATGAAAGAACATGAACCACAGTAATCATTAAAATTTACCTTTGAAATCATTTGATACTGATGACCCCCAGTCCACTTAGTAAAAGACACAACTATTGTTAAAATTACTGCCACTTTCTTTTAATTTGTTTCTTATGTCAGCTAGTGCCCCTTCTAAAGCTGTGGTTTGCTAGATGCATGTCTGCAAGTTTAGTAGTGAAAATAAATAAACACTCCCCCTAGTGAGCAATAAAATATACCTTTGAAATCATTTGATGCTGATGACCCCCAGTCCACTTAGTAAAAGACACAATTATTGTTAAAATTACTGCCACTTTCTTTTAATTCGTTTCTTGTCAGCTAGTGCCCCCTTCTAAAGCTGTGGTTTGCTACACCTGATTTGTCATATATACATTTTTTTTAAATAATGCAAAACCTAAAACACAAACTTGGTGAATGCTTGGGTGGCATGTTCAATAACATCATTATTTCATTAATTGACTGTTGGACCATCTTCCAAGAGAGCGGTCAGTCCTGACAAGCATGAAATAGCATCAAATGTACTCTCTTACAGAATTTCTTGTTAACAGAAATGCAGTGTTAAAAGGAGAAATGACTTACATTATCCTTTACTCAGCCTTGTGTAGTACAGAAAGGAGAGAGGTAGTACAGAAAGGAGACACAAAAATATTTGACCACTTACACATTGATTAACTTCAAACACAAACTGAAATCATACCCCCATACCCCCCCTCCCTTTTCCCCTTAGAATTTGTAAATCATACACCGAGATTGTTATGGATGAATAATTAACTCCTTTCTATATTATGCTGAGGTTGAGTGTTGGGCAGCGCAATTCATATTTCCTTCTAGTGTTGTGTTAATGAATGTCACATGTGACCATTGTTTAAATTGGTAACAACAAACTACATAGTGGAGTAAATGTACTGTGGGCTCAAATGGCTCTGAGCACTATGGGACTTAACATCTGAGGTCATCAGTCCCCTAGAACTTAGAACTACTTAAACCTAACTAACCTAAGGACATCACACACATCCATGCCCGAGGCCGGATTCGAACCTGTGACCGAAGCGGTTGTGCGGTTCCATACTGTAGCACCTAGAACCGCTCAGCCACCCCAGCCGGCTGTACTTTGGGGTCATTCTTCAGGTGCCAACAGTTTAAATAGCTATTTACAAGAGATTATGAAGTCAAAGAGTTGCACAGGGATATGATACTTTGGCAAGCTGGTGAGGATGGAATGTGGTATAGGGGTCAGCATTACTGGCTGGTGGGCCGCAAGTCGGCAGTTCAAACCTAACCACCAGCAATAAATTGTTATGCAGTATTTCACTTCTTAAAGGTTTTTGAAATATTTTAGTTTGTAATATCTGAGTATTCTGAAATATCAGATGATTGTATAAATACCACCATTCTGGAATATCTGATTTTTATATACGTAGTTGCTCTCTCTGTCCAAGAGGTCAGTTCTGTACAATGGTGTTCATAATAAATATGCTGCAGTGCTGTTTCATTTCATTGTGATCCTGGTTTCAGATGTGGACTTGCGTGATGTGACACTGCTTGGTGGAGACACAGGATACTTCAAACCATCTACATCATAATGGCTGAAATTGTGCAAGGTAAAACCATTGCCAACACTGACAGGACCGAGCTTACAAGAAGGGCAACATTCCCACAATTTAGGAGACTATAGATCCCAAGCCAGCCATAAGTCAGCTGCACATCAGGCATCTATAAGTGTTCTCCAGAGATACTGGTCAGGACCCAACAAAATGGCCGAAAGAATTACAAAAGAGTTGCCAAATACAACAGCTGGGATGACATGACGTGTTTGGCAAATGTATACTTTCATTTGAATTGGTTAGCCCAGCAAAGGCTCAAGAATTATGAAGAAAACCTAAATAGCTGGGATAAATTCCAGCCCAAAATGAAGAAAATGTTTGGCAACAATCAGCAGCTGGTGTTCCACTTGTGGAAGAATAGGGCCCAATGTCGTCATGAATCCAAATAAGGCAGAAGCTGATTAAATCTCAAGTTTGATGAAAGGAGTTGCAGAAGACATGTACCGGGCTCTTGACGTAAAGGATATCACAATGACCAAGGAATTCCTCAAGTGGTATCAGCACATCAAAGAAATGCAACAAAAATGAACTGGATGAAAGAAGTGAGACCATCCCCTGGATGACCACCATGACCTCATCCCCCTCATATGCCATGTAGTGAAAGAGAAGTTACAGCATTCTATGCAACCACAACTGTTGGACCAAGTAAGCAAGAGGTAGCAGCCATGAAAATCAACCCAAATATGGGATCATCCACCAATTAGTCAGTGCTCATGTTGGGTGTCACCAGCTGAGCAACAGATAATACATGAGGAAGTGAAGAAGATGCTGCAAAATGGCACCATTGAGGCCTTAGACCCCTCCTTTGGTCCTTGTGAAGAAGAAGGAAGGCACATGACATATCCATGTCGACTGCCAACAACTGAACAAAATCACGAAAAAAAGACAGCTATCCACTACTGCTTATTTGTGATGCGCTATACTGGTTGAGAGGAGCCAATTTTTCTCTATTACGGGCATGTAGACAGCTAACGATGCATTATACTACATGACATGGGCACCAATACTAACAAGTAAAAAAGTGTGAATATGTCAAGATGTTTTGATTTCAATATCTTTGAAACTGCGGGGTAATTCAAAAAGCTAGTTCTCTTCTTTTACATCCCTAACTCTCCCCAAGACATGTTCACCTTTTTCTCTCCTATAATAGGAGCATTTTTCATTCTGGTTCCCAACTTTTACTCAATCATAATTTTGACATTAAACAGCCATAGCATGGCAACTGATGTAGATTTTTGTTGACTCGAGCAACAGTTGATCCTGTATAGGTTTTTTTAATCTCTTTCGAATCATGTTGCCTATATCTTGGCAATGGATAAAGCTTTCACAAAACAACAGTATGACCATTAATTACATCTATCTGTTTACCCTCTCACAAATTTCACACAACTTTCAAACATAGATGTACCGTACCTATAAAAACCTTACAAAAAACCTGTTTTCTGAGCGTAAAATCTGAATGCAGCTACATTTTTGAAAGCAAGTTTTCAATTTTATCATAAAACAGCATTTTTTGTTTATCTGATTCACTTCAAATCATTATTGCACATTCAGTTCATATGAGAATGAATTTCATTTGTTACATTTAGTTTTACTTCAAACAGTCGTATCTCGACAATAGATAAAGACTATTGGAAAAAAGAAATTTCATTTATACTTTATCCATTTAACTACCTAAGTGCAAAGTTTGAATCAATTTGTGTAAGTTTAAAATACGGAAATTGCTTGATTCAAAAACCTCCCCGAAAAAAATTTTTGTTTGGCACATAATCCAAACCAGTGCCCTTATAAAAGGTGCCATACCCAATTAAAATCTTCTGCAAAAGGAATTAATTGATTTTGCCTGGGCTTCATATCCTGTAACATAGTTACAGTAAGACAGACATTTGGATAATGGAAAACCCAGAATGGAATGTAACAATGTTATGAAAACAAAAGTTGCTACTCATCATATAGCAGAGATGCTGAGTCACAGATAGGCACAACAAAAGTACTGTCACAATACAAGCTTTCGACCATCAAGGCCTTTGTTGAAAATAAACGACACACACACACACACACACACACACACACACACACACACACACTGATTTTAGAGCATACATTGTGTTCGAACATTATGAATTACCTTGAAGAAAACGGTCTATTGACACAAGGTCAACATGGGTTTAGAAAACATCATTCCTGTGAAACACAACTAGCTCTTTATTCACATGAAGTGTTGAGTGTTACTGACAAGGGATTTCAGATCGATTCCATATTTCTGGATTTCTGGAAGGCTTTTGACACTGTACCACACAAGCGGCTCGTAGCGAAATTGCGTGCTTATGGAATATCGTCTCAGTTATGTGACTGGATTTGTGATTTCTTGTCAGAGAGGTCACAGTTCATAGTAATTGATGGAAAGTCATCAAGTAAAACAGAAGTGATTTCTGGCATTCCCCAAGGTAGTGTTATAGGACCTTTGCCGTTACTTATCTATACAAACGATTTTGCAGACAATCTGAGCAACCATCTTCAGTTGTTTGCAGATGACGCTGTTATTTATCAACTAATAAAGTCATCAGAAGATCAAAACAAACTGCAAAACGATTTAGAAAAAATATCTGAAAGGTGCGAAAGTGGTAGTTGACCCTAAATAACGAAAAGTGTGAGGTCATCCACATGAGTGCTAAAAGGAACTTGTTAAACTTTGGTTACACGAAAAATCAGTCTAATCTAAAAGCCATAAATTCAACTAAATACCTAGGTATTACAATTACAAACAACTTAAATTGGAAGGAACACATAGAAAATGTTGTGGGGAAGGCTAATCAAAGACTGCGTTTTATTGGCAGGATACTTAAATGTAACAGACCTACTAAGGAGATTGTCTACACTACGCTTGTCTGTCCTCTCTTAGAATACTGCTGCCTGGTGTGGGATCCTTACCAGATAGGACTGACAGAGTACATCGAAAAAGTTCAAAGAAAGGCAGCACGTTTTGTATTATCGCGAAATATGGGAGAGATTGTCACAGAAATGATACAGGATTTGGGCTGGGAATCATTAAAAGAAAGGCGTTTTTCGTTGCGATACAATCTTCTCATAACATTCCGATCACAAACTTTCTCCTCTGAATGTGAAAATATTTTGCTGACACCAACCTTCACAAGGAGGAACCATCATCACGATAAAATAAGGGGAATCAGAGCTCGTACGGAAAGATATGGGTGTTCATTCTTTCCATGCACTATACGAGATTGGAATAATACAGAAGTGTGAAGGAGGTTCGATGAACCCTCTGCCAGGCACTTGAATGTCACTTGCAGAGTATCCATGTAGATGTAGATGCAAAAGCAATTCACACGCACAACTGCAGCCTCTGGCAGTTGAATCCACACTGCGAGTAACACAGCAGTGCATGATAGGAATGGCAACTGGGAACCACCCAGTTGCCACTCCCATCATGCACTGCTGCTGTTGCTTGCTGTGTGGCTTCAGCTGCCCGAGGCTGCAGTCGTGTGTGTGTGAGTTGCATTTGTGTGTGTGTGTGTGTTTTGGTCTATTTTCAACAAAGACCTTGATGGCTGAAAGCTTGTATTCAGACAGTCTTTTTGTTGTGCCTATCTGTGACTCAGCATCTCCGCTATACAGTGAATAGCAACTTTCCTTTTCATAATATTGAGATGTTTGAATAGTTACACAAATGGCTGCCTGTCCAGATGAAACCAAAAACTTTTTAGCCCATGTTCATAGCTCAAATATGAGCTGCGCATCAACCCCCCCCCCCCCCCCCCAAAAAAAGCATTATTTCTAGCAGAGATGTCAGGCCTTGTGCAGTACACAATTGCGTGAACTGTGTTTTATCTAAGTTTATTAAAAAATAATGACTATCACAGAAATAAACAGTTCAGATGAATTAAGAAACCTATGTATCAACATGTCTCTCCCTTTTTTATTTCTCCTGCGCCCCCCCTCCACCTTGCCATTACCCACTTTCTTGTTTCTTAACTTACAGGACATTTTGAAACATATGTTTTACTTACACTTTTTTGTTATACCACATGTCTTTATTAGTTTTTATCTGCATGATAAATGGAATTTCAATTAAATTTTGTGATTGTGTAGACACTGAATCACATATTATTCTAACTCAATAAGCTAGTGGAACTCAAAAACAAGTTTCTTAAATAATTTTATTGACAGTTTCAAATATTTGAATGGACCTTCTTAAACTACAACTCTCTTCAATTACGCCCCCCCCCCCCCCCTTTATTTCAACTGTGTCCCCCCCTCCCTGTCACTGCCCATTTCCTTGTTTTTTCACCTACAGGGCCATTTTACATATATGTTTTCCTTTGACTTTTTATCATACCATATCTCTCTATTAATTTTTATCCGTGTGATAAATGGCATTTCAATTACAGTTTGTAATTGTTTAGGCATCGGATGACATATTCTTCTGACTAATGTGTAATAGTTCAGATGTATAACATGTTTCTTCAAAAATAAGTAAGTAATAAATAAAACATAAAATGGTTAGATTGCCTAACATTTTAGATGTTTTACATTTACACAATCTATGTTCCTTTTGTTTTCCTTCACTCCTAAAAACTAATTAATTTACTTTAATGTGTATTTTTGACAGATTAGGCTTGACTGATTGCAATTTCATGGATTGTTCATGCTTGTATTTTACATTTTTGAATGGAGCGTAAAATATTGTATATTCTTACATTCATCAATCCCATTATTCTTTTACTTTTTATTTATTTTATTAATGTTTTCATGTAATATCAATCAAGTGCAGAATTGTGATTTGGTCAAGACTGCCATCTTTGACTTGCATTGCTACTCATCAAATGCTGCCCTTTTTGTCAATGGGCCATATTGTAATCTTGTTAAAATTTTTCATTTTTATTGGCAATTATGGTTTTCAGTAGTAACATATGTCAAAGCACGTATGACATGAGATAGATATGCGATAATTTTTGTGAGTATTTCCACTAATTTAATGGTTTTTTCCTGTTTTGATCTTATTTTGTTTACATTGTCACATTATACACTTTTTTATGTTGTGCAGCTGCCGTTGATGATGGTTTAAGACCGAAACCGGTAACAGAATATATAACATTGTCAATGACAGTACAGTGTTACGCATTTTGTAAAATATTTTGATGTAGCGGTGCCTGTGGTCTTATTGCATGTCTTGAGAACCTTGCTTTCAATGTATGCACCAATTAAAATCATTCATCATCTATAGCCTTTGCTATGCATTAAAGTGTCAGGTGATCCATCAGAAGAAAGTAAGTACTGGTGTCCCAGAGTTATCTAGTGAGACACACAGGTGGTAGTTGTCATCTGTGAACACTGTATTCAACCAAACACATGGAATGTGGCATCTTAACGCAGTGCAAGTTTCAAGGGCCGTCTGCCTGATCTAAAAAGGATGGAATTTCCGTTATGGTGGTGGAGATGCCAACGCGTCTCCATGTGCAACCCATAGGTTGTGGACATGATACAGGGAAACAGGTCAGTACACACGATGAGTTCAGCAAGGTCACCAATGCATTACAACCTCAAGTGAAGATTGATATCTGGTCATTTGTGCATTGCAGCATAGTATGGATACCGCCAGAGGACTGCAAGACTATCTCAGAAGGACCACTGCATCCAATTAGTCTGTAATGAACAGGTTATGAGAAAGGACCTTATTACCCCGATGTCCTCTTCAAGTACCCAAGTACCCCATTTGTCACAACAATATTTTGTAGTTCGCCTTCAGTTCTGTCATTCCCATTTCAACTGGCAACTTCATCACTGGCGAAACATTGAACAGAACCTGTTGCACCATGTGGTCACTGCTGCATATGGTGGTGGGCTCTAATTCCTATGCCAGGGCGTATGTAGCAGGCATCAACTGCGATGTCATGCGAAGCCTGGACATTGGAGTAATGGAATGACCGGCAGTGAGTCCTGATCTAAACCCCGTCATGTATATGTGGGATTTACCCGACAGACATATTTGTGCCAGTCCTATTCCACACGCAGTCTCCAAGAATTATCATGGACTCTCATTGAAGATTGGGAAAGGACACCACAGGGTGATCTCTATAGACTTAAACAGAGCATGCCACATAGGCATCAGATAGTGATAAATGCTCATGAAGGGCATACAAGTTACTGTAACTCTCAAAGTCCAATGAAAAGCATCCAGGGTGACGAGATGAATGATTGTTTCCACTTCATTTTCAACATCTGTTGGACATTTCAGTTCTTTCTATGTAAACGATCAAGAATGTTATGATGTTTGGTTTATCTGGAAGATAAATGCATATATAAATATACCCAGTCCTGAATTATTGCTCAATGGAGTAAGGCAGACACTCAGAGTAATGTTCCCATGATTCTTTTGAGCAGTGTAATTCCCTAAGGCCAGTATTACACTATCATATTTCTTTGACAAAGTTTTGAACAAAGATGTGATCAAATATTCATCAAATTTGTTTGACAAAGATATCTGACGTGGTGCTAAAAAGGGGTACTACACTGTCGTCATATTTTTTTATCAAATTTCAAGATGGCGGACAACAACCTCTTATTATGCACTGCAGTTGCTAATGCCACAATTGCACTATGTGTGTATTTGGAAGAAAAGCGGCAGAAAAAAAGAAAACATGCTTGGATGAAGCCATAGGTATTACGTCGATATAGTAAAAGCATTCAGCAAAATGTGTTACGAGAGATGCTTGTGGAAGACGTAAAATACTTATGAATGATGAGAATGTGTTTCAGTATTGCTCAGTAAAGTGGGTTCTCACATTACAAAAGAGAATACTCTTTTGATAAATGCTATATGTGCAGAAGATAAGCAAACTGTGACACTGGGATTTCTTGACACAGGAGAGAGAGCTACTCTAGTTTACAATATAGCATTCAAATATCACATTTTACATTAACCAAAAAAATTCCAGAAAGGTGTGAAGCAATTTATAAAGCACTGAAGGGGAAATATGTGAATTAAAATAAATGTTTAGTATACTATTTGCGTGATAAGACCTATTTTTATTTCTGAATAATTTAATTAATGGAATTAGTGTCCCAACAACTACAAAATTAATAAAAAGTACGAAACAGATGACACGCTTTTTAACTTGTGGCATCTAGAGTTCAAGAATAAACATAGTAGAATGGAAACCTAAGAAAGAATTTCTTTTATTTTCTATTCTCAATTCCAGCTTGCTGAAAAGCTGCCTGGATGTTTCCAGATGTAGAGGTGAATGGCTATATCTGTGATTGTGGACATGAAGTCGCCTGCAGCATATTCCACTTGACCATCAACACACAATTAATAGTGCACTGTGCCCCTTCCTCACCCCCAACCTTGTTGAGGCAAGTTTATGAAAAAAATACATAAAAAAAAAGCACACCAATTTTGAAGCCATATTTACAAACACACTACAGAGATGTCAAATAGCTGCGGTGACGCCAGCACTCCTGCGGTTATATTTCACACTGCAGTGAACAGAAGATGAACAACTTTTGTGATCAAATCTACGGCAAGGCATGAGATTTTATTATATTTATTTGATGACAGGTGACATTTGACAAAGTTCCCTATTACACCATCAAATTTCTTTGACATAAATATTTGACATATCAACTTGACAAATAAATATGATAGTGTAATACCGGCCTAACAAGGGTGTGATGATGGAAGATATTGGAAATCATTAATCTACAATAGATTAATGACTAATTCAATATAGAATATAATGATGATAACAACTGTTATTGGAGTTTCAAACTAATGTAAAGGTCTTCTTCCCTGGGAGTTTTGGAAATCTCATTGACGAACATATATATGTTACGGCCAAAGCCCAAAGACCGCCAGATAGTGAATTGGACAGCCATTTCGCACTCTTGCCAAGAGGATTGGCCAAAGTCCGATTACTTAAAAGAATTGGCATACATCTGACTTTGGCCAAGCATTTTGTGAACTGGCTGGAGATTCCTGGCTTAAATGTGATGTGATTGCACATAAGCTGGGAAATCTCTGGCTATATCACAGTGCATGCTATGATCACACAACAATGTGTAGTAGGCAGCACTTCTCTCACTTTCAGTGTTAACTGTGCCGTGCACGTGATAGCTGCTGCTTTGGAGAAGGTCCTGCCTGTGCACCTTATTTTTCTGCCTGACAAATTCGATTAATTGTGAGTACTGTTACGTTTTCTGGTATTTTTGCTTGTATTATTTGTGCGTCCTTCAGATGTGGTAAGGGAATGTCGGTTAATTATGTGAGCTGCTTTTTTGTTTTATTTGCTCCCACTTCACCCATTTGTGAAGTGTGATGTAACATAGTGACAGATAAAGACATTAGAAAGTCGAACAAGAAATGGAGGATGCTATAAATGTAGGGAATACGCTAACAATGGAACTGTCTTTGTAGAGGACAAACCATTGGAAAGTTGGGACCAGTTACCTGACAATAACAAAGTGAAAATATTTTGGGTGGTTTATGAAGAAGAGAGTAGTGCAGCTCAATGTTGTATACCCTGCAGCAAAGATGTGCGTGCAATCTGTGAAAGAAGTAATGAAGCAGAGGAAGGATATGGAGGGAAAATTATTTGCAAACTATGTTGTAATAAGCAAGAAATGAGGAAGATGAGGAGAGGAGCATATGACAATTTGCAAGTACAAGATGCAAAGATGTTTAAAAATTCATATGCAAGATTACCACCTGCAAAAGTTGGAGACAATGTTCACATCTATATAAAAGATGTTGACAAAGGTCGCAGAGATCCCAAAAGTGTTCTTTCAGTTCTCATGGATGTTGAAAGCACTTTCTACAAGCTGGGAACAGAACATGGTGTTCTCAAGCAACTATATTCCAGAAATTCTCTATTCTGCACGAGAAACTGCTCACGCTGGTATCTGTGGCCAAAGAAGAAACATCATTACAAACCCTATCGTATTTACAGTCACTGACCAGTGGCCAAGGATACAATCGATGCAATATCTCTTGCTCCGTCTTCACGCTATGAGTGGCCTACCGGGATCATCCGACCGCCGTGTCATCCTCCGTGGAGGATGCGGATAGGAGAGGCATGGGGTCAGCACACCACTCTCTCGGTCATTATGATGGTATTCTTGACCGAAGCCGCTACTATTCGGTCGAGTAGCTCCTCAATTGGCATCACGAGGCTGAGTGCACCCCAAAAAATGGCAACAGCACACGGCGGCCTAGATGGTCACCCATCCAAGTGCCGACCACGCCCGAGAGCGCTTAACTTCGGTGATCTCATGGGAACCGGTGTAACCACTGCGGCAAGGCCATTGCCAAGAAAACACTATGCAATTGCAAATGTCATAAAAGCTTAAATTGTTGTAGTAAGTGAATACTGGCTGTATTAGAGAAGATTTATAAAGTGAATAGATTGTATCAAGTTTATACTTTTTGTTAGTGAGATTGATAAAATAAACAGATTGCATACAGCCTGAAATTATACATAGTCATCCACTCTTTATTTACTTTCAGATTCTGGCCAATCTGTCAAAACACTTCGCAAACTGGCCAGCCAGATCTCAAACAAAAAAAGATCAGACAGTGGCCGGTCAATTTACAGCAATGTTGGCTGTTTCCTGACTTACACAATTTGAAACTGTTCAAGCAAATCTGATTTGTGTGTTTCTTAGCAGTTTTGTCGATTGGTCCGAACTGGCCGGCTGAATCTCGAACTCAGGAAAAGATTGGACACTTGCTGCCCAATTTGAAACGACATTGGCCACATATGACTTGGTTGGCCAGTTCGCCCTTTTGCCGATTTCAGGCTTTGATCATAACATATACATATCAATCAGCTAATTACTACTACAGAAAATTATTTCATAGTAAACAGTGTCTTCATGAACAGCACAATACTGATGCACCATAAACAATGATTAAGGATGTTTGAAATGCTGATAACATGTCTGTTAAGCAGAATTGTGTGTATAATAAGCATTACTTTCATCAAAGTTAAAACACATGTGCAGAAAGCACTATGTACTGTGGATGTATTCGTACTTAGTACAATGATAAACACAATTCTTTTTGTAATTTTGTTAGTGGAAAATAAGAGTTCATTATTTTATTCCAAGCCAAGGTCTCCTTAATAGGTCTGAGACTCCACTACTGTTGGTAGTGCATCAGAGGCCAGGAACATCCTATAGCTTTGTTTTCCTATGCACAGAACATATCGAACTGTGCTTTCCACACAGTTCCATATGTAACAACAATTACGGGGACATATTGCTACATCCTTTTAAGACACCATGTTGAGATGCTGATAAGCACATAAGAAGTTGAAATGACTGCTATATAGGCAAACTTCCATTCCACATCAACCACCACATAACCATTTGAACAATATAGCAGATCAACCTCCTAATTTTTTTTTTTTTTAAAGTAACAGGAACCAAACGCATAGTACAAACACATTAGGTTTTAGATAAGAACACATGTAACTCATTTTTGTGCTGTAAATCAATCTACAACAGTCATTAACATTTACAGCCCATGAAGTCGTCGTCATTGTCATCATCATCATCATCATCATCATCATACTGTGAAAATCATTCCATAGATTGTGTGTACGCAGTTTACACACATGCACAAAGCTAAGAAATTAGTTACATAACATTTTCCCCCACTTTTCACAAACTAAGAAGAAATTGAAATACTATGTTCCATTGATGGTTGCTAAGATATTAAGACTATATATTCAGAATTAATAAAGCAAAATGCTGAGGACTTGTTAATTTAGTTGCTTTTTACTATTCTGATATTTGAATACTACCAGCAATACGTCTGAAAATATTTTCACACTATACGCATGAATATAATGTATACCAGTCTATTCTGTTCTCAAATAAATACATACCACCAGAAGAAAATATATTTTATGCTGGAAGTACAATCACGTAAACAGACAGAGACCAAGAGGCTACTTCATTTTGTATTCTCATTACAGGAAAGTTCACAGTACAATTCAGCTTTGCTCTGTTAGCACCAATCCTTACTCCCTGTTAGAGCTAAATAGATCCTTCCACAGCTACTTACAGATCAAAAGCTTTATCAATTGACCTTATTCATGACACTATATGAGGACTTTACCCTTGCCCTTTGCTGCTCTCCCTCCCTCCCTCTGTGTGTGTGTGGAGGGGGGGGGGGGGTGTTGGAGGGCGGGGTTGCTCAGAAGTCAGTCCAGTAGCAAGAGAATATTTGCTCTGAAAGATATACACTTGGATTAAAATAATACTGAGATTGAGAATTCAGTGAGTCATGGAGTAATACTTTCTTGAGCCCCACATGCTTATAGTGTTGCGGGTGCTGTAAGCAGTGCAAAGACTCATCAAGCATTACTGGCTGCACACTGGTAACAATGTCTCCCTCCACTGCAATCTGTCAGTCACAAAGTTTATTTGAATTGCAGTTTAATATCAGTAACAAAGTGCATTTTATACATATGCTCTGACACTGAACAATTCAAATAAATTTTAACAGTGTTAAAGGCTTTTCAACATTTGCTCATATATACAAGTAAGAAGCTGTTCACTACACAAATATTCTTAATTATTTACAATTATATGTGGGTGCCACTCCACTATAAAGCACTTTGTAAACTAAACAATCCAAACTGCTTCACCTTCACTTTAACAATAGAAATTTGACTGAGTCAGCAAATTCTCCTGATCACTGTTGCATCTTTTGTAATGCAACTGATTTGAAATTTAACCAGAATTACCCATCCTTATAGCCTGCTTCCCAGTCACCAATTCATATCCTCTTACTTTCATTAGTTTCATCTCATTAACATCATATTATCATACAAAAAAGAAAATTAAATGTTAGGATCACAAACAGACACAAAGACCAACCAGACTACCAATTTCTTGCACTGCTAAGCATAAAAAATGATTACAGCACTCTAGCTTTCAGAAAAATAGGTATTTTCTTTCAGAAACAAAGAGGAGTTCTTTGGGGAGGTTGGGGAGGGGAAGAGGATTAGTTCATTACCTTCCTCTTCAGAACAGTTTCCTTTTGCTTCCTGATAGATAAAGGATTTATTGTTATGAAAGCCAAGAGTGCTGTGGTCTCCTTTTATGTGTTTTATGGGCAGTACTGGGAGTTGCATCCCTGAAAGGATTGGCCATCCATTCTCTTTCTTTTTCATTTTTAAGTCATATTGTAAGATATATCTCAGACTTCATGAAGTAATATGACTATCTTTTTCAAAATTATTTAGGATGCAACAAATGAAGTTTGAGACTTTACGATGGGTTATTGCCACTGACTAAAATCTCTCAAATATAATGTGTAAGCACATTTTTTCCCTAAAATTATCACACATTATATTATTTGGCAGTGCACCGAGATATGATCCACAACTGATATTTCAAAATCTGTTGCTGGTTGTAAATGCCCTGTATTAACAACTGTGGATTCAGAAAGAACAGCTCAGAGTGGAACAAGTAGTCAGAAACCCATATGTCTGTCATAACAAAATCTAAGAGAAGATTGAGGGAAACTGGGTTGTAGTATCTTTTTTGTTGCATAGTAGAACCCTTAAAAGTAAAGAACTGAGTGACTCTATTGCAACACTCATTGAATACCAGTAAGCGGAATTTCAGTAGTTCTCCCATTAACTTAATATACTTAAAAAACAAAATATGCTAATCCAGATAGATCATACTCAACAATTTCAAAGCCATTAAAAATTGATGATACTACAACAGTCAGAGAATTTACAAGGAAATACAAAAATAATTTTTTCATCTTTATCAAATGGCACATGAAAAAAAAATTCTGACTGAAAATACAAAAAAGGTGTTATTACACTAATAAATACACTAGAGTTCACGTAGAAGAGGAAGAAATGTTTCTATGAAAGGAACATATTTAATTTAGGTACAATCCCTACACTGCCACCAATAAGAGTCTGACCCAGCACAAATAAAATCCACTGTTTGTTCTGCAAAACAGTTGACACATTCTTATCAAGTAGTGGCAGGAGGATGATTATGGGAAGAACATGTCAGTACAACATTTGAGTCAACTGACACACAACGGCCTCTGCAACTGAATGCACTGTACTTAGAACAACGCCAAAAGATCCTGTTCCTATTTTTGCGTTCGCAGATAAAGGTGTAACCACTCATTTTCAGCTGGAGTTTACCTCTTCGACTATATGTAAGCCTTCCAGAGCCTGAAACAAACGTACACATCAGTACTGCGTAAAAGTGAAGATGTTATACTGGCTACTGCTGACCAGCTTCTGAACCGTTTCCAAGCAAAGTTTTCCAGTCACAAAAACTATTTCATAAAATTCATCTCACTCAAAAAACAATACAAATGCAACAATATCTTCTGTGATTGTAGCATATTTTTTAAATAAAAAAAGTGAGAAAAACTCACTCCGAATTCTAGTGAAGTACTTTCATGTAGGTCTGATGGGAGAAATTTTAAAATCACTGTTCTCAAGCTAAAACTAAACTCCGCAACCAGGTTCTGTAGACCATGCACACAATGTCAATAAACCGCTGTGTCATCTTCTGCCATTGGATGTGGTGTGGAGAGGCAAGGGGTCAGCATGCTGCTGTCTCGACTGTTGTCGACTTTGAGACCTTGGAGTCCCTACTTCTCATTCAAGTAGCTCTTCAACTGGGACCAGGACGACGACTTGTGCCCGTTTCAGACCTTCCACCATGAAAAAGACCCTGGAAGTATGAGGAATTGAACCCACACCTTCCGCACGAAATTCAGATGTGCTGCCACTCAACTACAGAGGCAGATCCACTATTCTCAAACTAAGTTAAATTTACTAATTATAAATCCAATACTATAAGCACAATTTAAAAAATAAAAAGTAAAAAAAATGGAATTTTTGTTAGAGATACTATGTTTGTAACATAGGATCAATGATCTAATAGATCAGCTTTTCCAAATAGCACACGAAAGACTACAGCTGATATTTTCATCCATTTGCCTGTAAAAAAAGAAGAAAAGTCAGAAGTTATCATGGCAAACATGTTGTAATCTCAGTTCACAACCAATGGTTAACAAATATTTCAGTAACATACCTTGAGAAATATATGTCCATCAGGATTACTTCACCAGCCGCTACATGTTCTGCCGGCAGCAACAATTGATTTTCAAATGCAGTCCAATTTCATGAGAAAATGACGCTCCTTCATAATTAAAAAATTGTAACAGTTGTGCCGTAGCTTCACGCCAGCACAATGTGAATATATTTTCTCTATGAAAACATCATGTGGTCGAGCAATATCTGTTTATGCTATGGCATTCATTTTGTGTTGGTAACATAAATCTTCAATCGTTTTTACTACAGAAAATGTAATCCAGCAGTAATGGTTATACCATTACATGCAAATGAGAAAGCAGTATTCACACACTAATGTCTACAGCTCAAAAACAACCAGTTTATCTTCTTCTTTGGTCATAACATATGCAACCAGAAGCTTTCTCTTCAGGAATGACATTTAGACTTCAAAGACAGGAAACTGAAAAATTTCCAATTTGTACACTTCCTATTAGACTCGCAACACACCCTGCACGTTTAGCTGATCATATGAATATCTGAATCCTACGCTTTACACAAAACGTCAACTTCTAGGAATAGATGAAAGGACATGTTGAGTTGCATATTAATTCTACTTTTACATATCTATAAGGATGTATGATCATATTCTCACTCACTTCTTGTGACATGTTTTTGAAAGTAAATGCCAAAAGAAAGGGAGCGATACAGAAGGAAGAGCATTCTTTGGATCACTGGCTGACATCATCATATTTTGTTTCAACCTTAAACATCAACATGATATGAAGTGTACACAGAATTAATCCATATTTTTACTATACACTAAAGTACAATGTTTCATTAACAATGCAGTTATGAAGGTTTATAAAACTGATACAAAAAGCGAGAAAGTGAAAATCGTTTACATCATTTACTCCTTAAAACGTTTGGGAACAAATATTACAACTGAAAAATTGGTGGAATGCAGGAAATGGGAACACAAAAAATCTCCAGGGAGATATAAATATTACCATGAACAAAGATCATTCAGTAAGATTAATAACATGCACTTTTAGTTTAATACACAAAAGAAATGTCATTTAACTTACCTGCAACAGTTTTCTTAAAAGAATTTATTTTTACTTAAACACTGCTAGTAAGATTCTAGCTGCACATTAGCGCACTTAGAAAGATTACTAGTCCAGTTTCTAACAATATGAAATCAATGGAACAAAACTGACACACTTTCAGAAATGCAGTCTGTAACAGTGCCAGGACAGAAACTAAATATGCGACTTTTACAAGTTTATTAATAATGGAATGATCTCAACGTCTCTCTCTCTCTCTCTCTCTCTCTCTCTCTCTCTCTCTCTCTCTCTCTCTCTCTCACACACACACACACACAAACACACACAGGGAGGGAGATGAGGAGGTGGGGAGGTGGAAGGGGAAGATGGTGGGGGGACAGGGAGCAGGAAGGGGGGGGAGGGAGATAGAGAGAGATAGAGAGAGAGAGAGAGAGAGAGAGAGATAGAGAGAGAGAGAGAGAGAGAGAGAGAGAGAGAGCCAACAAACAATTTTTCTTGTACAAATCATTAATTCATGAATGAAGCAAATGGAATACTTCAGAAAATGACTGAGTTTTTCATGATAGTTTTATTTCAGTTGCTTAATAAACAGGTAAACCAGCATTGACTTTCAATAAAATTATAGTTTAGGCTAAATACGGGAAAAAGTATGAAATCTGAGAGTAGTTAAAATGCAGAAAATGAAACTTGGATATTATGCACGCGGAAAATTTTGTAGAATATAAATATTTATTAATTTTTAGCACATACCAAAATGTTAAAATGCAAAATATTTGCTACTAAACAACTGAGCTACCCAAGCACGGCTCAGTATGGAAACATTCCTCAGGCTGTGGCTAGCCATGTCTCCACATCATCATTTCTTACAGGACAGCTAGTCCCTGAAGTTTCAAAGGAGAACTTCTGCGAAGTTTGCAAAGTAGGTACTAGTAGAAGTAAAGCTGTGGGGATGGTTTATGAGTCATGCTTGGGTAGCACAGTTAGTAGAGCACTTGCGTGTTAAAGGCAAAGGTCCTAGGTTCGAGTCCCTGTCTGGCACACAGTTTTAATCTGGCAGGAAGTGTCCATATTAAATGCCTTTCTGAAGCCAAGGAATAGGTGCCAATGTCTACAGGCCTCTAGATATCGCAGATGAACATAGAGCACCGAGTTTTACAAAATCTCTGTTTACAGAATCCATGTTGATTTATAATGAAAAGATTTTTGTAATCCAAAAATATCATCATACATTAGCACAAAACACATTCCATAATTCTACAACAGATTGGAGTCAACAACATAGACTTGGAATTGTGTACATTTGTCCTGTGACCCTTCTTGAAAACAAGAATGATCCGCATTTTTTTCCAACTGGTGGGTACCATTTGGTGCTCCTGTACCAACAATAAACTACTGCTAGAAGAGGAGCAAGTACTCTACACAAACAGAGATGTCTCATCCAGTCCACAGGTGCAACCATTGTAGATGCTTTTCTATTACGCAATCACTAAGCTCAGAAACTGACATTTCAGTGTTGGTGAAATGATTAAAAGGAGGAACTGTCTTACGACCTTCTGTTGTGAAACAGTTTCAGAAGACTGGACTCAGTATTTCTTTTGATTTGGAGCCAGTACCATCACTGAGTGACTGAACAGATGATTTCGTTCTGCTTATTGATTTGACAGGAGGCCAAAACTTCTCAGCAATTTCAGTTAGCAAAATCCTACTTTCAAATTCATTGAACATTTCTTGTTCTCTTAATATTTATTTTCTTTCTATTCAGCTTTTGTTTGTCAGCAAGACTTGAGCATCCTTGGTAGTGTTCCAGAATTAGTCTTGCTTATTAAAGGTAAGAATAATCTTATAGTATTAGGAGTGGAAAGTTGGCTGAAGCCAGAGGTGAACAGCAGCAAAATGCTAGTTAGATTTGAATATATATCCCATGGATAGGCTACGTGACAATGGTGGTGGCATATTTATTGCCATAAAGAACTCTATAGTAGTAAAACTGTGATGAAGCTCTCTTTGATTTCACAGTACTGAACCACAATAGGTCTTTCCCAATCTTTAAATTTTCCTGAGGAACTTACTGACCTAAGGCGTATTGGGCAATGCTTTATAATTTTATACACTTCTGCTCCACATCTCTGTTCTCAGGGCCAAATATTTGATGTTCACTACTCACATACTCTGCAATTTGCATCCTACCATTATTTTTCTAACCTTCTTAACCTTTCTTGTAACACTATAGTACGATTAAAATTACTTCTTCGGTGACGTCTGTCACTTGCCAGTATGGTGTTTCCATATCGGTCGCTGCTCGGTTATAGGCAATACACAAACAGGATGGGTCACTTCACAAGTGCTGTTACCTATGTGTAATGTGGTGCAATGTTGGCAGCAGCGCCATGATGCATGATTGGAATGCGAGATGCTCTGTTGACAGCTGAACTGGGACAGATGATGCACTTTGTAACCCTGAATTTAAACTTATGTTCTAACCAATCACAACCTCGTGACATGCAACATATCCAAGAAAACAGTGGTCAACAACCAGCAGTGGGACTATCAATCACATTCCCTTTGTTCACAGCTATTAAAACAAACTTCTACGGGTAAACTCAAGATAGAAAATTTTCAGTTTCAGCACTAAAAGCAAGCTGTAATTGCTCATTTTCATTGGTTACTGGAAACTATCCTCACACTGGCTATACAAGCTGATGCATTATCAATTGATGAACTGTCTTAGTTGGCACTTCGTTGCAGGTTACAGGCGAGGCAGGCAGGTTAGAAAAGAAAAAAAGACAGATAGGAAGAAAAGTAAGAGCAAATAACACAGTCAATACAACGATGAAAGTGATGAGGGAAAGGATTACAAATAAAAAGTAACATTTGGACCAATTATCCGAATAAAAATAATAACCAGTCATTTTGATAAATATTTAAAAATAAAAAAATTTAAAGCAGTTGATTGAGATTTAAACCCATGATCTTCTAGGCATATGGCATGTAACTTAAACCACTATGCTACACCACCACTCTGCAGTGCAGCGTTATGTTTATGTTTCTAAAGACCAGTAGCAACTGTGATTTGCTACCTGCAAGTAGTTCGGAAACAAGTAATGTCGTACATACCTTATCTAATGTAGACCAACTTCTGTGATTATGATAATTGTTCATATGACTTAAATTGTATCTTGTGCGAAAGGATCCAGTAGTGTTCCGTTACTGCATATTTCATTACCATCAATTTGTGTGTATTGCTTTTGGTGTGGTTATCATGTCTCATGAAATGCGAAATAGAAGGGGCATACCCACTATTTGGAATCCTAACACATCAACAAAGAAAGCTGTACAAGGAACTGACCATTCACTGTGCCAATGTGGCAATTGTGAACAGTGCAGACATACCATTGAGTGCCCTCATTGGAGGAAACCAGCTCCAATGCGTGAAGAGTCAACCAACAAGTAACTTTATCAGACTATAGCACTCATTGATGCTACCACAGGCTTATGACCACTGATACCCACCCCTTTTTTTTTTTTTTTTTTTTTTCTGATTCGAAGCGTTCAGGTCTGTTTCTCGATGTGACATCTAAGACTGTGTCCTCTCTAAAAATCTGCCCAAAGTAAGTTTTGGGCAAGACATTCAGAACAATCTCACACAAATCTCTCTCCGACATTAGTTTTGATCACGACTTTTCAATTCTACAGCCGGCAACTTATGTCTCACACTGTTACAATAACATGATCAGGAATTTTCCCCCCAATATTCTGCAAGTTCTCTCAGAAGCATTCTGTCACTACAGCTCCTGATGCAGGTAGACGATATCAAGATCCAATGTTTGACCCACGTTTGATGCACTTCAGTCTGGAACCGCGCGACCGCTACGGTCGCAGGTTCGAATCCTGCCTCGGGCATGGATGTGTGTGATGTTCTTAGGTTGGTTAGGTTTAAGTAGTTCTAAGTTCTAGGGGACTGATGACCTCAGATGTTAAGTCCCATAGTGCTCAGAGCCATTTGAACCACGTTTGATGCTTATGTTTACCTAGACTAATTCACATTCATAATCTGTAGTGACAGCAGTAGAAACTATAGAGTTCTTTATGGCAATAAATATGCCACCACCAATGGAATGTAGCCTATCCTTGTGATATACATTCCATTCTAACTTTAGTTTTTTGCTGCTGTTCACTTCTCGTTCCAGCCAACTTTCCATTAGTAATATTATGTGATTATTCTTATCTTTAATAGGCAAGACTAATTCTGGAACATTACAAAGGATGCTCTAGCAGTTTACTAACAACACATTATCATATGGCTGACGTGTATTTGATTTCAGCAGGCATTTCATCATAGCACTTAAAAGAAGACCAGGTGCACACCACAGGAGGCACTCCACTACCCGAGTAGCAGCCTCCTTTACGTAGTGCGCATCTGTTCTACTGAGGCAGACCCTAAAATTGTCCACTCGATAGTAGAGGTTGAGTTGGGGCTGGGTTGATTGGGGAGAAGACCAAGAGAGTGAGATCATCAGTCTCATTGGATTAGGGAAGGACAGGGAACCATCCCACCATTTGCCTGAAGCGATTTTAGGGAAATCACGGAAAACCTAAATCAGGATAGCCGGACACGGGATTGAACAGTCGTCCTCCCGAATGCAAGTCCAGTGTGCTAGCCACTGCACCACCTCGGTCAGTGTGGAGGTTGACAAATTTGCATCTGAGCCTCTGTGTTAGACCTTCCACTCAGAAGCAAACCAAAGGGCCATTATCAACTCTACATACTACACAGTAAACAGTGAGCTCGGCTTGCACCTTGCATGGTTTGCTAGCTCCTTCACCAATTCAGTTATCTGAGTAAGGGAACCTATGATAGCCTCAGAACTTAAGTGGCAAGTGTCATTTGTGGTGATGTGAGCTACAATTTGTATTCTGTTGCACCTGTTAGCAGATCCCACTCCACATCTGAGACAAGATCTTTCAGCAAACATATGAAGTGCACACTTGCTTTTTTCTCTATCTGTCTGCTATTTCCCTGAAGGGCTCCATTAACTGCCTAACACCTGAGCTTCAATGAACACATCCCCAACCTATGTAATTGCACAGAGTTAAAAGTGAAGGGAAAAGATCCAGAAAGAGCTTGGAGGAGGTGGGGTGGGGGGGTGGGGTGGGTGAGGTCCAATTACACGAGTTCAGCCATCTACAGAAAGCAGAAAGTAGCTCTTCCTAACTTCATTAACTACCCTTAGCTCTCTCTTATCTGTTGTACAAGTGGTAACTGAACAGTATTATAGTTTTCTACAATAACACTAACTTCATTGAGATGGCAGGCAGTCCAATGCGTGCAATGCATTCTATCCCAGTATCACATTTTCAACATACTCAAACAAAATGTCCAGTTTTGAAGCTGCAGCTGATTATTACCTATTTATTGCTACTAGTATCTCGGAGGTGGTTGTCATTTTATTTTTTCCGCCACATAAACATCATCATATATAGGTAAACACATTTCCATGATGTACAGGGTGTGTCCGGAAAGTAAGTGTCATATTTTTTGTGATGTGACTATTTGTCACAGAGCAGGCAGAGCGGTTGACAGGGCCTCAGCTTCTCAGAGATAGGTTACTCAATTGCATCCGTACTCTTTGAGTGTTAGGACAGCTTCTTCTTTGAATCTCTACATAGCAGTTGCGTCAAACTTATTATGATGGAGAGAACTTTAGGGCAATGATATGTGATTAAGTTTTGCGTATGGCATTTAGTGAAGGTCAGGAGGAGGTCGCTGAAGAGACCTATGCAGGACACCCCTTAGTATCATGAATGGGTGACCATGGGACTTTTGTGTGTCCCTAACTGAATTCAGACTGGCAAACGAGTGTTTGCTTGATGTCGGAATTAATGGACTTGCAAAAGACAATTGTTCACAAGATTGTATTGGAGGACCTGGCCATGTGGAAGATCTCCATAAAATGTGTGTTCAGAATTTTGATTGACTCGCAAAAGCAACACTGAGTGGAAGCGTGTGAAGAATTCAAGCAAGTCTGTGAAGATGATCCAAATTTACTGGACAACATTATCATTGGGCATGAGTAATGGGTCTTTCAGTACAGTCCAGATTCAAAGAGGCAGAGTGTAGAATGGCACACAATGTCATCGTCGCACCACAAGGAGGCTCGCATGAGCAAGTCCAGGATGAAGTCCATGCTCATTGTTTTATTGAGACAAAGGGGATAGAGTACACCTTGAGTTTATAGCTCTTGGCCAGACTGCCAACACTCAATTTTATAAGGAAGTGCTCCACAGACTGAATCACAAGGTCACTCGCTCTCCAAAAGGAGTTCTGCGCTTCGTGGGAACTGCACCAAGACAATGCATCAGCTCACACTGCCTTTGTTGTCTTGGCTTACATGACCTGGATCAGTGTCACAACGGTGTCGCAGGCATCCTACATGCAAGCTACTTTGACAGGTTCCCTGAAGAGCATCCCGATAGAGGAGTTACAGAAAGCTTACGAGACATGGAAATCACACTGGCAAATATGTAATGATGAAGAAGGGCCATACCTTGCAGAAGAGCTTTCTATTAAGCATCACTTCGGTGCATTTTGTTTACACCTTTATTCCCAGTTCTTCCCTTTTTGCCATTCTTCATTATCTTGGCTGCTAAATGAACTTATCCAATTTCTAATCACATTTTCTGGCAATGTTCTCTTTTGTTTTGTTTCTTGTACAATTTTTTAAATTCAAATATCCTATCATCATACCATTTTTTTTCCTGTCCGTATTTCTTCTTTCAATTTCTGAAGAACTTACCTTCAGCCCTAACAATATGAGATAAAGCCTTCTTTTTTAAAAAAAACACCACACACAGAAGCATTATTCTACTGAACATACTAATTCAAATTCATGATGAAAAAAATTCTTTTAAGCTTTGTTCTAAATTGTCAAAATACCTGCACTGTTAACAAGTACTGCTGTATTGTTTAAATTACGTCTGTGTGAATCAACTGTTTGCAAAAACTATACACTTATTCAACAATGTACTATCAGGTAGATGAGATGAAAATAATCAGGTAAGCATTTAATTTGGTACCAACAGATACACAAGAGCATGCAATGCTATTAACAATATTCATTCTGCTTTTACATGCATTCTACGCCTGAACCTGGCACACCAAATGGGGATATCCAACAAATATTCTTGAAATGTCCATCTAATATTTTATACCTACCTATATCTAGATTTGTTATAATAGGGATTATTTACTACCGAATGTTCAAGGAAACAATGCTTCTTTCACAAAGCTATTGCTGAGTTAGTCAATACCATTATTAAATCAACTACATGCAATAAATAAAACTAAAAAGATATCTGGAAGAAGAGGCATAAATGTGAGATTTTGAGCACTTTGTAAGAAACCGAATTATGTTATGTGTGAAATTGATACACAGAGGCAAGTTATCAAAACACCAAGTTAACACAAGGCTTTCAGCTTCAAAAGTACACTTTACATCAGTAGTTCCAGAAGCAAGAAGCACCAGTTCCACATGCTCAATATCCAACATCTAAGTGGGTATTCTTGAGACTACCACAATTTTCACATTTTGCAGTACACCATCTTAAATCTTTACACACTGCTCTGCAAAACTTAAGGATGATACAGATATAGTAACAAAATTTTTTAACTACACGGTGGGAATGAATGAAAGTGGAGGATCATGTTACCATACGTCTCCCAGTTGTGTAAAGAAAAGTTTGACTCCCATGGTGTGAGAACTAATGCACTAAATGGGGCTGGTCTTGAAGGAATGGGGAAAAGACAGTGTGCGTCAATCAGTAAGCAGATATGATGCACTGTGGTGGTAGTCTTCATTACTAATGGCCCAGGTACAATGTTTGGATAGCTTCAAACAAAGTAAACTCCAGGTTGGAATATCAAAAATAATAGGAGATGAATAGATTGCTATTACCATAAAGATGACCTGTTGAGTTGCAGACAGGCACTAAGAAAAGACTATTACACATACACTGAACAGCCAGAACATTATGACCACCAACCTACTACCAATACAAATCTGTCCAGACTATAGCAGTCACCTGGTGAGGAACGACTGCTAGTCAGACACATGCACGGTGCATGTACTATCAGTGAGCGTGCAGTCCGTGTTCAGAATGGGGAAGGGAATCAATCTATCTGTGTTCGACCAGGGGCAGATTGTGATGGCTCATAGGCTTGGCAAGAGCATTTCAGAAACTGCATGACTTGATGGAGAAACCAAGGTGAAACCACATCCAGATGTTGTGGGGTTGGGCAGTCAGCCCTCATTACATATGTCGAACATTGTAGGCTGGACAGGCTTGTAAAACAGGACAGGCAGCAAACTATGAAGGGTCTAGCATCAGAGTACAATATGCCTGAACACAGGGCACCAAACACTCCTAAAGATGGTCCTCCACAGTTGATGACACATGCATGTGCCAATGTTAACAGTACGACATCGGCAACTAGACCTGAAATGGGCAGTGGCAGAGCATTGCATGATCTCACAAATACCCATACCTCCTTCATCATACATGGCTGGAAGAACAAAAATCCATCATCTTCCAGGGCAACAGCTCCTTGAGACCTGTACTGTGGTACAGAGACGAGCTGGTGACGGTTCCATTTGCTCTGGGGAACATTCATAGGGTCATCCCTGAGTCCAGTGTGGCTCGTGCATGACACTATGATGACGATTGAGTATCATACTAGTTGCAGACAATGAACACATCTTCATAACAACCATGTTTCCTGATGGCAGTGACATTTTTCAACAAGATAATATGCCGTGTCACAAGACCAGAAGTGGCACGGAGTGGTTTGAGGAACAGAGTGGTGAGTTCCAATTGATTTTCTGGCTCCCAACTCACCACATATCAACCTGATCAAACACATATGGGATGTGACTGAATGTGGCATCAAAGCTCACAACCCCATCCCTGGGATTTACAGGAATCAGGTGATTTGCATGTGCAGATGTGGTGCCAATTTCCTCGAGCAACCTAAGAATGCCTCATTGCTTCCACGTCACACCATGTTGCTGCTGTTATCCATGCCAAAGGTGGACATACCAGCTATTAGGTAGGTGGACATAATTTTCTGGCCAATCAGTGAGTAGCTTTCAGCCAAAGCCTCCTCCAGCAAAGAAAAACACACACACATTTACACAATCAAGCACATCCATGCACATATGACAGTTCCCACTGGCAGCTCCAATTGGAATGCGACTGTTATGTGAATAGCAATTTGGAGTGGAGCAGGAAAGGGGGAGGAGGGATGGCAGGGTATGAGTGGGGGGATAAAAGATCACTATCTAGGGGAGGCATGCAAGGAATAGGGACTGCTACACACAATATTGGGAGGTGGAGTGTGGATGAAAAAAATAAGAACAGAAAAGGAGAGGAATGGAGAAGGAGAAAGGATGAGTGGGTACATTGACAAAAGTTGGCACACAAAGATAGTGAGAGAATGTGAAAAGTGAGGAGCTTACAGGATGAGGGGGCGGAAGCTGTTTGGTGGAGAGTGAGAGCACAGTATGTTACTGTAGATTGAGGCTGGGAAAGTTTCAGGAGTGGAGGTTGTGTTGTTAGAAAAATGCCAATCTGCACAGATCAATAAAGCTGGTGGTGGAGTGAAGGGTTCAGATGGCCTGTTTTGTGAAGCAGCCACTGATATCCACCATATTATGTTCAGATTCAGGTTGTGCCAGAGTGGTCTATTCTGTTCTTGGCCACAGTTTGGCGGTGGCTGTTTATCCTAGTGGACAGCTGTTTGGTAGTCATACCAATATAAAAAGCTGTGCTACGGTTACAGTGCAGCTGGTATACAACATAGCTGCTTTTACAGGTGGCCTGGGCTTCGATGGGCAAGGAGATTTGGATGTGGCATAGGGATGCACTAGCATGATGTGGAGGTTGGATGGGCGATGGAACACCACTTTAGGAGGGGTGTCTTGGGTAGGACATCCCTTATTTCGGGGCATGATATAACATAATCAAGGCCCTGATAAAGTATGTAGTTCCATTTTCCAATCTGGGGTGGTATTAGGTGATGAAGGCAGCACTCTTTTGTAGCTGGCTCTCTAAGGTTGGGGGAGGATTGGGTGCGTGCGGAAATGGCACTGGAAATCTGTTTGCAGATTAGGTCTGGGGGATAGTGCCTGACTGTGAAGGCATTGGTACGAGCTTCAGCAAACTGGTTCTCACCAAGGCCTCCACAGACATGAAGTATCATATGGACCTAGTCCACAAACAAATTTCCCATACCATTTCCCCCATGCACACATAGTCCTCCCACTATCCCCATGGGCCAGCTACAAAAGAGAGCCCCTTTCATCACCCAATACCATCTCAGACTGGAACAACTGAACCACATACTTCATCAGCACTTTGATTACCTATCATCATGCCCTGAAATGAGGACCATCCTACCCAAGCTCCTTTCCCACTCCTCCTAAAGTGGTGTTCAGTTGCCCATCCAACTTCCACAACATCCTAGTCCATCCCTATGCCACTCTCAATCCCAACTGCTTGCCACATGGACCATATTACTACTGAAGAACCAGGTGCGAGACCTGCCCATTCCATCCACCCAATACTTCCTATTACATTCCTGTCACAGGCTCATCTTACACCATCAAAGGCCAAGCCACCTGTGACAGCAGCCACGTTGTATACCAGCTCTGCTGCAACCACTGCACAGCATTTTTGTATTGGTATGACTACCAACCAGCAGTCTACCAGAAAGAATGGCCACTGCCAAACTGTGGCCAAGAGCAAGTACATTACCCTGTAGCACAACATGTAGCTGAACAAAATGCTTGCTTCACAACACGAGCCATCTGGATCATTCCCTCCATCATCACCTTTTCTGAATAGTGCAGATGGGAGTTACCCTTACAACACATTCTCCACTCCTGAAACTGTCCTGGTCTTAACCTAAGGTAATCTATTGTCCCCATAATCACCAGCCAACAGTTTCTGCCCCCTCATCCTATCACCACCTTCCTTTTCACATTTTCTCACCCTCTTTGGGTGCCACCCTCTGTCAATGTATGCACCTGTTCTTTTGCCTTCCCAGCTCCTCTCCCTTTTCTGCTTCTCTCCTTTTCTGCTCCCCATTCCCTGCCCCTCCCCACACAAACAAGCAACCTCCCAATGCTGCGCATCACAGCCTCTAGTCCCCACATGTACCGCTGGACAGTGCTCTTTTCTCCCTCCACCCATACCCTGCTCTCCGTCTCCCTTCCTTGCCCCACTCCATGACAGTCTCATTCCAGTTGGACCTGCTGGTGGTAGTGGTCTTGTGTATGTGAAGTGTGCTTGCTTGTAACAGTCTTTTTGTTGTGCCTGTCTGCAACTCAATGGGTCATCTTTATGGTGAGTAGCAATCTATCGTTCTCCTAATATTTTGGAGGACTTCACATGGAGAAGAATCATCGAGAAAGCGGAAGAAGTTCGAATTATGATGAGCGTAGCCCAGGAGTTTGGAACTGCTCACATCATTCTTTCAGGTGCAGGGGAGCATTCTGAACCATAGGCACTGCTGCCCAAAGGACAGGAAGTGGTCGGTCACAGCTAACTACAGCAGCAGATGCATCAGGCAAGAAGGGATTCATGTCAAACAGTGGGTGCAATTGACACCACAACGAAATATTCATTCTGGTGCAGAGTATGTGCTAACATGAAACTTGCTGGCAGATTAAAACTGTGTACTGGACTGAGATTTGAGTTCAGGACCTTTGTCGTTTGCAGGCAAGTGCTCTACCAACTGAACTATCCAAGTATAACTTACAAGCCATCCTCACAGCTTTACTGCTGCCAGTACTTCATTTCCTACCTTCTTCAGTGAAGTTTGGAAGTCAGGAGATGAGGTACCGGTGGAAGTAAAGCTGTGAGGATGGATCATGAGTTGTGCTTGGGTACCTCAGTAGGTAGAGAGTGTACCCACGAAATGCAAAGATCCTGAGTTCAAGTCTTGATCTGGCAGATAGTTTACATCTGCCAGGAAGCTGCATTTGTAACGAAATTTAACAGGACTTCAAGACACTCAATCTCACGCTGCACAATAGTCCAGTGACTCAACTCCATGAAAGTGGTTTCCTTGCCTGACAATCAGTACACTATGTTCCATTTACACCCGCACATTGGGGGCACTATTTGTGGTGGTGCCAAGGACAGAGGGAATGGACCAATGAGGAATGGGTCACGTGATCTTCTCAGATGAGAGCACATTCAGTCTGAATAGTGATTCAGGATGTACCCTCATATGGTGTGAGGTGAAAACACGTAATGCACCCAGGAACATCGGCAAACCTGACCATTTTGGAGGTCCGCATGTTATCATGTGGGGAGGCATAATGTAGCATGTGTGTACTAACCTCAAAATCTTTGAACATGGTACACTTCCTGGTGAATGTTATTGTGACACTGTACTCCCCTCCATGTGTGTCTTTTCAGGATGCATTCAGCCTTTATTTTATTTTTAAGGCTGACAATGTGCAACCGCATCAGACGGCACAGGCGGAAGAGCTCTTCGAACATTAGGATATTCAGTGAATGACCTGGCCTATCTGTTCCCCTGGCTTAAAGCCCATCAAACACATTTGGGATGCTTTGGGGAAACATATCAGCATATCCATGTGCACCAAGGATCGTTTGGCACTTATCAACTATGCTGGTGAAGGAATGAAACACTCTATCACAAGATCTCCTTACTAACCTTGTGGCCAGCATGGGAGCATGCTACAGAGCATGCGTTGCAGCCCATAGTGATAACACACTCTATTAAAATCCATGTACCACCTTTTGTAACATCCGGGGGACCATCATAAATCAGGGAGACTTAGTGCAATTATTATCTTTGAATAAACATGTCATTCCTGTTTGTTTTCTTGTGTATTTCTTTCAATTACCTTCTGTAATATAGCATAGTGGTTCTTCCTATGTTTGGTCTCAGTTTCATCAATCTGTGTTGCTTGGCAGTGACACTTCATGCAAAAGTTATCTCCACCATTATGTTTTGCACACCAGAGTATATGAAAGACTACCGCTATGGCTATCAGGCTCCAATGCGTATTTCGGAGGCACTACTAACTGCAGTAACTGTGGTAATACATATTCCACAGACGCTACTCAATGTAGCCATTGGAATAACTTTATTTGAAAGGCCGCTCATATACTGAGAGTATACAGAAGAGCTGGTAACTGTCTGAATGTATTTTAACATGTTTTTAAACTATCACTACATAAATACTTCAAAATTTATTTCCTGACTGTGAATTTTTTGACATCATTTATATTAGGTATGACTATACTACCCATTAGTGATATATGAAATTTTGTGCCGGCACAGGATTTGAATCCTGATTTAGCTGTCACCTTAACCACTTCAGCTATCCATGCGAGTTCCCCTGATTGACCAAAACTTTCATGTGTCGCTCTGTCTACATCCTTATATCATGTTTCACTTCAGCTATCCATACAAGTTCCCCTGATTGACCCAAACTTTCATATGGCAATCTGTCTACATCCTTATATCATGTTTCACTATTTTCATAACCCAATGTTCACAACGCTACTTGGATTCCGGCAACAGGGAGAATGAGGCTTTATGCCCCCATAGCTTGTAATGTTTACTTGCATATCTGAATGAGCAGACACTGTTCATGATCCACAGCTGTACAAAATATTTCAAAATATATTCAAGTCCCAGTCTGGTAAAAATTTTCAAATGAGTAGTATATCTATTCCT
Source organism: Schistocerca cancellata (assembly GCF_023864275.1). Lineage (NCBI taxonomy): Eukaryota > Metazoa > Arthropoda > Insecta > Orthoptera > Acrididae > Schistocerca > Schistocerca cancellata. The sequence goes on along the minus strand of NC_064626.1, from coordinate 622,437,991 downwards.
AATACAGCTTATATCAAAGAATTCACAGTTAGCAAATAAATCTCAAGGTAGCTGTAGATTGTCAACAATGTCACTTCATTCAGACATGTAAAAACAAACATTTACTACTCTGTGTCTTTTTGATGCAATTCATTCAATTATAGTTCCACAACTTTGTATCAAATGATGTAACACACACCATAACTAGCAAAGCAGATTCGTTTAGGTGTGCAAGGAGGAATTTCCTCTCTCTGCAAATTGACCAATAAGTATCTTCATTTTGTAATAAGACAATAAATCTCTAAAAGAACATGTACAACACAATTATGATGGAACTGCTTATTTTGTTCCAAAATTCCCAAAAGGCTCAGGGAATTCTGTTCGGCACTGGCTGAACCAATGTCAGTTGATTACCATAGCTTCGTAAATGTTGCTCAAATTAAAAGTAAAAATACAACCACATGTTTAGGTATTTAGTAGTGATTATGGATGGTGCACATAAGGAGTGAGTTACTTTTTATTATGACAGTTACACATTAGTAAACAGTATTATGTCACTTTTATCTATGTTCACCCAAACTAGTTAGCATCAACTATCATTGCATTCAGTACTCAGGTTTCTGGCGATCACCTGAATGTATACAATCATTGCATTCAGTACATTCTTAATTAAAAGATCTAGTTAGCTGGTGGTCTGTGTTCATTAACTGTATAACTTATGTGACTGTACGGAGTAAGTGTGCAATGTGATAAAGTCAAGTTAAAGAAAACTTGGTCACAGCTTGTGAACTTCTTTGTTTTGTTTAATTTTTTTAGTATCCTAGATTGTTGCCTATTTGTAAATCACTAACTGTAAACAAAAATTTAGCTGTAAAATGTAACACAAACTGGAATTTATCCATTCAAATGCCAGAAGTGAATTAATACTTGTAATTGTACCTCTGTAAATATTACTGTAGGGACATGAATGAGAGATCAACAGTCCCTGCTGTATTAATTACTCATAACATTGATATCAATGACAGCAATTTGGAATAAATTTTGACAGTTTCCATAACTACTTTTCAGTCATACGATATGATTTCAAATAATGGATACAATATGAAAAACTGATCAAAAGTTTGAATAAGGTATCAAGTGCCTGGCAGTGAAGAGTTTTTAAAATTCTACAAAATAATCTGCAGAAATACAACTTTATCCTCAATGTCTGTTCAGTATATTCATTAGTTGCATGATTTGCTTCTATTTTAGCATCACATGTGTACTTCACAATCTTTTCTCTGTTTGTCCCACATGTACCACACATAGCGTAAAATTTTAGAAAAAAATATACACTTTAGATATGTACTCAAAATTAAGCATATAACTTTTCTTTTAATACAATATGAATCTTCTAAATATTACTCTCATACGTCTGTTACAAATGGTTAAAGCTAAACAAGATTAATCAATCAGGTAAAGAGCCCCAACATACAAGCACACTTAAAATATTCTTCATAAGGCTCCGCTAAGGAGAGAGCTGAAGTGCAAATCCCTACAGTGAAAATATGTCACTAAATGAATAAATGTTGTTTCATCACACAACAAAATGTTGGTCATTATATTCAGTTCTTAACTGGAAAGATTTTAATAACAGAAAAACTTTTAAGAAAATATCTTATGTGGGTCAATTACAAACTACCAGAAATTCTACTGTGTGTATTGCAAACGAAGAGTAACTACACATGGTAGAAAATATGTAAACTGCGTGAGTAGCTCAGTTAATACAATAAGTAGTAAATTTCACTATAGTCAGCAACATTTGATTTGCACTATGTGAAATATAGAAGTATTCAATGTCAAAATATGTTTCTTGGGTAAAGAAGTCCAGTCTTCGTTTCATTACTCTATTTAAGATTATGCCCCAGTAATGAATGTACAGTACTAATAATAAAGCCTAGGAGAAAAAACGTATGAATCTAATAAATGTAGAAACTCCTATTAGAATTTGTGATAAGTTAGCTATAGGAAACAAGATACTCATTACGCAGGCTAAAATATAAAAATTTTTTCTTGAACATAATGTATAACAGCTTTCTGTACTTCTTGCATTAATGACCTACCTGAATGCTAACAGCGAAGTGTGTGTAAAACACACACACACACACACACACACACACACACACACACACACACACAAACTAACTTAAGCCCTTTCATAATCAATGAGGTAAGCAATTTCAAATGAAAGATGAAAATTTATGAGGGGGGGGGGGGGGGGGGGGGGAAGTGAAAAATAAGATGTATCCAAAAAAATGGTCAAGCAGTTCCCCAGTTTCATAATACACGATGAGAAATCGAAGTAGTATTTGGTGATTTAAGGTGATTAGGTGATTTAATCTACACTGAACCAAATCAGACAAAATTATAAGTATCCAAAACTGTTACAGCAGGTTGTAATTAAGAACACACTGACTACATAGCCAGAGCTATAGTTTCAGAGACGTAGGACACAAATTTCACAGCATATGCATCTGAAGAAAATGAAGTAAAGGTAAGATGATAATTTCTAATAAATAAAATCTCAAAAAGAATAAGTCACAACAAAATTCTATGAAGACACAGAGCAAATGTGTACAAAGGAGAAAACTTGACATCTGAACAGAATGAGCTACTGATTAAACTACAGATAACAATTACTATAAAACTAGTTTCTGAAATTCCCAATTTGCCCCCCCACACACACACACACACATAGACACACACACATTCCATTCTATCTTCCTGCCTTATATTGACAAATCAAATTTCTCTTGGAAATTCTGAATTAACTATTAATTAACTCTCTAGGCATGTCTCCCATAAATAACTCCCCTCCCATTCTTATCAAAAACAAGACTCCTTTAGCTACAAAATCTTACAACATTATTAACAGAATTTATATCTTCTTATTTAGTTCAAACTCTTGGTTAGAAGGTAAGAAAGATTTATATTCTTCTTCTAAGACAAAATTATCTTCCTAAGACATAACAATTCCACTTTGTGAGTTAGAGGCTTCTGACACTGAACCCGTGGCAATTATTTTATGGTTTGAAAAATACAATGAATGTGCTGTAAAAATAATAATTGGATACTAAACTATGACTGATGCTGAGAAGTTTGGCTAGATCATATATTTAGTAATGTCTGCTACATAACTGCAAAATTTCCTATTTTGCATGTACTACTGTCGAAAAGAGGTAATTTAACATTAATTATGTGAAATTATGAACATTATGTATCCCTTCTTAATGTCGGTTAACAGGGGAAAAAATAAGAATTTAGTTTCATACATCAACAAGTCACAGAAATGTATGGAAGGGCAGACACACTAAAGCGATAACCTCTCCGGCAGTTTGAAAAAGTTAGTTTAATGAAGAGTGATCTGCATTTTGTTTAACCACTACCGTCTGACAAACACATCTGACACCCTACTCTTCAGTGCAGCAGCCCACTATAGATCTGAACACCTCATTAAATTCTCAGTAAATCCCACCACCCCATTTCAAGCACCCCAATGCTCCAACACAAAACAGCAAGTAAATCTAACTGCTAAATTAAATATTTAAGATCTCCAGGTAAAACTGAAAAACCCTTTCATAGTATGAGATATTCCTCATAGCGATTAAATTAAACAAATAATCTTGCAACTTCTTGCTCATGCACCCATCAGCAAAAGAATTCAAATTTATCACTATCAAAGTATTCAAAAACTGGTTAACAGTTAAAGTTTACTTTCCATCCAATATAAAATTTCATGTACAGATCAACAAATTTTTGACACCTTAAAAAAGAGAAGCTACACTGAGCAATTATAATTTCTTCCTCTTTATACAGTGTAAAGGTTTCCTTTTTTGAGATAATAATTTATTGGGGAAAATATTCCTCATTCACTCACAACATAAATGTCATTAATGTACACATAGAATAAACCTTTTAACCAGTGTTTGAATACTCCAAAATAAATAAAAGAATGATGTATCTTACCTTGAGCACCATCCTGAGAACTGCCAGAATCTTGTGAAATCCCAGTTAGTGAGGCGAATAAATTTGATGAATCTGGAAAAGGAGAATCAATTAAATTATGAGCCAGAAACACACTCCATTTTTACTATGAATCTGAGAACTTTACTCTTCATAAGTTTTTCATCAAAATTATGTTTCAAAAAATAGGTAATACAAGATTCTTACTACTTATTAACAGTGACACACATGGTGTATCACAAATGCTTGGACAAACACTGGAGATGGGTTCTTACTATAAAACATGAAAAAATTTCAGGTACTTGCATGTCTGGGTTCCAAGAAGTGTCGAGGTGAACAACCATCCAATTAGAGAGAGAGAGAGAGAGAGAGAGAGAGAGAGAGAGAGAGAGAGAGAGACAGAGAGACAGAGAGAGAGAGAGAGACAGAGACATCAATGGTGGAATGATGAGTGTGATAACCTGTCAGAAAATGTTCAGAAGCTTAGAAGAAGTCAAATCCTACTAGAGAGAACTGTGAAGAATTCAAGACCAAACGCAGAACAACAGACAAGACCTTAAGAAAAGCCAAATGAAAATTTGGAAAGGCTGACTATGGCAAATGGAACAGAATTTCAAGAAAAACATCACTTATTTCTATCAGACCTTTAAGTAAAACCAAAAAGGCTACTTATCACCGAGCATCGGCTTTAAGAATTATCTCAATAATAAAATTTTTAACAACAAACAGTCCAGTGGTCATCTGTCTAAACATTTCTAATACCTACTCAAATGTGAACCTCTGTATAATAATCTTACACTTGAAGAATCAATGATTAAACTTACTGACAAAATACCACCAGATAAAAAGGAAATAAACAGAGATAAAAAGAAATATAAAAACTAACAAAACATCTGGCAAGAACACAATCACTGAAACACTTCTTAACTATGCTGAGATCAAAACTTCGACAAAATCCTGATCTTTGGAGAGGTGCCATCATTCACCTGTTAGACAAGAAAGGGGAGATAACAAATGTCAAAGACTACAGAGTAATAGAAGTTGTTCCAGTCACATACAAGATACATCACAATACTGCAGAATAGAATAGAATAGAAAGTTACATAGAAAAGTATCAAGCAGGATTTAGAAAAAGGGATTACAACTACACTAATAGAATTCCCAAAAGAAATACAGAATTCCAAGATGAAGTAAAAGACATATCTGCAAAAGATCCAATCTTGACAATAAAAACAAAGTGTGGTGAAACCAAAAAATATGAAAATTCACCAATTAGAAGGAAGCAGTTGAAAAAAGAAAAAGCAAAATGGAGACAGCATTCACATTGTGTCAAAACACTAGCAAATCCATTATTTCTAGTTCATGAAGGGGATACACACCATCATGGCTACAGCTTACTTATACATAGGCCATGAAGGCAAATATAATTAGTTTCATAGCAGTTAGCGATAGATTGTGTTCTTTGAGATTAAAGGCAAATTTTTTTTAATGTTGCCATGATGTTTGTCTATGCTGCTATGGAGGATACAGATGAAGACGAGATGGGTGCGTTTTACTCCAAAAACAGGGAAAGAAGAAATTTACAGAAACATAATAAAAAAACTAATGCCTGCATGGAGTCAGTAAAGATAATAGACTCAGGCTGACAAGACTTCACGAATGAGGAGGACTTGATAATAGAGCCACAGGGCACCCATCAAAAGATACTAAGAAGTATACTTGGGCGTCACCATACAGAGCTACAAGAAAGCAAACAGATCAAGTAATTATAGATAAACGGCATGAATCAATGGAAGTTAGTAGCTGCAGATGGAGACAAAGCATTACTTACCGCAATCAGATATAGACAGAAGATAATTTTGGCAAGAAACAAAAGGAAAGAGGAAAAGTTAAATACAATACACAAAGTGAAAAAAAAAGGGATCAGAAGATTTTTTGGGACAAGAAAGAAGGCAGGGAAGGCAGGGAATGTTGAAACTAGATGGAAAATACTGAGAACAGCCAACAGTGTGGCCACAAAAGAAGTAGTACTGGGGAGGGTAGAATGCAAAAGAACAGATAAATGGTTCAGCATGTAGTGTTTTCAGGAGTGCAATCCGTGACAGAAAGGAATTATGGCAGGAAGCAGTAAAGGAAAACAAGACTAGCAGCAGACGAGTGCAGAGGGAAGAGGAAAAGAGTGAACACACAATGCAGAGTAAAGAAAAGGCAGTATGAAAAGAGGAAGACAGAACAGTTAGATAAAATGGGAGACAAAAATGAGACACAAAAGTACTGTAAAAGACCTAGACAACTGAAGAGAAGATGCAAACTGAGAGCAGTCTTCTGTAAAGATAAAGATGTAAACCTAAGTGGAGGTAAAAGCAAAGCTTTGGGAAGAGTTACTCAAAGAAAAGGAGGGAGGTAACAGAGAGGAAGCCTTGAATGTGGAAGAGGAGTAACCAGATTTGGCACTGGAATTATAATTAGAGTCAGAATAGCAAGAAGTCAAACCACCAGACTCAGAGGAAGCGAAAAATCTTAAATGGTTCAAATGGCTCTGAGCACTATGGGACTTAACTTCTGAGGTCATCAGTCCCCTAGAACTTAGAACTAGTTAAACCTAACTAACCTAAGGACATCATACACATCCATGCCCGAGGCAGGATTCGAACCTGCGACCGTAGCAGTCGCACGGTTCCGGACTGCGCGCCTAGAACCGCGAGCCCACCGCGGCCGGCAGTCCAGGCAGGAATAAGGTTCTCCAAAGTATTAAATATTTTAGAATCCCATTAAAATTGTTAAGTTGATGGAAATAACAAAGTAACAGCTTGCGTGGTCAGAATAGAACATCAGTTGTCAGGAGAATTCCATGTAGAAAGCGGGTTCCAGCAGGAAAATGTGCCTCTGTGCTACTTTGTAATGTAGCACTAGAGAAGGTAATCCAGCAAATGGCAGCAAATTCAGGAGGAACAATATTTAACCAGCAGATCAATGTGGTGGTATACTCTGATGATATAGCATTAGTTGCAAGGAGAGTCACAGTTATGAAGGTTAATTATACTGCATTAGAAGGAGCCGCGTGGAAGTTAGGACTGGAATGAATCTAGGCAAAACAAAGAGTATTATCATAAAAAAAAATGCCTCAGTCACAAACCATGATTTTCATTTCAATGCATGATGTATTTCGAGCCCTGGGCGCTCATTTCAGGTGCTTGATCAATCTACATCTTGTTAAGAGAACACAGATGTATCACTAACTGTCATATTGTGACTAGGGTTAGGTGACATACATATGGCATAAAATCACAAAATTTGTCTGTATTTTTGAAAAAAAAAAAAAGATTAACTGATATTGTATTTAATTCTTTAACATTATAGAAGTATACTAGAAAAAATAAAAACAATGTATCATTTTTTGGACTGAACTTCTCAAATATGATATGGCTGGTCTAAAATATGACGTACACTGAATGTAAAAGATTGAGGTTTTAAAAAAACACTCACACAATGATACATATGGTTAACTGTTTTATTTTTTCTGTGGGGCATATTTCTAGGATATTTATGGCATGAAAGATACTTCAGAGTGAACTACAGAAATTTTGTTATTTGTTTCTCTTATTTTTAATACCATACAGTCAACCAGCAATAGGCAGGAACTGTTTACAATAATACTTCATATATTGAAACTAATACAGAAATAAAAGAAACACAGAAGAGGATCACTGCCTAAACTGGCCTCCTCTCAGCCCTGCGAACATCAATACAGTTGTTAAACATAAAGCAGATTCCTCATTTGATATTTCCCACTTCAAAAGCAACATGAGGAATTGGCCATTTTCTTGTCACATCACTCATAAATAAGAGGGATGTCTTTTTCATTTCATGTAAAAGCTATTTTGTCACAGTCCACAGACCCTAGAGTCATAACTTTTTGGTCATTTCCTAGTGCTTTTTGTATGGTGCAGATAAATCTGTGGCTGAATGACTTCCTCTATACTTATCAAAATTTAGCCAAGATGTAATCTCCTTCATCAACACATGCTGGATCAGCTATTACAATAGGACCTAGTGTGGATTTTCCGACAATGATTACCAAAGTGCAAAGGGCAACAAAGACAAGCAGAAAGGTGTAAATGTTCAATAAACAAGATACAAAAGGTAGTAGAATCATATCTCAATGAGGAACTTGCAGCTTTCAGTACAGGGCAGGTGCCTGCAAAGGAACTATGGCTCACATTTACAAGAACAGCTGACTGTGCACTGGATAGATACGTACCATGCAGAATAGTTCATAATCTTTCTTGCTTTGCTATAAATTCACTAAACAGAAACTTTTAAAGAAACTGACACTACTGCATAACAGGTGTAAAACAAAGCATAGGGCTACTGGTAGAGAGATGATGAATGAAACTCGTTTGGCTCCCAAGAGTGCAATGCATGAAGTCTTCAACAACTACCACAGCAGAATGTTGTTAATTGATCTTTCAAAAAACACCCAGGAATTCTGGCCATACGTAAAGGCTGCTAGTGGCACCAAAGTTAGTGTGCAGGCCATAGGGAAAGAGACAGGAACTGAAATTGGGGGTAGCAAAGTAAAAGTCGAAATGCTTAACTCTGTTTTCAAATGTTCTTTTAGAAAGAAAAACCCAAGAGAATCACCCCAATTTAATCCACGTACAACTGAAAAGATGAATGAAATAAGTATTATTGTCAATGGTGTTGAGAAACAGCTGAAATAATTAAAATTGGACAAAGCTCCAGAGTCCGATGCAATTCCAACCAGATTCTATACTGAATTTGTGACTGAAATATCCCCTCTTCTCACTATAATATATTGTAGAGCTCTTGGACGAAAAATTATGGCCAGTAACTAGAAAAAAGCACAGGTAACACTCGTCTACAGAAAGGGTAGTACAAATGATTCATGAAACTACCATCCAGTATCCTTCACATCGATTTGTTGTAGAATCATATAACATACTCTGAGCTCAAACATAATGACGTATCTCGAACAGAATGATTTCCTTTATGCTAACCAGCTTGTTTCTAAAAACATCGAGCATGTGGAACCCAATTTACACTTTTCTTACATGACATACTGAAAGCTTTGGATGAAGGCTGTCAAACAGATGCAGTATTTCTTGATTTTCGAAAAGCATTTGACTCAGTACCACACCTATGCTTATCATCAAAAGTACAATAACATGGTATATCAAATGAAATTTTTGACTGGATAGAGGACTTTTGGTAGGGAGGACACAGCATGTTATCTTGGATAGAGAGTTATCTTCAGATGTAGAAGTAACTTCAGGTGTGCCCAGAGAAGTTTGTTCGGACCCTTGCTGTTCATGTTGTATATCAATCACCTTCAAGACAATTAACCTCAGATTTTTTTTTTTTTTTTTTTTTTGCTTATCATGCAGTTATCTTGTTTTGTTATGGTCTTCAGTCCAGAGACAGGTTTGATGCAGCTCTCCATGCTACTCCATCCTGTGCAAGCCTCTTCATCTCTGAATAACTACTGCAACCAACATCCTTCTGAATCCACTTAGTGTATTCATCTCTTGGTCTCCCTCTACAACTTTTACCCTCCACACTTCCCTCCGATACTAAATTAGTGATCCCTTGATACCTCAGAACGTGTACCAACCGATCCCTTCTTCTAGTCAAAATTCCTCTTCTCCCCAATTCTATTCGGTACCTTCTCACTAACGGTAGTTACATGATCTACCCACCTAATCTTTAGCATTCTTTTGCAACAACACATTTCAAAAGCTTCTATTCTCTTCTTGTCTAAACTAGATATTGTCGATGTTTCACTTCCATACATGGCTACACTCCACACAAATACTTTCAGAGAAGACTTCCTGAAACTTAAATCAGTACTCGATGTTAACAAATTTCTCTTCTTCAGAAATGGTTTCCTTGCCACAGCCAGTCTACATTTTATATCCTCCCTACTTTGACAGTCATCAGTTATTTTGCTTCCCAAATATCAAAACTCATTTACTACTTTAAGTGTCTCATTTCCTAATCTAATTCCCTCAGCATCACCTGATTTAATTCGACTACATTCCATTATCCTCATTTTGCTTTTGTTGAGGTTCATCTTATATCCTCCTTTCGAGACACTGTCCATTCCATTCAGCTGCTCTTCCAGGTCCTTTGCTGTCTCTGACAGAATAACAATGTTGTCGGCAAACCTCAAAGTTTTTATTTATTATGCATGGATTTCAATTTCTACACCAAATTTTTCTTTTATTTCATTTAGTGCTTGCTTAATATACAGACTGAATCACATCGGAGATAGGCTATAACCCTGTCTCACTCCCTTCTCGACCACTGCTTCCCTTTCATGCCCCTCGGCTCTTATGACTGCCCTCTGGTTTCTGTAAAAGCTGTAAATAGCCTTTCACTCCCTGTATTTTACCCCTGCCACCTACAGAATTTGAAGGAGAGTATTCCAGTTGACATTATCAAAAGCTTTCTCTAAGTCCACAAATGCAAGAAACATGTGTTTGCCTTTCCTAAACCTATCTTCTGGCCTAAGTCATTGGGTCACTACTACCAGTTTTTCCATTCATCTTTAAAGAATCTGTGTTATTATTTTGCAACCGTGACTTATTAAACTGATAGTTCGGTAATTTTAACACCTGTCAGAACCCGCTTTCTTTGGGATTACGATTATTATATTCTTCTTGAAGTCTGAGGGTAGTTCGCCTCTCTCATACATCTTGCTCACCAGATGGAAGAGTTTTGTCATGAATGACTCTCCCAAGGCTATTAGTAGTTCTCAAGGGATGTTGTTTACTCCCAGGGCCTTGTTTCCAATTCCATCTACATCCTCTTCCATTTGCATAATATTGTCCTCAAGTACATCACCCTTGCATAGACCCTATATATACCCATTCCACCTTTCGGCTTTCCCTTCTTTGCTCAGGACTGGTCTCCCATCTGGAGTGATATCCATACAGGTTGTTCTCTTTTCACAAAATGTCTCTCTAATTTTCCTGTAGGCAGTATCTATCTTACCCCTCATGATATATGCTTCTACATCCCTGCTTAGCCATTTTGCAGTTCCTGTCGATCTCATTTTTGAGAAATTTGTATTCCTTTTCATCTGCTTCATTTATTGCCCTTTTATATTTTCTCCTTTCCTCAATCAAATTCAATATCTCTTCTGTTACCCTAGGATTTCTACTAGCCCTCATCTTTTTACCTATGTGATCCTCTGTTGCCTTCTCTGTTTCATCTCTCAAAGTTAACCATTCTTATTCGACTGTATCTCTTTCCCCTGTTCTTGTCAATTGTTTCCTAATGCTCTCTCTGAACTATCTACAGCCCTGGTTCTTTCAGTTTACTCAGGTCCCATCTCCTTAAATTCCTACATTTTTGCAGTTTCTTCGGTTTTAGTCTGCAGTTCATAACCCATTAATTGTGGTCCGAGTCCACAAATGCCCCTGGAAATGTCTTACAATTTAAAGTCTGGCTCCTAAATTTCTGTATTACCATTAGAAAATCTATCTGAAACCTTCCAGTTCCTCCAGGCCTCTTCCACATATACAACGATTCTTCAACCAAGTGTTAGCTATGATTAAGTTATGCTCTGTGCAAAATTGTACAAGGCAGCTTACTCTTTCATTCTTTACCCCCAGTCCATATTCACTACTACTTTTCCTTCTCTTCCTTTTCCTACTATCGAATTCCAGTTCCCTGTGACAATTAAATTTTCATCTCCCTTAACTATTTGAATAATTTCTTTTATCGCATCATACATTTCTTCATCTGCGGAGCTAGTTGGGGTATAAATTTGTATTACTGTGGTAGGCATGGGCTTAATGTCTACCTTGGCTACAATAATGCGTTCAATATGTTGTTTGAAGTACCTTATCCACGGCCCTATTTTTTTATTCATTATTAAATCTACTCCTGCAGTACCCTTATTTGATTTTGTATTTATAACTCTGTATTCACTTTACCAGAATTCTTGTTCCTCCTGCCACCAAACTTCACTAATTCCCACTATATCTAACTTCAATCAATACACTACCCTCTTTAAATTTTCTAACCTGCCTGCCCGATTAAGGGATCTGACATTCCAGTTATCTACAATGAAGTATTATCAAAAAGAAGATGCATAAATATATCGATCTTAATAAGATTCCAAAGAGGTGCAAAGACTGACAATTTGCTTTAAAAGTCCAGAAATGTAAAACTGTACACTTCACAAAGTGAAAAAACCTAGTTTCCTATGGCTATAATATCAATGAGTCACAGCTGGAATCAGCTAATTCATTCAAATACCTGAGTGTAACACTTTGTGGGGATATGAGATTGATGATGATGATGATGATGATGATGATGATGTTTAGTTTGTGGGTCACTCAAATGTGCGGTTATCAGCACCCATACAAATTCTCAACCTTTGCTCAGCCCCATCTCGCCACTTTCATGAATGACGAGGACAACACAAACACCCAGCCATCTCGAGGCAGGTGAAAATCTCTGACCCCATCGGGAATCAAACCTGGGACCCCGTGCTCGGGAAGCGAGAACACGACCGCGAACCACGAGCTGCGGGCACTATGAGATAGAATGATCACACAGGCTATGTTGAGGGTAAAGCAGATGGTAGACTTCAGATTATTGGTAGAATACTGGGAAAACGCAGTCAGTTTACAAAGGAGATTGCTTGCAAGCCACTCGTGCAGCCCATTCTAGAATACTGCTCATGTGCGTGCAACCCATGGTACCAAATAGGACTAACGGGGGATATCAAACATACACAGAAAAGTACAGTATAAATGCTGAAGAAACTAAACAGGCAGAGTACTGAAGACAAATAGAAACTATCCTGAGAAAGCCTACTTACAAAGTTCTGCAGCCCACCCAACCTACAAAATATCATTGTCCATACCTACTCTTATCCCACTTCCAATGATGACTCTAGGAATATACTTCAACCTCCTAATTATCACTGATACAGGGATTGTGAGGACAAGAGAAGATTAAATTACAGCATGTACACAGTCATTTAAACAAACATTCTTCCTGCACTCCATACATGAATGGAAAATAAAGAAAGCCTAATAATTGGTATAATGGAACTTGCCCTCTACTATGAACTTCACAATGGTTTGTGGATGTAGGAGTGGGAGTCAACATCACCCATAATGTCATCATTCTTCGAAGGAATGTCAAAATCACAATCAATCTTCTCCATTTCCTATCTATTTGTGTACTTGCTATAGCTTTGGCCACAGGCATAGCATTCTGGCTCTCCTACTTTTGTCCTACTCCTTTTCGGTTTAGAGGCTTTTCTTTTCCTGCAATTAGTGTACTGCTGGAGGTATGGTCTCCCGCATTTGTGTTGCTGGTGTACAAGAAGGGCCACAACCCACAGTACACCGCTGTGTGGCTGGACCATTAGCGACAGTATCAACAATAATCAACAGTATCGTATTTTGGAGTGGAGGGTAAAATATTTAAGGATTATACTGATTGTTTAATAAGTATCACCATATAATAAATGTAACAATAATAAATAATTCAGCAGATAAGAGCATAATTTTCTGTGTATGTAGCACAAATTTGGTACATATATAGTAAATACTGAAATGGGAATATTCAGAAACCTCCATGTTATTTTTTTGACAAAACTGAGTTACCTATGATTTTGTACTTTAAACATACAGCCCAATGATGGTATAGAGTAATCCCATATGTTCTGGCTTTGTATTTTTTACTGTTATGCAGCCACTGTATCACCTTAACTGAAGAGAAACCCCCCAAGTACAAAAAATATGGGCTTTCTCAAAAATTTAAGTTTGATGTACTGTTTTAAACAGAGAGAATAGTAAATATTGCCTCTTACTATTTGACTGAATCGATTTATATTGTTATCAGTGGTAAAATGTCAGACAGTGATGATGCTTGTGACTAACTTCAGGAAGTAATGAAAAAACGAAAAGAAAAAAGAATGCAGTGGGATTTCCAGAACATATAACTATAAGACAAGCAAGAGCAAAAAAAGAAGCATATACAAATTGGAAAGGGAATAGAGTTCAACCGAAACATCACAGTAATGACTGCAGGTGAGTTCTAACCTGAATTCTAATATTGCTTCCAAATTAAGGTTTAATTACCACAGTGGACATTATAATGTAGAGCATTAAATTCAACTGAAAATGTAATTTTATTCCCAACTGTCAGATGAAATGTATTACAACTAAGATAACGAAGGGCAGGACGGATGGATTCCTTCAAAGTCTCATAGAAGTAAAACCACTTGCAAGAAAGAAGCCTAGAAGTGACAAGGAATTTGGGAGCAAGAAACCGAAGGACATTCCTACATTTATTGATTATTGTAGTCTGAAGGTAAGAGTCAGGTTTGTAAAACTGCCCTCCAAAGTGTTTTTGGTGTCAGCAGTGACCGAATAAGGCACCTGTGCAATCTGTTGAAAGAATGTAAATCTCCACAAGATAAGAGAGGGAAATGTTGTCCTGGAAATGCAAAACCAGTGGCTTCAATATTGGAAATAAAAAAATCACATCAACTTGAGTCCAGTGAGGAAACAACATTACACCAATGAAGAATGGAATTATCTTGACACTAAACTTAATGAAAGATTATATGGCAGATGTTAAGAAACATTAAACATTCAATTGACTATCAATATTATTTCAAAATTTCCCATGGGCATTTTAATTTAAAATTTGGGTAACCACAAGTGGATATGTCTTGCATATGTGAAGAGCTCGGTGTAAAAATCAAAAGTCCTTCTCTGAATGACGTTGCTAAAAGGGCAACAATAACCGAGTTAATGGTGCACGAGAGGTGTGCTAATAAATTCTTCAGGAAACTACATGCAATCAAAGCGAAAACTGAAACTGTTTCTATTATTACAGGCCTTCTTTTCTTGTGACAGAGTTCAGCATGGTGAAAAGGAAGTCAGAAAGTTGGACAGGATACATTGCTAAAAGAATATGCAGAATTAATAATAGACTCCAACACTAAACGAGTTTTGAAGTGAAGATATCAAAACCAGAAGAAGTGCTAAATTTTAAGCAATGGTGGTCGAAGTTATACCAAAAGAACAATATTTTCATTGAAACTCGAGGAAGGGCCACACATGGAAATAACAAACAGTACTCTCATGTAACACAATTCATGTAGTTCTGCTGTTCACACGAAATGCCTGGTGTTGTTAAAGTTAGGCCATTCATTCAAGTGGTAGAAGACCACATGTTCCAACTGGCTGATTGAACTGCAATTCCACTAAGCCCTCTAAGTCAGGCTAATCAAGATCATGCTCTCATAAACAAGAAAAAAATGCATGACCTAAGGCAATTTCTACCATTACTATCAAAAGAAGAAATCAGCAACAAGCTCTATTCTGACATATATAGTTGGTCAACATGTATCAAAGAATGAACCATGTGTGGAGCATAACACCAAAGAGATTGGAAAATAGCCACAATATGTTCCATTTTTGTCCATATTAGCAACAAAGTATTAGTTAAATATTGATTTATGATTATTACAGAATATTGAGAAAGCCTACATGTTCGCTACATAAATTTTAACATAATGCCAAGAAAATATATTACAATTGCCTACCAGAGCATTGGCATTCATCCCTCTGCATTCGTTTTTAAGAAAAAGTTAGAAGATAAATGAAATGTTGACATAATTTTAAGATCTGGAATTTTCTTTGTAACTCCTGAAAAATATTCCCTTTTATTTTTGATCATATAGCAAATGTTCTAGAACAGTGTGCACATTTATTTTCAGTCTGAAAGTGTCATTTGTCAAAAACATTTTTTACCTCCAGAGTGAAGTTTCTATTGGAAAAAAACTATAACTAACTATTCCTAAACAATGTCAGCATAATTAACAGTATTAACATTTGTGATAATTATGGTTTCCTTATGAATGGACTAGGTGCATAATTTTTTGGAAAGTTTTGGTTGTATCAGTTTTAGGACACTATACCCCACAATTTTTATGAAACTAAGACAACACTAAAAATTTGTTTACTGTTTCTAGTAGTGGTTACAAGGTTTTTAAGTACAATATGAGTAAACATTCTTAAATACGTATACAAACTTTTCGTCCTACTGCACATCTGTAAACACAGATCAAACAAATCAAAAAATATCCAAATGAAAATGTTCTACACTTCTACATACACACAGGTGTTATTTCTAGGGTCACACAAAGATGTTACATTATTATTTGTAGACAAGTATGTCATTTGTAAAACAGTTACTTGTGTAGATATCAGATGTAACACTTTATTATGAAATGGCTGCACTGTTAAATATTCATCTCTTTAGGAAAAACTAAACTTTTAAAATTGCTGAAGAGCTTGTAGCTGTTAACCTCTGTTTATTCACTTAACATGTTGCTGTAAATTTTTTCTTTGAGTGACAGTATGTCCAGCAGATCAAGTTTTCTACAGTTATTTTCTCTGTGGAGCTCAGGTGGTACGTTGTGAATGTCCTATGTTTATCTATTTATGTACATATAGAATGCCACAGAGGATTTAACAAAGTGGTTGAGATGGAATGCATCAGTGTTGTAATACCACAACCCTTTTTGGGAGCCTGTATCCTTTTCCAGTCTCGTCCCCACTCTCCTGAAGAGGGCATATGTGTATTATCAGTAACTTACACAAATTTAAATTGCTGCTTTGATTTTGTCTTTTCTGGTTATCTGGATTCAAATACAATGACGATTTTCTTTTACAGAAAATTAGTAATTTGCACCAATTTAAGCTATTGTTTTGACATTGTTTACGTTGGGCCTCACCAATATGCAGAACGAAGGAAATATGTTGGATTAAAAGCTGATGGACCATCATAATTTGTACATTATACAAACTTCAGGCACACGGTACAAACAGTTTTGCTATTTTAATTATGGAGTAATTAACAACTTAAGTTCCAGTATTTCTAGTCATTGAAAGACAGCTATTTTTATGTATTAAAGCTAAGAACAAATTGTATCCCTAATACAAATGTGACATGATAATTTTTCAGTCAGAATTAAAGATACTCACGTTTTAATTTGTGTTAGGTAAAGGAACTATAATTACGACTATATAGAAATAGAAAAATTTTACTCATACAAAATTTAATTAACTGGTTCTGTCAAGTTTGTGTAAGGAGGCTTCCCGACGGAGTGCACAAACGACAAGTTCATCGATATGCTTCCGGTGCAGGGTGCATACGATAATCAAGCTGCTGCTGCTCCTTGTGCGTATGCTGGACATTACCCTCAAATACACCATCCCTATAAGAATTTTTTTGTTGCCTGAAGCAACACCTTTGGGAAAACTGTAATCTTAGTCCACAAGCAATGAACACAGGTTGTCCAAAGACTGTCTATACTCCACAAACAGAGGACATGATTCTCAACGCCATTCACCAACCATCTTGGCGAAAAACACATGATACTGCAAGACAGTTCCAAATATTTAAAAGACTGGTTATGAAGTGCTATACAATGGAGAACTGTATCCATATCATTACACGTTACCTCCATACCAGCAGCCAGAAGACCGCATTCAATGAGTACAGCTTTATCAATGGCTTTGGAACCAGCGGAAAATAACAAAAATTTTATAAATAACATGATATTGACTGACGAATCTAGCTTCACTTGTGAGGTACTTTCAACCAGCACAACAGTCGTTATTGGTCAGAACATGACCCAGCTGCCACTCCAGTGTTATGGTGCACTGCCTCACCTTGAAATGAATGTGCATAACTATTTAAATGAAACGTTTTCAGGGAAGTGGATTGGTCGTGGAGGTCCAACGTTCTGTTCTTCAGAATCCACTAGATTTTTATTTGTGCAGACACTTAAAGCATCACTTTTATACTACTCCACCCACAGATGTATATAGCCTAATAGCTCATGTGCACACTAGAGATGGGCAAAACTGTTCTTTTCAGAGATTGGATCAGAACTGTTCACTCCCTGAAATGAATTAGCTCTTTTTCATGACTCAACACTCAGTCACAATAGAAAATAAATGGAAGGCACATTGCCTTTAAACTTGGTCTATTCCAGTACTATATCTGTATTTTGATCTTATTTGATCCTATTTTGAAGTAACACAAATAATGAGTAAGAAATTTGTATTGTTTATTGAAATTTCCACGATATGACAAAGTTTTTGATTATTGATTTATTTTGCACTATCGTGGTTTTTTGGGTGATCGGAAAATGTTGTAACTTGAGATTTACATTAACAATATATTTGGCTATAATGTATTAAAATTCCATTAACCTCATACAAATACATCGCAAGCCGTATATTTTTAAAGTGAACGTTTCCTTCCGAAGACGCCTAAAATCGCAAAATCCGTACCAGAATAAGAAAAAAATATATAAATTTGACTGTAAAACGAAAGTGCTGCATATAGCCTTACGCAGAATAAAACAAGGAAAATCTTGGTGTATCACATTTTGCAATACGTTTATCGGTTCGCTCGTAATTAAAGCGTAAATTCGAGTGTCCATAATAAAAATCCTATAGTAAGAGGAGTCATCAGGAACCTAATCTAATCAGTTTAAACAAATAAAAATAAAATAAAAACAATTGATGTATACATAACATAATAATGTAATATACATAGCGGTATTACTACGAAGAACAATATCCAGTAGGGACGAACTCCGATGCAGAGGCGCTGAGTCGAGCAGGTCGAGCCGCGAGCTGTATTACTGCGTGAGCTGAGACCGCAGAGACCAGAGTGACACCTGAGTCGCTTTGCTCAACGCTCTGGCTAGAGTCGAGACGGTGGGGTGAGCGTTGAGCGGGCGAGTTCCGAGGGTGGGGGGAGCGGTGAACTCACCCGCTCCGAGACAAATCGTCCGTTCCCTTGCGAGCAGGTTGTTGCAAGTAGTTCCTATGTTATCCGCTAGGTGGCTCTCTGTCCTGTTGCTCGCATCAACTGCTCAGAGGGCAGGACGTGCGACTGAAACGATCGCCGACAGAGTGCGATGCGAAGTTGAGCTGCGCCAAGGCCCTGCACGCGGCAGACGACGCACAGAGACGGCACGGCATATGTGAAACACAAAATCCAATGGGGCACTGCACAATGCAGGCAGCCAAGGTAGAAGCAGGGCAGAGGCCGGTGCTGGCTGTGTTGTGTGGCGTGTACTGTGCTCTGACCAGCAGAGGCGCTGCTGATATGCTCTCTCTCTCTCTCTGCCGTGGGAAACGTTTGGAGCTACCGTTCTTTTTTTCTGAATCACTGATTGTTCACTTCTTTGAAAGATTCAACTCTATGAATTAGTTCAAGAGCGGATCCCCCATCTCTAGTGCACACTGCTTCAGCAATGGTGGAGACAGGTGTGTCACGAACGGTCTAGCAAGGTATGATACAGCAAGTGGAAATATGTCTGGAAATGGAAGTTGGTTGCCTTGAACACTTTCTCTAAAGTGAGTGCTGCTTGTTTGTGTATGTACTGACTCAGTGAAGATAAGCCTGGATGTCAAATGTTACAAAATGGAATTACTGCGCATAGCATAATGTGCAATCTAGTGTAGCCTGCCTACTGTTTTGTCTGCATTTCATTGGATACAGACAATGTTACCATATCCACTATTATTTTCTTTTGGTTTTATTTGTGTCATGGAAGAAAGAAAGTGTTCATTTACGTCTGTAAGAAGTTCATGTTATGTTGTAATGTTTAGATAAACGTAACAGTAGCAGAAAGAAATACACAAGATACCACATTGTGGAGGTGTAAACTGGATAAAATTTGATGCTTTAACTCATAAAAAAAAGTTTGGCCTGAACCAGTGTGTCTAACATTGGCTGGTCTGCACATTTGTTACCTGCAGCTGTGGCTCCCTCACCTTAATTAGCTAATGGGACAGCTCTGGCACAATGCAGAGTTCATGTTAGCTGTTCGTGGCCACACTACATCCAGTTACAGTGTTGCCAAAGCCTAGTTTTTTAAATCATATTTTTGTTAAACCTACTGGTGGTGCTTGGTTTTTCTAGATACACTTTTGTCTTGAACTGGAATGAGGAATCGCATGCCGACCACCAAGTGTGGCTTTTTTCTTCACCCTGTATAATTCACTGTTTTCTATTATTGTGGGCTTTATGTTTTCTGTGTGAGGCAAGCAGTGTCCAAGTTTGTTGTTTGTGGAGATAGATATTTTTACATTAATAATGGAAATTCCTGGTTGGAGCAATATCTCTGAAAGGCAACCATTCACCTGTAACGGATCGAAGTGTGGACAGTAACACATAGCTGGAAACACCATTCATACTAGCTTCGAAGCACTAGCTCATTTTCCAGCAATAGTACACACATTCACACACACAACCACACAGACACCCACATACACACTCCCATGACCACAAAAAGACTAATTATTGACGCTCAATTATTGAAAGCAGTTGTGTAATGTGATGGTGATGGGGATGGGATAGAGAAGGATTTAAGGAGGGGGAATGGGAAAGAGGCAGCTTTGGACTTTGTAGCCATACAACAAGACGAAAAAAGTACATAAGGTACAACAGAGATGTAAGAAGAGAGTGATGGGTGAAATGAAAGAAGAGAGAAAAGGAGAAGGAAAAGGGAGAGAAAGGTGAAGATAAAGAGGCAGAAAGAGGGAGAGGGAGAAGGAGGGGGAGAGGGAGAGAGCGGAGAGAAGAGGGTTTGAAAAGGGGGAGAGAAAGAGGGGGCAGAGGGAAAATGCTCACATGAGGGTCGGGGAAGAAGAGTGGTGTGAGAAGGTGGTGTGTGATCTAATGGAGAAGGAGTAAAGTGCACAGAAGAAAGAAGAGAGGGGCAAAGTGAGGCAGTGAGAACAAGTTAGCAGAGATTCAGGACAGGTGGAGTGTGAGAATGCAGGATATGTTTGTGACACAATTCCCATTTGCATAGTTCAAAGAAACTTGTGATTGAAGGGTGTATCCATATGGTCCATGTAGTGAAGCAGCTGTTGAAGTTATTTTTGTTGTGGTGTGCAGCATATCTGGCAATTGGATGGCTGAGTTTGTGGTTTGGTAGTTGGCCATTTATGCAAAAAGACAGTTGGTTACTTGTAACACCAACACAGGATGTTGGTAAGTAACTGTAGCTTAGCTGATAAACAACATGACTGTTTTTACATGTGGCCCTGCTTTTACTGGGCAGCAAATGCCTGTGACTGGACTGTGGTAGGAGGTAGCGGGTGAGTGAATGAGAAGGTCTTGCACTTAGGCAGACTACATGGGGATAACCCATGGTGCGCTGGATAGGGAGCAGGGATTGACTAGGAGTTTCTGTCTGTCCATATCCCAAGTCAAAAAGTAGGCACTACATGTGCAATGGAAAACAGAGTTGTTGAAATATACCAATAACCTTACCAGAGTCTTCACTAACAGACAGTATCCTCAAAACTCACCCATAAACAAATCTTGTGTACCATCTGCTCCTCTAAAACCAATAACCTGTTTCCACTGCTCTTCTTGCCTTTCAATTCTTCTGCCTGTACCATAGCTTCTCTATCCAGATCATGCACTGCCTTCTCCCACCACTCTTCCTCCCTTCCCCCTTCACCATGTGGGCAGTCTGCCTCTCCCTCTTATCTCCTCCATCTTTGAACCCCTCTCCCTTCTCTCCCCTTCCTTTCTTCCTCTTCACCTTAACTTTGTGAGCGTATTGTCATATTGCTGGCTTGGTTTGGGAGTATTTTTGTGAGCAGCTGGAGCTGCTATGTTGTGTTGTGGGTAGCTCTGCATGGAAAAGGCATTATTATGGAAGTTGAAGTGTGGCTGCAAGTACTATTATTGTGAAGTAATGAGATATGGCAGTGCATTCAGTGAAAACTGCATAAACAAGCAATTACAAATGAAAAGTGCCATTGATAACGTATTTGAGTATCCGCCCGTTCGCGTCTCATATTGTACAACATCAATCATCTGTGTTGTGTTCGGTCTTCCTGAATGAACTAACCTGAATCAGTAAAATAGTTTACCACAAAGGAGAGCAATCCAGTGACCGTGTCGTGTAGCAAGCTTAAGAATATACTTTCGGTCATTGCGTTTCCGCTTCATCAACAATCACCCGCATCGTGTCGGTTATGTGTGTGTTCATCCAAATGATGACTGCGGACAGATAATCATCATCACTGCCTGTAGATCTATCGTCAAAGGTTTGGCCAGAGTAAGACTGTGGAATATGTGTGACGGCGTGAAGTACTACTCCCCCCCTTGTGTCTTTCCCTACCCCTCCCCATCACCATCACCTCACACACCTGCTTTCAATGACTGAGCAACAATAATTAGCATTTTGTTGGCCACAGGAACATGTGTTTGGGTGTCTGTGTGGTTGTGCTAGTGAATAGGTGTAGTAGTGCTGGAAAAAGAGCTAGTGCTTGAAAGCTATTGTGGATTCTGTTTTCTGTTATTTGTTACTGTGCTCCACGTATCGATCTGCTAGACATGAGTGTTACTTTTATATTGGTACTGTCAATACCATTTACACTGATGTCGATTTTAACGACTTACTGGCTATAACAGTGAATAACAGTCCTATCTAAATCCTATGCAAATGCTATATTTAAAAAATCGCTTAGTACAACATCATTTATTGCTACTTATTGCAAAAACTGATGTATTTCTTATCAGAGTTTGAGAGATGACGATAATGATTGATTTGTGAGGCGCTCAACTGCGCTGTCATCAAGCGCCCGTACAGAAGTCCCAATCTTTTCGCACTCCAATGTTTTACGTAGTCCAATCTAGCCACTATCATGAATGATGACGATGAGATGATGAGGACAACACAAACACCCAATCCCCGGAGTTTTGGAGAAATACATCGGCTGTAGGGTCCAATGTTCATCTTTGTTTATTACATCCATGGGGATTACTAACAATGAAGTAATGTTTATTTTCTATTTCATGTTTTCTGTAGACTGTTAGTTTCAAATCAGTATGTGGGTTAAACAGTTAATACAAGCATTGCTACAAAGATGTTGGGAAAAAAAGAAAAGTATTTAATATTGAAGACAAGTTGCACATAATATGAAGATTGGAAAAAAAGGGAAACAAATGTCAGCATTGCCAAGAAATGATGTGCCTCACACTAAATGATTTTTACAATTTGGAAGGACAGAGAGAAAATACAGTCTTATTACAAACACAGTTCTTTAAAAATCGAGCAGGTGAGATCATCTTGAATACAAAGATACTGAAGAAGTTTTACATCCATAGTTTAAGCGACAAAGATCAAATAATAGACCTGTTTTTCAACCCAGGATAATTTATAGCGAAGCTCCACTCTACCAGATGGCATAACAGATGAGTAGCTATCTAAGAAGTGGCCTATTTTATGTGAATGTTACAAGCCAGATGATATATTCAATGCAGATGAAATTGGCCTGTTTTACAACATGACCCCAGATGAGACAATGAAATTTGAAGGTGGACAGTGTTTGCAATGGAAAATGTCCAAGACAAGAATCGCAGTTCTAGTTGCTGTAAATATGACAGGATCATGTAAAGAAAAGCTTTTGATGATTGGAAAATAGAGAAACGTAAATATTCTAAAGACTTTCTCTCCCTACCTGCAATTTTTGAAAACAATGCAAAATCTTTTACCTTCAAGTAAAAGCAAAAGGCTACTCACCACCAAGCAGGAATATAGAGGCCAATCAGAAAGCTCAGTAGCTGTTGCTGCAAGTTCCAGTGTTCTGGAATAACAAGCAACCACTCCTAGGTATACATGGGGAGGTAGCAGCTCAGGTACCAGAAGTGTGATTCGTGGTGTTAACAGGAGGCTCAACTGAAGGGGTACCTAATGACACCATGACTCAGACTGGCTGGCTATAAAGCATTTGAGGAAAAGATGAAAGAGGCGGTTAAGGCCACACGCCGAAGAAGCTGTGTGAGGTAATCTTTCCCTGCTGGCTCACACTACAGACACAAAATTTAGAACGGCAGGTCAAACCCCAAAGAGGGGAAAAAAGGAGCAAAACCATAAGGGGTAGCTAAAACCAGGAGCATAGCTGTGCTTATGAAAGCAAGGACACCGAAATAGGGAAAGGGGGGGGGGGCAGAGGGGAAGGACTAGGGGCTAGGAAGGGAGTAGCATGGGGAAGGGAAAGCAGCCTGAGAAGGAAAAAAAAGGCCTGCAAAAGCTGGGGGTTGCATGTGTGCCACATATGAGAAGAAGAAAAAACACAAAACATTTTATAAGATAAAGCAAATGAGAGACATTCCAATAATGAAGGTATGTTGGTAAAAGAAAAGCGTTGAAGAATTGAAAGCAATTGTGTGTGCACAGCCTACTGGCTGCCGAAATAATCAAATACATTGACAAAAACAGTCAACCAGTTATAGAAATCTCCAAATGTTCAACAACACATGCTCCATGTAATAAGCCATTTATGAATCAAGGGGGCTCCAGAATATGTGAAATATATGTACAACCCCATTGGCCAACATCTACCATGGTAGACAGGTTAGTAGGGGAGGATCAGTTTCATAGCCTGCACTTCACATGATGTCAATCCTTCGGACTTTTATCTACGTGTACATTCATACTCTCCAATGGCAGAGCAACATGCCAGTGCAGCACGCATTATGGTTCTACCCCATTCCTTTCTCATATGGCTTGCACAAAGAATGACTGCTTAAATGACACTATGTTCGCTTAATTGGTCTAAAAGAGCGATAAATACAGGGTTGTAGCAGATTCCTCACTAGATACTGGTTGCTGAAGCTTTGCAAGCAGCTTTCACAGGATAGATGGCACCTGTCTTCAAGCATCTGGCAGTTCCTGATTTCAGTATTTCTGTGAAATTGTCCTATGAGTCAAACAAATCTGTTACCATTCTTGCTGTTCTGCTTTCTACAGCCTCAATGTTCTCCGTTAGTCCTATCTGACATGTGACCCCCTAATTAAAGAAATATTTTAAGACTGATGACGTGAGTGTTTTCATAAACAATTGCCTTTATACTGATAATATCTTTTAAGTATCTTAATAACTGACCAAAGTCACAATCTGCCTTATTGTCATTGAGCATATGCGATTATTCTATTTGATACTCCAATAAATTATTAACCCCAAGCATTTTGTATCAACTGACTGATTCAAATTGTATTATTAGGTATGGCTATTACATTTTGTTATTTTGTGAAGTGCACAATTTTACATTGCTGAACAATATGAGCAAACTGGCAATCTTTGCACTACTTAGAAATTATATCAAGATTCATCTGGACATTTGTTAACTTTTTTCAGATAATACTGCACTATAGATAGCTGCTTCATCTACAAAAAGTCCAAGGTTACTGTGATATTGTGTGTCCGATCATTAATTCTCACAATGATGTTCCATCCAAGATAACAAACAGCATTCCCCCAATTAATAAATTCTCAGCCCAGTGCCAAATTTCTTTTGATATCCTGTATGAGAGAACTTTCATAAAAGGGAGAGAAAGGAGGGAGGGAGGGAGAGAGAGAGGAGAAGAAGTCGAGAGAATGTCCAACAAGATTGGTACATGCATCAGACATTCCATATACAGAAAGATTTAATCAATGTACCACAGATACCTGTAAAATCTTGCAACATAATCTGAGAGTTTTTTTAAACAAAGGGAGTGTCTGCCCATGACAGGATAAGTTCATACATGTGTAGAAGCAATAGGAGGATGTTTTAAAACTATGAGCTTTTTTTGGACTGATAAATTTTCAAAAAAAATTAAGAGTTCACAGATGGGAACAGATGAGTCACCATAAAATTTAATGATATTTCTATACTAATAATGAAATGAAAAATTTGCAGGTATATTGTCAATGGCATGTTTTCCTTGTTTTAGTCTGGCTTATTTGTCCCCAAAGTTTATCTAAGAATTCTTGACACATTATGTATAACCAAAAATGTCCTTTTATGTTACCATGGCTTAAGTGAACATTTCAACCTATGTTCCATTTTATGGTTATAATAGAAGGAAACATTCCACATAGGAAAAATATACCTAAAAACAAAGATGATGTGACTTACCAAATGAAAGTGCTGGCAGGTCGACAGACACACAAACGAACACAAACATACACACAAAATTCAAGCTTTCGCAACAAACTGTTGCCTCATCAGGAAAGAGGGAAGGAGAGGGAAAGACGAAAGGATGTGGGTTTTAAGGGAGAGGGTAAGGAGTCATTCCAGTCCCAGGAGCGGAAAGACTTACCTTAGGGGGGAAAAGGGACGGGTATACACTCGCACACACACACACACACACACACACACACACACACATATCCATCCACATTTATACAGACACAAGCAGACATATTTAAAGACCAAATATGTCTGCTTGTGTCTGTATATGTGTGGATGGATGTGTGTGTGTGTGCGAGTGTATACCCGTCCCTTTTTCCCCCTAAGGTAAGTCTTTCCGCTCCTGGGACTGGAATGACTCCTTACCCTCTCCCTTAAAACCCACATCCTTTCGTCTTTCCCTCTCCTTCCCTCTTTCCTGATGAGGCAACAGTTTGTTGCGAAAGCTTGAATTTTGTGTGTATGTTTGTGTTCGTTTGTGTGTCTGTCGACCTGCCAGCATTTTCATTTGGTAAGTCACATCATCTTTGTTTTTAGGTATATGTTCCATTTTACATTGACATGAGCCTAACCTTTGCTAACAGTGTTCAACCAATAATAGTAATCTTTGCATATGCACTGCGGCACCAGACCATCAGTGCACTACACTTTGAATATTCCGCCAACAGCATCTGTGCACACCGGTCATCAGAAGCTGCCTGCGGTGGGTCACATGACTTGTGCGCTCGGCATTGTATCCGCCACACCATTTACCATGCGCTCGGCATTGTATCCGCCACACCATTTACCAGAGCCCTCCTCTTTATAAGTGCAGTGCAGCAGGCACTTGTCTTCATATAGTGTTCACGCTTACTGTCGGCAGCTGCTTGTATTAGTACCTGGATTGTTTCTATGTTTATGCCTATGTTCTCAACTGTTCTTTCCTTGTATGTGGAAGAAGAATAAATTCTTCTTCATTGTGGCCATGATGTTGTTTGTGTCTTACAACACAGCACAATTGGCGATAAGTCTGGTGTTCACTGCCATATGCACAGTCTACCTGGTTGATCTTTAAATTCTTCTGTCGATGGAGGCAGTGCTACAGGCTCTTATGGTTGCAATCATGAACTTGTCAACCACATTGACTATGTAGCTGTGCCTGCTGCCCTTTCTCCCTTACGACGATGTGACCAAGATCTGAGAGGCTTCCAAGAAGCAGCTTCAGCAACACTTCCTCACTTTTGGTATCACTGATGTGAACATGTGTAAGGTTTTGTTCCTTTCTTGGATTTCTCCTTGGATATACCAGTTGTGCCAAATACCCCCACTCCAGGAACCTGCATCACTTTTGTTTGACAAAATGTGTAAGCTGTTGTCAAACTATCACCATAAATGAATGTATGTCACTGCAGTGCATGTAGAGTTCTATCACTGTCGTAAACAGCCCCACCAGTCCTATTGGGCTTGGGCAGCCAAACTCCACAGCCTCAGTCACAAATGTCAGTTTATTACTGAAACTCATTATGATTGCTTCTCTTGTCCCTGACACCATCATTCAGTTGTCTCCTGATGAGGAGGTGTGTCAATGTGCACCACAGTGCGAGAATTCATGTTTGGCTGAGTTAAATACTGCAAGATATCTCCTGCTGCTGGTGATGAGATTGAGGCTTGGTGTGACATCACCGCTGACAACACTGAGGCTTGGTGTGACATCACTGCTGTGGATCCTGTCCCTCGCTGTCTGTCACTTCTTGGGGGGAGAGGGGGAGGGGTGGCAGAAGTGGCAGCAGTACAAATGCAGCCTCTGGGCTATACTGGACAGTGACATGTCAAACAACTACCACAGCAATGGCAGCACTCCCATCTTGCCCATACTGTTTCTGCAGTATAACAGGGCCATGTGGCCTAAGTGCTGGGCGACTTGCAACAACTGTAGGCAAAAAGGACATATAGTGTCTGTGTGTCATTCCCAGCCCCCAGGCTTTCCTGGCAAGGCACTGTCATGTTATACAATTGGGTTGCTGTCGGTTATTCCAGTCTTTCTTGTGCAATATTTCAACTGTGTGATTCAGTCTTCTTCAGGTGCTGTCTGATATTTGTTCAACTTGGACATGGATGTTAATTCTGTGTCTCCAGTGCTTACGAATCACAATGAACTATTTACTGAAGTGCGAGTGATGGACAGTGCTCAGATTGCAAGTGGACAGGGTGCAGCCATGACTTTACTGAACTCACAAACTTATGCAGATTTGGGATCTAGGCCTTTTCTCCGGTTACTCAACATCCAGTGATTTACAAAAAGCTGCATATTTGAATTTTGTGGCAATTTATGGCTTCCACTATGTTTAAATCTGTGGTTCACTCCTTGACTATTTTTGGTATTGGATGATGCTGGTACCACAATTTGTTCAGTCTGGATGCTTTTGGCATTTATATTTCTTATGTGGTGCACCCTGTTTCTGACCAGGTCCTTCACCAGCTGTTAGAGATTCTCTGTGTTCCAAGATCTCCTCTTTCTTCTCAGATGGGTCTGGTTGTGCAACTAATTTTGCAGCCCACATTAAACCGAAACCTTTGATGCAGGTGCACTTTTTCCATGCATGCCCTATTCCAATGGTTTTGTGTGATCAAATGAAATCAGAATTGGACAGGTTAAAGTTGTAATGCTGTTGGGAGCCACACAGCCCATTACATCAAGTGAGTGGTCTACCCCCGTTGCTATTGCTTACAAACTGACTGGTCAACTTCGCCCCTGCAGCAACTTTAAATAAAGTTTCAATTAATGGTCACTCTATCATTGACATCTACCCTCTGGCCCCTCTGCACGAGTTATTGGCTAAGCTCCAAAATTGATTTATCTGAATCCTATTTCATGTTCTGTAAACACTCTCTGGGTTGTGGCTAGCACCTCCGTAATTATTCAGTGTTTCTTGCAACAACTGACAATATCCATTCCGGTGCATGAACTACCTCAATGATATCATCACGAGGGTTGTAGCCATGGAAGAGGATTTATGCAACTTGTCCACTGTTTTACATATTGCAGAGTTGAAATGCAACTTGGCCAAGTCACACTTTTGTCAGGCTTACAGTGTGTATTTGGGATTTGTAGTGTCCTGGGTTGGTGTTAAGCTTTACTTCATCATGTAGCAACAGTTACAGCTCTGCTTGACCTACAAATGTCGAAGAACTCCAAGCATTTTTGGATAAAACTGCTTACTATCACAAACTCATTCTGGGTCTGGCCGTGTTGGCCCAAACCTTCCACAAGCTGCTCGACAAGAACATTTGTTTTCAGTGGGCGATGGCCTGCGAGCATGCATCCACACTTTTGAAATTTAAATTACATTCTACTCCTTTTTTGGCTACTTTTCATCCTTGCCATCATCTGGTTTTGGCTATGGGTACCTCTCACTATTGACCTAGGGCTGTTGTTACACATCGACATGAGGTCGTCTCCAACATCTGATAGTTTACGCAACAAAAACGCTCAACTCCACTCAGCAGCACTACTTCCAAGTTGAAAAGGAAACGCTTGCTACTGTGTATGCCATAAAAAATTTCCATGTGTTCTTGTATGGATGGAAGTTCCATCTCATTAATATTGCAAGCACTTGGTTTTGTTGTTTAATCCTTCCATTTCATTGTCCGACAACTCAGCATATCGCTTCCAGTGTTAGACCTGGTTTCTGTCTCCCTACAACTATGAAACACATTTTTGGCCTTAAGTGCAACAATCAAATACCAATGTGCTGTCCCAGTCTCTGATGGGCCAGATCCTACAATTGATCATGATGAACTCTACTGTTTTTACTTAGATGCTGAGGCATGACATACAATGAAACGGTTTCTTATTAAGGGTTCCCAGATCACAGCTGCGGTCACTGTCAACCCGGTTTGAATCAAATTGTTCACCTCATTCAGCACAGTTGGCCAGACTGGGTTTCTGATTCTTTGCATAACTGGCATAGTCCATATCAATTCAGGCAGTCTAGGAAAAATTCTTACCTTCATAGTCTTGGATGTTATTGAATTTAGCATATTTTAAAATGAAGGACTAAGTAAGGAACAACTCTTTGTTTTTTTGTTTTCTCCAAACGAATTTCTGCTCCGAGATACAGCCCTCCAAAGGTGACACTGCACATACCATTCTGAAGATGCAAATTTTGTAAAAATATTTTAAAAATGCTGTATCTCTAGAACAGTACTAAATATTTTGTTGGGGTTTTTTATTTGAAAGATAATTGCTTTATGATTACAAAGAAATCCTCCATTTGGACTTATCCATCAAAGTTCATTTACTATAGTGTTCTGAACATTTTTTTATAATTTATGGAAAAAATGTTTTGTTACAAAAATCACAATCCATAAAATTTTGATTTTTTTTCTGTTGATTAGGACCATATAGTTCTACTTCCCTGAAAAGGAGAGCTTCCACTTTTAGGTTGAACAGGTTTTATAAACAATTGAAACTTTTGCCATTCATAAAACCTGTTTTATTACTACATCATCACATGACAGGCTCTCAAAAATCAAAACCTAACCTTGTTGTTGTTGTTGTTGTTGTTGTTTTGGTCTTCAGTCCTGAGACTGGTTTGATGCAGCTCTCCATGCTACTCTGTCCTGTGCAAGCTTCTTCATCTCCCAGTACTTACTGCAACCTACATCCTTCTGAATCTGCTTAGTGTATTCATCTCTTGGTCTCCCTCTACAATTTTTACCCTCCACGCTGACCTCCAACGGTAAATTTGTGATCCCTTAATGCCTCAGAACATGTCCTACCAACTGGTCCCTTCTTCTTGTCAAGTTGTGCCACAAACTCCTCTTCTCCCCAATTCTATTCAATAACCACCTCATTAGTTATGTGATCTACCCATCTAATCTTCAGCATTCTTCTGTAGCACCTCATTTCGAAAGCTTCTATTCTCTTCTTGTCCAAACTATTTATTGTCCATATTTCACTTCCATACATGGCTACACTCCATACAAATACTTTTAGAAATGACTTCCTGACACTTAAATCTATACTCGATGTTAACAAATTTCTCTTCCTCAGAAACACTTTCCTTTCTATTGCCAGTCTACATTTTATATCCTCTCTACTTCAACCATCATCAGTTGTTTTACTCCCCAAATAACAAAACTCCTTTACTACTTACGTGTCTCATTTCCTAATCTAATTCACTCAGCATCACCCGACATAATTCAACTACATTCCATTATCCTCATTTTGCTTTTGCTGATGTTCATCTTATATCCTCCTTTCAAGACACTGTCCATTCCATTCAACTGCTCTTCCAAGTCCTTTGCTGTCTCTGACAGAATTACAATGTCATCGGCAAACTTCAAAGTTTTTATTTCTTCTCCATGGATTTTAATACCTACTCCGAATTTTTCTTTTGTTTCCTTTACTGCTTGCTCAATATACAGATTGAATAACATCGGGGAGAGGCTACAACCCTGTCTAACTCCCTTCCCAACCACTGCTTCCCTTTCATGCCCCTTGACTCATAACTGCCATCTGGTTTCTGTACAAATTGTAAATAGCCTTTCGCTCCCTGTATTTTACCCCTACCACCTTCAGAATTTGAAAGAGAGTATTCCAGTCAACATTGTCAAAAGCTTTCTTTAAGTCTACAAATGCTAGAAATGTAGGCTTGCCTTACCTTAATCTATTTTCTAAGATAAGTTGTAGGGTCAGTATTGCCTCATGTGTTCCAGCATTTCTACGGAATCCAAACTGATCTTCCCCGAGGTCGGCTTCTACCAGTTTTTCCATTCGTCTGTAAAGAATTCGCGTTAGTATTTTGCAGCTGTGGCTTATTAAACTGATAGTTCGGTAATTTTCACATCAGTCAACACCTGCTTTCTTTGGGATCGGAATTATTATATTCTTCTTGAAGTCTGAGGGTATTTCGCCTGTCTCATACATCTTGCTCACCAGACGGTAGAGTTTTGTCAGGACTGGCTCTCCCAAGGCTGTCAGTAGTTCCAATTGAATGTTGCCTATGGTACTCCTGGGGCCTTGTTTCGACTCAGGTCTTTCAGTGCTCTGTCAAACTCTTCACGCAGTATTGTATCTCCCATTTCATCTTCATCTAATCCTCTTCCAATTCCATAATATTGTCCTCAAGTACATCGCCTTGTATAGACCCTCTATATACTCCTTCAACCTTTCTGCTTTCCCTTCTTTGCTTAGAACTGGGTTTTGATCTGAGCTCTTGATATTCATACAAGTGGCTCTCTTTTCTCCAAAGGCCTCTTTAATTTTCCTGTAGGCAGTATCTATCTTACCACTAGTGAGATAAGCCCTTATATCCTTACATTTGTCCTCTAGCCATCCCTGCTTAGCCATTTTGCACTTCCTGTCGATCTCATTTTTTAGACGTTTGTATTCCTTTTTACCTGCTTCATTTATTGTGTTTTTATATTCTCTTGTTTCATAAATTAAATTCAATATTTCTTCTGTTACCCAAGGATTTCTACTAGCCCTCGTCTTTTTACCTACTTGATCCTCTGCTGCCCTCACTACTTCATCCCTCAAAGCTAGCCATTCTTCTTCTACTGTATTTCTTTCCTCCATTCCTCTCAATTGTTCCCTTATGCTCTCCCTGAAACTCTGTACAACCTCTGGTTTAGTCAGTTTATCCAGGTCCCATCTCCTTAAATCCCAACCTTTTTGCAATTTCTTCAGTTTTAATCGACAGTTCATAACCAATAGATTGTGGTCAGAGTCCACATCTGCCCCTGGAAATGTCTTACAATTTAAAACCTGGTTCCTAAATCTCTGTCTTACCATTATAAAACCTATCTGATACCTTTTAGTATCTCCAGGATTCTTCCATGTATTTAACATAATTTTAGTTTTGGAAGACGAGTAAGAGACTCATTTTTCAAGCATTTTAAATGGTTCTAAAATGTATGTGTAAGGTCCAAAGACTTAAAGCTTTCAATTTATATAACTTGTGTGCACTCTGTTTTGTACTGAAATTAGCCAGTCAATGAACTAAAAATGTGTTCCACAGCTTCAGTATCTTCCTTTGATATAGAGTGATGCCTTCCTGTTGAGCCAATTGGAACTGGAGCACTTACAATCTTCAAAACATTGTGAACAGGAGGTGAGCACTGATGGTGTTGTTGCTGTCCTTCAGCTGGAAACCTATATCCAGCAGCTGGTCCATGTGGTAGCATAAAGTTCACTACAATTTTGTTTAACTCATAACTGATGTCTATAATCTCTGCAATCCACCAGTCTAGTAACTCTTTGTAGTTAAGCTCACTGAGTTTTGCACCTGCAATCATCAGTTTGACATTTTGATGATATAAACAAACATATACGGAATGTGCCCCTGAGGATCCAGCCAAAATACACCACTTAGGGCGGAGGTCACAAAATTTTGACCTTCCAATTTTGCATTCAGGATGAGAATTTTTGAAAGCTACATAAAGTTCATTTAAATTTGACAGCACTAGTCGTTTTGCTTTGTTACTTTAACTCCATTTATAACTACTCTTTTGCTATCTTTACAATCTGGGCACATTCTACTGTTTTTATCATCTTCAAAAAACTGCTGGATATTTTTAATTGTTTCTTCACTTATACCTACTCCATTTTTCCTTCCTAAAACTGGAAGAATGCCTTACTCTTTCACTAATTTTTGGGTTAGTTTAACCAAACGATGAGAAATGTTGAATTCATGAACTATTTTTTCTCTTGACCACGAGTCAGGAAGCAAAGTTCAAAATTTTAACTTTTTGCACTTTAGATGTCACTGAACATTTAATTTTTAATTTCTCTATTAAGCTCAAATATTCAGTGTCAGATGATGCTCATGGTAGGTTGTAGAGTAATGTGAATTATTTCCACATTTTCAAAAATTCATATCTTTGCTCACAGTCAGATATCAATGTTGAAATTTTTACAGTATGTTGCTATCATATAGGTGTACAAACTGTGCAAAAGTCATATTTTTATATTCAGTCCCACCTATCACTGGCACACTTGATATGGATTAACCCTACAGTAGTGTACATCAAACTTCTCAAACCTCTCAAGTTTCCCCAAAACCAGTCCACTGGATAAAACTAAAGAAAAACCAATCAGCTATAGTCACGTACATCAAACCTTTCATGTTTCCCCAAAACCAATCCACTCGATAAAACTAAAAAAAAAAATACCAGTCCATTGGATTAAACTAAAGAGACTGTAGAAGCCAATGCACTACACCTTGATGTGAGATTCATTGCTTTGGGAAGATGTTGACCAGAAACCAGAGTATATCCAAAGTTACAGTTGCTTGAGCTATATCACACATCAACTGTCAGGGTCACATCTGCTGGTAGTTCAGGCATCATACTCTTCAATATGATACGATGGCCACTCAGCCTTTGGGCATTGCCTAAACATTGTTACCGAAACATGGTAGGACATACATTCATAAGAAGGTTTGAACCTAATAATCACTTACCGATGTCTTTAACATATGTGTATTAAAATGGTATACAGCACCAAGTATATTCCAGAATGAGATTTTCACTCTGCAGCGGAGTGTGCGCTGCTATGAAACATCATGGCAGATTAAAACTGTGTGCCGGACTGGGACTAAGAACTCAGGACCTTTGCCTTTCACAGGCAAGTGCTCTACCAACTGAGTGACCCAAGCACAATTCACAACCCGTCCTCACAGCTTTAATTCTGCCAGTACCGCGGAGTGTGTGTCGATATGAAACTTCCTGGCCGATTAACACTGTGTGCCAGACCGAGACTAGAACTCAGAACCTTCGTCTTTCGCGGGCAAGTGCTCTACCATCTTAACTATCCAAGCACGACTTATGACCCGTCCTCACAGCTTTAATTCTGCCAGTACCTTGTCTCGTACCTTCCAAACTTCACAGAAGCTCTTCTGCGAACCTTGCAGAACTGGCACTCCTGGAAGAAAGGATATGGCGGAGACATGGCTTAGCCACAGCCTGGAGGATGTTTCCAGAATGAGATTTTCACTCTGGCAGATTAAAACTGTGTGTTGGACCAAGACTCCGCTCCGTGAATCGTGCTTGGGTAGCTCAGTTGGTAGAGCACTTGCTCACGAAAGGCAAACGTCCCGAGTTCTACCTCAGCCCAGCACACTATTTTAATCTGCCAGGAAGTTTCACCAAGTATATTTATCTGAAGAAAAAATCAGGCAATTTACAAATATTTAATATTTTTCACTTCTGTCATTATTTTTGCTCACACACAAAATCTCATTTTCTTACTGCTCACTGCAGTAGGACATAGGGTGGATGAAGAAGCAGGTCAAGTAAGTAAATACAGACGCTATCAAAAGATTTTGACAGCAGTTTGTATATGTATACTCTCAAGAAGAGGTCCCTAGCAGTGCGACCAACATTTTGAAACTGTCTATACAGTGATGTAGGTTAAGATCCCAGGGATCACACACTGCACCCATTCACCCCAGCGGGCCCTCGTTTGTGACTAATTGATGAAAAAAGAATTCGGAATTTTGTGTGATACTAAATAGCATTATAAAAGTTACATTATGTAGTCTGGTTGTATGGTACAATAAGTTGGATAACAGCTCCATATGCAGGTGGTTGAGTGTTCGAATCTCATCCGGCACAGATTTTTTTTTATTTAATTAATTTATTTATTTTTTATTTTAAAATCTTTATCAAAATTACTTCAATCATTATTTTTATTCCATTAATTGGTTTAAAATTAACTTTTTATTTCTATTACTTTGTCACATCATTTTAATCACTGTATGAACTTTTTCATTTGTTTCATTTTTCTGTATATCATTCTTTTTCTTCATTTACAATTTTTGTGAATATGAACTATATTTATGAATTATAATATTCAATTATTTGAAAATTCCTATCTACCAGTAAAAAACAAAAGATGAAATAATCTATTTATATTTGTGCAATGGTGAGAAAAATGTACTTTTTTCCCCACAGTAACCGCCATAGAAACATTTAAAACATAACCTAAACACTTAATGCACTATGCAGAAAATAACACATGTGAAAATTTAAATGAAAGATGGGTTTATAAACAAAACACAACTCAAGCAAAATGAGAGATCAACAAAATGAATGCAATAATGTGGCTGAAAAAAAAAATGATAAAACAATGGAAATTAATACAAAAAATTAATTAAAAACACATATACAAAGATTCAAGTGAAGAAAGAATGTTAGGAAGAAATATGGGAGCAAATGAAGAAGTTGATATTATGATTACAATTATGTGGCAAAGGAATGGAATTAAAAAATTACTTTTAAATCAATTAATTGAATAAAAAATGATGATCGAAGTTGTTTTAATTAACATTTAAAAATAACCTTCTACATGCAAAGCTGTTACCCTATCCACTGCATTATTTTTTTTTCTTCGTTGCATCTGCTCGGGGTGGACATCATAAGACATCCGTTTTAAGTTCGTTGTCGATCGATTAACTCAGTTTTTTTATTACAGAGGGCAGCTAACCCTCTGACCGAACATGCTGAGTTAACCATGCCGGCATGTGATCAGACTACGCAACGCAACTTTTTTAAACGCTATTAGAGTGTCACACAAAATTCTGAATTTTTTTTTTCCTTCACTTACATGCAAATGAGGGCCCACCAGGGTGAATGGCTGCTTTGTATTATACATAGGATCTTAATCTACATCAATGTACAGATAGTTTCAAAAAGCCAATCACACCACAGTTGTTTAAACAAAAGTTACTATAGCAACAACCAGTCAATGAGTGAGCTAGGTCGCAATTTCTGTTGTATTCACTGTTATGATATCACTCTGCTACCACGGGTTCCAGTTATCACATGCAACTGTGAGTGAAAAACTGCAGCCACTAATGTAGCTATTGTGATTTGTTTTAATATTTTGCTTTGTTTCTCTATAATGAGTTTATTTTATTTTTCACAACAAAAGTCTGAAGTTAGGAGCAGAGAAGTGATTACATCATTACAATCCTGTAATGCAGAACCCACACTTTATTTTAAGTAAAAACATGAATTTCATTACTCAATTGCACAGCTGTTACTGCTGCAGCATTACTGTGGATACACATAAGGCAAAATCCATATTAAAACCTCCATCTTTGCTGAGCTATTGTCTGCCAATTACTTTGTTATTGTGAACTAGGCATAGCAGCACTGATATTCTTTTCTTCACAATGATGCATTGGTAGGTGGTTTGCACCAGCACAGGTACGGGGGTCACTGTGGGAAGATCTTTAGTAGATGAGAAGTGTCTGTCACCTGAATGTAATGTGATACACAAAGATGCAAAGCCTGTGAGTTACAATGCATTGGGATGTATACTTGATCTTGTATCTCAAGCTTTCTGGTCAAAACATAACTGCAACCATAGCCATCTAATTTGAAATGTGCTGGCACAGACTCACTAATAAAAGAAAACATGAAGTAAGTATTATTGACACTTACAGCGTGACACTTCTCAATATGTTACTGCCATCTCTTCATGTGGTCTGTTATACTTAAAAGTTGCATTAAGGTTCTAAGGTTTCCCATTTTTTCTGGTGGTTGGTTGCAGAAACATACATGCACTTACACTTCAATGTGTTCAAGTTCAAGGCACGAATCCTACTGACATTCATTGCCAACTGAGTGGCACATGCAGTGATTCTGTAATGGATGTGCAAGATGCCCTTCATGGATGTGGCAATTAAAGGAAACCAATGTCATGTGACAATGAACAAAAGCTGGAAACAGGCAGACCAACACTATGATTGTGCAACTGAGCAAACTGCTATAGAGGATCATTAATTAGGTGCGAGAGACATAATTTCCAAGTGTTTAGCGTTCCATGCTTCAAAACAAAACCCTCATAGGATTACTTTGTTGTTTATCTGTCTGTATGTCTGTCCAACTGTTAAGCAAACGTTTTTCCACGAATTAAATAATATATTGAGTTCAAATTTGTGTTGCATATTAAAATAAATGGTCCCTTGACAGCATAAAAATCTTAAGCTTCTAAGTCAATGCAATCAAAAGATATGACCATTTATGTCACATATTTTGATATTCGAAAATAGACTCACCAAAACTTATAACGTACTTCTCTTTGATTGGGAATTATGAAATTTGGCAACAAGCAAGGTTTCACAGTAAAATTAAAGGAAAAAAAATCCGAAAACTGTTAATCTGTAATTATACGATACAAAAAATTTTCAGTCAGTCAGTCCGTCCGTCAGTCCGTCCGTCCGTCCGTCCATCCATCTGCTACAACCCCTTTTTCTCATGGCAAGCTGACATATCAAATTCAAAATTTATGTCACGTACTAAGGTCTGCAGTTCCTTGGCAGAGTAAAAATTTTAAGCTTCTAAATTTAACACAATCAAAAAAATGAGGCCATTTATGTCAGAGATTTTGATACTTGCAAAACTGCTTATCAAAACCTGATGCAGAATCATAAAGTTGTATTACATCACATAAAAAATATCTTTCTGCCATTAGAGCATACCTTGCATTCATCATCCACCAAAAGCATAATAGATTAACATCACTGCATGCAAATGCAAAATGTAAATTGTAGGCATGTTTTATTAAGAAAATAAAAAACATTTTATTAAATCTTCTATATCTACATATATATACTGAAGACCACTGTTCACTTCTTTTTATACTTCCAAGACTAGTCTGAGGAACTATTGTAGATATTTTGATACAGTCTTGGAATTTTTTCTTCACAATATTTGAACGGTCAACACAGTCCTCATCTTCAGGTGCCATAAGCTCACCTCCAACCAGACTGCAAAGTATTCGTTGATATTCAGCTGTTGTTTACAGCCGGGTATGATTTCCAGCAACTGCTACATCCTTTGGTGATCATTTATTGGAGTCTTCACAGTTATTCTACAAAATGCATGTTTTCCAAGTGTTTTCTAGCTTCAACGGATCAGTTAACTAGTGAGATCTTGACCAAGATCTAACACCCTTCTAGAAGGACGATGTCACTCTGCACTGAAATTATTTATTTCCATGAATAGTACATTGTTGCAACAGACTGTGACGCATATTTAAATGAAATACTTTGAGTCAGCGCAGTGCGACTGTAATTTTGGCACTATCATTTGCAGTTATTGAGAAATTGTGTCTTGGGTATCTATATTTCCTCTCATATTGTATCAATACTTCTGATACTATAAATATAAGATCTAAAAGGGACAAAATGTATTATTTATAAGGTTATATTACAACTGGAAGTTTTTGTCAACTGTTATTCAATGACATTTTCAACCACACTTCCAGAAGGACATAAGGCTAATATGTTGTCATTTTATATTCTGAGAATGATGTACACTGTTTGTTTGAACTTGTGGATATTTTAGAAGCAAATGATCAAGTACCAAATAGTGCTGTGAATGTAACATTAGGCTTTCCTCTTAATTCAACTGATAGCGTAATATGAAGATTTGGGTGCCAAAGAAAATCCACATGTGGGTAAATCAGCAGTAAATCAACTCAGTGCTTTTGTGATTTGACCATTTCTGCCTATCAGTATGTGGTGAGTATAGCACAACAACAATCTTTAACCTGTGATGTGGTTCCAGTACTGTCCAGCAGTACCACAACAAAAATAACAATGAACAAACCAGCAAGGCTATCAAGGAAAAAAGTTGAAAACCTCAACAAACATAATAGGAAAAGTGGAGAAATAATTATTCAACCCTGAATGGACTACAGTAAGTTGGTCATGCCCTTTCAAAGGAACCATCCCAGCATTTGCCTGAAGCGATTTAGGAAAATCACGGAAATCCTAAATCAGGATTGTTGAACATGAGATTGAACCGTCATCCTCCTGAATGCAAGTCCAGTGTGCTAACCACTATACCACTGGAATGTTTTTGGAAAACTAAATAGGATTTTCAAGGATAAGTCTCCAATGTGTATCAAAATGAAAGTTTAAAATCAATGTGTATAGCCAGTTTTAAATTAAGACGTATTTTTAATGGGAGTACCATTCAAAAACACGAGTTGCTCAGCAAGCAATGGAACAATGCATTTTAGATATTATAGCAGGGTATATAAGCGGACAAGGAAAAAAAAAGTTCCAGATTTTTCCCGGATTTCCAGGTTAAGAATACACTCCTGGGTGAAAATACACTTCTTCCATGTTAAGTGACAGTATACTTTCCCTTGGAACTGTAAAATTTATCAGTCCTTTGAATGGTTATTGTTTTATACAGCAATGTAGAATTTCCCAGAACTTTAGAAAATGAAATTCAGGGGTAAAAACATGTTTTGGAAAGATCTTTAATGTGCAGCAGCAGGTACGGTGCATATTTTCATATTACGAAAGTATAAATTTGAATTCCACCAAATACCACATGTTACTTTCTGAAGCATTGACGCGTGTTTGTAAGCCAGTCATAGCTCAAGTCACGTGATCTCGCCAGCCAATTGCAGCAGATATTCAGAGCATAGGATACGTTATGTATTCAGCCAATAGCAACATCACTGTTGAGTGGCGCAAACAGAAAAACAGAAGAAAGTTAATGGTTTCAATAAATATACATAGTGCTGCTGCAAGAAAAGCAAAGCTTTCACATATAATATTTGTCTCAAAGATTAATAAGCTACAAGAGAAGCTAAGCTTTCACATATAATGATGATCTTTTTTGCACATGTTACACTTTAAGATACATCACACAAATGTTACAGTAAAATCTGTAATAACGACATAAATGTCTGCTCTTCTGGCCTTGAAATTATTCTAAATCGCTCGTCAAGAGTTGATTTTTAAACGAAAGTCAAATGCTCTGTGTTTTAAGAAATTCATTGTACATTCTCTCAGTAGTCCATCTTGCGTAAAGGGAAATTTACTTTGAAAATAATGCTTTTCAAACCACAGTTCGCAACATTTTCCCGAGACCTGTTAGAAATAGGTTTGTTTCAACAGTTGCCAGAGAGTGCCAGATAACAGGCATCACCGCACTTGCACAGCTACGATGATGTAGGAAGCCCGTATGTTCGTAGATGTAAAACATTAAAAGATCTTACATTATGTCATAAAAGAAACAAGACATCAGAGGATACTCTAAGAACATCAGAATTCCATGAACCATACTAAAAAGCATAATTCGGGTTAAAGTACAAATTCGTATGTCCAGATTCCCATTGAAGTAGGCCTCGACCTGATATTAAGGTTTCCTATGTAGTATTCCAGATGTAAATTTTGCTTGGAGTGTGAGTACTGCATTATCTCATGTTTGGTTCTTTATTATGGCATAATGCCATAAGGGCTCAAAGATGAAAATGTGCACTTGAAACGCAGCGAATATTTGAAACTAGCCAATAGTGTGGAATTAAACATCTCATTTCAAATAAATTCACTATCTCAGCAGACAAGATTAATAAAATCCAATTTATTTAGCAAACCAACAAAAATAACTTCATTATTCTGCAAGGTGATTAATGCTTGAGTGTTAGAAAGGTGGAAATAAAAAAAAATCTGAAACTAATAACAAATTTTAGCCTTCTGTAGTTATGTGAATGTATTTAATTTACTTGACAGCTCCTGGCCACAGGAATTTCGTTTACTTTCATCCGACGTGAGAGCAGTAAATGATGAGGAAACAGCAAAATCACTAACTGTAAACACTGGTCACGTGGAGACTACCCACCTCCCCACTATAACACAGACTGCTCTGTGCATCGGCCCCAGGTCTATGATATTTCCAAACTGGGGCAAGACAGGATCGTGGCTCCTCCCCCCTCCCCTTCCTTGAGCGTTTGAGACAGGACGTAAAAAAAAAATAAAATAAAATAAAAAAATAAATAAATAAAATATATATATATATATATATTTAAAAAGAAAGATGATGAGACTTACCCAACAAAAGCGCTGGCAGGTCGATAGACACACAAATAAACACAAACATACACACAAAACTCTAGCTTTCGCAACCAACGGTTGCCTCGTCAGGAAAGAGGGAAGGAGAAGGAAAGACAAAAGGATATGGGTTTTAAGGGAGAGGGTAAGGAGTCATTCCAATCCCGGGAGCGGAAAGACTTACCTTAGGGGGAAAAAAGGACAGGTATACACTCGCACACACACACATATCCATCCATACATACAAGACACAAGCAGACATTTGTAAAGGCAAAGAGTTTGAGCAGAGATGTCAGTCGGGACGGAAGTATAGAGGCAAAGATGATGTTGAAAGACAGGTGAGGTATGAGCGGCGGCAGATTGAAATTAGGAATTAGCGGAGATTGAGGCCTGGCGGATAGCGAGAAGAGAGGATATGCTGAAGGGCAAGTTCCCATCTCCGGAGTTCTGACAGGTTGGTGTTAGTGGGAAGTATCCAGATAACCCGGACAGTGTAACACTGTGCCAAGATGTGCTGGCCGTGCACCAAGGCATGTTTAGCCACAGGGTGATCCTCATTACCAACAAACACTGTCTGCCTGTGTCCATTCATGCGAATGGACAGTTTGTTGCTGGTCATTCCCACATAGAACGCTTCACAGTGTAGGCAGGTCAGTTGGTAAATCACGTGGGTGCTTTCACACGTGGCTCTGCCTTTGATCGTGTACACCTTCCGGGTTACAGGATTGGAATAGGTGGTGGTGGGAGGGTGCATGGGACAGGTTTTACACCGGGGGCGGTTACAGGGGTAGGAGCCAGAGGGTAGGGAAGGTGGTTTGGGGATTTCATAGGGATGAACTAAGAGGTTACGAAGGTTAGGTGGACGGCGGAAAGACACTCTTGGTGGAGTGGGGAGGATTTCATGAAGGATGGATCTCATTTCAGGGCAGGATTTGAGGAAGTCGTATCCCTGCTGGAGAGCCACATTCAGAATCTGATCCAGTCCCGGAAAGTATCCTGTCACAAGTGGGGCACTTTTGGGGTTCTTCTGTGGAAGGTTCCGGGTTTGAGGAGATGAGGAAGTGGCTCTGGTTATTTGCTTCTGTACCAGGTCGGGAGGGTAGTTACGGGATGCAAAAGCTGTTTTCAGGTTGTTGGTGTAATGGTTCAAGGATTCCGGACTGGAGCAGATTCGTTTGCCACGAAGACCTAGGCTGTAGGGAAGGGACCGTTTGATGTGGAATGGGTGGCAGCTGTCATAATGGAGGTACTGTTGCTTGTTGGTGGGTTTGATGTGGACGGACGTGTGAAGCTGGCCATTGGACAGGTGGAGGTCAACGTCAAGGAAAGTGGCATGGGATTTAGAGTAGGACCAGGTGAATCTGATGGAACCAAAGGAGTTGAGGTTGGAGAGGAAATTCTGGAGTTCTTCTTCACTGTGAGTCCAGATCATGAAAATGTCATCAATAAATCTGTACCAAACTTTGGGTTGGCAGGCCTGGGTAACCAAGAAGGCTTCCTCTAAGCGACCCATGAATAGGTTGGCGTACGAGGGGGCCATCCTGGTACCCATGGCTGTTCCCTTTAATTGTTGGTATGTCTGGCCTTCAAAAGTGAAGAAGTTGTGGGTCAGGATGAAGCTGGCTAAGGTAATGAGGAAAGAAGTTTTAGGTAGGGCGGCAGGTGATCGGCGTGAAAGGAAGTGCTCCATCGCAGCGAGGCCCTGGACATGCGGAATATTTGTGTATAAGGAAGTGGCATCAATGGTTACAAGGATGGTTTCCGGGGGTAACAGACTGGGTAGGGATTCCAGGCGTTCGAGAAAGTGGTTGGTGTCTTTGATGAAGGATGGGAGACTGCAAGTAATGGGTTGAAGGTGTTGATCTACGTAGGCAGAGATGCGT
Source organism: Schistocerca cancellata (assembly GCF_023864275.1). Taxonomy (NCBI): domain Eukaryota; kingdom Metazoa; phylum Arthropoda; class Insecta; order Orthoptera; family Acrididae; genus Schistocerca; species Schistocerca cancellata. The sequence goes on along the minus strand of NC_064626.1, from coordinate 622,394,211 downwards.
TCTGTGGGGGCTTGGTAACCAGCTACAATGGGACGGCCGGGATGATTGGGTTTGTGAATTTTGGGAAGAAGGTAGAAGGTGGGGGTGCGGGGTGTTGGTGGGGTCAGGAGGTTGATGGAGTCAGGTGAAAGGTTTTGTAGGGGGCCTAAGGTTCTGAGGATTCCTTGAAGCTCCGCCTGGACATCAGGAATGGGATTACCATGGCAAACTTTGTAAGTAGTGTTGTCTGAAAGCTGACGCAGTCCCTCAGCCACATACTCCCGACGATCAAGTACCACAGTCGTGGAACCCTTGTCCGCCGGAAGAATGACGATGGGTTGGTCGGCCTTCAGATCACGGATAGCCTGGGCTTCAGCAGTGGTGATGTTGGGAGTAGGATTAAGGTTTTTTAAGAAGGATTGAGAGGCAAGGCTGGAAGTCAGAAATTCCTGGAAGGTTAGGAGAGGGTGATTTTGAGGAAGAGGAGGTGGGTCCCGCTGTGACGGAGGACGGAACTGTTCCAGGCATGGTTCAATTTGGGTAGTATCTTGGGGAGTTGGATCATTGGGAGTAGGATTAGGATCATTTTTCTTCGTGGCAAAGTGATATTTCCAGCCAGCTTCATCCTGACCCACAACTTCTTCACTTTTGAAGGCCAGACATACCAACAATTAAAGGGAACAGCCATGGGTACCAGGATGGCCCCCTCGTACGCCAACCTATTCATGGGTCGCTTAGAGGAAGCCTTCTTGGTTACCCAGGCCTGCCAACCCAAAGTTTGGTACAGATTTATTGATGACATTTTCATGATCTGGACTCACAGTGAAGAAGAACTCCAGAATTTCCTCTCCAACCTCAACTCCTTTGGTTCCATCAGATTCACCTGGTCCTACTCTAAATCCCATGCCACTTTCCTTGACGTTGACCTCCACCTGTCCAATGGCCAGCTTCACACGTCCGTCCACATCAAACCCACCAACAAGCAACAGTACCTCCATTATGACAGCTGCCACCCATTCCACATCAAACGGTCCCTTCCCTACAGCCTAGGTCTTCGTGGCAAACGAATCTGCTCCAGTCCGGAATCCTTGAACCATTACACCAACAACCTGAAAACAGCTTTTGCATCCCGTAACTACCCTCCCGACCTGGTACAGAAGCAAATAACCAGAGCCACTTCCTCATCTCCTCAAACCCGGAACCTTCCACAGAAGAACCCCAAAAGTGCCCCACTTGTGACAGGATACTTTCCGGGACTGGATCAGATTCTGAATGTGGCTCTCCAGCAGGGATACGACTTCCTCAAATCCTGCCCTGAAATGAGATCCATCCTTCATGAAATCCTCCCCACTCCACCAAGAGTGTCTTTCCGCCGTCCACCTAACCTTCGTAACCTCTTAGTTCATCCCTATGAAATCCCCAAACCACCTTCCCTACCCTCTGGCTCCTACCCCTGTAACCGCCCCCGGTGTAAAACCTGTCCCATGCACCCTCCCACCACCACCTATTCCAATCCTGTAACCCGGAAGGTGTACACGATCAAAGGCAGAGCCACGTGTGAAAGCACCCACGTGATTTACCAACTGACCTGCCTACACTGTGAAGCGTTCTATGTGGGAATGACCAGCAACAAACTGTCCATTCGCATGAATGGACACAGGCAGACAGTGTTTGTTGGTAATGAGGATCACCCTGTGGCTAAACATGCCTTGGTGCACGGCCAGCACATCTTGGCACAGTGTTACACTGTCCGGGTTATCTGGATACTTCCCACTAACACCAACCTGTCAGAACTCCGGAGATGGGAACTTGCCCTTCAGCATATCCTCTCTTCTCGCTATCCGCCAGGCCTCAATCTCCGCTAATTCCTAATTTCAATCTGCCGCCGCTCATACCTCACCTGTCTTTCAACATCATCTTTGCCTCTATACTTCCGTCCCGACTGACATCTCTGCTCAAACTCTTTGCCTTTACAAATGTCTGCTTGTGTCTTGTATGTATGGATGGATATGTGTGTGTGTGCGAGTGTATACCTGTCCTTTTTTCCCCCTAAGGTAAGTCTTTCCGCTCCCGGGATTGGAATGACTCCTTACCCTCTCCCTTAAAACCCATATCCTTTTGTCTTTCCTTCTCCTTCCCTCTTTCCTGACGAGGCAACCGTTGGTTGCGAAAGCTAGAGTTTTGTGTGTATGTTTGTGTTTATTTGTGTGTCTATCGACCTGCCAGCGCTTTTGTTGGGTAAGTCTCATCATCTTTCTTTTTAAATATATTTTTCCTACGTGGAATGTTTCCCTCTATTATATATATATATATATATATATATATATAAACAAAGATGATGAGACTTACCAAACAAAAGCGCTGGCAGGTCGGTAGACACACAAACAAACACAAACATACACACAAAATTCAAGCTTTCGCAACAAACAGTTGCTTTGTCAGGAAAGAGGGAACGAGAGGGACAGACGAAAGGATGTAGGTTTTAAGGGAGAGGGTAAGGAGTCATTCCAATCCCGGGAGCGGAAAGACTTACCTTAGGGGGAAAAAAGGACAGGTATACACTCGCGCACACACACACACATATCCATCCGCACATACACAGACACAAGCAGACATTTGTAAAGGCAAAGAGTTTGGGCAGAGATGTCAGTTGAAGCGGAAGTACAGAGACAAAGATGTTGTAGAAAGACAGGTGAGGTATGAGCGGCGGCAAATTGAAATTAGAAATTAGCGGAGATTGAGGCCTGGCGGATAGCGAGAAGAGAGGATACGCTGAAGGGCAAGTTCCCATCTCCGGAGCTCTGACAGGTTGGTGTTAGTGGGAAGTATCCAGATAACCCGGACGGTGTAACAATGTACCAAGATGTGCTGGCCGTGCACCAAGGCATGTTTAGCCACAGGGTGATCCTCATTACCAACAAACACTGTCTGCCTGAGTCCATTCATGCGAATGGACAGTTTGTTGCTGGTCATTCCCACATAGAAGGCATCACAGTGTAGGCAGGTCAGTTGGTAAATCACGTGGGTGCTTTCACACGTGGCTCTGCCTTTGATCGTGTACGCCTTCCGGGTTACAGGACTGGAGTAGGTGGTGGTGGGAGGGTGCATGGGACAGGTTTTACACCGGGGGCTGTTACAAGGGTAGGAGCCAGAGGGTAGGGAAGGTGGTTTGGGGATTTCATAGGGATGATTGAAGAGGTTGCGAAGGTTAGGTGGACGGCGGAAAGACACTCTTGGTGGAGTGGGGAGGAATTCATGAAGGATGGATCTCATTTCAGGGCAGGATTTGAGGAAGTCGTATCCCTGCTGGAGAGCCAAATTCAGAGTCTGATCCAGTCCCGGAAAGTATCCTGTCACAAGTGGGGCACTTTTGGGGTTCTTCTGCGTGAGGTTCCGGGTTTGAGTAGATGAGGAAGTGGCTCTGGTTATTTGCTTCTGTACCAGGTCAGGAGGGTAGTTGCGGGATGCGAAAGCTGTTTTCAGGTTGTTGGTGTAATGGTTCAAGGATTCCGGACTGGAGCAGATTCATTTGCCACGAAGACCTAGGCTGTAGGGAAGGGACCGTTTGATGTGGAATGGGTGGCAGCTGTCATAATGGAGGTACTGTTGCTTGTTGGTGGGTTTGATGTGGATGGACGTGTGAAGCTGGCCATTGGACAGGTGGAGGTCAACGTCAAGGAAAGTTGCATGGGATTTAGAGTAGGACCAGGTGAATCTGATGGAACCAAAGGAGTTAAGGTTGGAGAGGAATTTCTGGAGTTCTTTTTCACTGTGAGTCCAGATCATGAAAATGTCATCAATAAATCTGTACCAAACTTTGGGTTGGCAGGCCTGGGTAACCAAGAAGGCTTCCTCTAAGTGACCCATGAATAGGTTGGCGTACGAGGGGGCCATCCTGGTACCCATGGCTGTTCCCTTTAATTGTTGGTATGTCTGGCCTTTGAAAGTGAAGAATTTGTGTGTCAGGATGAAGCTGGCTAAGGTAATGAGGAAAGAGGTTTTAGGTAGAGTGGCAGGTGATCGGCGTGAAAGGAAGTGCTCCATCGCAGCGAGGCCTGGACATGCGGAATATTTGTGTATAAGGAGGTGGCATCAATGGTTACAAGGATGGTTTCCGGGGGTAACAGACTGGGTAGGGATTCCAGGCGTTCGAGAAAGTGGTTGGTGTCTTTGATGAAGGATGGGAGACTGCATGTAATGGGTTGAAGGTGTTGATCTACATAGGCAGAGATGCGTTCTGTGGGGGCTTGGTAACCAGCTACAATGGGACGGCCGGGATGATTGGGTTTGTTAATTTTAGGAAGAAGGTAGAAGGTAGGGGTGCAGGGTGTTGGTGGGGTCAGGAGGTTGATGGAGTCAGGTGAAAGGTTTTGTAGGGGGCCTAAGGTTCTGAGGATTCCTTGAAGCTCCGCGTGGACATCAGGAATGGGATTCCCTTGGCAAACTTTGTAAGTAGCGTTGTCTGAAAGCTGACGCAGTCCCTCAGCCACATACTCCCGACGATCAAGTACCACGGTCGTGGAACCCTTGTCCGCCGCAAGAATGACAATGGATCGGTCAGCCTTCAGATCACGGATAGCCTGGGTTTCAGCAGTGGCGATGTTGGGAGTAGGATTAAGGTTTTTTAAGAAGGATTGAGATGCAAGGCTGGAAGTCAGAAATTCCTGGAAGGTTTGGAGAGGGTGATTTTGAGGAAGAGGAGGTGGGTCCCGCTGTGACGGAGGACGGAACTGTTCCAGGCAGGGTTCAATTTGGATAGTGTCTTGGGGAGTTGGATCATGTCTTGGGGAGTTGGATCATTAGGAGTAGGATTAGGATCATTTTTCTTCGTGGCAAAGTGATATTTCCAGCAGAGAGTACGGGTGTAGGACAGTAAATCTTTGAAGAGGGCTGTTTGGTTGAATCTGGGAGTGGGGCTGAAGGTGAGGCCTTTGGATAGGACAGAGGTTTTGGATTGGGAGAGATGTTTGGAGGAAAGGTTAACTACTGAATTAGGGTGTTGTGGTTCCAGATTGTGTTGATTGGAATTTTGAGGTTTTGGAGGGAGTGGAGCTGGAAGTGAGAGATTGAGTAGATGGGAGAGACTGGGTTTGTGTGCAAGAGAGGAGGTTGAGGTTTGCTGGAAAGGTTGTGAAGGGTGAGTGAGTTGCCTTTCCGGAGGTGGGAAACCAGGAGATTGGATAGTTTTTTAAGGTGGAGGGTGGCATGCTGTTCTAATTTGCGGTTGACCTGTAGGAGGATGCTCTGAACAGCCGGTGTGGATGTGGGAGAGGAAAGATTGAGGACTTTTATTAAGGATAGGAGTTGACGGGTTGTGTTCATTGGCTGAGTTGGTGTGTAGGTGAAGGATTAAGTGGGTGAGGGCAATGGATTGTTCAGTTTGGAACTGGTATAGGGACTGATGGAAAGAAGGGGTGCAGCCAGAGATGGGAACTTTAAGTGTGAGGCCTTTGGGGGTGATGCCAAATGTCAGACAAGCCTGAGAAAATAAAATATGGGAGTGTAATCTGGCTAGGGCGAAGGCATGTTTGCGGAGGGAATGTAAATAAAACTTAATGGGGTCGTGGTGGAGGTGTTGTGAGGGTGACATGGTATTAGAAGGTGGAAAGTGTAACATGAGGCTGAAATGAAAATGAAAATAAAAATAAAAGTATATGGGGAGAGATAAAGGTGAACTAGAAAGCAAATGGAGATCTGGTGTGAAAAAAAAGCGAAAAAATGTTGGTTAGAGCTGGGCTATGTTGATCCTGTGGTGAACTTGTGTAGGTAGACAACGATGTGCATAAAGGTTAGGTGGTTGTGCTGCCGCCAAAACACGTTAAAGGGTGGAGAAATTCGGGAAAATTTCGAAAAAACTACGTGTAGATGTATAAAGAGGAGTGGTTTGGTGGTGGCAGATTATGGAAATGAGGCTAACAATTGTCTGATGAAGAAATAATGACGTTAAAACCTGTGGGAAGCGGCTAAAAATGATCGGTGATGTGAGAAAAAAGGAAATGGAAATAAAGCAAAAGTTATTAGAACTAGCCGAAAAGGTTGTTTAATAGGTGAAAGGAACTGTTTGTGAACTAGAAACGGTGGATTTTATAGCAGCGGTAGTGTTGAAAGCGGAAAAAAATTTTTTTGTTATGGTTTGGAAGTGGGTTACGTATTATTACGAATTATGTATTATTGAGTATATATCGGCAGGATAAAGTTGTATAGTAGATTACGGTAAAAAGGAGAAGGTGAATACAAAGTGAAACTACTGGCAAAAACAGGAGGAGGAAATAAGACGACAGAAAAGACTTCGAAATGCAAAAGTGACAATAACAAACGTAATTGTTGGGTTCAAATTAATGATATGAATATAATAGAGGGAAACATTCCACGTGGGAAAAATATATCTAAAAACAAAGATGATGAGACTTACCAAACAAAAGCACTGGCAGGTCAATAGACAAACAAACAAACACATACACACACACAAAATTCAAGCTTTCGCAACAAACAGTTGCTTCGTCAGGAAAGAGGGAACGAGAGGGACAGACGAAAGGATGTGGGTTTTAAGGGAGAGGGTAAGGAGTCATTCCAATCCCGGGAGCGAAAGACTTACCTTAGGGGGAAAAAAGGACAGGTATACACTCGCGCGCGCGCGCGCACACACACACACACATACACAGACACAGACACAAGCAGACATTTGTAAAGGCAACGAGTTTGGGCAGAGATGTCAGTCGAGGCGGAAGTACAGAGGCAAAGATGTTGTTGAAAGACAGGTGAGGTATGAGCGGCGGCAAATTGAAATTAGAAATTAGCGCAGATTGAGGCCTGGCGGATAGCGAGAAGCGAGGATATGCTGAAGGGCAAGTTCCCATCTCTGGAGTTCTGACAGGTTGGTGTTAGTGGGAAGTATCCAGATAACCCGGACGGTGTAACAATGTGCCAAGATGTGCTGGCCGTGCACCAAGGCTTGTTTAGCCACAGGGTGATCCTCATTACCAACAAACTCTGTCTGCCTGTGTCCATTCACGCGAATGGACAGTTTGTTGCTAGTCATTCCCACATAGAAGGCTTCACAGTGTAGGCAGGTCAGTTGGTACATCACGTGGGTGCTTTCACACGTGGCTCTGCCTTTGATCGCGCACGCCTTCCGGGTTACAGGACTGGAGTAGGTGGTGGTGGGAGGGTGCATGGGACAGGTTTTACACCGGGGGCTGTTACAAGGGTAGGAGCCAGAGGGTAGGGAAGGTGGTTTGGGGATTTCATAGGGATGAATTAAGAGGTTACGAAGGTTAGGTGGACGGCAGAAAGACACTCTTGGTGGAGTGGGGAGGAATTCATGAAGGATGGATCTCATTTCAGGGCAGGATTTGAGGAAGTCGTATCCCTGCTGGAGAGCCACATTCAGAGTCTGATCCAGTCCCGGAAAGTATCCTGTCACAAGTGGGACACTTTTGGGGTTCTTCTGCGTGATGTTCCGGGTTTGAGTAGATGAGGAAGTGGCTCTGGTTATTTGCTTCTGTACCAGGTCGGGAGGGTAGTTGCGGGATGCGAAAGCTGTTTTCAGGTTGTTGGTGTAATGGTTCAAGGATTCCGGACTGGAGCAGATTCGTTTGCCACAAAGACCTAGGCTGTAGGGAAGGGACCGTTTGATGTGGAATGGGTGGCAGCTGTCATAATGGAGGTACTGTTGCTTGTTGGTGGGTTTGATGTGGACGGACGTGTGAAGCTGGCCATTGGATAGGTGGAGGTCAACGTCAAGGAAAGTGGGAAAGTGATATATATATATATAAAAACAAAGATGATGAGACTTACCAAACAAAAGCGCTGGCAGGTCGATAGACACACAAACAACCACAAACATACACAAAATTCTAGCTTTCGCAACCAACGGTTGCCTCGTCCGGAAAGAGGGAAGGAGAGGGAAAGACAAAAGGATTTGGGTTTTAAGGGAGAGGGTAAGGAGTCATTCCAATCGCGGGAGCGGAAAGACTTACCTTAGGGAGAAAAAAGGACGGGTATACAATCGCACACACACACATATCCATCCACATATACACAGACACAAGCAGACATTTGTAAAGGCAAAGAGTTTGGGCAGAGATGTCAGTCGAGGTGGAAGTACAGAGGCAAAGATGTTGTTGAAAGACAGGTGAGGTATGAGCGGCGGCAAATTGAAATTAGAAATTAGCGGAGATTGAGGCCTGGCGGATAGCGAGAAGAGAGGATACGCTGAAGGGCAAGTTCCCATCTCCGGAGCTCTGACAGGTTGGTGTTAGTGGGAAGTATCCAGATAACCCGGACGGTGTAACAATGTACCAAGATGTGCTGGCCGTGCACCAAGGCATGTTTAGCCACAGGGTGATCCTCATTACCAACAAACACTGTCTGCCTGAGTCCATTCACGCGAATGGACAGTTTGTTGCTGGTCATTCCCACATAGAAGGCATCACAGTGTAGGCAGGTCAGTTGGTAAATCACGTGGGTGCTTTCACACGTGGCTCTGCCTTTGATCGTGTACGCCTTCCGGGTTACAGGACTGGAGTAGGTGGTGGTGGGAGGGTGCATGGGACAGGTTTTACACCGGGGGCTGTTACAAGGGTAGGAGCCAGAGGGTAGGGAAGGTGGTTTGGGGATTTCATAGGGATGATTGAAGAGGTTGCGAAGGTTAGGTGGACGGTGGAAAGACACTCTTGGTGGAGTGGGGAGGAATTCATGAAGGATGGATCTCATTTCAGGGCAGGATTTGAGGAAGTCGTATCCCTGCTGGAGAGCCAAATTCAGAGTCTGATCCAGTCCCGGAAAGTATCCTGTCACAAGTGGGGCACTTTTGGGGTTCTTCTGCGTGAGGTTCCGGGTTTGAGTAGATGAGGAAGTGGCTCTGGTTATTTGCTTCTGTACCAGGTCAGGAGGGTAGTTGCGGGATGCGAAAGCTGTTTTCAGGTTGTTGGTGTAATGGTTCAAGGATTCCGGACTGGAGCAGATTCATTTGCCACGAAGACCTAGGCTGTAGGGAAGGGACCGTTTGATGTGGAATGGGTGGCAGCTGTCATAATGGAGGTACTGTTGCTTGTTGGTGGGTTTGATGTGGATGGACGTGTGAAGCTGGCCATTGGACAGGTGGAGGTCAACGTCAAGGAAAGTTGCATGGGATTTAGAGTAGGACCAGGTGAATCTGATGGAACCGAAGGAGTTAAGGTTGGAGAGGAATTTCTGGAGTTCTCTTTCACTGTGAGTCCAGATCATGAAAATGTCATCAATAAATCTGTACCAAACTTTGGGTTGGCAGGCCTGGGTAACCAAGAAGGCTTCCTCTAAGTGACCCATGAATAGGTTGGCGTACGAGGGGGCCATCCTGGTACCCATGGCTGTTCCCTTTAATTGTTGGTATGTCTGGCCTTTGAAAGTGAAGAATTTGTGTGTCAGGATGAAGCTGGCTAAGGTAATGAGGAAAGAGGTTTTAGGTAGAGTGGCAGGTGATCGGCGTGAAAGGAAGTGCTCCATCGCAGCGAGGCCTGGACATGCGGAATATTTGTGTATAAGGAGGTGGCATCAATGGTTACAAGGATGGTTTCCGGGGGTAACAGACTGGGTAGGGATTCCAGGCGTTCGAGAAAGTGGTTGGTGTCTTTGATGAAGGATGGGAGACTGCATGTAATGGGTTGAAGGTGTTGATCTACATAGGCAGAGATGCGTTCTGTGGGGGCTTGGTAACCAGCTACAATGGGACGGCCGGGATGATTGGGTTTGTTAATTTTAGGAAGAAGGTAGAAGGTAGGGGTGCAGGGTGTTGGTGGGGTCAGGAGGTTGATGGAGTCAGGTGAAAGGTTTTGTAGGGGGCCTAAGGTTCTGAGGATTCCTTGAAGCTCCGCGTGGACATCAGGAATGGGATTCCCGTGGCAAACTTTGTAAGTAGTGTTGTCTGAAAGCTGACGCAGTCCCTCAGCCACATACTCCCGACGATCAAGTACCACGGTCGTGGAACCCTTGTCCGCCGCAAGAATGACAATGGATCGGTCAGCCTTCAGATCACGGATAGCCTGGGTTTCAGCAGTGGCGATGTTGGGAGTAGGATTAAGGTTTTTTAAGAAGGATTGAGATGCAAGGCTGGAAGTCAGAAATTCCTGGAAGGTTTGGAGAGGGTGATTTTGAGGAAGAGGAGGTGGGTCCCGCTGTGACGGAGGACGGAACTGTTCCAGGCAGGGTTCAATTTGGATAGTGTCTTGGGGAGTTGGATCATGTCTTGGGGAGTTGGATCATTAGGAGTAGGATTAGGATCATTTTTCTTCGTGGCAAAGTGATATTTCCAGCAGAGAGTACGGGTGTAGGACAGTAAATCTTTGAAGAGGGCTGTTTGGTTGAATCTGGGAGTGGGGCTGAAGGTGAGGCCTTTGGATAGGACAGAGGTTTTGGATTGGGAGAGATGTTTGGAGGAAAGGTTAACTACTGAATTAGGGTGTTGTGGTTCCAGATTGTGTTGATTGGAATTTTGAGGTTTTGGAGGGAGTGGAGCTGGAAGTGAGAGATTGAGTAGATGGGAGAGACTGGGTTTGTGTGCAAGAGAGGAGGTTGAGGTTTGCTGGAAAGGTTGTGAAGGGTGAGTGAGTTGCCTTTCCGGAGGTGGGAAACCAGGAGATTGGATAGTTTTTTAAGGTGGAGGGTGGCATGCTGTTCTAATTTGCGGTTGACCTGTAGGAGGATGCTCTGAACAGCCGGTGTGGATGTGGGAGAGGAAAGATTGAGGACTTTTATTAAGGATAGGAGTTGACGGGTTGTGTTCATTGGCTGAGTTGGTGTGTAGGTGAAGGATTAAGTGGGTGAGGGCAATGGATTGTTCAGTTTGGAACTGGTATAGGGACTGATGGAAAGAAGGGGTGCAGCCAGAGATGGGAACTTTAAGTGTGAGGCCTTTGGGGGTGATGCCAAATGTCAGACAAGCCTGAGAAAATAAAATATGGGAGTGTAATCTGGCTAGGGCGAAGGCATGTTTGCGGAGGGAATGTAAATAAAACTTAATGGGGTCGTGGTGGAGGTGTTGTGAGGGTGACATGGTATTAGAAGGTGGAAAGTGTAACATGAGGCTGAAATGAAAATGAAAATAAAAATAAAAGTATATGGGGAGAGATAAAGGTGAACTAGAAAGCAAATGGAGATCTGGTGTGAAAAAAAAGCGAAAAAATGTTGGTTAGAGCTGGGCTATGTTGATCCTGTGGTGAACTTGTGTAGGTAGACAACGATGTGCATAAAGGTTAGGTGGTTGTGCTGCCGCCAAAACACGTTAAAGGGTGGAGAAATTCGGGAAAATTTCGAAAAAACTACGTGTAGATGTATAAAGAGGAGTGGTTTGGTGGTGGCAGATTATGGAAATGAGGCTAACAATTGTCTGATGAAGAAATAATGACGTTAAAACCTGTGGGAAGCGGCTAAAAATGATCGGTGATGTGAGAAAAAAGGAAATGGAAATAAAGCAAAAGTTATTAGAACTAGCCGAAAAGGTTGTTTAATAGGTGAAAGGAACTGTTTGTGAACTAGAAACGGTGGATTTTATAGCAGCGGTAGTGTTGAAAGCGGAAAAAATTTTTTTTGTTATGGTTTGGAAGTGGGTTACGTATTATTACGTATTATGTATTATTGAGTATATATCGGCGGGATAAAGTTGTATAGTAGATTACGGTAAAAAGGAGAAGGTGAATACAAAGTGAAACTACTGGCAAAAACAGGAGGAGGAAATAAGACGACAGAAAAGACTTCGAAATGCAAAAGTGACAATAACAAACGTAATTGTTGGGTTCAAATTAATGATATGAATATAATAGAGGGAAACATTCCACGTAGGAAAAATATATCTAAAAACAAAGAAGATGAGACTTACCAAACAAAAGCACTGGCAGGTCGATAGACAAACAAACAAACACATACACACACACAAAATTCAAGCTTTCGCAACAAACAGTTGCTTCGTCAGGAAAGAGGGAACGAGAGGGACAGACGAAAGGATGTGGGTTTTAAGGGAGAGGGTAAGGAGTCATTCCAATCCCGGGAGCGAAAGACTTACCTTAGGGGGAAAAAAGGACAGGTATATACTCGCGCGCGCGCGCACACACACACACACACACACACACACACACACATACACAGACACAGACACAAGCAGACATTTGTAAAGGCAAAGAGTTTGGGCAGAGATGTCAGTCGAGGCGGAAGTACAGAGGCAAAGATGTTGTTGAAAGACAGGTGAGGTATGAGCGGCGGCAAATTGAAATTAGAAATTAGCGCAGATTGAGGCCTGGCGGATAGCGAGAAGCGAGGATATGCTGAAGGGCAAGTTCCCATCTCTGGAGTTCTGACAGGTTGGTGTTAGTGGGAAGTATCCAGATAACCCGGACGGTGTAACAATGTGCCAAGATGTGCTGGCCGTGCACCAAGGCTTGTTTAGCCACAGGGTGATCCTCATTACCAACAAACTCTGTCTGCCTGTGTCCATTCACGCGAATGGACAGTTTGTTGCTAGTCATTCCCACATAGAAGGCTTCACAGTGTAGGCAGGTCAGTTGGTACATCACGTGGGTGCTTTCACACGTGGCTCTGCCTTTGATCGCGCACGCCTTCCGGGTTACAGGACTGGAGTAGGTGGTGGTGGGAGGGTGCATGGGACAGGTTTTACACCGGGGGCTGTTACAAGGGTAGGAGCCAGAGGGTAGGGAAGGTGGTTTGGGGACTTCATAGGGATGAATTAAGAGGTTACGAAGGTTAGGTGGACGGCAGAAAGACACTCTTGGTGGAGTGGGGAGGAATTCATGAAGGATGGATCTCATTTCAGGGCAGGATTTGAGGAAGTCGTATCCCTGCTGGAGAGCCACATTCAGAGTCTGATCCAGTCCAGGAAAGTATCCTGTCACAAGTGGGACACTTTTGGGGTTCTTCTGCGTGATGTTCCGGGTTTGAGTAGATGAGGAAGTGGCTCTGGTTATTTGCTTCTGTACCAGGTCGGGAGGGTAGTTGCGGGATGCGAAAGCTGTCTTCAGGTTGTTGGTGTAATGGTTCAAGGATTCCGGACTGGAGCAGATTCGTTTGCCACAAAGACCTAGGCTGTAGGGAAGGGACCGTTTGATGTGGAATGGGTGGCAGCTGTCATAATGGAGGTACTGTTGCTTGTTGGTGGGTTTGATGTGGACGGACGTGTGAAGCTGGCCATTGGATAGGTGGAGGTCAACGTCAAGGAAAGTGGGAAAGTGATATATATATATATAAACAAAGATGATGAGACTTACCAAACAAAAGCGCTGGCAGGTCGATAGACACACAAACAACCACAAACATACACAAAATTCTAGCTTTCGCAACCAACAGTTGCCTCGTCCGGAAAGAGGGAAGGAGAGGGAAAGACAAAAGGATTTGGGTTTTAAGGGAGAGGGTAAGGAGTCATTCCAATCGCGGGAGCGGAAAGACTTACCTTAGGGAGAAATAAGGACGGGTATACAATCGCACACACACACATATCCATCCACATATACACAGACACAAGCAGACATTTGTAAAGGCAAAGAGTTTGGGCAGAGATGTCAGTCGAGGCGGAAGTACAGAGGCAAAGATGTTGTTGAAAGACAGATGAGGTATGAGCGGCAGCAAATTGAAATTAGAAATCAAAATCACCCTCTCCAAACCTTCCAGGAATTTCTGACTTCCAGCCTTGCCTCTCCATCCTTAATCCTACTCCCAACATCACCACTGCTGAAGACCAGGCTATCCGTGATCTGAAGGCTGACCAATCCATCGTCATTCTTCCGGCGGACAAGGGTTCCACGACCGTGGTACTTCATCGTCGGGAGTATGTGGCTGAGGGACTGCGTCAGCTTTCAGACAACACTAATTACAAAGTTTGCCAAGGTAATCCCATTCCTGATGTCCACGCGGAGCTTCAAGGAATCCTCAGAACCTTAGGCCCCCTACAAAACCTTTCACCTGACTCCATCAACCTCCTGACCCCACCAACACCCTGCACCCCTACCTTCTACCTTCTTCCTAAAATTAACAAACCCAATCATCCCGGCCGTCCCATTGTAGCTGGTTACCAAGCCCCCACAGAACGCATCTCTGCCTACGTAGATCAACACCTTCAACCCATTACATGCAGTCTCCCATCCTTCATCAAAGACACCAACCACTTTCTCGAACGCCTGGAATCCCTACCCAGTCTGTTACCCCCGGAAACCATCCTTGTAACCATTGATGCCACTTCCTTATACACAAATATTCCGCATGTCCAGGGCCTCACTGCGATGGAGCACTTCCTTTCACGCCGATCACCTGCCACCCTACTTAAAACCTCTTTCCTCATTACCTTAGCCAGCTTCATCCTGACACACAAATTCTTCACTTTCAAAGGCCAGACACACCAACAATTAAAGGGAACAGCCATGGGTACCAGGATGGCCCCCTCGTACGCCAACCTATTCATGGGTCACTTAGAGGAAGCCTTCTTGGTTACCCAGGCCTGCCAACCCAAAGTTTGGTACAGATTTATTGATGACATTTTCATGATCTGGACTCTCAGTGAAAAAGAACTCCAGAATTTCCTCTCCAACCTCAACTCCTTTGGTTCCATCAGATTCACCTGGTCCTACTCTAAATCCCATGCAACTTTCCTTGACGGTGACCTCCACCTGTCCAATGGCCAGCTTCACATGTCCGTCCACATCAAACCCACCAACAAGCAACAGTACCTCCATTATGACAGCTGCCACCCATTCCACATCAAACGGTCCCTTCCCTACAGCCTAGGTCTTCGTGGCAAATGAATCTGCTCCAGTCCGGAATCCTTGAACCATTACACCAACAACCTGAAAACAGCTTTCGCATCCCGCAACTACCCTCCCGACCTGGTACAGAAGCAAATAACCAAAGCCACTTCCTCATCTACTCAAACCCGGAACCTCCCACAGAAGAACCCCAAAAGTGCCCCACTTGTGACAGGTTACATTCCAGGACTGGATCAGACTCTGAATGTGGCTCTCCAGCAGGGATACGACTTCCTCAAATCCTGCCCTGAAATGAGATCCATCCTTCATGAATTCCTCCCCACTCCACCAAGAGTGTCTTTCCGCCGTCCACCTAACCTTCGCAACCTCTTCAATCATCCCTATGAAATCCCCAAATCACCTTCCCTACCCTCTGGCTCCTACCCTTGTAACAGCCCCCGGTGTAAAACCTGTCCCATGCACCCTCCCACCACCACCTACTCCAGTTCTGTAACCCGGAAGGTGTACACGATCAAAGGCAGAGCCACGTGTGAAAGCACCCACGTGATTTACCAACTGACCTGCCTACACTGTGAAGCCTTCTATATGGGAATGACCAGCAACAAACTGTCCATTCGCATGAATGGACACAGGCAGACAGTGTTTGTTGGTAATGAGGATCACCCTGTGGCTAAACAAGCCTTGGTGCACGGCCAGCACATCTTGGCAGTGTTACACCGTCTGGGTTATCTGGATACTTCCCACTAACACCAACCTGTCAGAACTCCGGAGATGGGAACTTGCCCTTCAGCATATCCTCTCTTCTCGCTATCCGCCAGGCCTCAATCCCCGCTAATTTCTAATTTCAATTTGCCGACGCTCATACCTCACCTGTCTTTCAACAACATCTTTGCCTCTGTACTTCCGCCTCGACTGACATCTCTGCCCAAACTCTTTGCATTTACAAATGTCTGCTTGTGTCTGTGTATGTGTGGATGGATATGTGTGTGTGTGCGAGTGTATACCCGTCCTTTTTTCTCCCTAAGGTAAGTCTTTCCGCTCCCGGGATTGGAATGACTCCTTACCCTCTCCCTTAAAACCCAATCCTTTTGTCTTTCCCTCTCCTTCCCTCTTTCCTGACGAGGCAACCGTTGGTTGCGAAAGCTAGAATTTTGTGTGTATGTTTGTGTTTGTGTGTCTATCGACGTGCCAGCGCTTTCGTTCGGTAAGTCACATAATCTTTGTTTTTAGATATATTTTTGCCACGTGGAATGTTTCCCTCTATTATATTCATATCATTAATTTGAACCCAACAATTACGTTTGTTATTGTCACTGTTGCATTTCGAAATCTTTTGTGTCGTCTTATTTTCTCTTTCTGGTTTTGCCAGTAGTTTCACTTTGTATTAACCTTCTCCTTTTTACCATAAGGTCTGTGTATGTGCGGATGTATATGTGTGTGTGTTCGAGTGTATACCTGTCCTTTTTTCCCCCTAAGGTAAGTCTTTCCGCTCCCGGGATTGGAATGACTCCTTACCCTCTCCCTTAAAACCCACATCCTTTCGTCTTTCCCTCTCCTTCCCTCTTTCCTGACGAAGCAACCGTTTGTTGCGAAAGCTTGAATTTTGTGTGTATGTTTGTGTTTGTTTGTGTGTCTATCGACCTGCCAGCGCTTTTGTTTGGTAAGTCTCATCATCTACATATATATATATAAAAACAAAGATGATGTGACTTACCAAACGAAAGCGCTGGCACGTCGATACACACACAAACAAACCCAAACATACACACAAAATTCTAGGTTTCGCAACCAACGGTTGCTTCATCAGGAAAGAGGGAAGGAGAGGGAAAGACGAAAGGATTTGGGTTTTAAGGGAGAGGGTAAGGAGTCATTCCAATCCCGCGAGCAGAAAGACTTACCTTAGGGGGAAAAAAGGACGGGTATACACTCGCACACACACACACATATACAGACACATATATATATATATATATATTCATTTTGTAGCACACATCTTTCTGAAGAGTCTGATACATAAAACATGTGTTAGAGAACACGTAAGACATGTTATTTGGTCTTCTGTTAAAGTGCAGTGCCACGCCACTTCACACAGCATTTTTGTGTAGCATGTCACTATATATCATTCTGTGGGACTCAAAACGTGTATATTTTGTAGTGGATGCCATCAAACTATATTCAGGACGGTGAAAATTAAAAGTCCTCCGGTGCCTCTACTGCTCCCAGTCAGCTGGTTTGACGTCCTGCCCCTTTACAAAAAAAACTAGCAATTAATACTGAATAGGATTATTTCTAACCAGGAGAATAAGAACTCTTCAAAAAATTTGCACCCTTGATTGCCTATTAGCTAATAACTTGCTGTTTTGTGTGACATAAAATTAAATATAGAATACATAAAATCAGTAAAGACAAGATATGAGCAAGACAGTACACATTTCTTCAATCCTTGGGTCCTAGCATTTTTCTCTCTCTCATCTTGCTACAGTCTTACATGGCGTGCTTCCCTTTCTGCAAACAAATCTATTACGTCATCCAAGTCCGTCAAACGTTTTGCTACATGAAAAATCGAAATGTCATCGTTAAATACTTAAAAAGCTGTTAATGCAAATAGTACTCACGACTGGTGTGGTTTCTCGATCTGATTACATCTATTTTATCACTGTCTGCTAGGTACAATAAAACAGGCCTTTCAAATATTGCAGCAATTGTAACACCCACTAAATAAGAGAGACTGACTTAGCACTAATGGTCATTTTTATAACACGACAATATCTAATGCCTATTTGGCCTACTACAAGCAAAAAGCTTCATGTCAGGAAATAGTTCCACATTTCATTCATACGTTCCAGTTTCTGAAGCTTGCAATCGAAAAGTAGTAGTACAAAATTTTTGTATAAATTTTGATTTGTAATATTCCTCCAAACCACATAAACAAACAGTGATTGGCATTCATCCATTCGGCTTTATTCTGCTCAGCTCGTATAGCCCTTTCCCCTTTTGTCTGCAAGAAAGTTTATTTCCAGATGTGACGAGGATTCCCCTGGCAGAGACATCACATACACTAAGCATGCATTCAAAAATCAACTTATGATTCATTCAGAAATCAACTTATAATGTGAATGAGAAAGGCAAAGGTCCCGAGTTCGAGTCTCGGTCGGGCACACAGTTTTAATCTGCCAGGAAGTTTCAACTTATGTGTTCAAAAACCAATAGGGATGTGTTTCAAAATCATATGAATAATCAATAGACCAACGTGTGCTGGATGCTAGGCACTTTGTGAAACAAGATTTTTTTCCTCAAGAATATGAGTTTGGCGTCATCGTCATCGTCCCCCCCCCCCCCCCCCCCCCCAATTGCCAAATGGTTCACATAGCCCTGTTTGCCCCCCGCCCAGATCCAGGCCTGATGTGCATGCATGAATCTGGCAGCTTGGGCGCACCAGTAAAATTTTTCTGGGTAGCATCTGGCTTCTTGCTGCTCACATTTCTGTAGCCATAAGTGGGACAAGATACAACTAATATGCAACTCAACTGCGCATTCGCATGAGCCCGCTCGTAACTGCTCAAACAAATCTAATGTAAACAGTTGTGACATCAAGATCATTGGAGGCAATTTGTTGTTATGAAGCACTGCATAGTCTTCCTAAAGCCTTTGACACATTTTGTTGTTGGCAGACCCTTGTATGAGCACCGCGTTTTATTGTTTTATATGGCACATTTCCTTTGCAGTTTAAGTTTTATTTTCGTTTTGTTCTTTCATTCATGTTTTACTGCTGCAGTATTATTCTACAGCAGCGGGATACAGTAATATCCTTTGTTGGAGTATCAGTTCGTATCAGTCAAAATTACAAAAATTTAAATGAAAACTAAAACAATGAAAAAATCTCAGATTCTAAAAAATTCCTGGGTTTTTCCCGATTTTCTCCCAGATGAATAAATTCCCAGGTGTTCACCAGATGAAAAAATGTCCACATTTTTCCTGGTTCTCCTCATTGCGCTGGTTCGTATATACCCTGTACAGGAAATACCAGGACCACTAATAAGTGGGTCAGAGAGCAGACTGGAGTGGAAGAAAGAATTATGACTGCAATTAAAATGAAATTGTGGCGGGCATCACACGCAGCAAGGAGATGGGCCAAGAAAATTCCTTATTGGATTCCAAGAGTGAACAAAATAAAGAGATGCTAACCTACCAGAATGGTATCAGAAAACATACCGGAGCTGCACGATACATACAGCTGAGGTACATAATGAAAGGAAAACTGTAGGTAATACCTTAAACTAGCAGTGGATGTTAAATGGCTGACTTTTATATACAAGACTGTTATGAATAATATGCATTGTCCACTATACATTATAAATGGTTTACAAGGTTTGTAAAAACAATAGCTCCAGTGTATAAGGCAACTTAAAATGGCCTCTAAGGAAAAAGTCACATATACCAATGGAAACTGTGCTACATTGCTTTTGATTCACCAATAACACAAGGTATTCGTATGTGAAGCACATGCTGTGTCAAGCATTGCACAGGAACCAATACAAAGCAGGTAGGCTCTGATAAGCAGATAGCCTCTTCCCTGTAAGGTGGATTTCAGTCTATTGCATTTAGTTGGAGTATATAAGCTAGCAGTGGCCTTAAAAACAAATCCAAGGAAACATTTCAATATTTTAGCACTTCAGAGTTGTATGTCAGTAGCATCTGCTGACAGGACTGTGTACAAATTAAAACTAAAACCCTGTAAAGTAATGTTTGATGTCAGTACTGTAAATGGATATTGCAGTATGTGCATGATGGAGAGGCTGAACCTGAAAAGCTCTTTTCTTCAGAAGAAGAATGGCTGCACTTACTGAAGAACATGAATCCTCATAACAATGACATTGGTCTTCTGAAAATCATCATCAGTTGTATCAAAAGGCCCAACATAACATGTTAACAGGAGTGCA
Source organism: Schistocerca cancellata (assembly GCF_023864275.1). Taxonomy (NCBI): domain Eukaryota; kingdom Metazoa; phylum Arthropoda; class Insecta; order Orthoptera; family Acrididae; genus Schistocerca; species Schistocerca cancellata. The sequence goes on along the minus strand of NC_064626.1, from coordinate 622,374,551 downwards.
GTGTGCAATCAGTGCAACGTAAATTATTGGATCCATATACTTCCACCAAATCTTAATTTCTAACAATTATGTCAACAATATACCATAAGCTTTTCCAGGAGACTAACAACTAACAAAAATACCTAGGGTTACTTAATGAAGGACAATGTACGGCCACACATTACCAATCCATCTATGACAGTATTACATCTTCCAGAGGAACAAGGAAATGGACTACATTATGCGTTTGCCTGTCAGGCAAAAAAAGGAAGCAGAGAGTAAAATAACAGTCAGTTATGAGATAGAGCAACACTATCTGGTTATAAAAGTATGCATAATTTTAATATTTGTATTAAAAAAAGCTTGAAACAAGTAACAAACATTATTTACTTCTTATATGAAATGACATGTCAGTGATAATACTTACTCTGTGGAGAACCTTGACTCAGCATACTGCTCTCTCCATGCAGTAATTGGTTCAGAGAGCTGCTACTCTGTACCACTTTGCACTCAATTTCTTCAATGTCTGATTCATAATCAGCCGGTTCTTCCTTCGGTCTGTGTTCATCGCGCATATCAAATGGAAGTGACTCTTCTGCAATGGTTTCGGGACTCGGTGGTGCTACTTTTGGAACACTAACTGGATTGGGAGCTGCGGCTGAAGCTGGAGGCGGTACTGGAGCTTGTACTGGCGCCGGTGGCTGGGCTGGTGTTGGAGGCTGAGTTGTCACTGGAGGCGGAGCCGGATGTGGTGCTGGTGACATGACACGAGACGATGTGTTCGGTGGTGTCCTCATAGCACTCTGCACAGGCATTTCAGTACGCTGACGTTTGTAGGCACGAGGTGCATTTTCTTCTGAGCTGATGGGAGGATCAGGTTTCATGCGCATCCTGGGTGTTGGTGGTACATCTTCCTAAAAATTAAGTCCTTACAAAAAACTGTACAGAACAAAAATATAGAGATATAGACAATCACACACACACACACACACACACACACACACACACACACACACACACACACACACACACACAAATTGAGAAAAATGCAGAATCGAGAAAAATGTTAAAGCCCCACAAAATATAAGCAAAAATACATCTAACTGGCATACACGATTAAAAAATCGCAGTCCTCTCCAATACTTTGTATAAAATCTGTGGTAATGAATTCCATCTGATCTTAAAAAATCACAGATGCATAACAGCAAGTAAAAACTTATCAAAAAATTGAAACTGGTATCTGAGTACACGGTAATGGAGCTGTTTTCGGACATGCTATGACCACAAATTACATGTCCAAAACACACATTTTTGAGAGATCATCCTTTGTGCTCACCCAGAAAAAAGCAAAAACTGATGAACATGTTGAATTAAACCAAAAACATCATAGCAGTTACGTGGTTAAACCATAAGTATAAATGCGAACATTTGCTTAATGACAAACTTTGGCACCATTGCTGTTGTTGTTTAATGCATTTTTACGAGCTGTACTTCAACTGCTCATCACCATTACTGTGTTACTTTAGGCTTGATTGGAGAAACAGAGATGTGAAAAAATGAGTTTACTTCCCCAACTGATGTTAGAAACTTCTTAGAAGTTGGCTCAGTGAATTGCTGTAAACTGTGTAAAATGTAAATTTGAAAGAAAGCTCAGGTGCTACAGTTTTGCTTCATGCCCTCTATCACTGCTGCCAATCTTTACAATCTACAGTGTGGGGTGCATGTGGTGCAAAGTATATACATGAGTAGTGTATGTAGTTGTTGCAGCTGTATAGTGTCAAATTTGAACATGAAAGTCTTTAAAATGTGCTGTTGCAAAACCCTTTTTCTATTTCCGTGTCTGTCATACCACATCATCTGCATGAAAAGTATATTTTTTTCAACACTTCACTAAATGCTTTCACAGCTACCTGCACTCCCATCATGGAATGGCAACCCCCTATCCACATATCCAGTAGGTGATCTCATTTTACGTGTTTTAGTGTGGTGTGGCGGTTACATTGCCTATTGAGTATCACCAGCCAATAATAGTTCATTGGCCAGAAATGGGCGACATTTCCTCAATTATGACCAAGCATATTCTTCGAGCCTAAGTGTTTGAATTTAAAAGGTTGATGATTGATACTGTTGCTGAATACAATACATGTGAAGTACGTGGGAAAATGTGAGACTTGAGTTATAAGTGGCACAAGAAAAGGCGGTGGCTAGACCCCTTCATCACATATTGGCTCGGTCCAGAACACTTTGCATCAACTGTCTTGTTTTTCCGTTACCACTGCAACCTAATGGTAGTTGTATCATAACTGTGTCGTGAAGCTAAACATAACAAGTTGTGCTGGCAACACTGACTGTGGATTACGTCAGCATTTCCTCTCTCGTCTCCCCTATCCATAACAATCTAAAATACTCCCTTAAATCCCCCACCACGCATGGTATGAACCATCTGTATTTTGTGCCACTAATAACTTCTTCAGTCACGTCATCCAATTTCAATAGGAAGGAAACAGGACGAAATCAAGCGAGACTTGGAATAAGTACTTAGAATTGAGGTAAATCTTACTAGGAAGAAATGTAAAATTGCAGAATGTTCAGCATTGATCTTACGTGGTTTTTCACAGGGGCTACAAATTTATGGTGTGGAATAGCAGAAAACTTAAAATCAGTGAACGTAAAATTGAAGTTCCACTATAATTGCTTTTATATATACACTGATTGTTCAGCTGTAACCTGTTGTTGTTTTAGCAAGATCACAGCTTACAGAAATGCATAAATGTAGGCAATTCTAATTTCACATTAATAGTTTTCCTAAAATTTGTATCTTAAAAGATATACTACATCTTATAAGTTCACATTTTCCACACTAAAGTATTCCCTGAATTTGTATTTGTTATGAAAAAGTATATAAATTTTTAAGATATCATGATAAGATTAGAATAGAAATGCATTTGTCATTTACCAACTGGCAATGAAAAGGTAACTAACTAGTAATAATCTGATAGAGAATTTTGTAGAGTACACAAGCATTCCATGAAAGCAAATGTTTCCTGACACCCCAAATTTCCAAAAGCACATAGAAGTTGACTTTTATATAATATGTCTGATTTGCATCCTGACCAGATACAGAAAATTTAGATGGCCAGATATAATTCTACAACCTATTATCAGGGTGGCACAACAATTGTGCTGGTGGAGCTAATTTCGTGAACTCCATGTTTGATGGGTGATCCCCACAGCTCATATTCATGCATAAAAAGATGTTACAGTTAGGCAACAGGAGCAGTCCTCTGAATGATGTATTATAAACTTACAAACTTGTAATATGAAACAGATTCTGAATTTGGTTGCCCATCATACCTGTACCTTAATGGAGATGACTTGACTGTAATCAGTCTAGTTGTCATTATGCATCTTTAGGCTCTGTATATGTCGAGTGTAATTTATTATGAGGGGCTGAAGCAACAACATGCTGAAAAGATGTAGAAGTGGTGATGATAATTAAGAAACTTCTCCATGTGTAACAAACATCATGTATCCTGCTAGCCTTCAGTTCATCAGGCAGCATGAGAAAAGACATCAACAGCAGATGTAATTGCAGCAACAACTGCGTAAACAGCAGTCCCAACTGCTAAAGGAGTACATGGACAAACACTGTCAACCCAACTTCACAACAGCAGTCCCAACTGCTAAAGGAGTACATGGACAAACACTGTCAACCCAACTTCACGACTGCCAGAACTGTGGCTGCTCCGTAACTCTATTACATCATTCAGTATGTTTAGCAAAACAACGGTGGAATGGGAATCACACATTCACCAACTATGGCAATTCTTCATCGTTCACTGGTTGAGCACCAGACTATGTGGATCCAAAAGTCTGGGGTTCAATTCACAGATGGTGTCGGGATTTCTACAAGTCACTTATCACTTCAAACAATGGAAAATCCAGGATGGACCGTAACAATACAGAGAAGGAAAGTTGCTACTCACCATACAGCGGAGATGCTGAGTCGTGATAGGCACAACAAAAAGATTCACACAATTATAGCTTTCGGCCATTAAGGCCTTTGTCAGCAGTAGACACACGTACACACACTCATGCAAACGCAACTTGCACACACGTCTGCAGTCTCAGAGAGCTGAAACTACATTGTAGTGTATGTATGTCTACTGCTGACAAAGGCCTTATTGGCCGAAAGCTATAATTGTGTGAATCTTTTTGTTGTGCTTATCGCGACTCAGCATCTCCGCTATATGGTGAGTAGCAACTTTACTTCTCTGGTATTGTCACTTATCACTTCTTCTTATTTTTGGCAATGTCTGTTATTATGAAAAATGACAAGTTGCACTGTGGCTTGGAGTCCACCATTGAGCTTGAAGTCCACCTACAAGTGGTTGAGTAAGACAGTTCAAATATTATATGAAGACAAGCACATACCACCTCCAATAGGACCATGCCTACTAAAGTATTGTGCTGCTCAAACTAACTTTTCGAGTTCATTATGCCTTTAACCTTCAGCACATGCAAAGCAACAAATTCTGTATTGAAGAGAGTATTTGGCTAATCTTTGTTTGATGTCATGATTTTTCAGTTTCTTGGAAAACTGGCTCCAACTGCTGATCCAATAACCTTGCAATTCAGTGGTGTCTGGTCCACTCATTTATCACTATTACCAGAAAAGTTGCATCCTTGCAGCCCATATATAGTTCCAACAATAACAAAAGCTACCTGGTAGCTTGCTTAAGTCACTCAGTGATCTCAGTCATTACTAAATTTGAAATGCCAAAACCCAGTCCTTCACTCATCCATCAATCAGGGAAATGATTCTCCCCAACTGCAGGCTACTTGCACTTGGTGCCAGATACAGGGTCATGTTGGTACTGGACTTCATAATAATAAATCCTGCTCACATGACGTAACAGTACCAGATAGTATGGCAAAAAAAGTATAATGGCAAACTCCACCTCCAGATTCTTACTATTCAGTACTTGAATGTAACACTCACCACAGGAAATCAACAAATCCAGTTTAGACTGGAATAGAGCAGGTCTTTATTTTCATTATTACCACTGTATGTAGTCCACTGTTACTTGGGTAAGTTAGGGGAATCAATTAATTTCTTTGAACGGTACTTCCTACTCAAGGCGTCCATCAAATAAGTATCTATAACACACTCAAATTTTGGTAGTCAACACAGCTGCATTTCTGAGTATTTCACTAAAAGATACTTTATTTCTGTTTTCATATTCAAACTGATATACAGTATTATGTAACTGGATAAATAAAAAATCTACTCATGAAGTGGCAGTAGGAAGATACACACAGAAAAAAAAGGTTTTACTTATGCAAGCGTTCAGAGCAAGTGGCTCTTTCTTCCGGCAGAAGGATTGAAGGGGAAGGAAAGAGGGGTGAAGGAAAAGGACTGGAGATATTTAGGAAAAATGCAGAGTTCGGGAAAGTCACCCAGTACCCTGGATCAAGAGAGACTTACTGGATGGGATGAGAAGGAAAGACTTTCCTTTGCATCCTGTCCAGTAGGTCTACCCTGACCCAAGGTTCTGGGTGACTGCTTCTCATCCCGTTCAGTAAGTCTACCCTGACCCGAGGTTCTGGGCAACTTTTCCAAACTCTGCCCCTTTTCCTAAAGCTCTCCAGTCCTTTACCTTTAACCCTTCTGCCAGAAGAAGGTGCCACTAGCTTCGAAAGCTTATATAAGTAAAACCTTTTTTTCGTGTGTTTTCTCCTCCTGCCACTTAGTGAGCGGATTTTTTATCTGTTCAATTACATCACATCATCAAAAAGTGACCCACAATTCTGCCCCATTTAATCCACCTTGTTTACATTAAAACTAACTTTAAAAGCAACTAAACAACTAGTACAACAAGGAATTACCAACAAGTTTCACGTATGCCTGGGTATGACATTCTGTTGTAATGTATTTCTGATGTTTGTGTGGAGTTCTGAGAACAGCAATGAACATTCATGTTATAGTTAACATATATTAAATATCTAAAATAAAAACATTGTTGTCAACACTGAACTGGAGTGACTGGTTTTCCAAAATCGAAGAATCTGTGTTCAGTTTATCGTTCTTCCTTTTCTTGATTTTCTCCTGGTCAACTTAAGACAATACTAGGATGTCTCCCATCACTACCAACAGCACTGCCAATGGCATGTGAACACTAATATCCTAATCTTCTGTTAATTCCTTCTTTACTAATCCATCTTTCCTTCAATATTTAGCTTTTTCCAAAACTTTGTTTATTTCTGTATGCAAACTATATTACTTTATCCTATTTTCAAAAAGATGTCTTAGCAATCACCTAACACTGACAGTACTTTCACAGCCTCTTTAGCACGCTGACACATCAATTAATAACTTTAACATCATTTAAACTAACAATTCAAACTTACATAGTTTCCTTCTCTACAAATAAGATTTAAGACACAACAATAAAATGTCTCACTGGCCCTCTCATTTCAGTTGTCATGGTGAAAAAAAAAGGTTAAATTAGAATTAATTTTAGTATTAACATGCATTTTTGTATTCTTCTTTCCGGAAACCTTCTGCCTTTCTTCCTTCTTCTCTATGATTTTTCTCACTTAGAAAGTGTGTTAGAAAAGCAATGAGACTGGCAACAATGTGCATGAACCAATAATGCTGTTGCCACCTCCACCTCCTCCTCCTCCTCTTCCAACCAGCAGTTACCGTATATACTCGAATCTAAGCCGCACTTTTTTTCCGGTTTTTGTAATCCAAAAAGCCGCCTGCGGCTTAGAATAGAGTGCAAAGCAAGTAGAAGTTCTGAAAAATGTTGGTAGGTGCCGCCACAACTAACTTCTGCCGTCGAATATATGTAGCGCTACACGGGCATGCTTTGTAGGCTCAAAGATAAATACTGGCGCCATAACCTCCGCGTCATTTACAAAAAAAAGGAGAGGTGGAAGACGAGCATTTTTTCTCCGCCCCGAGTTTCGACCACTGCATTTTCATACATTATCCAACGAAGTAAATACAAATTCCGTATTGTTCATCTTCGAATGTAGCAGAATTTCAATGTACTATGAAAATCCGACATGCAAGACTGTTTGGGATGTTTGTCAATATGGCCAACTCTACTTTCTGAATTTTTTCCTACCTGTGAGAAGAGATGGTTGCTAATAGGAACCTGATGAAATGTGAATCACATGCAGTATTCTCTTCACCGTAAGAATAATACGAATATCAACATTTTGTCATGTATTCTTTCGTGTTTGCTGCTATCTCATTTAAATCTTGCGTGCCCAATAAACTACGAAACTACAGTGAGACAACAGCAAACGCGGAAGAATATACGTATCATGTCATGTTTATATTCGTATTATTCTTACGCCTAATAGTGATACAGTCAGAAATGAAGCAAGGCCACTGACTAGATTTTTAATTCTAAGATGACTCTAATTTCTGTGCAGAATTTGATGTACTAAAGAAGCGGCCGCAAAGATTTTCAAACGGAGAAACATTTTCGCCTAACTCTCGTTCAGAACATGTTCTATCATACGCAGTCTATTATTTGGTTCTTGTTGATCATTATCAAAGAAAGCAGCAGTGTAAGTAACAACAAATAGCAGTCTCTTGCCATTGTTTCGCTAATGAGACAATTACTCTCTCTTTTTTTTTTAACTGTAAGCGGCGGTAGCGCGCACAAAAGCAAGCCATGCCGCGAGCGGCGACAGGCCGTAAACACGCACTATCAGAAGGCGACAAACAATGCGTGACACAGTACAGTAATGCATTTTCAGCTTAGAGTGACGGAAACACCTATAACAAAGAAAACAGCACTTATCAGATCAAAGCAAAATAAGCAATCGATTCAAATCAGACGAAGCACGTGAAAAAGGAAGGGTACCCATATAAATACGGACAGAGCACCTGACGCATAGCAATGGCTACCTGGTAAAGCTTAATTGCTAAGCTTCACGACTCGAACCAAACTACTGTAGCTGTATCGTCATTCATTCGACCTAAATTGTGTCTCATATTACAATGGACCAACTTTGTTTCGATTTGAAGGTGCGGCCTAAAACTTTACTCTCCCCTTGAATTTCGAGTCTCAAATTTCCGGTGCAGCTTAGATTAGGGAATTTTTTTTTCCTTTATTTCGAGTCTCATTTTTCAGGTGCGGCTTAGATTCGAGTGCGGCTTAGATTCGAGTAAATACGGTAGGTTGAAATGTGCCCTTACTCAATATTAGTTTGAATTTGCTACAGTTGCTGGAAGAGTTCTGAGAGCATCTGAAGCAAAATTGTGTTGTTAAGTGTATTATCAATATGGAACATGAGAGGTACAAGCAACACACTCTGCTATCAAATTTTGACTAAGTTTGGTGAAACCGCTACTGAGATTCAGAGATTTTGTGGAGAACATTCCATGTCCAGTGTCCAAGTGTTCAGAGGGTACAAGTTCTTTCTGGTAGGCTGAGAAGATGTGGAAAATGAAGCTTGTGTGGGGTGACTTTTAACCTCAAGTATGGATGACAATGTGGAAAGAGTGAAGTGTCTTATGAGGTTTGATAGTAAACAGATGGTATGAATGATCAAAGTTTAAACGTGTTTGGTATCCACTGAATTTCAACACATGGTGTGAACATGGGGAAAGTGTAAGCAATGAGTGTTCCAGGGAACTTCAGAATTGGACAGAAGGAAAATCATGAGAATGTGTGTCTTGCTCTTCAGGACCACCTCCAGAGAGACTCAGAAATTTTGAGTCACACAAGAAATCATTTACACCCAAATATCATGTAATGCACAGCTGGGAGCAGCATATTACAAACTCTCCCCATCTTAGGAAAGGGAGACTGTTCAAAACCAAACTCAAATGACTGGTCCTTTTTCATTTATTCATTTATTTTTAATGTTGAGGGGAAAAAATACATGTGCAAAAAGACACTGCATAATCTTGGATGCTGCAATATGAGAATTCTCCCTGTCACACAGTAATTTCCATCAATGAATTTTTGGTGCTAAATAGCATTCCTGCGATTTCTCAGTATCCCTGTTCACAAGTAGTACCTGTGACTACTTTTTTTTCCCTAGTGCTCAAGAATTATTTTAAAAGGGGTAATTTTGGTAGTTTGAATAAAATTCAAAAGTGATGAGCTGAGAGGTATTCAAAGTATAGGCCTCCCACAACTACTATGAAGACGGGGGGGAGGGGGGGGGGGGGGGATAAAATAAAATCATCTTCATGACAACTTTATAACTATGACATGTAAAAACTACAAAATTCATAGTTACAAGTAAGTCAGTCTTATTACTTTTAGAGCTTGCAACCCGTACACCTATTTCTAACTACCGTATAATCTTTAATTAAATCTCTGTTCATAACTCACTGAAATTTAATCCTGTTCATAATTCACTGAAATTGAGTCATCTATCTACTAGATGGTTATCCTGGTTCATGGTCATGGTCCCAGTTGCAAGCTGTCTTTCTAATGGCTTCCAGGGGGCAACAAAAATTTATTTTCAATATTTTGTGTTTCTACAACTGAATTTAGAAATTCTGTATTCTGAATGGTTTGATGCAGCTCGCCATGAATTCCTCTTCTGTGCCAGCCTCTTCATCTCAGAGTAGCATTTGCAACCTGGGTTCTCAATTATTTGCTGGATGTATTCCAATCTCTGTAATCCTCTGCCATTTTTGCCCTCTACAGCTCCCTCTAGTCCCATGGAAATCATTCCCTGATGTTTTAACAGATGTCTGATCATCCTGTCCCTTCCCCTAGTCAGTGTTTTCCACATATTCCTTTCCTTTCCTCTCCCATTCTGTGCAGAACCTCCTCATTCCTTACCTTATCAGCCCACCTAATTTTCAACATTCATCTGTAGCACCACATTTCAAATGCTTCTGTTCTCTTCTATTCCAGTTTTCTCACAATCCATGTTTCACTACTATACAATGCTGTGCTGCAAATGTACATTCTTAGAAATTTCTTCCTCAAATTAAGGCCTATGTTTGATAGTAGAAGATTTCTCTTAGCCAGTAACGCCCTTTTTGCTAGTACTAGTCTGCTTTTGACATCCTCCTTGCTCCATCTGTCATCGGTTATTTTGCTGCCTAGGTAGCAGAATTCCTTAACTTCATCTACTTTATGACCATCCATCCTGATGGTAAGTTTCTCACTGATCTCAGGATAAGGATCAGAATTTGACTGGCTCATAACATACATGTTACATCATTGATTTAGTGCACAGGAGGCTTGTCAAGCTTGTAACTATAATAGATTGTGCTTGGAATACAACATTTACTAGAACTATAAAATATCTGAATATATATATATACTATAAATTTTTATCCTGCTCCAGTGGTCAGATCATCATTAAAAAATTCATCAATAGAGTAATAGCATTTTGGCACCAGAGTGCTATATAATTTTCTTTTTATTGAATCAGTTTCAATCTTCTGAAAATTCGTCTTTTTTAACTTGGTGCATATTTTCGTCTCCATATATTGTCATCATGGTCTTTCTTCTGGGCCTCAGGATTTGCCAGAGGTGAGCACCAGCAACATACATTGGTTTTAACGAGTGAGACTGGTGAAGTGGTATCACCATTAGAGCAGGCAAACCTATTTAAAAAAAAAAAAAAATGTTTAGAGTGTTTATTGGACTATGGCAGCCCAACAGTGTTGATAACTTAGATATAGGTCCAATTTGGTAGAGAGGAAACCCCTAAACTATCAGAGGAAGAAATCAGTGTTGCGCAAAAGGCCCTCAAGAACAACAAGGCTCCAGATGGTAGTGGTATCACAGCTGAGATGCTACGCCTAGGGAGTGAAGCACTGACGGAGGCACTGAAACGATTAATATGTACCATCTGGACAGTGGAAAAAATTCCTGAAGCATGGAAGGGTGTAGTTATTCGTCTCATCTTCAAGAAGGGAGATGCCACACAAGAATCCAACTACCGCGGGATTTCACTATTTGGAATCGGGTACAAAGTATTTACAATGCTGCTCCTAAACTGCTTGAAACCATTGGCTGAAGAAATTATAGGCCCTTATCAATGTGGCTTCATCTCTGGATGTCAACTCTTGATCACATATTTACCTTGAGGCAGCTAACAGAAAAATTTTTCGACTTTCATTGGGAACTACACTTCATCTTCATTGATTTTAAACAAGCGTATGACAGCACTGACTGCTCTATGGTAAGGAAAATGGTTGTGAAACCTGGGAAACTTCAACAACTGAAGAAGCAATTTGTGCGTTCGAGAGGAAGGTATTTCGAAAGATATATGGACCCATCTACAATACCACTGAGGGTAAATGGGAACAAAGAACAAAAGAAGACCTTTACGAAACATCGGACGAGTATCAGGGCAGAAGAGGATACAGTGGTTTGGCCACATCTTCTGAGCTGGTGGATCCCTCCATAACTGTGTTCTTCTTTCCCAATCTGCTGGGAGATGCCCACAGGGACGACCAAGGACACAATGGAAGGCTCAGGTACTGGCAATAGTCAAACAAGTGGAGCCAACAGCGGTATAAGATGAGGCTGGGGACCACCACCAACAGCAATGTACCACCACCTGCAATAAATGTTTCCTATACTGAGACTGTGACTAACTGGTGCTTTTTTCTTTTTGTAATGTGTAACTTTGCAAATTTTTATAATGTGCAGTTTGTTTGTCTTCTTTTTATGTTGTGTTCTGCATCCTTTTTATTGTGCTGTAGGCATAAAGGCCCGTAAATGCAATAAATGATACATACTATGGGGTCTGCCCAAAAAACTTGAGTCAATGTGTAGGAAACATGAAACTTTCTTTGTTTCTAGTTTCATATCCATACCGGTAGTCATCTGGAGCAAACAACTCTGGATTATTATTTGTGAAAAGAATTATTTCATACAAATACAGTGAGTGAACACTCAAGGGGACCACACCGTGGTTCAGGTCGAAAAAAATTGATTTTTGTTTTCATCATATTTCGATACATTGAGGTTTTATTTAAGTACTCTGAAAAAGATTTTGCTGGAATATTTTTTTTAGTATTTAAAGAGCATTTTCCTACCACGTGTGTTTATGTGCCACACCCACTTTTCTGTCACCCACTTTTCTGCATATATTTTAGATCTTTATATCCTCTACATTGCACATTAGGGATTTTTTTTTTACTCCCGAGTGTGTTGGCTATCCTTGGAATGCAACGGTCGGTATTCTTTTTTTTCTGCTGTTTGTAAACAACACGCTTTCATACACGCAGTTGGTTTTGTTCAAGTGTGGTTACGAGTAGTTACGATACTTACATTTGCAGTGCTTGTTTACGTGTGTTTAGTTGTGTTTATTGAAGATGATGAAACATAAAGGCATTTTCAAGAAATGACAATTTAGAGGAAACACGTTTAGAAAGCTTTCTGTACAAGAGGTTATGTCACCTGGCAACGATGTTCCCAAATGTAATTCTTCAACAAGTGCAGCATCAAAGAAGTCATAAATTTAAGAACATAGACATTCATAAATTTTGCCTAGAACAGCATATGGAAGCATGTGCAACAGAATTAGATTTTCACAAAAAATCTTTCATAATATTAAGTGTATATCGAGCACCTGCAGGTAACTTTAATCGGTTTGTAAACCACCTTGAAGCTGTACTGGCCCATTTAACAACCAAAAACAAAGAAATAGTGGTTGCTGGTGATTTCAATGTAGATTTCCTTAAAGACTCTCCCAATAAGAACTTATTTGAGTTAGTAACACTATCATTCAACTTAATTCCCACAGTAAAGTTCCCCACTAGGATAGCCACTTGCTCACAAACAGCCATTGATAATATCTTTATAGAAAAGTCAAATGAACAAAATTATATTACAAAACCAATAGTCAATGGCCTCTCAGACCATGACATGCAGTTCCTTCTGTTAAATGTTAATACTGAACAGGATATAAAATCTGTTAAATCTGAGCTCAAGAGGGTAATCAGTAAGCCAAAAATTGATTATTTTAGGACACTCCTCAGAGACATTCACTGGACTGATGTTTACAGTGCTCATGGCATGAATGAAAAATATAACATTTTTGCTAATAAAGTGCTTACCTTATTCGAACACTGCTTTCCCCAAAAACTTACCAAGGTTAGAGCAAAGTCTACAAAGAAGCCATGGATTACTCGAGGAATAGGGGTATCTTGTAAAACCAAAAGAAAACTGTATCTGTCAATCCGAAACATTTCCAATGTTGATGCTATAGCACATTATAAGAAATACTGCAAAATATTAAAGACTGTAATACGGATGTCAAAGCAAATATATTACAAGGAAAAGATAGTCATATCAGATAACAAAATAAAGACAATATGGGATATAGTGAAGGAGGAGACCGGTAGAACCAGACATGAAGAGGAACAAATAGCATTAAGAGTAAATGATGCATTGGTGACAGATGTGTATAGTGTTGCAGAACTTTTTAACAAACATTTTATAACTGTTACTGAAAAGATGGGGTTGTCAGGTTCGGTAGATGCTGCTATGGATTACCTTAGACCAGACATTTCAAGTAACTTCCATAATATGAATTTGACCCTCACTACCCCAACAGAAATAATGTCCATCATAAAATCTTTAAAATCAAAAACATCTAGTGGGTATGATGAAATATCAACAAAGTTAATTAAAGAATGTGATTCTGAGCTAAGTAACATATTAAGCTATCTGTGTAACCAGTCGTTTATCAGTGGAATATTTCCTGAATGGCTGAAATATGCTGAAGTTAAGCCACTGTTTAAGAAGGGAGATAAAGAAATAGCATCAAATTTCCGTCCAATTTCACTGTTGCCAGCATTCTCAAAAATTTTCGAAAAAGTAATGTACAGTCGTCTTTATAACCATCTTATCTCAAATAACATACTGTCAAAGTCACAGTTTGGATTTCTAAAAGGTTCTGATATTGAGAAGGCTATCTACACTTACAGTGAAAATGTACTTAATTCATTAGACAAAAAATTACAGGTAACTGGTATATTTTGTGATCTGTCAAAGGCATTTGACTGTGTAAATCACAATATCCTTTTAAGTAAACTAGAATATTATAGTGTAACAGGAAATGCTGCAAAATGGTTCAAATCTTATATCTCTGGCAGGAAACAAAGGGTGTTATTAGGAAAGAGACATGTATCAAGCTATCAGGCATCATCCAACTGGGAACTAATTACATGTGGGGTCCCACAAGGTTCTATTTTGGGGCCCTTACTTTTTCTTGTGTATATCAATGACCTTTCATCAGTAACATTACCAGATGCCAAGTTTGTTTTGTTTGCTGATGATACAAACATTGCAATAAATAGCAAATCAAGTGTAGTCTTAGAAAGATCAGCCAATAAAATATTTGTGGACATTAATCACTGGTTCCTAGCCAATTCTTTGTCACTAAACTTTGAAAAAACACACTACATGCAGTTCAGAACTTGTAAGGGGTGTCCCAAGAGTATACGTCTAACATATGATGACAAGAAGATAGAAGAAGTGGACGGTGTTAAATTCTTGGGATTACAGCTTGATAATAAATTCAACTGGGAGGAGCACACCACAGAACTGCTGAAGCGTCTTAACAAATCTCTGTTTGCAATGCGAATTTTGTCAGACATAGGGGATATAAAAATGAAAAAGCTGGCATACTATGCTTACTTTCATTCCATAATGTCATATGGGATTATTTTCTGGGGTAATTCATCAAGCCAAGCTAAAGTTTTCCGGGCACAAAAACGTGCAGTAAGAATTATATGTGGTGTGAACTCAAGAACATCCTGCAGAAGCCTGTTTAGGGAACTAGGGATACTAACTACAGCTTCCCAATATATTTATTCCTTAATGAAATTTGTCATTAAAAATATATCACTTTTTCAAACCAACAGCTCAATTCATGGAATCAATACTAGAAATAAGAATAATCTTCACAAGGATTTAAAGTCACTTAGTCTTGTACAAAAAGGTGTGCATTATTCAGGAACACACATTTTCAATAACTTGCCAGCAGCCATAAAAAGCTTAACAGCCAATGAAATTCAGTTTAAGAGAAGCCTAAAGGATTTATTGGTGGCCAACTCCTTCTACTCCATTGATGAATTTCTTAGTAAAACCAACTGATTTGTATATAAGTACAACATAACTTCTGCACAATTTCAGTGCAGTAATGTGTTCACTGAAAATTTGTGTGTGTGTGTGTGTGTGTGTGTGTGTGTGTGTGTGTGTGTGTGTGTGTGTGTGTGTGTAAGAATAATCTAACTTCTGCACCATTTCAGTGCAGTAATGTGTTCATTGTAAATAAGTATTACAGTAGTTGTATTATATGTTTATTACCTTATAAATAAATAAACTTTTTTATTTTACTTTCAGTGCATTAGTATTTGTAAAATGACTCTTAGTGTTCATTAAAAAATGACGATCATTCCACTTGGGACCTGTGGAATGGTACATTAGCTTATTTGTTTTAGTTGTAAATATTTGTCATGTATTGTTGTTTTTCTGACATGTTCCACATCCTGGAGGACCTCCTCACTACGGATCAATTGGAATGAAAGTAAATCTAATGTAATCTAATCTAATCTCACCATTTCAAGAGAGTTACAACGAATTTACTGTAAGTGACAAGAGGTGCAGTAACATTATTATAAATTTGAGAATATTATCAGATGTAATTTCTAAATTTGTACAATGTAGACAGTGTGGTGAGTCACAGAGTGTGAAAATTTGTCAGAGTGCCAGTGGGAGAAAAGGCCTAGCAATTGCTTTGAATTTAATTTACACTAAATGCTCAGCTGTTATTTCATTTACGAGTTCTTCAAAAGCAGATGCAAGTCGCCCTCATGAAATCAATACTAGATTAGCTTAAGCCTTACGATCCATTGGCAAAGGCATGGCTGCAGGGAGAACATTTTGTTCAGTGATGAATAACTACCAAATAAATTTGAAAAACTGACTGCAATATTAGAGAAAGCTGTATGTGAGATCAGTGAGGAAAGTATGAAACTGGCTGCTAGGGAAGCAGTGGAAGAAAATGATGGATGTTCGGATATTGCAGTTGCACTTGATGGAAGTTGGCAGAAAAGAGGACATACTTCTCTGAATGGAGTAGTGACTGCCATGAATGTAGACAATGGTAAAGTGTTATATGTGGAGATAATGTCTAAATATTGCAAATGTAGTAAAGTCAATGACCATAAAGAACACAACTGTGTGGCTAATTGTGGAGGAACAAGTGGTGGTATGGAAGTTCATGGAGTACAAATATACTTCATCACTCCGTAGAAACAAGAGGCGTACGGTACACCAAATATTTGGGTGATGGTGACAGTAAGGCATACAACAATGTGGTGAACTCTAAGCCATTTGGAGATGCCATTATTAGCAAAATAGAATGTGTAGGCCATGTTCAAAAACGTTTGGGAACAAGGCTAAGAAAACTAACTGTTGATATGAAAGGAAAAAAAAAATTAGAAGATGGAAAATTGTTGACCGGACACTGTCGGTTAACTAAAACTGAAATAGAAAACTTGCAGGTATACTATGGGCAGGCAATTAGAAGAAATAAAGAAAATCTGGAGGGAATGAAGAGAGATGTTTGGGCCATATTCTTCCGTAAGTCCTGTACTGATGATAAGCCATGTCATGGATTGAGTCCATGAGGAGAAAATTCGTGGTGCAAATACAGTAGGGCTCAGGTAGCTGGAGAATCTTATTCTCACCAGCATTCTCTTCCTGCTGCTGTCATTACAGCAATTAAACCTATTTTCACAGACTTGGCTCATCCTGACCTTCCAAGGAAATGTCTGCATGGGCAGACACAGAACCCAAATGAATGTTTCAACAGCATAATTTGGAACCGCCTTCCTAAAACTGTATTTGTAGGCATGCATACAATGAAACTAGGAGTTCATGATGCTGTTATTATAATCAATTGTGGTAATATTGGAAAGTGTTGGGTACTGAAAAAGCTGGGAATTAATCCTGGTGAAAATACGATCATTGGGCTCCAACATTGTGATAAAACGAGGGAGGATAGCCGACGCAGACAGGTCTGCATTTAATAAGGCCAAGAAAGCAAGACAAACATCCAGGAAGGCGAAAAAGAAGCTGGAAGGCCTGCTATAGGCCAAAGAAGAGCCATCATATGCAGCAGGACAGTTTTAATTAACTGTAAGTAACAAATTTCAAAAGTTTTTTCTTTAAAGTCAATTTCCCACAAACTAAAATTTTCAGTACATATGCCCCATTATATCAGAAACTATCACATATAAATGAATGAAATTTTCAGAGACTCTGCATAACATAAAAAGCCACCTCTGGTACTACATTCATTAATATTCCCCCATTAGGAAGTTCACAAAAAATATTTTCTGCAGAAAAAACTTAATATTTTTTGTTAATAAATTTTTCAAAAGTATTTCTTAAAAACTATAAAATGGATAAAGTAGATTTTAGTACAACTGACTCTATTAGCATCATGTAACATACAGTAAAAGTATTAAGGTCCTGCATCAAATAGTTTTTTTCACAAATGGGTCAAATACTTGCCTAAATTAACATGGGTTAGATAGGCAGGGTGTGGTCCCCTTAATATGTTTAGGTCTCTTAATAGTGGCCGACAATATTCACTTGACTTTGCACTACACATGTTCCTTATGATTTCTTTCTGTAAATTTAATATTCTTGTCAAATTGCTAGCATTTGCCAAAAAGACAATGCCGTGTCTCACTATTGCCTCAAAGTAGCTATGGTATGCTACCTTCTTCAAATACCAGGCAGATCAGATTGCTTTTTAAATAGTCTATGTATGAGGACCGTGTTAGATTTCTGTCCAACTGCATTCCTAAAAATTTAACATATTCTACTTTGTTTAGTTCCAGCTTATGTGCATAATTTGAATATTATTTATTCAAATAATTTTAATATCTTTTTTGTCTTAAACTACATAAGCTATGTTTTTGAAAAATTTTGTTTTAGGCCATTTAGATGGAACCAGACACCTAGATTTTCTAGAGTTTTAATGATATTTTCATGAACTTCTGCATTTTTATTTTCTATCAGTTCTGATGTTTCATCAATGAATGAAACTGAATGATGATTTATATTTATGGGTAAGTCATTTATGTATAAAAGAATAAGTATTGGGCCTAGAATTGATCCTTGTGGTAATCTCTGTCAGATAGTTCTCCATTTTGAGGAGTACTTTCCTTTGTCTCAGTTTACGACTATCCTTTGCTGTCTCTTTGTCAAATATCACTTAAACTAGTATAAGGCACTGCCCATAATTACTAATTTTTGCATTTTATATAATTTGCTTTGGATAAATCACAAGAAGATACCCATAGCTTTTTGTGATTTATCTAAAGTGGACCTAAGTTTATTTATGAACTCATTAATTGCGCAGATTGTACTTTTGCCTTTTGGAAACCCAATTGATTTTCTGATATTCCATTAAATTTGTGACAGAAATTTTGAATTTGGATGGCAACAATCATTTCAAATATTTTAGAAAACACAGGAAGAAGGGAAATTGGAAGGTAATTTCTCATATCTTCTTTGGAGCCTTTTTTAAATAATGATTTCATTTCTGCATATTTTAGAATGTCTGGAAAGTAGCCTTCTTCAAGTGACTGATCAGTTATTCCAGACAGTGGGTGTGCTATTATAACTGAAGCTGCTTTGATTACTTTGGCAAGTATTTCATCCACTCCCATAAAATTTTTATGTTTTAGTTTTAATATAGATTTTTCTACATCTTTTACAGTTGCTTTGTGAAATTTTGACTTGACCCAAATAAACGTACACATCTTGATAGGAGTCTGCATCTGCATCAACATCAGATTTTGTTACCGTTACAAAAAATTGTTAAAATTGTCTGATATTTGAGCAGGATTTATAATTATTTTGTCTTTTAGGAATTTCTTGGTGGCTAGGATTGATTCAAAGTTGAGATCTGACAACTGTGCTTTTTGATAAATTTAGTATTTGCCATTTCGTTTGCCACTTTGACTACCTTCTTAAATACAGTATTTTTTAATATGATTTAACATAGTTAATGAACTCAGTACTGTTACTGGATTTCAGCTCAGCATGTAGCTGCTTCTTTCTATTACTAGATATTACTATGCCAGTAGTAATCCACTTTAGTTGACTACTTGCCTTTCTGTGACAGACTACAGGTGGAAAAGTTTAATTGAAAACATGTGGAAAGCTGTTTAAAAACTTGTCAAAATCTTTTTGAACATGAGCTTTCATGCTGCAATGACCATTTTACCATGCACAGTCTACAACAGAACATTTGTCAGCTTTCTTCACTGAACTGTCTTTTCATCAAACACCTCCTTCCACTTTCTTTATTTATTTTTAGTAATTCAATAAGCAAAGCCAAGTGATCTGAGATACCTAGGTCTAATGAGAATTTGGTAATATCATTAAATGTATTTTTTGTTACAATATTGTTTTTACACACTGCAGTTCGCTCACTTACTTTGGTGACATCAGTTAAATTGAGTCTAAAGCCATATTCTTGAATTCAGTCAACAAACTTGGTTGACAAGCTTGTTTCACTAGCTGCATCTATGTTAAAATCAGTAACAATTACAATTTTTTTTTCCTCTTTTCATTTGTGGGTTTATGTAGGAGACACTGGAATTTCTCTAAAAAATAATTTAGTCGCATCACTACCCAGAATCCTGTACAATGAGGTGATAATAATAATATTATGTTGTTATAGCTCTACACAGCAACTTTCAAATATAAGTTCTTCGTTAAGTAAATTAAAATAGTGTCTTTCTTTACATTCTAACAAGTTATTAACCATGATACAGGAGCCACCAAGGGTTCTGTTTTTCCTACAAAAACTGTTAGCTATTGCAACGTTTTCTAATTTGTTAAAAATTGTGATTTAATCTTTCAAAGGCCAGTGTTTGCTGAGGCGCATATATAAAAAACAAAGAAGATGTGACTTACCAAAAAAAAATTGCTGGCAGGTCGATAGACACACAAACAAACACAAACATACACACAAAATTCTAGCTTTTGCAACCAACAGCTGCTTCGTCAGGAAAGAGGGAAGGAGAAGGAAAGACGAAAGGATGTGGGTTTTAAGGGAGAGGGTAAGGAGTCATTCCAATCACGGGAGCGGAAAGACTTGCCTTAGGGGGAAAAAAGGACGGGTATACACTCGCACACACAAACATATCCATCCACACATATACAGACACAAGCAGACATACTCAAAGGCAAAGAGTTTGGGCAGAGATGTCAGTCGAGGCGGAAGTGCAGAGGCAAAGATGTTGTTGAATGATAGGTGAGGTATGAGTGGCGGCAACTTGAAATTAGCGGAGATTGACACCTGGTGGATAACGGGAAGAGAGGATATATTGAAGGGCAAGTTCCCATCTCCGGAGTTCGGATAGGTTGGTTTTAGTGGGAAGTATCCAAATAACCCAGACGGCGTAACACTGTGCCAAGATGTGCTGGCCATGCACCAAGGCATGTTTAGCCACAGGGTGATCCTCATTACCAACAAACACTGTCTGCCTGTGTCCATTCATGCGAATGGACAGTTTGTTGCTGGTCATTCCCACATAGAATGCGTCACAGTGTAGGCAGGTCAGTTGGTAAATCACGTGGGTGCTTTCACAAGTGGCTCTGCCTTTGATCGTATACACCTTCCAGGTTACAGGACTGGAGTAGGTGGTGGTGGGAGGGTGCATGAGACAGGTTTTACACCGGGGGCGGTTACAAGAGTAGGAGCCAGAGGGTAGGGAAGGTGGTTTGGGGATTTCATAGGGATGAACTAAGAGGTTACGAAGTTTAGGTGGACGGCGGAAAGACACTCTTGGTGGAGTGGGGAGGATTTCATGAAGGATGGATCTCAATTCAGGGCAGGATTTGAGGAAGTCGTATCCCTGCTGGAGAGCCACATTCAGAGTCTGATCCAGTCCTGGAATGTAACCTGTCACAAGTGGACCGGAAAACAGAAACACAGCAAGCGAATGAGGGAAGTTTGGGCAGCAAGGAAGGCAGCAAAAGGAACTGGCCATGTAGTTTAGTCCAAATGCACTCTTAAGGGCAAAACACCAATATATATATATATATATATATATAATAGAAGGAAACATTCCACGAAGGAAAAATATACCTAAAAACAAAGATGATGATATATATATATATATATATATATTAGTTATAATAGAAGGAAACATTCCATGAAGGAAAAATATACCTATATATGTCTGCTTGTGTCTGTATATGTGTGGATGGATATGTGTGTCCGGCTTTCAGACAACACCACATACAAAGTTTGCCAAGGTAATCCCATTCCTGACTCCAGGCGGAGCTTCAAGGAATCCTCAGAACCTTAGGCGCCCTTACACACAAATATTCCGCATGTCCAGGGCCTCGCTGCGATGGAGCACTTCCTTTCACGCCGATCATCTCACACCTAAAACCTCTTTCCTCATTACCTTAGCCAGCTTCATCCTGACCCACAACTTCTTCACTTTTGAAAGCCAGACATACCAACAATTAAAGGGAACAGCCATGGGTACCAGGATGCCCCCTCGTACGCCAACCTATTTATGAGCTGCTTAGAGGAAGCCTTCTTGGTTACCCAGGCCTGCCAACCCAAAGTTTGGTACAGATTTATTGATGACATCTTCATGATCTGGACTCACAGTGAAGAAGAACTCCAGAATTTCCTCTCCAGCCTCAACTCCTTTGGTTCCATCAGATTCGCCTGGTCCTACTCCAAATCCCATGCCACTTTCCTTGACGTTGACCTCCATCTGTCCAATGGCCAGCTTCACACGTCAGTCCACATCAAACCCACCAACAAGCAACAGTACCTCCATTATGACAGCTGCCATCCATTCCACATCAAATGGTCCCTTCCCTACAGCCTAGGTCTTCGTGGCAAACGAATCTGCTCCAGTCCGGAATCCCTGAACCATTACACCAACAACCCGATAACAGCTTAAGCATCCCGCAACTACCCTCCCGACCTGGTACAGAAGCATATAACCAGAGCCACTTCCTCATCTACTCAAACCCGGAACCTCCCACAGAAAAACCACAAAAGTGCCCCACTTGTGACAGGATACTTTCTGGGACTGGATCAGACTCTGAATGTGGCTCTCCAGCAGGGATACGACTTCCTCAAATCCTGCCCTGAAATGAGATCCATCCTTCATAAAATCCTCCCCACTCCACCAAGAGTGTCTTTCCGCCGTCCACCCAACCTTCGTAACCTCTTAGTTCATCCCTATGAAATCCCCAAACCACCTTCCCTACCGCTCCATTAAGTTTCGGGAATGCAGCCGCATGCGGCTGCATTCCCGAAACTTAATGGAGCAGTCTTTGCGCCGTGAAAACCTGAAGATTCACACCTTCCCTACCCTCTGGCTCCTACCCTTGTAACCGCCCCCGGTGTAAAACCTGTCCCATGCACCCTCCCACCACCACCTACTCCAGTCCTGTAACCCGGAAGGTGTACAAGATCAAAGGCAGAGCCACGTGTTAAAGCACCCACGTGATTTACCAACTGACCTGCCTACACTGTGAAGCTTTCTATGTGGGAATGACCAGCAACAAACTGTCCATTCGCATGAATGGACACAGGCAGACAGTGTTTGTTGGTAATGAGGATCACACTGTGGCTAAACATGCCTTGGTGCACGGCCAGCACATCTTGGCACAGTGTTACACCGTACGGGTTATCTGGATACTTTCCACTAACACCAACCTGTCAGAACTCCGGAGATGGGAACTTGCCCTTCAGTATATTCTCTCTACTCGTTACCCACCAGGCCTCAACCTCCGCTAATTTCAAGTTGCTGTCGCTCATACCTCACCTGTCATTCAACAACATCTTTGCCTCTGTACTTCCCCCTCGACTGACATCTCTGCCCAAACTCTTTGTCTTTACAAATGTCTGCTTGTGTTTGTGTATGTGCGGATGGATATATGTGTGTGTGTGCGCGCGAGTGTATACCTGTCCTTTATTCCCCCTAAGGTAAGTCTTTCCGCTCCCGGGATTGGAATGACTCCTTACCCTCTCCCTTAAAACCCAAATCCTTTTGTCTTTCCCTCTCCTTCCCTCTTTCCTGACGAGGCAACCGTTGGTTGCGAAAGCTAGAATATATATATATATATATATATATATATATATATATATATATATATATATATATATATATATATATATATATATATAAAGTGCTGGCAGGTCGACAGACACACAAACGAACACAAACATACACAAAAAATTCAAGCTTTCGCAACAAACTGTTGCCTCATCAGGAAAGAGGGAAGGAGAGGGAAAGATGAAAGGATGTGGGTTTTAAGGGAGAGGGTAAGGAGTCATTCCAGTCCCGGGAGCGGAAAGACTTACCTTATGGGGAAAAAAGGACGGGTATACACTCGCACACACACACATATCCATCCACACATATCCATCCACACATATACAGTCACAAGCAGACAAATGTCTTACACCCTTTTTAATTTGAGTACTTCATTCTTGGTCATACACTCTTATTTCCCTTCTTGCCTCTTGTACATACTGTATATTATCCATCTCTCCCCATAGCTTACATCTATTTTTTTTTTCAGAATTTCGAACATCTTGCACCATTTTACACTGTCAAATGCTTTTTCCAGGTCGACAAATCCTATGAACATGTCTTGATTTTTCTTTAGTCTTGCTTCCGTTATCAACCGCAATGTGAGAATTGTCTCTATGATGCCTTTACCTCTTCTAAAGCCATACTGACTGTCATCTAAGACATTACCAAATTTCTTTCCCATTCTTCTGTATAATATTTACTTTTCTGGAAGTCAGATGGTATGTCACCAGACTCATATATTCTACACACCAACGTGAATAGTTGTTTTTGTTGCCACTTCCCTCAATGATTTTAGAAATTCTGATGGAATGTTATCGATCCCTTCTGCTTTATTTGGCCTTAAGTTCTCCAAAGCCCTTTTAAATTCTGATTCTAATACTGGATCCCCTATCTCTTCTACATTGACTCCTGTTTCTTCTTTTACCACATTAGACAAATCTTTCCTTTCATAGAGGTCTTTGAAGTACTCTTTCCACCTATCTGCTCTCTACTCTGCATTTAACAGTGGAATTCCTGTCGCATTCTTAATGCTGCCACCCTTGCTTTTAATGTAACCGAAAGTTGTTTTGGTTTTCCCATATGCACAGTCAGTCCTTCCAACAATCATTTCTTTTTTGATTTCTTCTCATTTTTCATGTAGCAATTTCATCTTAGCTTCCTGCACTTCCTATTTATTTCATTCCTCAGTGACTTGTATTTCTGTATTCTTAAATTTCCAGGAACATTTTTGTACTACCTTCTTTCATCAATCAACTGAGGTATTTCTTCTGTTACCCATGGTTTTTTCACTGTTACCTTCTTTGTACCTACTATTTTTTTTTTTCAAACTTCTATGATTGTCCTTTCTAGATATGTCCATTCCTCTTCAACTGTATTGCCTACTGAACTATTCCTTATTGCTGTATCTATAGCCTTACAGTACTTCAAGCATATCTCATCATTCTGTAGTACTTCCATATCCCACTTCTTTGCTTGCATACCGATTCTTCCTGACTTATCTCTTAAACTTCAGCCTACTCTTCATCACTACTACATGGTGATATCTGCTTCTAGGTATGTCTTACAATCCAGAATCTGATTTCGAAATCTCTTTCTGACCATGATGTAATCTAACTGAAATCTTCCCGTATCCCCTGGCCTTTTCAAAGTTTACTTCCTCCTCTGTGATTCTTGAACAGAGTATTTGCTATTGCTAGCTGAAATTTATTACAGATCTCAATTAGTCTTTCTCCTCTCTTATTCCTTGTCCCAGGACCACATTCTCCAGTAATCTTTCTTCTACTCCTTCCCCTACAATGGCATTCCAGTTCCCCGTGATTTTCACCTCCCTTTACATACTGTATTACCCTTTCATTATCCTCATACACTTTCTCTATCCCTTCATCTTCAGCTCATGACTTCAGCATGTATTCCTGAACTATCATTGTCAGCATTGGTTTGCTGTCAATTCTGATAAGAATAACCCTATCACTGAACTGTTAACAGTAACGCTCTTTGCTGTGCCTCCCTAGCCACAACAAATCCTACTTCCATTATACAATTTTCTGCTGCTGTTGATATTACCATATACTCATCTGACCAGAAATTCTTGTCTTCTTTTGACTTCACTTCACTGATTCCTATTATATCTAGATTGAACCTTGCATTTCCCTTACCAGATTTTCTAGCTTCCCTACCCCATTCAAGCTTCTGTCTGTTACTTCACACCCCAACTTGTAGAATATTATCCTTTTGCTGGTTATTCAATCTTTTTCTCATGATCATCTCCTCCTTGGCAGCCCCCTCCCAGAGATCCGATGGCGAACTAATCCAGAATATTTTACCAATGGAGATGATCATAACACTTTTTCAGTTACAGACCCCATGTTCTGTGGACATACATTACGCATCTTTAATGCAATGGTTTCCATTGCCTTTTGCATCCTCCTGCTGCTGATCACTGCTGATTCTTCTGCCTTCAGGTGTAATTTCCCACCCAAAGGACAAGAGAGTGCCCTGAACCTCTGTCCACTTCTCTGCCCTGTTTGACAAGGCCTTTGGCAGAATGTGGACATCTTATGCCAGAAGTCTTCGGCCACTAATACTGATTATTAACTAAAATTTAAGTGGTGACAGGTTTCGAACCTGGGACTGAGGACACTTCGATTACTAATTAAAGACACCACCTGCCCTCCCACCCCCCCACCCTCCACCCAAATTTTTTCCATTATTGTTTACTGTATTTGCTCAGGACGGATGTCCCATGACACCCGTTCTAGTTCATCATTGATCCAACCACTCAGTTTTTTTATTAAAGAGGGCAGCCATGCTGAGCTACCATGCCGGCTGCCCCTAGACCACAGGTACTTACTATGAGGTTTAATCCTATGTTATGGTTTAACAAAATAACACAAGTAACACAGTTAGAAACTGTGTATTTGTCTAAGGCAGCATAACCCACAGCACGCAAATATCCAGATCATATCCTTCCAGTACTTGAGAACGAGAGCACTTAGTGACATGTATCAAAACTTACACAATTTCAAACCTTTACAAAACTTTTTCTCACTGAAACACCTCCACAAAATGGTGAATTTCCCTGTTCATGCAGTGAAATCACGACATCAGGTATGCCAATTTAATTTAGTACTTTCTTACTACAAATTCTACTGAAAGCGCCTGCAAAATTATATAATCGTACAACACAGTTTCCAGGAGATATACCATCATAAATATTGAAGTGAATGAAAAGCTAGCTGTTTCTTACAATGGAGTGCCAAATACCCAGGCTAAACTCATCCAGTGTTTGATAATTAATTGGCAACTTCCAATGAAGTTTAAACAAATTTTCAAACCTTCTCTAAAGTTTCTCGCACTTATATACTTAATATCAAATATTTAACACATTAACTCATTTGTAAAGTAATCAATCATTCAAAACTAAACTAAACTCTCACTAATCTGGCCCTCAGTACTCCGGCCTGAGTTATTGTGTGCAAAATGTTGTTGGTGAATTACAGTTTTAAACAATGCTGTACATATTTGAAACTGTGGCATTCTTTACACTTCCATATCTTCTAAAAGGAAACATGTTACCTTAGACCTCAAGCAGAAACTCTGAATTTTAGATAAGTTAAACAGAGGCTCTTCGCAGAAAGCCATTGTTGCCGAGTACAATGTTGGAAGAGCAACTACTTATGACATCACAAACGAAGATGTTTTTCGGCAGTATGTAACCCAAATGGATCGCGAATTGGGAAAACAGAAGGTTATGTCGAGTAAGAATGAAGATCTGGACACAGCTGTTTATAGATGGTTCATACAACACAGTAAAGGAATTCCAGTCAGTGACCTGATAATAAAGGAAAAGCATCTGCATTTAACAAATGATTTGGCAATAGTAACTTGTTTGCAGAAATCGAGGGTTGCTATCAAACTAAAAAGAATGCCATGACATTTGGCAGCTGACAGTCACTGTGTGAAGTTGCTCAGCTAACGAGAAAGATGCACATGAGTTTGTAAATAAGATGCAGAAGATAACAGAGGAAGAAGATTTAATTGCTGATGCCTTATACAATGCTGATGAAACCTGACTCTTTTATGAGATGCTTCCTTCAAAAATGTTAGCTGCCAAGAACGAGAAGGGATGTCATAGGTACAAGCAACAGAAGGAATATTTCACTTTAATGGTGTGTTGTAATGTAAATGGGAGTCATAAACTACTGCTCGTGGTGATTAGGAAATCCCAAAATCCATGTTATTTTCAATAAAGTGACATAAATATGCCATTAGTCCAATATTGGGCTCAAAAGAAGACCTGGATGGACAAAGAAATATTCTCTCAGTGGTTTCATAAAACATTCTTACTTGCCATGACGTAGGAGCTGAAAAAGAAAAAGCTTTTACTGAAAGCTATCATTACTGACAATGCTCCGGTCATCTTTCCAATGTGACTCTGAAGTCCAATGGTATACAAGCACTCTTTCTTCAGTCCAATGAGACAGCCCTGATCCAACCCATGAACCAGAGAATTTTGAAATCAATTAAACATCTTTATTGACATGCACATCTTGTCTATTTGCTGAAGGAATGTGAAGATGACTATACCAAGACACTGCTGAAGGCTTGGAAGGAAATCAACTTACATGATGATGTTTTCCAAGCATATGAGGCATGGGTTGAAGTGGAAAATGCTATCATAATGAAGAGCTGGAGAAAAGTGTGGCCATACATTGATGTAAGTTGGATCCAATACTGATTGCAGTAATGAGCCTATCAATTCGGAATTATCAACTGCTGACACCCTGTACTCTGACACATTCCACAACTTTCAGGAGGAGGAAAAACTGATGATGATGATGCTGATAAGTAGCTGAATGAGAAAAACTGTGAGACAGATCAAACTTTAGCAGGTAAAGAAATAATCAAAAGTATGTATTAAAATATTGATGGAAGTGATGAAGAGGACATAGGAAGAGAGAGCATGAAGATGTCTCACACTGCTGGTGCTGAAGCTATGGGCATCTTCCTGGAGTACATTATGCAATAATCAGATACATACAGTACTGAGGTAATGCTTGTAAAGCATTCCCATGACAAAGCATGCCGCTGTTGCATATCAGTGTTAGGACATTAAAAAATTCGAGACATGTTTCACAGTGAGTGATACTACTGTATACTTATGTAAACACTAAAGGACAAAATTTTCTTCAAAACTGAATGTATCTTTGGATTTAATAAAGTTTATCCCCTACATTTTTAAATAAATTTCAGATATTCTCAATAATCTGGGACTGCCACTAATCTGGCACCCACATGTGCAAGGAATGGCCAGATTAGCGAGAGTCTAGAGTTTTTTTTTCTACAAGGTAGTTGGATTCTTCAAAGAATTGGAGGTTTACTGGTATCAGCTAATGGAGCAAGAGAGACAATTGTTAATTAATACTGCAGATGTTTCTCCTTTTCTGTGGAAAAAGGAATCTAAACCTCAACCACCTGACTGCATAGAGTACTCTCACCTTTCTGTAGCATACTGACAACATTTGGTATCCAAGCCATCTTTCTATTAACAATAACTCAATTTGTTTCTAATGTCCACCTGTGTGAGAGACTTGCAGGAAGTTACATATTCATGAGGAAAGTGAATTTTTTTATTGTGTATGGAGGTCAAATACATCATTAGTTGACGAAAAGTTAAGTTTGTATGTCTACTTATTTCATAAGTAGAAAGAGTATAAAAATTTCTGTAGCTAGTGTTATTCGACAGAGAATTAGTCAAGAGGATTTGCAGGAGCCGGCTATTCAGTAAAGACGAGCGGCTGCAAATTCCAAGTAAGTCGCCTCTTAAAGAAGTGGAAGGTGGTTTGGGGGAATAAGCCAATATAACCCAGATCAACACTCACACTTTAAGTCATCAGAATGTTAGAGCCTGTCTGTTTTCTCCATCTCCCACTTATACCATATACAATGCACTTAACTTTCCACTCTTACTTACTCTTGCACAATGTTTTGCAAGTAATCTCTGTCTTGCTTACTACCCAATCTTCCACCTTTAAGCTCTCAGGTTTTCAAATCTCATCTGATGCAGTTCCCATCAATCAATCTTTCTTTCTCATCCCATCCAGTAAGTCTACCCAGAACCAGGATTCCAGGTGACTTTTCCAAACTCCCCCATTTCCTAAACCTCACCAGTCCTTTTCTGTCATCCCCCCTCCTTCCCCATCAACCCTTCTGTCAGAAAAAGGAGCCACTGGCTCTGAAAGGTTGCAAATATTCTTAAGCTTTTATGTGTTTTCTCCTGTTGCCACTTGCTGAGTAGACTTTTTATCTAAAAATGTTATAGAATTTGTAACACCTGAACTGCATGTGCTTGGTTGATACTGTCATTCACTTACTGAAGGTGGTTCATTCCCAGTGAGTCCCTTGATCTGCAGTAATTCTGCAGTTTTCAAGAAAGCTCCCAGTTCTTCTTGCCTCACATTCACCTCTCCTTGGTACATGAACTGTAGTATTGCCACTAATTCCTTGTGGCAAACATCTTTGAGTATTACTATTGGGTGTTTGCATGGATTGACCTAAAAAAAATCATGCATAAAATGTAAAAATGATTCTCATAAGCATATAAGTGAAAAAAGATTATTTTTAGCCTTTGGCTTACCTTAAATAGCTCTTTGAAATATGGGCTGGAAACGGACAGCACTATCTTATGAGCCTGCACAAACTGTCCCTCAGCAGCTATAGTAACATCAACGAGGTCAACTTCTTCTAACAGAGCATGGAAACCAGTAGCTAAATTGCTATGAAAATTATTCCACCTAAGAGAAAAGTGTTCAGCTTCAACTGCACTCATGACTGTAATCTGCAAGCAAAGGAAAAACAGGAACATATAAATTTCAAATATTTTGTTCACAATCTGCATATGTAATAATAAAATTGGTAGTTATAAAATGTCCCCCCCCCCCTGCACAAAGGATCATTTCACATCATCAAACTACAAAAAACAAACGCAGGTAACACTCAAGGGTGGATTTGTACTTGCGCACCACTTACACAATGAACAATAGCACACTGACAGTAAATGTCTTAAGGAAATCTCTCTCTCTCTCTCTCTCTCTCTCTCTACACACACACACAAGACATATAACACAGGAATAACAAGTTGATCAGAACGATTAGAACATCGACTGCTTTCAAAAGAGTGATTAGAAAATTTTAAACCTCATTAAGGCTAGCTCAAAGCAAAGATTTACAAGTCTGCAATGCTTCGAACATCTACTAGTCTAGTCATTTTCAAGTCATAATGTAAGCTGTTAGCGAAAACCATCAGCCCCCGGTATCTGAGTGGTCAGCGCAACGGAATGTCAGTCCTAAGGGCTAATGATCATCATTTCATCCCCATTGACACGCAAGTCGCTGAAGTGGTGTCAAATCTAAAGACTTGCACCTGGCGAACAGTCTACCCGACAGGAGGCCCTAGTCACATGACATTTATATTTTAGTGAAAGCCACATGCAGGCACTACATGTCATGAGAAATGATATCCACTAGCACCAAGCAACGATTCCTGAAACTTTTTATTTAAGGACTAGCAAACTTTTGTTCCATACAGGGTGTTAGAGGTCCATACTGCTGGATTTTCGACTAAAAGAGAAGACTGTTCAATAAAAGCATCAAAACTTTGCAAAGCATTTAAAGCATTTTAAACCATCTTAGCTATTACTGCTGAAAGGCAAAGCATCAAAGCATAATACTTACCCTGAGGGGACAGGGAGGCAGGCGGGGAGTGAGAGAGACCTAATCTTACACCTCCACAACAACAGTATTGGTACAGAAGTACTGAAAGGCAGAAAAAAAAGAGTAGTTTTTACAATCAGCACAGGAGGTAGTCTTCAAGTAATAAGATGATGTAACAAAATTTCTAGTAGGCTAGGAGAATGTCAGAACTCTTAATTAAGACTACACCCATCTAAAATAAAAGAAAAAACTTATTTTTCTGATAGACATATTTTCCTGCATAAAGTAATGATATAAACTACATGAAATTACTGCAATATGGAATAAATTATCATCTCAGTGTAATCATTGAAGTACAGTGTTACATTCTTTTTTCTTTTTTTAGTTCTTAATGTAAAATTGGCTTCAATGTGAAGTTTCTTATTGATTACTCCACACCTCCCACCCCCCCCTCCCCCCAACTCTCTCTCTCTCTCTCTCTCTCTCTCTCTCTCTCTCACTGTCTCTGTCTCTCCTTCTCCTACCTTACACAGATAATATTACACTGCTGGTGGAAAATAAACTACAAACATGGATTGACACAAAACATACACTCCTGGAAATGGAAAAAAGAACACATTGACACCGGTGTGTCAGACCCACCATACTTGCTCCGGACACTGCGATAGGGCTGTACAAGCAATGATCACACGCACGGCACAGCGGACACACCAGGAACCGCGGTGTTGGCCGTCGAATGGCGCTAGCTGCGCAGCATTTGTGCACCGCCGCCATCAGTGTCAGCCAGTTTGCCGTGGCGTACGGAGCTCCATCGCAGTCTTTAACACTGGTAGCATGCCGCGACAGCGTGGATGTGAACCGTATGTGCAGT